>NC_136543.1:7615332-8215332 GCF_910591455.1 Pholis gunnellus
CCAACAAACTGACGGTTTTTGGTAAGAAAAAAAAAAGAATTTGCAGAAAAGTATTTACAGCCATATTTGACATTTTTTCTCTTTTTAAATTCTCATTTGACTACCCCGAGGTGCAGTCTGCAACCAACAATGCCCCCCCCCCCCAGTATTTCTGCTGGATGTTGAAGAACACATAATATAATCTGTTTCAAATACACACAGGGTGGAAGGTAGACGAGCAGATTGCCCGAGTGCTACTGAAGATGTTTCCCTCCTTGGACAAGCTACAGAGCCTTCAGTGAGTAATGAGCTGATACCCTCCTGTTACAGCCGTCCCTGTTTTGTACTTGTTTGTTTGTGGAATCTTGTCCTCTCTGTGTCGCAGTTTTTGGCAGGCAGGACTGACGGATCAAATGGTAACCTCCCTCATGAACACAGTGTCACTGTGCTCCAACCTCAGGTGGGCGGATTCCGCTGGCACTCACACTGTGAGACTTGTTGACAAAAAGGTTCTAGGACTGCCAGGAAATTCACACCACTATGTTTTAACATTGTCATTCACACACTGAGGGTTCACTGATGGTTCTCCACCTCTTTGTTTAATGTTAGAGTTGTTACATTGGAGGGCAACCATCTTCCAGAGCGGAGCTACCACCTTCTTCTCTCTGAAGGCAGCGTGTGAGTCCCCAGGTGTTTTACACATCTCACATAGTAGTACAGAACCTGTTCAAGTAGACCCCCCGACTTGCATTCGCACACACAAAAAGAGGCACCCACATGCCCGATTCATGTTGTGTGTTTCCTTTGGTCAAGCCTCACCCACCTGTACCTGCGAAATAACCGGATCGGAGACAAGGGAGCTCATCTGATTGGGTCGGCTCTCTCAACAACCAGATCTGCCAACCATAACCTCATTTTCCTCAACCTGGCTTTCAATTGTATCGGTGATGCAGGTGCTGCACATATCGCACAGGTATGACCCAGAACGGACCCCATGTTTGCACCCATGTGTTCCCCTCATGACTGCTGAGGTGGAGTCCTCATCCTTGTTTTGTCCCTCAGGGCCTGCGGTTCAACCGTGCTTTGCTCATGCTCTCACTGTGCAACAATCAGATTGGAGACTCCGGAGCTGCTCATCTGGCTGCGGTATCCATTTACATGAACGATTTTAACCTGAGACATAATGCGTTTAAATCAGTGGTTACATTGTTTCAAATTATATTCAGATAATTGCTTTATATCCCGTAATTTAATACGCCTCCACCCCTTTACCGCTAACGTTTTTAGATTCTTAGCGAGTTCGCTCTCACTCATGAAGAAGTTGTGGAGAGGAGGAAGATGCGTCTGGAAAGACCACGATCTGTAAGTGCAGCAATATCTAATACCCACTCTACCTTCAAATGAATCCTAATCCTAAACATCAAAGGGTCTTGGGCAAAAAGTAAATTGATATTCATAACTCTGCAAAAATCCTCTGGTTTGAAAGGTTTCAAACAGGTTCTCACAAGTATAGAAGTGCAAGGACATGTATGAGACATTCTAATAAACACATTAAACTATACTCTCACAGTCACCTTTAATTGTGGACCTGCCTGACCCGCCTGACCCGCCTGCTGACCAACCTCTCTCAGTAGCCACTGCCAGCAGCTGTTCACTGAGTGTCAGCAAACAGTCGAACAAAGCCAAAAAAAAGGTAACAAGCCAAACATCGGTGTAACTCATTTGGTATCTGTGGTTAGTAATCTTGAGATCTTTTAACGAACAGATAACAGCCAAAAGAGACAAGAAACCAGCTGCCAACAAAGGGAGCCCAAAGTCTAACAGGAAATGTAATTGCTTCCATCACAGAATAACACTTTTTGCTATTTTCTTATGACAGCCGGGGTGTTTATCTTCTCATTTTCATTCATTGCTGTCTCTTTAAATCTCCCCCAGTCTCTACAAAGTTGACTCAAAGTAAAGCCGAAGAGCAAGGGGAGCCAGAGAAACCACTACATGCACAAGAGGTACCAGAGACATGCTTTCTGCATCTGTGTACCAAGCAGCACATGGACACAGTACAGTACTTTTAATAATTCAGGTGTTTTACTTTGTTTTTGGGGGCAGGATAAATCGAGTACTGCCCAGGCCGAGGATTTTGTTGATGCAATTTTCTGATGACCAAAAAGCTTGTCCTGTCACACACTTGTTTATGTCTCACCCGCTCCATCAGAAGGTACAGTCGGTGGAGATAGTGAACCCCCTGCAGGACGAGCAGGTGCAGCACAGGGATGGTGAGGTTTTTCTGCCTGGAAACAAGACTCTCGCCTCCCTCAACTTGGCAGGTCAGTAACTGTGGGGTGTTCCTCTCAGCTTGACACGAGACATTGAATCCGAAACCCTTTCACATCAAGGTATTTCCAGCACAGATACAGTTAGGTTTGACAGCAGGAACATTCTCAGCTGAACTCATAAATGTTAAACATCAATTACGATATGAGTTCCTCAGAATCAACGTGCAAAGGTTTCTTTTTCAAAATCCTTTATCACAGATGGAATCGTTTTCAGTTTACTTTATACTAGCTATTATATTACTCTTTTTTTTTTCAGAAGTCCTACATGTAATATTTGTAATTTGTTTAGAAAAAACACATAAAAGGTTTATTCTTTACAGATCACATTACATGAATGAAATCTATTTACTATCTGTTTTGTACAAGCTGGTAGCTAGTTGACAGCTGCTTCTGCAGGACTATGCGCGTAATAAATGATGAAACCTTAAAAGGCCTATTGAGGGTTCAAGTAAAATGGTTGTGTTGTGTGTTGTGTGTGTATTTGTGTAGGAAACAGAATTACAAAGAAGTCGCTGCCTCTTTTCCTGACATCACTAGAGATGCAGGGGGAGGGACGACGCCTGCTGCGTCTCTGTCTGCAGGTGTGTGTCTCATGCAAACACAACAAAAACTGTGCACCATTAACTTTAGTTCATAGTTATTTTAAAACGGCCATCATTCCTATTAATAATGATAATATTGTACTTGCCAAGTTAATTACTGAGATCTGGGAATGTGGGAAAATTGTTTCAGGTACATTTTAAATGTGCTGTTTTTACTTTCCTTTATTATCTATTAAAGCATATCATTTAATAGAATCATTTTAATTTCACTGAAATAATCTGATTCTAAAGTGCCCCACTTAGTGCTTTGTTTAATGGTATTTCTGCTGAAGTAAAGTATTTTATTATTGTGGATTATTTAAATTATATTAGTTTAGGTGTATCAGTGAATTACCATATACTGTCAATACACCACGGCCACGTTTGATGGAATCTACAGTGTTAACTAACAGTTGCAGAGGAACATGAAAATGATTTGCGTGATGATTTCTGATCTGTCTTTTAGAGAAACCGCTTCCCACCAGAGTGTGAGTCTTATGTGAAGATAATGGAACTGATGACACTCAGAGATCCACTCAACAAAAACAGCTCCTAACAGACAGAAGAGGAGGAACAGTTACTAGGGCGTACCAGTACTGAGAGAACTAATCTAATTTTACTGACTGTGTACTTTTAATTTGGTATATAACATTAAAAGACATGCATTTATTTTGCCCTCTGTTGTGCTTTTGTAACACAAGATAAAAAAGTGAAGTATCAACAGAAACAGCCTTGAGGTACATAAAAAGGCAGTGCCTGAACAGAAGGACAGTGTGGCACATTAAATTCCAGATGCTTTGCCCAGGACAGCTAATTAGAACCCTGTTTACAGATCCGTTTTACTGCTTTGTTTTGCTCACAGTCAGAATTTACACCAAGGACAAAAGGAACTGCCAGATACCAAGAACCAAGTCGATGAATCATTGCTATCATATCTTACAAGTGTCAGCCAGTGTGACAGGTACTTATTGTTTTATCTGATTCTATTCTACCCAGATGTGGTCTGGTTCTACCCAGATCTGATCCTATTCTACCTCGATCTACCCTGTCAAATGCCAATTACAGAACACTCAAAAGTAATTGTATTTCAAAAACAAGTAACAGAAATACTGCCCACCTCTGATTGTAATCTTTGCAAATATCAAATCATTTCACTTGGGCAGATGGTGGCCATTTTTTATTTCCCTTGAGATTATTCATTAACACTTTTTGTATGTCAAAGAGGATACCTTTAGGGGTTCGATGCAAGTAAAATGGCTTTTATTGCCATTTGCGTGAGGTCAAGTTACATTATTACTTTCCTAGTTTGTGTTTCCAGGCTGCTGATAGCCTGATATTAGCTTCAGTTGAACTTTAAATATGTTTTTTTTTCATAGGAGCTATTGATTTTGTCCCCCATCTCTTATAATGAAGCTGAGCTATGAAGGGATTACTTCATGGCCAGTATGAACTGGAGAAAGAACCAGAGCTCTTTCAATTTTGACAAAGTTTGTCAGCTGCCTGGGGCCTTAAAGAGCCACCAGGGGGCCTGAAAGGGAATTAAAGTATGAAGTAGGTAACACTGTTCATTTTCATTTAAGTGAATAAACATAAACTATTACAGAGCATATTGTCAAATAATTGTACATGCAATAATAGGCTACATTTTGTGATTTGTGATTGCCCTAGCAAAATTGGGGGAGTGTGTCTTAAAATTACAATATTTTTTTTATCTTTTACTTTTCTTATTTTTATCAAAATAGTAGTTGTTGTGTGTTGTTGTGCATCGTTAGATATTTGGGGATTAGATATTTAAACGTTCGCTCGGCAGAGGGAGCCCGTTGGTGTACAGAGGGAGCAGGGTGGAGTTTGGACCTCACCAATATGGCCGCCACGTCCTGTGAAATCGTCACATCCGGTTCGTGCTGAAAGGATCCACCGATATCAACCCGTCGCTTCCGGTAATGCCTCCTTTTCGGCAGCGGCTATTTCCTCGCCAACATGCCAGTGAGTATTCGCAGGCCGTTGTAAAATGACATTTCTAACATGTAGTAGCGCGTTGGAGAGCCGCCTCACGGCTCAATTGTTACGTAAGAAAATACCGAATCGACGGGTGTCAGTTTCAGATGCTTTGGTTCAGTTTTGGTCCCGGTTTTACACGAATAATTCCGCACATTAGAGCGCATTGCGAGCGCGTTGTGACACAAGATGGCCGCGCGCACTCCGCAGACATGGAGCCAGTTGAACGGAGGATCTGAACGTGCTTATAACCTCATGGACTTGACTTCAACAGTCGTAGTTTCCTCTCGTTTGACGTAGATAGGTCGATGATCAGACTAATGTTCAACTGGTTTCCTAATTTATAGTAATACGCGCGATGTACGTAAAATGCGTAGCCTGCGTTACCTAATCCAAATCCTGTAGGCCGGCCGAGGAGCCTGAACGCACCGAATAAAAACAATGCCAACTCTACAGTTGAAGCATTTTGATATATCCGAATGACCAGTGTTTGTTTTACTTTAATAGCCCGTGCATTATCTTAAATAACAGTTTAACCTGATCTAACAGTTAACGGTATTCTAAGTTTCACCAACCCTTTGTTCATTCTTCTCTTTGCAGCTCGCAAAAGACTTGTTGCATCCGTCCCCTGAGGAGGAGAAGAGGAGGCACAAGAAGAAGCGTCTTGTTCAGAGTCCTAACTCTTATTTCATGGATGTGAAATGTCCAGGTACGGGTTTTTTCCTCCATGCAGATCCACAGCCAAATATTTCCACTAGTCCTCTGCATAGGACTGAGAATCATGTGGTCCGACTGTTTCTTCGTGTATTGAAGTGGTCGCCTTGTGAAAACGTTCTCTTGTTCAGAAGCCTCACACTTCATTGAATGTCAACCAATATTTGATTCAGAGGCTACAACTCTATGCTTGACAGCCAACCCGGACCATGTTCATTATAGGAACCGTTGATTTATCATCTCTCCCAGTGTGACAGATGGGTAACATTTTCTAACATGGCCGAAGTTCACCTGATTGTCGGTATTTGGCTGGTGCTTCGGACCCCTAAAAACAGGGATTATTTGCGCATTCATGTAACATATTTTGAAGTTTATTGTCCGCACTGCCAAGTGACTGGACTTCCTCTTCAGTGGTCTTCCAATCTCATTCCAGTGCCAGATCGACCTCCGTTTGCAGAAGGGTTGAGCTAGACTCATGGCTCCCCCCTTTCGAAGACAGAGAACAAATACCTACTTTATAGCCACTGTTTAGTTTAACCCCAATACTGTTGGAGGCCCAGTCATTTGGGATGGCTGGTGTCTATTCTTCTACCTTGAGTTGTAACCCCGCGTCTCGTTTTGCCTCCTTCCAGGATGCTACAAGATCACGACGGTGTTCAGCCACGCTCAGACAGTCGTGCTGTGTGTCGGCTGTTCAACAGTCCTGTGTCAGCCAACTGGAGGCAAAGCCCGTCTCACAGAGGGTCAGTATTCACCGGCCACGTGCACGTCACACGGGTATCCCACCCACATGCAGGGTTCAGTTGTAGTCAAGTTGATTGGTGCGGCGCAGCATCATACATGCACGCCCACCGTTTTTAAGTTGCTGAACTACGGTGTATGTCCTGTAGGAGCCTCAAATGTCTTTTTCAATTTGTTCAATTATAATTTATTGAGGCAAGCTTTTGGTAAGTGTCCTTCAACAGCAACAGAACCTAAAATAATGCGGTACCAATGTGATTCCTTGTAATTTACTTTTACAATACAGTGCAGTTATTGTTTTTCCACAATAGATGCATTTATCTGCACTAGATTAACCAAAAAAATAACTTCTATTAGAAGGCGTTCAAGAATTTCTTCAAACCTGAAAGTGCAGTTTGTTAGTTTTGAAGCCAAATATTTCCACTAGTCCTCTGCATAGGACCGAACGTCATGTGGTCCGACTGTTTCTTCGTGTATTGAAGTTGTCGCCTTGTGAAAACGTCCTCTTGTTCAGAAGCCTCACACTTCATTCAATGTCAACCAATATTTGATCCAGAGGCTACAACTCTGTGCTTGACAGCCAACCAGGACCATGTTCACTATAGGAGGCATTTAAAACGCTTTATGCTCATAATCAGAAGAGTATACATTTTCTAACATGGCCTAAGTTCACCTGATTGTCAGCATTTGGCTGGTGCGTCGGACCCCTAAAAACAGATTATTTGTGCATAAATTCATGTGACATATTTTTAAGTTTATTGGCCGCACTGCCAAGTGACTGGACTTCCTCTCCTGTGGTCTTCCAATCTCATTCCAGTGCCAGATCGACCTCTGTTTGCAGAAGGGTTGAGCTAGACTCATGGCTCCCCCCTTTCGAAGACAGAGAACAAATACCTACTTTATAGCCACTGTTTAGTTTAACCCAGATACTGTTGGAGGCCTAGTTAGCATCGCGTAGCTCGTCTTATCTTCATGATTTAATTCTTGTGTCGGTTTTTGCTGTGGACGCTTCCACCAGCCTTGTGATGCTTTAGCTACTGCAGTTCTTACTGGGAAGTGATCAGTTGACTTTATCGGGCACATGATGGGAAAGGATGTCTCTTGAATCAGCACTGTGTAGCACAATAGTGCACCACATGCAGTGTTTCTGTACTGTATGGCCTGTCTTCTGTCTCACTGTCTTTGCCTCCTCTATCAGGGTGCTCATTCAGGAGGAAGCAGCACTAGCTGTTGTCCCCGGAGCTGAAGGGGAGAGAAGGGATGGACCGGTTGATATCAGCGCCGTCTGCCTCCTAAGATGACGGTGGACCCAGTGGTCTGATCTGAAACGAGACCTGAAGACCAACTAGACAGCAGATGGGTTCCCACTGTTCCTGTTGACAGATCGGTTGTTGCTGTACCTCTACCCTCCAGCCCTGTCTCTCTTAATAAAATATTGTTTTGGCTAATGGAATGGTCTGTGCGTGGTCAGTTTCCTGTTTGAATGGAAGGATTTAGTTACCGTCTGATTCATTGAATGCAAACGCAGTAGTTTTATCATTTATTTTATAAAGTACTAGAGGTTATCTTCATAATTCTGTTGGTTTACAGCTTCATATTGTAACACCAAATTGTACTTCAATTAATGCAATTTAATGTATTACCTGATCAAAAGGAAGTGCACAGTTATTAGGTATGGCTGTTTGACATGGGACTGATAATGGTTACCCAAAAAATGTCTGGTGTACATTCTGTTAAAGTATTATTCAGGGCTGTGACTTAGTTATTTGCATTATATTTATATTAGAGTATTTTCTCCATTAATTCACCTGTTACAAGACAGTAAAAAATGCCATAGTAAGTTGTATCTTTATTGTAGTACGAAGTATGTAGTACACACTATAAAATATAATTTATATGTAGGATTTGGGCACTAGAACGGTTTAGTACTGAACAGCAGCAGTGTGTTGATTGCTCATGAGTTCAACTTCTCATTTGTAAGAGGAGGGGATGTGTGTTCTGTTTTCAGAGGTTACACAGTTAATTTTGGAGGATATCTAAAATCCTCTAGATGGGACAATCTGCATGGCTATAACTATAATTTACTTCCATGACATTATGGCGTACTATACAGTGATTGTAATTGTTTTAGAGATGTATTTTAGATGTACTCATTTAGACTTTCATGACTTCTTTTGACACACTACTAACTGACTTTTACCACTTTATTGACTTACTGTACTGAAACGTTTTTTTATGACTTCTTCCACATACTGTACTGCAGCTTTTTTGCCATAATACAATGAATTGTTTTACATACTATACTATGACTTTTTAAAATGTATTTCAACATATTGTATGATTTATTTCGACATACTGTACTATAACTTTATTTTGCAATACTATACTATGCCCTTTTTATGACTTTCTTTCGACATGCTATACATCATACTATTATACATACATGTATGTATGCGCATACATGGCCAATAAAGCTGATTCTGATTCTGATACCATTACTTTATTTCAAAATACTATAGTATGACTTCATTCGATGTACTATACTGTGACTTTTTCCGACATACTATTTTCTGTTTTTTTAAAAATCATTTCCACATTCTGTGCCATGACCTTTTTTATTTATTTTGATATACTATACTGTTTTTTTATTACTTTTTTCGAAAATTCTATACTATCACTTTTTTCGACATAGTACATTATGACTCTTTTTCAACATACTATAATATGACTTATTCTGACATGCAACACTATGACTATGACATTTCTCTACATTTTATACTATCACTTTTTTATTTACTTTTTTTAACAAGCGATACTATGACACTTTTTTTTGGGACTTTGGACATGTGTTGCTAATACTTTTTATGACTTTTTCTACAGACTATACTATGACTGTTTTTGATAAAGAACACTACGACTTCTTATGACTGTTTTTGACGTACCATACTATGACTTTTGAGTCACAGTATATATGCTATACCATGACTTTCAATCCTATATACTGAGTTTTTAGCCACCGAGTAGTAAGCAGTATTTCTGTCTGTCATTGTCTCCTCTATCAGGGTGCTCATTCAGGAGGAAGCAGCACTAGCTGTTCTCCCCGGTGCTGAAGGGGAGAGAAGGGATGGTTTGGGTTATATCAGCAACTTATTCCTCCCGAGCTGGCGGTGGTCCCAACACTCTAATCTGAAATAAAAGCTGAAAACAAACTGGACAGCAGATGGATTTCCACTATTTGCTTTAACTCTTCTCTCCAACCCTTGATAACATATTGTTTCGGCTAAAGTGTGGTTTGTTTGTGGTTAGTTATTTGAAGGAAGGGATTTCTTTACTGTCTGAAACACTTAATACAAAGGCAGTAATTCTCTTCATTTTTATTAGAAAGTACTACATATTAACTTCATAATTCTGTCAAATGACGTAGTAATATTACAACACCAAACCGTATTTCAATGTATTCAATTTTCATTACATGATAATAGGAAAGTGCAGTCTTCACAGGTAAAGCTACTCACTAACATGGAAGTGGTAACAGCTCTCCTGAGCTGTCCAGGTTTATTTCTTTGGTTGACTTAATGTACTGATTAGGGCTGTGACACTTCGTCAATAAAACTTCACAAAACAGTGAAAAATGGCCACCACAAGTTCTTTATTTTAACAGCCCAAAATAATCAATTCACTAACATATAAGACCAAGAAAAACAGCAACTCAAATTGTCCTTAAACAAGTCACAGTTTGGTGGCAAGTTGTTATTTTATTACCACAATCTTTTGATTTTTTCCAGCAAATATATAAAAAGCCTTCATAAGAAGGGAGTTATGACTGACTTCTACATTTTGGTTTCATTGTATTTCTGGCACAGAAATGGGTGCAACCTATTTAATTATACAATTGACATACTTCTGTACAGTCTTCATTTTATCATATACATGTATCTGTTCGCCTCCTGTAAGAGTAATGTCCCGACATCATTGCTATAGCTGTATTAAAGGCAGATAACTCCCCCAGGAGCACTTGAGAAGCCTTAATGTCTTCTCCATCACCTCCCTAAGCCTCTTTCTACCGGTCTACGTTGGCTCCAGCAGTCTCCGTCTTCCCCTCTCTCTCCCTGAGCAGGTGGCGGATGGAAGAGTTCTGCGTAGACAAGGTGCTGGACAGGAGCGGCATCAGGCTCCTGAAGCCCTCCCTCAACTCCTCCACGTGCTTCTCCAGGCTGTGGATGTGAGTGTCCAGCTCCCCCCTACAGCCCTGCACCTCTGCCAGCACGTCATACATCAGGGTTTGCATCTAGATTGGGGTTGATGTCCATGGGGGTTTATGTAGGTCCATATGGAGAAGAGAAAAAGAAAAGCCATTAGGGAATATTAGATGCTACTTTGTTGCGGGTTTGCCAGTTTGAGATGGAAAATGATACATTCACTTGCCTCTCTCACCTTGCCAATGTCCACCAGTGTGTTCCCCTGGTCCACCAGAATGATCTTCTCTATCTTCACCTTGCGCAGCCTGCAGACACAATTATGTAGGTGCTACAGGAGGTTAGTATGATAGTGCTACTTTTATGATGTAAAAAAATGTGATGAGAAGAGAAATAATAAAATACATTCAGTCGATTTTTGAGTGTACTGCTGATTAACACTATTTCTTTGCAATGCATTGCACAAAGGAGATGGAGGGGCTACTAACAGGCGGGTAAAATGAATTAATTGTGGATGGTGTGAAACAGCTCCAAAGAAATCATGGAAAACAAAACAACAAAGTGTTAACACTTTTTTATTTGAATATGTTTTGTATCATAGTGTAAAATATATAATGTTAAACTATTAAATGTTAAATTATGTTATTTGTATATACTAAATGCTACGACAGTGTACTATGAGGAGGATGTGGCACATACTGTAGAATTGGTATGTTTAATGGATTTGGGACGCAGCACCAGAAAGGCTGTAGCATCAAAAGAACAGTGTGTCTTATTCCTTACGACTCAACTACTCAGCTGCAAGAGAAATCATTTCTTTCTCAGAGGACACAGAGTCTCATTTCATTTCGAGAATATCTCAAATTCTCAGGACATAAAACAAACTGCAAAGCTAAAACTACTGTATACTGTGACTTCTTTCATGACATGTAATAATTATTAGTTGTTCAGTAACTGTGAAGTCATACTATACAATGACTTTTACAGTATTATTTAATGTGTTTTTTTCCTGGCATATATACCATGACTTTTAATCTCTTAGTAAACTGTGATTTTTGATGATTTTTTAATGACGTTTTTAAGGCATACTATGCTGTGACTATTTCATGGCATGCTATATTTCGGATTTTTATGACATTTTGATTGCATACTGAACTGAAGTTTTTAATGATACTTTCATGACGTACAATACTATGAATTTTTCATGACATACTATGCTATGGCATGTTTATCACTTCGTTAAATCACATATACTATGACTTTTTATGGCATAACATACTGTTATTTTTTATTATCAGATTTATGATTTACTAAATTCTGACTTTTTAAATAACATTTTTATGGCATACTATACGATGACCTATTTTCATATAATATGACCTTTTTTATTTCTTTTTTTATGGAACACTGTGGCAAACATACTACGCAAAGAGTTTTTTAACAGCATTTGTATGACTTGCTATACATTAGTAAGACATGAGACACTAAGACATTTCATGACATTTCTTATTGAAATATTTTACTATGATTTTTTAGGGCATACTATCCTATGCCTAAAACTCATTTTATGACTTTTTATGGCACGCTATACCGAAATTTTGTATGAATATTTCATGCCATACAATTCTATGAATATTTTAATTATATTTAAATGGCATTATGACTTTTATATGGCATCATTATTGCACACTAAACTATAGCTGCATTCCGGTTCACAGTGTACGTAAACAGTGCTCCTGCTCCCTGTTTGGGGAATGTCGGTTCAGGGAACTTCCTTTGACAAAAGTCAGAACACACAACGTCACCAACGCAGACACACGATACAATCACTGTCTTTATGGCATTTTTATGACATACCATACAGTGATCTTTTTAAATCGCATTTTATAGACTTTTTGATTACTTTTCATGGCACACTACATAATGACATTTTTATGGCATAACAATACTACAGCATAATAAACTATGACAGCTTTGATGAATAACAAAAAAACAGATGTTCATGTCAATTGGTTTAAAAGAACAGTGTGTAGGATTAAGGGGGTTTAAAAATAATATACATATTGTTATTCATAACATTACTGTCTAATCCTCGAAACTAAGAATTGTTGTGTTTGCATTACCTTAGAGCAGGGGCCTCAAACTCGTCTTCACTCTGGGCCACATCAGCATCACGGTCGCCCTCAGAGGGCCGGTTGTAAATGTAAGACTGTGTAAATGTAACTACTCCTAACATCTTGGTAAATAACTGTCTCTGCATTTGATTATTGTTTATTCAAGTGTACAAATATTGTACATGCAGTTATATAAATGTAGAAATATATTTAAGCACATTTCTGTGATTATAACTTAAATCCTTTTAATTTAGGGTTAAGAAACCCACATTACTCAACCAAACATTTAAAGAAAATAGCAAAGACAAATATCAAACTCAAGTTAATACATTAACTTTGTTCAATGCTTAAAATCCTTTCAAGGGTGCGTTTGCACAATCCCACGTGAAGTATTTCATGTGTTGTAAAGCCACGTTTAAAGTCGTCTTCAATGTACTCACAATACATTTCCATGTCAAATGTAAGTATGAAGAGCTGCTTCTATGACTGTGTTTAAGTATCTCAGAATTATGACTTTCTATCTCAGAATTTCGATTATGGGGATATTTTTATTCTCAAGTCTAACTTTTTATTTATTTATTTATTTATAACTTTTTTTTAACGGGAAGGGTGAGCGGAGGGGTATTCAGTTGGATGCCATCTGCAACCTCACCACCACCAGATGCAACAAAATACTACACACTACTCCTTTACAATGTTTACGTCGGTACACTATTTGTCAGGATGTAGAACTAATCAGGCATTCAATGATGAACAGGTTCATACTATTATGCATCTAGCACATGGAGCAAGTAAAGTGAAAAGGCAGGTAAAACAGCTTTATAATAGGGTTAAGTGTCTTACTGGTGGATGGCCAGAAGCAGCTTCCGTTGATGCATGCGGACTCTGCTGTGGTCTCTCTCTCTTGACAGCTTAGTGTGTTTGTAGATAAGCCAAGTCTCTCTCAGCACATTTGCTGCAGCAATTTTTATCTGGAGAAAGGATGAAGAAAATCTGTCAGGATTGTTATTTTATGTTTATGCATATGACCTGAGAGCACTGTTATTTACTGCAAAAATACTGCACAACCCCGACATAATAAACTCAGTGCACTACCATCCTTTTGTCCCATATTCCACTTTCAAGAATGATTTATTTCTGCACTGTAAAACAAAAAGAAATAAATCAGCTTGTAAGGTGAGATAATTCTTCTGTTTTCCAAATGAAAGTATCTGGTTTTAGAGTTTATATGTGGTATCTGAAGTGTGCAAGGATAAAACTACACACTAAGCTGTTGCATAACAAAAAGAGAATTAGTCATAGTCTGTACAAAATCTCTCTCACCTTTGGGCCTATTTATTATTAATATGGAAAATAAAGCCAGACTATCGGTATATACTGTACCCTCTTGGTGATGTGCGAGTCCATCATGAAGTTGTGAACATGTTTCTCTGCTCTGGTCAACTCCAGCTTCCTGGCAACCACCGCCACCACCAGGACTGTGCAGCCAGCTCCCTATAAAAGAATTAGACACTTTTATTAGGATTTACAGTGAGAATTTTACGATACTATCAACACAGTGTCAACTCTCTGTCTCACCATTATCCCAGTGAGGAGACAGATGCTGCGACCGCAGTAGGTGTGAGGCACCACGTCTCCGTAACCGATGGACAAGAAGGTGACAGAGACCATCCACAAGGCCTCCATGTAGTTGCTACTCAGGTCCCTGTAGTTGTGGTGTCTGTAGGGATTAAAAGGATATTATACTACTATATTTTCATGTAGCTTATATTCTGTCTTTTTCTGGTCTTAAATGAACTTGTCTGATTGCTGCAGCTGAATAGAGTGCCGCAGGGATGAGCCCGAAAACCTGGAACATTAATATCTACTCTACTTTCACATTACTGATGATTTCTTTACCCTCTCCTAGTTTACTTTGCATTTCATATTATAAAACCACCAATATTCATCCCCAAAGAAACCTCATATTATCAACACCAAGTCAACAGCAGAGTGAACATTGGATTTGTTTGCATTGAAGTAATGCTGTGTATATGCGAATATTTGGATGATAATGAAGTATAAAATGTACCGGCCTTGAGCGCTACAGACACCACTACAGATTCAGCGGTTGGCAGATCACCACTTACCTCTCACAAACATGTAAACCCCACGCTGCCACAATCCACAGAGAGACACTGAAAATCATCAGCACAGTCCCGGGGTAGGTGGTCATTAGTGTTTTCCCCACAAACCGGGTGTTGAAGTGTATCTAAAGATAACAAACGGGGATACATTTGCGTCATGATTTTCACAGTAGGGGCCTGTACTTAGCCGGGCAATTTAGGAGAGCACCTGTCAGGTTGTGATTATATAATACAGAGGAGATGAGGGAAAAGAAAACTTGTTGTCCGTCTGCCTTGATACACGGGTAGTAGGTTTGGCATTGCGGTGGGGGAGACAAAGGTCATTTTCATCACTCTTAAATACATTTATAAGGGAAGGGATTAGTCAGGTGCATATTATATTATCAACTGCGGAAAAGAAAGCAGGCAAGCGAAGGAGAGCTAGCGAGGGACGTAATCGACCACTGACACCACCGGGGTTCATGGGGGTGAAGCCGTCATAGTCACACCTCTACAGACCCCTCAGCCCACCTAGACATAAGACATAAACAGATGTGCATGAGATGTTCATAGAGGAAACCCAGCCCAAATCACTGTCCAAAATATAAACTTTAACATCCCATGAATCATGTCCCTTAGCAGGTTTCTGCACAGTTTTTTTTAATTATATCAAAATTGACAGTGCAAATCCTCTTTCATTTAAAAGTGTGCGATCTCTTCACGGTACTCTCCAAGGCAGTTTAAGCCCCTGATTCTGTAGGCAGCACTACGGGTGACCTCCCACCTTGTTGAGCGCTCCAATGCTGCGGGATGCGGTGTCAGTGAAGAGGCGGCTGTGCAGCATCATGGCCCGGCCCAGCAGGTAGAGCCTCAGGAACATGGGCAGAGCCAGCACGATCTCCAGCTCCGTCTCCGACAGGGTCAGGCGACTCGCGGTGTGTTGGAAGGTCTCCTGGAAGTACGCCGCCAGACCCACCGGGTACGGATGAATGGCCGACGCTGCCAGCTCCAGGCCTAGCAGAGCCAAACGATTGGTTGTCATGGCAATCCGCCAATCCTCTGCACCAATGTCGTGAACGTAGAGCTGGAGAGATGGGGAGAGATGAGCATCTAACCTGGATCCAAGGTAAATCTGGAGGTCACACGATTGTTAAATGTAAACTCCACCGATTTAACACAACGTTAACTGCGTATGTACAAACCTTTGTGTTAAGCCTTTCGCGGCTCCAGAGGGAGCTTCACAAAGTTAGAATATAAGCAAATAAATTGCTTCAAGTTGATGTCACAAAGAACTCTGGTTCTTCTGCTCTCTTCTTTAAAATGCCCAAAATGAGTCTGACAATGTTTGTGCTCTTTTAAAGGACTACAAAAAGAAAATGTGTTTCTGTTTCACACAGTGATTTTCATTTTCTCTGACTTTCCTTTCAATGTTCGCTTTCTGCTTGTGAAATATTGCACTCTTTCGCTTCTAAAAATCCACCAAAGGAAACAGAGTGAGAGTGAATAATCACTGTTTGGTTTGCTCACAGTACCGTGACCTGTGATGAGTCGGCCTAAGTAGACTTTTCTCAACTTTACAAGGACTAAAAGGTTGAGCACCACTGCATGTAGAAACCTAGAAGCCTCTCAATGGTACTATTTTCAGTTCCCCATGAAATGACTATCCGGGAGGTGATTCCTCCATTACAAATATGTACTGCTTCAGCCACAGATTTTCAGAGAGAGCCTCAGTTTGAAAGAATGTCCCTGGAGGAGAACTTGGGGAAAATAAGAGCTAATAGCACCGTTATGAACAGACATTACCTGAACCTCACAGCAATGGTACGCTATGATGAGGCCCAGCAGGATGATCGTAGAAAAACTGATGATGGACTTGAGTGCGAGGGAGTAGACGGAGCTCTGTGGGTAAGACACACACACACACACACACACACACACACACACACACACACACACACACACACACACACACACACACACACACACACACACACACACACACACACACACAACATCATCATCAAGCTGATAGCTGTTTGTCATTACAAAGCTCAATCTAAATGGCATCCTTGATCCTCTATAACCTTGTAATCTTACATAAATTTGATAATCCATGTGCATGATGTAATGACCATCTTATAGGCACACTGTGCATTTTCCTGCAGTCGGTGGGAGATCAAGTCTCAACATATTTTCCAGTGCGGCCCAGATATAAAGATCCAAAAATAGAGGAAGTACAACAAAAAAAAATCAATTAACAGGTTTTTTTCTCTGAGAAATTAAGTGAAAAGTGTGATATGTTATGACTCAAAATCCAATTATCTAGCCGACTCAGTACAGAAAAGATGATAACTACTGATGCAGTTTGATTTCTTTTCTTGAAAAATCCCTTTTTTGATTATTGCAAAACCTTTACATTCACATTCCTCAAAGGATTTCTCAGGGTCTCAGTGTGGGGGGTTTCCTGTCTTTCTGACCTTGCTGTAGACGCTCCAGGAGAGCTCTGTCTCCGTCACCATCAACAACATCCCGAATATCCCCACTGCCAAGGCGCAGTCGTTCAGCCGCTGCCTCCTCAAAAAGAGAGCCCTCCTGCGGACCAGCCGCTGCCCGATGTTTTGGGTCTTCCAGAATGAGTCATCTTTGGAGTCTTTCTTGTGTTTCGGGCTGGTTTGGGAACTGGGATTGGGGTTCGGACCGGGACACTCGACTCCTGGCAGAAGGCCTTTGGTGTCAGTCGGGTCCTGGCGATGCTGGAACGTCTCGTTGTGATGCTGGAAGTCGTCATCTTTGCTGGTGATGATGATCTCCGGTAGACTCTGGCGGTCGTGCATCTCCAAAGAAATGTTGCCTGACTTGCGGCGCCCTCTGCACTCAACATCCTTGACCTCTATGTGGGACCTGCAGGGGCCCTTAAAGGGTGACCCGCAGGGAGATACGGGGACGTCAGTGAAAGAGGTGACTTTCTCCTGGAGTCTGTGAGCTGCTGCGTTTTGGGCTTTGCACTGGTGATTACACTCCTTGTGTGCTGGATTTTGCCTCCTCCCCCCTGACCTTTTCTCACACTTCTTCTCTTTGCCTTTGTCTCCCCTCCTGTTGGAGCGAGGTGAAGCTGTGACATAAAGGTGGCCGTTGTATAAAGGTGTGGTGGCCATGGCCTGGGTTCTGTCCAGCCACACGGGGTGATCGGCTGACATTTGGACTGTGCGGTGTATCCCGCACTGCAGAGAGCAGGTCTGAGTTGGAGGAACCATCCTCGGCGGGAGGAGGGGACGCTGGTCCTCCACATCGTCTCCATCCACCACTGACATGTTCATAGAGGGTGAGTGCTCCATGGCGAGAGAGTCTCCAGGTGATAATTCACCGGGTCTTTTTAAGAGGTTTGAACGGAGAAGGAGTGAGAGGGACAGACGACAATGTTAGCGGCAAGTGAGGTTTAACAGATAAGAACAACGCTGTGAAAGAAAACTACAGGTACAAGAAAGATCCTGTGATTAATAGCTTCGTCATCAGAGAAGATTTCTACTTGTTAAGTTTGCTGATGCGCATTTTTATTCTGAATTGTATTATTTTGTATTTATCTGTTTATTATATCATTTTAGAATTACGTAAAATCTGAATAGCAGCAAAATAATCTAAAATGTTCACAAATGTTTGTTTTATAGTAATCAATATTTAGTCACAAACTTTACTGGAGTGTAAGCTGAAAGCAGTTCAAATATTTTCTATTTCAACACAGCTTTTTCTTTTTTTATTCTTACCTTCTCAAGTCAGGTTTTCCAGTATGTGAGGAAGAAGAAGAAGAAGAAAAGGCCTCAACTCTCACAGCAACTGTTTTATCTGGAAATTATTTTAGTATTCAATCTTTTTACGGTCCTGAAGGTCACATCCGCCTGAGTCACAAAGAGATAAAGTGAACTCAAACGCACCACTTTCATTCGGAAGTTTAAATTCAAAGTTGAACCGCAAGAACTGATCAAGCTGCGGGATCAAATCAAAATATTCCAAACGTCCCTGCTCTGCATGTATAAACTTTCCAGCAATCCTTTAGCTGCCTCAGCATCACGGAGCCCCTCCCACAGAGTCAAGCTGAGGTTGTGAACTTCTCCTGCATATGACGCCATACGAGGCAAATACCCGTAGAAATCCATTACATTTTCAGGCATGTATCTCCTTGTCTGGCTTTGTACGATTGTCCACCATCAGGACATCTTCCTTAAAGCTGGAGGGGCTTATTGACTGCAAAGTATCTAAGTTGCAGATGTTGCATTGAGCAAAGGCAAAGAATGAGTCATCTGTCTGTGTTTTTTTTAGCTGGGATTGGCAGATTTCCTCCTCCCTATGTGTGTGTGTGTGTGTGTGTGTGTGTGTGTGTGTGTGTGTGTGTGTGTGTGGGGGGGGGGGGGGGGGGGGGGGGGGGTATATCCGCTTATACATTGGTGTCAAAACTCGGCCTGAAATTCATTCTTAGAAGAAATGCTATTATATCACTTTTCATTTGTAATTCCTTCATTGCAAGTGGGTTATAGGATATATATATATAGTCTTTTTTCCTTTTTTATTAAATAAATCTAACCTTCAAAAGAGAATAACTTCACTCAATATCAATTCAGCAGATTAGTATTGCAGATTAATCAAGTGAGACAGAGATCTGATACTTATGAGCTTACGAAATATCAAATATGTCACTCCTTAAGCGAACAATATGCACAGAGGAGGGTAGAGTATTAAGCATTAAAGTCCTAACAATGACATTCAGCATCATTTATTTATCTAAATCCTTGTGACAGATGGGTCTACAGATAACATGGCCCCCTCCCAGTGGAAAGACCCAAGGAGCAAAGGGGTGGGCGGAGCGCGTATGGGTAGTGGCAGGATAAAGAAAGGCATTATCTAATCTGAAGACATGCATTTAAAGACAGATATAGAGGGTGAATGAGGCTGGTTCATTTGCAGATGTGGGACAGCAAAAACCTGGTGGTAGTCTGATCAGACAGTCTGACATCCTTCCAGATGTAAAATAGATTAATTATGCTAAAACTACTACGTTCCACTCTGAGACTTAGCCAGATGCTGTCTCGATTTCTTTGTTTTGATATTCTGCGGGCAGGAAGCTCCCAACTGTCTGTGCCTCAGAGCGTGACTGTCAACACCACAAACCCTTACGGATGGTGTCTGGTAAATACAGACCACATCTCACATCCTTGCAGAGAACTAGATCCTAAAATATGACTATTCAGTCTGCTGAAGCAAGACTCACTCTGAAAAAGACTACAAAATCTCCTTAAATTAAGTTGTCCTTTAAATAACAAGATGCTGAAAGGATATATGCACATCTGCCATGTGCTTGTAAATCCTGGCCGCTGTGGTTAGTGGCTAAGTCTGTCAATTCTTTTTGCCCCTGTGGCCGATCGCCAGGAGCTTTTCAATTAGTATCCTCCATTGCAAATCATCGTTTGGCAGCTAAAAGAGTGAAATGAAACTGGTATTGTAGGTCAACTAATTGCTGTGGCAAATCTACTTTGCGCTAAATCTCGAGTGCGTGTCAGTTTCATCTTCTGGTCAGGATATTAATTGCTTCAGTCTGATCCGTTGGTCAAAAGATAAAAAACCTCCCATTAGGATGCAAACGGCAGTAAGAAATGATTGTGCTTTAAAGGTCAAAAGTCACGATTAGGTTTAAATGAATAGTTTGACCTTTTGGGGAATGTCCTTATTTGCCAAGAGATAGATAAGAAAATGTGTACCACTCTCATGTCGGCCCCTTGCGCATTACCGTTACATTTGAGTCACATATATAAGCTTTATTTTGCACACAGTTATAGAAAGTATTATTAATATATAAATTATATACAAATAGAACTGATAATGAATGTGTTACATTTTGGTTCATTTTTTGAACTGGTTAAACATTTTATTAATTGTGCAGCAAACTGTGTTTTTTGTTTCAGAGTCTTTAAGAATTCTAGAAAAACTTTCAGAACAGGAAGTTTTGTTAAACTTAATTAACTACCTTTTGGGTTTTTCAAAGATCACATGCTATTTACCAGAAATGAAATACAACAATTGCAAGAACATATCGATGACCATAAATAGAGAGTATAACATTACAGTCAACATATCACAACATTCTCAAACGAGCACTTTTTCATTTTAATCTACACTGTAAATGGGTAAAAGGTTGAATATCCTTCTCTCACTATATGTAAACAACTAGGCTTTCATCCTAATGATTCAGACTCCTCTTTCACGACACAGTGTATTCACATTACGTATTTTCAAAGTAAATTGAATCCAATAGCAAAATATGCATCAAGAAATTGGAGGAACAAATATTAACCAGTAGACTCAACAGAAATGACTTCATGCCTCATTTCTCATTGAAAACTACAACCAGGAAATCGTTCCTGTGAGGTTGCCAATCAACCAGCGGAGACTCCAGGAAGTCACTGCACCCGGCCAAGAAATAGTCCACCATAAAACCACAACGGGTCCTTTTTACACGTCATATTAAAGAAACAAGGCATGCCACGTAAATTACAGAGTTTAAAAGGTGGGCAGAGTTTGTTTATTACCTCTGAACAAAACCAAGCTAGCTGTTTCCCCCTGTTTCCAGTCTTTATGCTAAGCTAACTGTCTCATGGCTGCAGCTTTATAGTGTTCAGGTTTTGCCAAGGAAGAAGACAACGTGGAATGAAAAGAAGGAATACATCTGGTTCTGCACCGTCGACATTGATACAGCGGCACGATGCTAAAGTGGTGGACAGCAGTCTACAATTTCCCAATTTCTCCAGGGCTTGTTGGTGCAGGAGGACATAGTTGTCTATTAGAAGAGAACTTCATCTACTCAACTCCATTCAAGACTAAAAAGGCCAATCTCTACAAATCAGACGTCACAGGCGGGTGGATGTATGTGCTGGTTTTGTCGATAATACCCTATTAAGTGGAGGGGACGTGTCAGCGTAGGAGAGGGCCTAATCCAATCAGCAGAGTAATTAAAATTACACAGCACAGCAGCCCTGATGGCTGCAATGCCAGGGACGGCATTCAGCATTTAGAACAGTGAGGGATGAGCTGTCATGCCAGGTCAGAGTGGTGGCCATCACTGCTGCTGTGCAATGAGCATCAATCACGATCAGGAACAGCAAAAAAAAAAAGGGGAAAAAAGAGCTGTTCAGAGAGTGGCACCATATTATCGTCCACATGATGTTCACAATCCTCATTATCTCCGTCCAGCTCTCATCATCATTAATATGGCTTCAATCCACAACCCCGCTCAGTGTTTCCGTTCATCTGCCTGCATTCTGACCTAATGAGCCTCTTCACAGCGTTGGATCTCATCATGTTCTCGTTTCATTCAGCCTGATTTCTTCCTCGTTAATTTACACCATCGCATCACTCTCTCTGCCAGTGTTGCACGAGCTCCAGCCAGCATGCAGTCTGAAAAGAAACCACCAGATGTCACACACGCCTCGGTGCCTTCAATCTGTGTTTTTATGAAGCCTAATGAATTTTTGTTTTTTGGCAGCGTGTCACACTGGTGCTTGGCGCATAACAGCACAAGGAGCTGCTTCTTTTTTCTTTCTTTTTTTTTTTTTTTACACTTTCACGAGATGAACTCAAAGTCAGTTTTGCACACGTTTTTTTTAGCAGCAATACTGCCGGGATGCAGCAGCAACAGGGTTCTTCTCCTCTGATGATACGTTGCTGATGCACAATGTGTGTCCTCACTCCAGGCTTGATGCAGTTTTCTCTGCTTTCACCGGCGACTTAGCCATCCTTCTCTTCTCCTCCGAGGGCCACTCTCCATCTCCTGTGTGTGCAGCCGAGCATGACTCCGTAGCTCGGGAGCGCCCTGGATGTGCGACAGGCTGCCTCGGAGAAGGGGTAATTCCGAAGGGCAGAGCAAGTAATAGGGTAATCTATTATACAGTCCAACTCTTCCTCCTCTCTTGCCCCCCCCCCATCCTCTCCCTCCTCCCTCCTCACTCTCCCAGTCTTTCGGTTTCTCGCTGCCTCTGCCCTTGCATCAGCATTTCGTGAGGACAAATGAGAAGTAGAGTTTAACTATGCACATTCCCGATGCCCTCCTGCAGAGCCCAGCACTTTCGCAATTAAACGGGAGTCCATCGCCCCTATATGACTCAAGGCTCACCCCCCCCCACCGAGTGGGAGCCGCTCACACACAGACGCACACATTTACAGTCTGGCAGTGCCGTTACCACTGTGGTGTGTTATCATGTGTGTAACCAGCTGCCATATATTTGGGATTGCATGTTGCGCTGCACGTGTTAACCAGCCATAACACATGGATATTAAAAGGGAATGAAATGCATGGGATTTTAAATGAGGTTTCAAACAATGATTCATCTTTTACAATTCTCTTCTTCACATATAGAGAAAGGGGATGGGAGACGTTAAATGCAGAGGGGATTCATTTTTTCCCATATTTTTTTCCAATACTGCTGTTTTTTGTGCTCAGTTTTCACACAAAAAATGGCAGTGAGAGATAAAAGCATATCTAAATCATTCTCTTTTTTTGTTGTCTATGAGCTGCTTTACCACCTTTTTCTGGACATAAACCTTTTTCCTTTTCACACTTTTTCACTCAATTCTCCGGTGGCGTTTACAATGTTGTGCATCATCTGTTTCTATTGTCTTGAAAAAGGTCAACTCATGGCGACAGACCAATCAAAAGCTCTCCCTCCTCCACCTCCTGCTCTTTCTTCAACCCCATTCTCCCCCATCACTGACATTTTTCTCCCCCGTGCTCTCCATTTTAGTTCCACCTCCCAGAGAGACAAGGAGACAGAGAGACAGAGAGAGAGAGAGAGAGAGAGAGCCCACAGCCATCATCTCCTCCTCCTCCTCCTCCTCTTCCTCCCCTTGCGCTCCCTCTCTTCCAGCACACGCTCACACTCCTTCCCTCTGATGCCGACTGGATGCAGAACGGGGGATCTCCAGCAGCTTCCTTAATCTGTCCTCCCAACCCTCCTCCTCCTCCTCCTCCTCCTCCTCCTCCTCCTCATCCTCCTCCTCCTCCTTCAACATCCGGAGCTTCTCCTCCTCTGCCTCCTATTTTCTCCTGCTCCCCACCACCAAGATGTGGCACTCGGTGGCTCTGCTCCTCTCTGGATTCTCAGCTTTGATTCACGGTGAGCCTGAACGACTCTCTCTCTACGTCTTTCATGATGTTTTCAGAATTTCAGCAGCGGCACTTTAGTCTCAAAGTGTGATTTTGTAGGGAATTCAGGAATTGGAGTCGGTTTTGATGGAATAAGAATTCAAAGTAGAGAAAAAAAAGACTCCAGGAGAAGAAAAGTGAAAGCTGGCTCACCTGGTTGCTTTTTTTGTTGAAATCTCTAGGATTTTTCCAAAATTGTGTTCCTGTTTCTTTGGATGTACATGACCTCGGGGATGGATGCCACTACAGGAGACATTTAAACGGGCAGATTGACAGAAACAGTGTGTAGAGAAATCGGAGCAGTCATAACATTTCATTGCTTTTCTTTCCTCGTTCCACAAGCCTCTTTCCGTCTAAATCTGTGTGCATGACAGGAGATTTTACCCCCACAGAAAGCAGTTCACGGATCAGTTAAATTGCACATATAGATCGGCTCTTCTGTCTTGCCTCCCCTGTTGTGTTGAGGACGCGTTACTGCAGCTGAGCTGACGGAGCTCTAAGCAACAGAAGTGAATATAAAGGCTGACAGAGCTGAGAGGAAAACAGGCGAACTTTCCCCACAGGCAGACGTACCCGCAATGAGACGCTGTTCTTTTTGTTTGTGTTTTCAAGAGGAGGTTTTCGTACCAGAAAGTGCAGCAAAGAAAAGACAAGGGGGGAAAAAAAGTTTCAGACTATACTGATGAGACACTGGGTTTAAGGAAAGGGCTCCAGGGCTTTTCCATGACTCTGCTTTGAATGAAACCATCTTTCAATGCGTGAACATTTTGCCACTGCTATACCGCGACTTAAACCTGTTATGTTCTTTGCACTAGAGCCCCTTGAACCCTGACGTTCTCCACAAATAAGCTTCAAAGTCAGAAACAAAAGGAATCTTCCACATTGTTCAACAATGTCTCACACACAGTATGTTCAGCATCTGGCATCAGCATCATTTTTTTTAATTGCTTTACTATTGCACTGACTGGAGACATCTTAGATGTTTTGAGCATCATTTAATATAATAATTTCCTTGTACTTGAGCATGGTATAAACGGTAGATTAAGAAACCTTTAAAAACTAGAATTAGGGCAAAGCTCGGCTGTGTTACGATGGTCCCACTGATTGGAAACTACAGCAACATTCTTAATTCATTCTGAATTGGTCTGCACATTTGTGGTTCACAGTTTGCTTCAGTTAGCGCATAAATAAATCTATTTAATATTTTATGTGTATTAGGTCTGAACACTTCAAACTAACCTCATTATACAACCATTAGTGCCAATTACCCCCTAATAAGGTTTCTCACTATTTCTAATTACTTTTTGTTTACCGGCTGTTCTGCGCGCTCTCTCTGAATCTCTGACTGACTGACTGACTGAGATGCTGGATCTCTCTTCCTTTGCGAAACCATAAAAGTCAAGATAAGTGTGAATAGTGGTGATAACATTTCTTTTTTTTATATTTCTGCAAATTTCATCATTAAACCCCGTTTCGCTTATCTTTTTAGTCTTGTTCTTCGGGCACTGATAGATAAGGGAGTTCAGTTCCTTAGAGCTAAATCTTCTGGTTTGATCTGCAACATTACTTTTATTTTTTTATTATGAGTATCCGTCCCTGCCTGAATATACTCCCACCCAAAAGTCTCATTTGAATCCCTAGTGATGGTTTTTCTTGAAGATTGGTGTCCTTTTTATTCGCTACGCAGAAAACACAAATCTGCTATTAAGGGCTTTATAGGGGACCTGGACTTTAACATACAGTGTGGAGTGCAGCTTGTTTTCCCAGATTTATATAGATATTATACATTTGTCTGCCTCTTTAGTGTCGTTGCAGGGTCCTCACCAGAGGAACCTGTTGAAGAACCTCCTGAAGGACTACAACCGGATGGAGCGGCCGGTGGGCAACGACTCCCACCCGCTCACCGTCATCTTCACCCTGAGCATGGTACAGATCATGGACGTGGTAGGTGTCTACAGACGCCATCAAATACATGATGACGTTTGAAAGTTGTTTCTTGGAGAACAATAATAATAGGAGACTTTTTCCAGTGTTTTCGGGATTTGGAGATAAAAAATGTTTCTTTAATCTTAAATAGGGAAAATAGTTTCTACTCTTTGGCTCTATTCGAAGAAAATAAATGTGCAATTCTTTTTGAATTTATATTTTGTAGGATGAGAAGAACCAGGTTCTCACCACTAACATGTGGCTACGGATGGTAAGGACCCCCGAAAAGACACGATAATGAATTTGTTGCTCGGTGATTTTTATCTGAACTAGTAAATTAAGATCATGGTTGAGATTCAGAGGAGAGGGATTTCAAAATGAAGGTCAAAATGTGAATCTAACGATATCTCTAATACTTAGAAGAAAGTGGAGATGTTTTCAGAAACAGCTCACCTTTTTGACTGTAAGGTAATAAACCGATTTATGTCCTTGATAAATATGAATCTTACATGTAAACTCAGGGGATTGAAGATAAAGTAGCCTGCCTGTACTGCAGTGCATCGGGATACAGACTGTATCTGCCTCTGTGTGTTTAAGAGTTGGTTCGACCACTATCTCCAGTGGAACCAGAGCGAACATCCCGGAGTGAAGAACCTCCGCTTCACCACAGACCAGGTCTGGACACCAGACATCCTGCTCTACAACAGGTAAAAGACGGATAAACAACACAACTCGTGCCTCTTACAAACACACATTATATTTCAACAAGTAGTGTCACTTCCTTCCCTGTCCTTCCTCAGTGCAGATGACGACTTTGACTCCACCTTTAAGACCAATGTTCTGGTGAACTCCAGCGGCTACGCCGAGTACCTGCCTCCAGGTGAAGTAACTTATTTCTTTTTCATTGGCTCACGCTCTCACTCTTCTTCATTCCTTTCTCCCTTTCCCGTCATCCTGTCCGATGCAGAGGCAGCATCTCATTCTGCAATATCTGCATGTCTCAACTGTTTGTACATTTAACATTAATATTTTATTAGAATAAAACAGCATCGCTTGTTTCTCACTGGTTACAGATCCTCAGCGCTGTGAGCAACACCTATAAATAGGAGGCGCACGCTTCCTCCGTTTTCTGTCATAACCCAAATGCAAGAGTGTGCAAGTGTGCAAGTAATATAGTAATAGTAACATAGCGGCTCCCCTGGGTTTCCACGGATCTTTACTTTACTTTGCATTCCTTTGTACACCAGCAGCAGGCTGGATTGAGGTGAAAAGGCCGTCTGAAGTAAAAGTCGAGGACTGTCTGCTGAAAAAGCCACAGTATCAATTCTATCCAGTGGTCCATGTTTATTAATAAGGTGCTGCGGAATTTAAATACAGCTCCTAATGCTGTGATTTGGATCAGAGTCAACAAGGGAAAAATAAAGAGATAGTGCCCTGCTTTGGTAGAATAAGGACAAGAGATTGTGCTAGAAAAGATGATGAGAAAGAGAACAGGGAGAGATGGACTAAATAAAACAAAATGAAGAGAAAAGGGAAAGAGAATATGCAGCCAACCAGCTTGTTTTTTTGACTCCCTCACACAAGCCTGGTTGCAATTTGTGAGGTGTTTTTGGGCTGTTATGATCAGCAAATAAAAGGCAACAGGTCTGTGGGTAGCAGGCATGGAGAAGGAGCTTGACAAACGGTAAATAATTTAAAGGTGGAGGATCTCAGGTGTTTGCTGCACACCATCATTTGTAGAAAAACCTAGCTTTGCAGAGGTAAAGGCGTCATGTTTGGGTTTAATGGTTTACCGGGAGATAAGGCGTAAGAGGGTTTGGCTCCTATCTTGATCGGGGGACATTTGCAAACGGGCAACCTTGTCTCCCGGTCTTGTAATGCCTTCTTGATTTTCAGAATGATGGAGTTTTATTTTGGGAGCCGTGCTGCGAGAGAGAAAGAGAGAAAGAGAGAGAGAGAGAGAGAGAGAGAGAGAGAAAGAGAGAGAGAGGGATTATTAAGTCGCAGAAAAATCCAGGTGTCTTTTTCTTGTGAGCGTTGCTTCAAGGTTACCGGATATCTGTGATGAGAGGCAGGGTACAAAATCATACTGTGCACGAAGGAGAACGGATCAGTGGACTGCAAAGGTAGACAGAACTACTAATTAAAGGTTTAGTGCCACAGAGGCTCATAACATGAGTAATTATAAAGACACCGTCCTCATGTAGCAAAGACAACAACCGGGTGTCAGTAACTGGATTTGAGAGAGCAAGGAGTGTATAAAAAGGAAATTTATTGATACCACTTACATCGGTGTCATTTTTGTGATCAACCTCTGCTTTCAAAGCAGCCTTCAACCCGCTAACCTCCACTCTCTGTCGGCTGATTTGCATAATCGGCAGCTTCATAACGAATGTCTCTGGCTGTAAGTCCTCGATGGCATTTTGGTTCTGCGTGCCTCTGAACGTCTCAACAGGGCTTGATTCATTTATTTCAGTAATTACTTTAAGGGCTGCAGTTTGCCAGCGACCACTGCGAAGATCCTTGTGATTCTTCGTTGGGGGGGGGGTGGACACCAGCGTACAACATACACATGTGAGGGCATTTGATTTGCATAATAAAAGCGGCATTATGATCAGAGCAGGGTGCACAATCTCATTTTGCAGTGTCACTGTTGGTGTTTCCTTCTATGGCCGAGGCTCAGCTGACAGCTGTGAGCGCAGAGCCGAGTTTCTGAAGCCTGCGGGTGACAACCCTGCTGCCAAGTTGTTGTTTTCTTTAAAGACATTTCTTTGATGGTTGGTTGTTTCTAACGTAGTCTTTGCTTTCACCTCTCTAGCCTCCAAACTCAATTTTAAAATAGAGAGAGAAAACTCTCTGTAGACAATGTTAATAAAAACCCTATGACAGTGCGTACTCTTGGTTGTGATGCGGCACATTCCACACCGTATAAAAATGTAAGGTGCTTGAGTTCAGAACTCAGTCATTGGAGCTGGATGGATATGAAATGAGTGAATGATTCTTTCTGACTAGCTACTTGATATTCAGGACAGGTTTTCTTTACAAGTGGGTCCTCCGGGTGATTTTTCACCTTGTCACCTCTGCACTAAACTGCAAAGGTCAACGCTGTCATTTAGTCAATTGAGCTTTAACCGTCTGCCTCCTGTTCTCTTGTCTTTTCCTCAGGAATCTTTATGAGCACTTGCAACGTGGACGTTCGCTGGTTCCCTTTCGACATCCAGAAGTGTGAGCTGAAGTTCGGCTCTTGGACGTACGACGGCTGGTTGCTGGACCTCCAGATGAACGACGCTGACATCTCAGGCTACATGACCAATGGAGAGTGGGACTTAATTGGTGAGAACGGTGAAACATTTACATCGCATCCTCATGTCAAACATCCAGGCACAGAGCAGACGAGTCAATTTCTCTCCGTCACTGTTCCTCCAGGAGTTCCCGGCACCAGAAGCGAGAACTTCTACGATTGTTGTAAGGAGCCTTACCCGGATGTGACGTTTGTTGTGACAATACGGCGGCGGACGCTCTACTACGCCCTTAACCTGCTCATTCCCTGTGTGTTGCTGTCTTCGATGACCCTGCTCATCTTTGTGCTGCCAGCTGACTCTGGGGAGAAGATCTCACTGGGTGAGTAGATCACAAAGATGGTGGAGGAAATAGATGGACAAAAAGGCAAACAACCACACAGGAAGTGGGAAAAGAAAGCTGGATTAGTTAGATGTAGATGTCTGTTTTTGACATGCACACACAGCGAGGTGCAGGCAAAATGTGAGCTTCAAAATGAAAACACGTTGCACAGCGTTTCTTTCTATCTTGCATTCATCGTGGTGGTGTCTGAGGTTGTCTCCGGTTTCATCACTTAAAGTCCATCGGTCATTCATAATTCCTGTTACAGGTGTGTGTTTTATGAGGAAGGACATGCACACAATTAAAAAAAAGATAATGTTGTGATCTCTTGTATAAGTCACATGAAACCGAAAACAACCTCAGATAACACAATTAGAAGTTTGGTGAGGTTAATAAAACACGGCGTACAGGAGACGAGTTGCATCACGGACTAAATGTAAAATCTACATTGAAAAGGCAACCGCACACTGTCCATCACCAGCCTACCCATGGAGCGTCCATGGCCAAATCATATCTCCAACTTGGGAGCTGTCATGCTCCGTGGTTTGTAGAACTGAAGCGTTCCCAAAAAGGAAACCTTCCTAGTATAAAGGCGAAAAGAAAGGAAGCGGTGGTGCTGAAGACTATGCGGGGCGTCGATGAAAGAGGCACCGGGAGAGAGGGTGGAGCCGAGAGAGGAGAGGGATTACAAGATGAAATAGAGAGATGAGAAATGTGAGGAGGAGGAGGAACAGGCACAGATGGGTGTGGGAAGGTAGAGAAATGGGGACGCAGACAGGAGAAGAATTTGAAAAGGATGAGACAGGACAGCACAAAAGAGAGAGGGAGGACTGATGGGAGGTGGGAGACAACCGAATCGCACAATAATAAGCTGGAAGAGAGAGAGAGGGAGGAAGCAGTGGCGCCATCAAACAGGAGCTGCAAATACATTTTAATATCCGTCCCAACCTGTTTAGCGCACAAGATGGATGATGTTCAACTCATCCCACACCAGACTCCAGATTATCTAACCTTGCATTGAAAGGATAGTTCCATTGATCATATGCCATTGGCAACAATTTTGATAATCAATTATTTGTTTCAACCATTTAAAAACTAAAAAAAGCTAAATTATCTGGTTTCGTCCTCTGAAATGTTTATTGAAAATTGATTATCTTTCGGGTTTTTTTCACACAAAAAAAACATTTTAATAAGTCAACTTGGGCTATGGAAACTACTATGGGATTTCTTACTATTTTCTAACATTTTACACACAAAACAATGAATTACTTTATCAAGATAATATCAGCAGATTAATAATAATTAAAAAAAAGTTAATTGCAGTCCTATTTCAGACATTAGAATATTGCCTGGTCTTTGTACCAGTCCCATCACTCACCATATACACCATAATAATAATAATGAATCATTAATGTTTATGCTTTTTCGTCGATACTTATGTCTGACTGAGAGGGAACTCAGAGGGAAGCCGTGGCAGCTTTGTCAAAGCATATCCTTAACCTCAATACAGGATGCATTACGCAGCATTTCTCCACAGAAAATAATGCCAAGCCTTACACACACGGCCAATTAACCTATCGATGTAATTAAGCCTAGTGAATTGATTAGAGGGAGAGCTTACACACGGCCTTCCAGGAAAAGTCACTCCGCTTGATGGAGAAGACACGGGGACCAAATGGCTGGGCCTTTAGTGTGACAGGGGCACGCTTTTAAAAAGAATAAGTGTCATTTCTAAGACAGAACGCAACATAAAGGAAGCATTTTTAATTTTCTTAATGTCCTTAAAGGACGATCATATTTTATCTCTCGGCCAAGGAGTTTAATTCATTGCTTCTGCATGGGGACAGTTATGCCAACAAAGCACTCCTTAAATTCAGTGAGACAGATAGTGTGGAGGTGGATAAATGAAGATGTAGATGAGTTTCAGTGCAGGAGCGTGTGTGTGTGTGTGTGTGTGTGTGTGTGTGTGTGTATGTGTGTTCTCATACAGAAAGCAGAGTTTGGACAACTTTAAAAAATGGCTATTTGCTGTGTGGAAGTGCTTTTTGTTGTAGAGCTACAAAAACATAAAAAAGTAATTTATCGTATGAGCATTAGCTGGTCATTTACATAAATCGAACGTGTTCTCGTCCCGAGTGCAACCATTTATCAAAACGCCAAACACACGCTCTCACAGGAACGTGCCACTACTCAGGGGAGGGGACTAAACCACGGTATTGATTGCTTAACTAAATGTAGTTCCAACATGAAGTTCTCATATCTATCTATCTATCTATCTATCTCTCTCTGTATCTATGTATCTATCTATCTATCTATCTATGTATCTATCTATCTATGTATCTATCTATCTATGTATCTATCTATCTATGTATCTATCTATCTGTCTAACTATGTATCTCTCTATCTATATATCTATCTGCCTATCTATCTATCTACGCATCTCTCTATCTATATATCTATGTATCTATCTATCTATGTATCTATCTATATATCTATGTATCTCTCTATCCGTCTATCTATGTATCTATGTATCTATATATCTATGTAGCTATATATCTATATATCTATGTATCTATCTCTCTATCCGTCTATCTATATATCTATGTATCTCTCTATCTATGTATCTATATATCTATATATCTATGTATCTATACATCTATATATCTATGTATCTATATATCTATCTGCAGGCATCACTGTCTTGCTGTCCCTGACGGTTTTCATGTTGCTGGTCGCAGAGATCATGCCAGCCACGTCTGACTCCGTCCCTCTTATAGGTATGTGACAGACAGTGTGCGTTTGTGCGTGCGTGTGCATGTTTTTCACGAGCGGTTCACATGGTCCTTTATGAGCAAGTTCTTTAACTAGACATATGACACATTGCTACAACAACATGTAACGAATGTCAATATAAAATCAAGACGTCTTCGACTGGCAGTGAAAAGTAAATCAATGTGTGGTCTTGCCTGTTAATTCTCCCCGTAGTAATTCCAAGAGGTGCACAGAAGGAACTAGCTTCTGGTTGACTTCTGGTGGTTGTGTGTTAGCATGACAACATGTGCTAATTAGCACTAAACAAAAATGACAGCTGAGGCTAATGGGAATATCATCAGCATTACAGCAGAATGATGTTTGCAGGTGTCAATTAATAAACCAAAATGGATGGATTGACACTGACTTGATGATGGCTCAACACAATAAGTTCCAAAGTCATTACAATTTATCTTGAGGGGGACATTGTCTGTGCAAAATGTCATGGCAATAGTTGTGTTGCCGTATTTGGTTGCATTGCATCCCTCCAGTAGTTGAGTTATTTCTGTCTGAGCTGACCAACATCTGCTTTAAGATCCTCTATTCACAGACTCTCGTCTTTGGAACAGAAAAACACAATTACAACAAACTACTAGACAGTGGCAAAGCTACAAAATGCCAAACAAACATAATTTTCACCATCTGCTCGCCTTAAAGTTTAACTGGCTAAATTGATTGCACATGCCTGGATATATTATATTTTGCCAGCTGAGATTGCAGCCAGCGACAGATGCAAGGCCACATTTGTCATTAAAAACTTCAGAAAACTTATAATCACTGGAGGGCTGCTTTTAGCATATTTCCTTTAATTAAAAAGCTATCCATATGCAGTCTTAATCTTGCTTTTACAAACACAATGTTGAGACTAGCAGGCAGCGGGTGCAGGTCGGTAGCAGGTCACAGGTTGGCACGAGGATATTTTACCACGGATGTATTCATTTTGACATAAATAGTGGAGAAACTGAACATGAAAATATGGCCAAAGTGGCTGTCAATATGCAAGTAGGTATTACATTGTGTGTGAAATGAAACCTAACACTGTTCCATAATCTACTCCGTCTCAGGTCAGTACTTCGCCAGTATAATGATCATTGTTGGGATGTCAGTCATTGCCACAGTGGTGGTACTGCAGTATCATCACCACGATCCAAATGGGGGCAACATGCCAAAATGGGTGAGTCTTAGAGCTCAGACTCTTCATCATAACCTGAAGTGTATTATCAGTTCCACACATCGTGCTGTCCAGCCGGTTAATTACTGTTAATGGTTGGTCTCCCTACTTCAGACGTGATAATCTCAATTTAACATCATTATTCAATATCGTATCATGCTCTGCCATTTTCATTTCATCTGTCAGTGCTACCTGCGCTCCTCTGCCAGTTTCCTTTCCACTTTTCACTCTCCGACTTCCCCGGCTATGACTCATTCGGCAGTGTCAGTCTGCAAAGGGCTCGCCACAGACTTTAACAGGAGTGTTTTTCAAAGAGCTCTGAATGCGTAGGCGGTTTGATTTGACTCATTCCCTCTTCTTTAGTTTTTCTGGCCTTCTGTTAAACGCAAAACAATTTGAAATGTGGAAAAAAAGGTCTGAAATAATGACATGGCATATGCAAATGATATGCTATTGTTTAAAAACCCTAGAATTGTAATCAGCAAATGAAATATAGGAAAACATTGTTGAGCTTTTTAAAAATTGACAGGTCAACATTTATCGATATTTGTACAAAAAGCCAGGCTGCATGAGAATGCAGATGCCGCATTTATCGACACATTGAAGGACGTTCTGTTGATGAATGGCCTGTTAAGACAGTCCGACGGCCAATTAACAAGCTAATTGATATGGTCCGGATGAGAGCACTGAACCAGCACAGTTCATAATTGCAGCCTGGACAAAAACAACATCAACAGCAGCAGCAGCAGCAACAGGGACCGTTACCTAGACAGTAAACACACTCGGTGGAGACTTCATCCCGCAGTCATCTGGACATTAGCTTCTCATTAGATGCCCATCTGGCAGCTGTTGGACTAAAACGCCCCTTTCAGGGGACATGTAGTCTCTTTCCAAGGGAGTTTTGTTTTCATGTTGAGGAAACAGGAGAAGAATAGAACAAGCTTTACTCAACTCAACTTGCAAGCAGCTCATCTTCCCTTTATTCTAATGCTGCAGTTAACTGAGACAATATTGGAGGCTCACTACACTGTAATCTGACAGTCAATCTCAATAATTCCACCGTTTGAATGGAATGCTGTCTTTGTAAGTATCCTCTCTGCTGGAAATACGGTTACAGCGAAAAATCTTCTCTGCCTCAGGCACTTTAACTGGGCGTCCCTGGCGAGGATCTCATACTTCTACTTATGCAAGTGCAGCTGCATTTTTAAACAAGCTGCAAGGTTGGAAATATTATTACGAACATCAATCCACGACAAATGAGGCTATTCACCCGGCTTAACTGAAGGTCAAAATGTGTAGTTATCATTGTTTAGTGGCCCTCAATGCTTTGCAGCTTTCTCATTATTTCCCTTTGCTTCCTGGTAGGCTTTTATGCTCTTCTGCTCGGCTACCTCCTGTCCTCCACTCTCATCTTTACATATCTCAGTTTCTCTCTCTTTCTCCCTGCAGGTGCAGCTCGTCTTGCTGCAGTGGGTAGCGTGGTTCTTGCGTATGAAGCGACCAGGAGAGAATGACGACCCCGAGCGGCCCCCGTGTGCCCCCCACTTGCGGCGCTGCTCCTCGGGCTCCCAGAGTGGAAGCATCCCGAATCCACCGGACCCCACCCTCCATCCACTGCACCCACAGAACCTGGCTCCTCTCCATGCGGGGCATCCTCACTTCCACGTCCAATCGAGCGCCAACAACAACGGGAACCTTCTTTACATGGGCTACCAGAGCATGGAGGACCCTTCAATTCTCTCAGAGCCTCTCCAGAGAAATAACATCTGCACGGGGCCTCTGCGGGTACCAGGTAGCCCGCCTCCTCACCTCCCATCTCAGTTCTGCAGCTCCCCACCACCTCCCATCCCCAATATGGACACTGTAGGCTGCCCCAGCACTGTCTCCAGTGGTGGGGGCTTTGGAGGTGGACCCGGAGGGCTTGGCGGGTGCTCGAATGCAGGGATAGGAGACCCCCAGCTACAGGCCATCTTGGAGGAGGTGCGTTACATGGCAGACCGTTTCCGGGAGCAGGACGAAACCGAGAGCGTGGCCGACCAGTGGAAATTTGCAGGGGCTGTGATCGATCGTCTATGCCTGGTGGCGTTCAGCGTTTTCAACATCATATGCACCATCTCTATCCTCATGTCAGCTCCCAACTTTGTGGACGCCATTTCAAAAGACTTTGTTTGAAAGCAAAGGGGAAAAAGGAGGAGGAGAAGCGTGAAGAAAAGGATGACGGGAATTAAATAGAGGATGAAGGATCGAGTGGGCCCGGATCCAAGGAAACACAATTTCCAGCGGACTGTAAGCTCTGTGATTTGTGATTGCAAGGAAATTGGAAATAGTAAAAACAACAAAAAAAAAAGATTTTCTTTGCAATACATTCTGTTTTGTAACCGATTTATAAGAAGAAAACAGACGAGAAAAGGGGTACCGAGTGAACTTAAAGTGAGACTAGGGTGAGCAGGGTGCTTTATCGGATTCTTGACCAGGTGAAATGGATTCAAAGACTTTAACCACAAAGATGAGGAAGAAAGAAAGAAGAAGCAAGAGAAGAGTATTAGTCACAAGCAAGCTCAAGTAATAAAGCTCTTAAAGCAATGGGGAGATTGAGAGAGTAAGAGGGCAAAAGAGACGGCAGATAGGCCGAGACAGATAAGACCGATATTTGGCTGTTCTTTCTTTCTTCTTGAGGAGGGGAGACAGTTGGTCACTCCCACATGTTGACAACGGACTGCATCATTTAAAGTGTTGTAAGGAAGAGAGCGTGGGGAGAGGAGGAAAATCATTTTACAGACAACAAAGAGCGATGTTGACTGAACGACACTTCATAGCTTGTGACATCGGTTCGGAGGAGTAAACAGCTTGATGCTCGGATATATAAAATTGGACAGAAGATCAGGAAGCAGAGAGGAACAGAAGAGGATCTCAGCATCTATTCAATCACATCCATCCAATGACCGTCAAAATGAAAGACCTTGGATAATCTTTAGGACTAATAAGCTTTTAAAAAGATCAAGTCCCCTCTCTGCTCGACGCAAACCACTTTAAATCTAAAGGCCTTATCTCTTTGAGACGATTGCCAATCTGCAACAATCAGCAGAGATCAAAAGCTCCTTAGCAGCGGGCACAGTGTGCAGCGCTTATTACGACCGGGAAACTGAATTAACCGGTCATCAACAACGCAATGGCCAGTAACTGCACCACAGTGGGGGCTCGAACCGATCATAACCACGAAGCAGTTACCTAACTGCATGTGGCAGGTCCTAATGGACCAACAGACCTCATTGGATCTCATGTTAAAGGTTTAATAACTGAAATGAGAGGTCAGGTCTTTAAAAGAACACGAGAGGGACGACAACAACAAAAAATAAATCGTTCAAAATCCCCAATTTGATATGGAGAAGCAACATCCTATCAAATCTCTGTCGGATCCCTTCAAGAGGTTATAGCGATATAGAGATTTCACACATATCTAAAATGAAAGATGAGATTTTAATGGAGCTGTATTTTCGTGAAATTGAGTCCAGTTGATAAAGTGTTGATTTAAAAGGTTTGACAAAATATGTCTTTAATTAGTTTGGGTTTGAGAGAATTTGAGTTGTCTGCTAGCAGTTTGAATGTGTGCTGGATGCAAGGTTAGCCTAGCGTAGTTCAATTCAAGGATGTCTGTCTAAAAGCTGTATGACACCATTTACAATAAGCAGAGATACTATCTACTTTTATTCTACCTTTTATGGCCGTGTTGAAAATCATTCCCATTTCACTATATAGAGTTTTGTAACCCTAAACCAGAGAGGAACGTCTGTGGCATGTAACATTTCTGCAAACAATTCCAGTATAACAAAATACGGAATATAGTGAAAGAGTCAATAATGGAGTGATTTTGGACACGGCTCAAGATTATAAGAAAAGGATGCGTCATGAGTCAGGAATCCAGCTGAGAGCGCAGCTACAACAGCTCTGTTCTGTACAATTCAGCAAAGGTCATTGCTGAGTCCCTCAATGCTTCACTGATTCAAAGATAGTGTCACATTGTCTTCAATATAAGTTTTCATGTGGATACAGCTCGTGTGCACAGCCACTGAAAATAAATGTGGAAATATCTACCTGCAAAAACGGTAGAATAAATAGTATTTTATTGATTCACGCCCACACACCTAACATAACTGGTGAAAACAAATGTTTAAGCATTAAAAACTGGATGAAGTGCGTTTTGTTCGCAGTTGAGAGATTCATTCTAAGCAAAGACAGAGAAGTTAACCCTCAGCTTGCAGCTGTAGTTGGATAAATTCGTCAAAAACCAAACAACCCTCAAAAATTGCTCTATACATTTTATATTGTCAACATATCCTATGAAAAAAAACCTGGAATAAGTTATGTTACATTATCTGTGACATACAGCCTCATGCCTACGTGTTTCCAATACTTAAAACCAGGTCAGAAGCGTATAGTTTTCCTTACACGTGCTGGCTTGGCACGACACGGTTTGACTTGGCGCGTCACTCAAGCACGGCAGGGATTTGCATCTCCATTACAGCAGAACAGGGCAACCTGCTTAAAGGTGTGTAAGAGGAGACAAGCGGTCACAGTAGACGTGTTTTTAATCGTTTTTGAGAATGGTCTATGGTAGAGGAATAAACGACTGGCTACACAGATAACACTTGTTAGTAGTAGGATAAGTGTGTTGTTGATTTTGGTATTTTCAGGGGACTTGATGACAATATAATATTGGCAGCCTTATCCTGTAAGTTCATTAAGGTTTGCTTCAGCGCAAAGATCCAACAGGACAAAGTACGTTTAATACATTCCTGACCTACACTGTCTCCGGTGGCTTGACACATTTACTATCCACAAAGAGAGTTTAGAGACAGTTGTACAAATACTTCATTTCTAAACCTCTCTTCATCTTCTGTCTCCTCTGTCTTTCTCTCTAAAGCCAAAGTCTCCCAGCAGGCGGAAAGTAAACTTCCTGCTGGGAGGTTTGTAGAAGGATATTTTCCTTCCAGCACACACCGACACCTAAACCCTGACATCTGTACATTTCTCATCCTGAAAATAAAGGATTCTCCCTTTTTTCTACCACCTTTGGTCTGCTCCCTATCTTTCTCTGTTGACAGTGGCTGGCCCTACACCCAAAAAGAAGAGGAAAAAAATGACAGAGAGAGAGAAAGAGGGGCTAAGAGGAGGAGAGAAAGTGCTGACGTGCAGTGAGAGCTGGACAGGGCCTTAATTGATCACTCGTTCAGGAAGGAGAGAGGAGGGAGGGGAGGGATGAGATGGGGAGAAGACGAGGGGATGGTAAATGGAGGAGGGGGGGGGGGGGGGCACAGCGGGTAATTCATCGGATTTATGAGGGACAGAGGCAGGGGAGATGGGTGCTCTGACAAGCATAACTCAGTCACAGACATCAAACGAAAGGCCACTGCAGTATATCACACCACAAGGGAAAATATATACGACAGAAATAAAGAGAAATTAGAGACATATTTTCATGCAGCTTTATGTCAATCAAGCAGCGGGACTGTGTAGGGGTTGATGTGTGGCCCTCACTGTGTCACTCAGTCAGTGTGCCAGACGGAGTAAAGAGTCCAGGGTGTATTTATAGTAGTGTGCTGGTCCTCATTCAGCTCAGGCAAGGCCCCCCTCTGTTTGACGGGCTAACTCTCCTCCGCTCTGAGGTCGAAAAATGTGCCGCGTTAGCAATCTAGCAGCACTTAAGATTTACTGTGTTCACTCAGATGGAATAAAAGAAGAGTGAGAATGTGTGTGAAGGGTGTGTGTGTGTGTGCGCGTGTGTGTCCATGGGAAAGATGAGCCTCAGGGTTTGCGTATATGTGTAGAATCATTCAGTTGTTTTGTTTTTTTCTCACCCCACAATTTGTATTTAATAAGAGCTCGCTGACCTTTCTCCCAGGCCTCAGATATTTTACCAGATGTGTAATTCAACTGAACCTCACTGGAGGCCCATTAGGCCTCACACAGCTCTATATCTGTGTAAATGGGGCGGCGATAAGCTAAAAAGATGCAATCACCGCAGAGCATACAAATGAACCACAAAGACATCAACCGAAGAAAAGACTAAACACAGCCAGAGATATCACACGAGGCGGTCCCATACGGCAAGAAAGCTCATTAATTCATAATCTACATTAAACATTTGCACAACACACTCATTGCACACATATTGAGACGCACCCGTCCATGTGCGTGCACACCTGTTCTCTCCAAGGGTCCCGGGTGCGTTCTGCTGCATGAAAGCTCCCCGACATCTTGCGGCTGGGGCCGATCAATGCCTTTTAATTACCAAGGGCCCAAAGCGCTGGTCGATGCAGCTGACGAGAAGCAGAGAGAGAGGGAAAGAGAGAAAGAGAGGGAAAGAGAGAAAGAGAAGGAGATGCTCCAGATGGTGATTGATGCTCACTCCTACCACCGAGCCTACCTACAGATGTGTCGTTAGGCTTGATTAATCCTGCCAAGCCACATTCATTCACTTTACAGACCGCCGTATAACCGGCCTGGGCCGCCGCAGTCACAAGGTTAAGTGGACACGAGGTGTCCGTCCAGAGGAGCAAAGGCCTCTTAAACAATAAGTCAACAGTGGCTGGATGCTCTCTGTAGTACTGGCGACAGCACTCTGGTTTATTACTTGACTGGTAGCTGATAGTAGGATATAATGCACCCAACATGCCAAGGAAAGCTACAAATAACCTCATTCATGAAGTTCCTTCCAACTAATTCCTACCCAGGGACCTGCCAGCATTGGCAAAGGCATAAGTTTAGTTATTGAGGAATTTTACTCACTTTCCCACCCGAGGAACTCAATGAAGTTTCACTTCACTTGCACCGTGAATAATGAACGAAGTCTCCTCTGTTCATTCATTTCTTTGAGGCTATATTCACTTTCATAAGATTCGGGGACTCACAAAAGTCAGGTTAAAGAAAAGAATGATCAAAACTTAAAAGGAGGCCAAGATAACAAAATCCTTGTGACGAGTAAATTTAGGTGTAAAATTGGTTGAGTGTCCCTTTAAACGGTGCTTAATTCTAATGATCAGAATGAGGGGGAAATGAATGTCATGGTTAATCAGCTCTTTATACTTTTAATTTCATGTGATGAATCTGCAATCAGGTTGAAAATCATCACGCAGCTTTATACGGACAGTAATTATTTTAGACGCTGTATTTTTTTCACCCCTCACCATTACAGCGCTAGAGTAAATTATATCAAAAAGCTGTGACCAAAATATGAACGAAAAGAGGTATATGTCCCAGAAACTGCAGAAATGTTTGAGCTTGAGGTGAAGCATACCTGATGAAAATGTGTTATAATTTGATGCAACCCACAGTACTGTAAGACGCATAGAATTGCATTTAAATTTCACGAGACACTAAGTTTGATGCACATATTCATATCTTATGCAACTAACTCGTCCTTAGTTGCCCCTCTCTGGAGAATGTTGCAATTCACAGCAACTCAATTGGCTTTGCTAAAATGAGGAAAAACAAACGGGGATAATCCAGGACGTCTATGCACGAAGGGTGTTAGGAGGAGTCGGGATTTGAAGCTGTTATGCCTTTTTTTAATTACACATTACATAATTATGCAAGTTTTTTGTTATATAACGTTATTGGAGATTTCAGATCCATCCTTCTATTCTGAGAAGCAGACAAGGAACAGGCACAAGAAAGACGGACAAAGAAGAAATCAAACAAGCTTAAGACCACCACAGCTGCTTCTGAGTAGAACAGTGTGTGTGGGAGAGAGTCCCACACACACTGTTCTCACTGAAGCCTCAACACAAGCGGACGTTAAGTGGACTCAACACATTTCCCCTCAGGGGAGACCACAAGCCTGAGGACATTATTGCAGCATGACAGTTAAAATCAGTCGACTGTTAAAAAAAAAAAAAAGAAAGAAAAGGTTTTCTTATTGAACGACATCTTGGGTCTTAATTCTCTGCTCTCACTTTATTCAGGCTGCTCATTAAGAATAACTTGGTGCACTACAAACTGCTAGTGAGGATTGATTTGGTAAGTCACAGGTCAAAAGACATCTAAACATTTCAATTAAAAACAAGTTAATATAAATGGCTACAATTAAATGTGAAGCAGGTCCTAATTCCACTCTTGAATTGTTCAATGGTGCAAAACTACTATTTGCATGTGTTATTGGTATCACAATTAAAACCATTAATTTGTAATGTTTTACTGGTGAAGTCAGTTTGAAGAAGAAGCACAAAGTTGAAAGTATATGTCAAGTACTTCAAATTTGTACTCAAATCCAGTACTTGAGTGATTGTACATCCTCTTTTTTTAGCTTTAACAGACGTCTTGACCTTTTTTTGACCTGCAAATCATCAAATAAAGACAGTGTTACATCTCGCTGTTAGATGTTATGGTATAAGTAACTTGAGAGCTAGAGTTGTCTACAGACAGGCATTTAATAAGTCTTAAGACCACGCATGCTACTTAGTAACAGTTTATAGTCTTAATAAGGATTAACAATACCTCAAATAGTCACACCTGATAAATAACGAGTATGCACACGAGTGAGTTTTAAATTCATAAGAGACATAAGAGAAATGTAACGTGAGGGCAGGTGGTAGCGTCAGGGTGGCAGCCTGCAGTCAGCACATAGTGCCCATGTGAGACGGCACTTTCACCTCAGCAGTGCCAATGCACACAACATTTGATGGGCTTGGTCACAGGCCCTGTATTTTTGGTTTTGAATAATGCCTCGCCTCAGTTTCTCGCTACCTTCCTCCTTCGCGGACTGGAACAGCGAGGCGTGAGCGACATAAAGACCTGTGCAGCATGTGACCGTCACAATGTCACCTTTCCCGTTGCTCAGCCAGACTGAGGTGCCTGTGGCCCTTTTATTAGCGGCCGTGCTGCCTGCCATGGGACCCGTTATGTACTGCACAGCACTACTCCCTTTCCTGCAGACCTGGGGCTGTTTTCAGGAAGGAAAAGTGCTTTTTATTAAATGGAAGAGTGGACGGTGCACTAGGAAGTAGCTGTTCATAAATGAGATATCTACGAATCAAGAACAGTCTCTTTGGTCTGTTCCATCATTCGTTAAGCTCCCAAAAAAGTAGTGGCACTCTGCATTTCTATTCATCTTCAACACCTTTAAGCTACAGAAATGTGCATAAGGGAAATGTTTCCTTCCAGCAAACCTTCACATCTGTTTCCGTGTCACATCTCCTCCAGCACGGCTGAGCACGGCAGTAACAAGGGTTGAGAAACACAAATAAAATGGCTGTCACATTAGCTTTAGCCCCTTACCTCAGACATTCTGTGACAAACTATTTAGCTCTGAACTTTTACGACCGGCGACTCGATATGAACAACATTTGCATAAATGCCTCCCACGCAGGCACAAACTACTTATCTCACCAAACGCAAGGCGGTAAAAAAAATAAAATAAACCTCAACACTCTGCTATCCCCTCGCTTGGCAGCTCATTAAAAGCAATTTGTTCAGCACGGCTGTAACATTTTAGACCAATTGAAATATAAATACATTTAAAAGCTTGTTAGGTGCGCTCGTCTTTTTTTCCCCTCTTCAAGAAGTTAATCAGTCTCAGTTGAGCACTGCTGTTGCTTTATGTCTTTATGTCTTTATAGGGAGACAGTCTTGACATTGGTCACGTCCCGCTGGAAAGGAAGAGAATCAATACATTGATAACCACAACCTGAGAGCTTTATCGCTTACCAGCGGGTGGAACGCCCCTTGGAAGACAATTCAGATTACCAACGCCATAAAGACACCGAGTCCACGGTACAGTTTATGTCATGGAGGGATTAAATAACTTCAGACCGTCAGCATTTGTTCCCAATATATAACTTTATTTAAAATATTGTTACAATTTATTACTCTACACAACATTTTCAAACCTTTTTTTTTTCCTTTTTCTTATATTGGTTAGTAAACCTTCATGTGTTTTTCTTTTTTTAGATATAAAACTCTCCATTTAGTAGCCAAGTTCTGCATCAGGTGTTAATTGATGGAGTTTTTAAGACGCTGCCTCTCTTTTAAACCGTTTGTTTCCTGTCGTGGTGAGCTATACTCCGTACAGCCGTTCCCCACGCACACAACTAACGATCAGCGGTGGCTCTAGCTTTGTACACCATCATTTCCCCCAATCTTTAGAATTTCTGCTAAAAATAAATAAAAGTTTTGAGTTGGAGAAACAAGAGTGCATTTTGTCCAAGAGATATTCTCTTTTTCTTTTAAAAAAAACAACTATTTACAGGTTATGCTGAAGACAGACGAACAAGGCGTAGGTCTTGAATTAATGTCACTGCCTACTTGCCATGAAAAAAAGGCCCCGTGTTTCAAAGCAATGAGCAGAAATCAATATCACAAAGGCTAACACTTTTTAAAAACTGCACGTACATCCACCCTTCACGTTAGTCATAGGGGAGGACCAGTCGGCTGAAATGGAGAAACCAGCAGCTAATGCCCTCCGAGCCGGATGTGCGTTCCAGAGGTCGAGGAGCGTCGAGTCTACACAAAAGCGCCGACGATGACGACGAGACGAGACGACGCAGCGGTTCTGACTGAACCAACGGCGTCAGAAGGAAAGAGGCCGAGCGGCCGCTGGACTCTGAAATGCTGTAGAATTCGAGGCAACAATAAAAACATCTTACACAACATCTGCCACTGAATGAAAGTGATGGAAATCAGCGCCGATTTGGCACGAGATTCCCCAAAAACTGATGCGTTACTATAGCAACAGCATCATCGAGACGAGCGTTTCAGTGGCGACCGTGATGAACACAAACTTCCTGAGCCTCACGTGACGTCCACACAAGGACAAGTTCTTCTTTTTATTTTTATTCTACTGCCACCATGCTTGCCGTACCATCTTTTATCCGTTACGTCCTGTGTGGAACTCAATCCTCCTTTTTGTAAATAATCATTCCCTGACGAGCCACGGCTGTCCAGCCTCTCACACAACAACACAGGTAAGCTCACAGCACGGCGCACACTGACGAACAAACACGGGCCGACCGTACAAAAGACGTGCTTCTTAACATTCCCGGCATCTCTCTGCGTTCACCTAAACACCGTCACAATGACATTTATCTCACCGACGGCAGAGACACACAACAACTGACAGTATGCGCACCTGCCTGTGACGGAGCGGAAGACGGCAGCTGGCGCAGACAAGACGACCCGAAAACACACAAAAAAAAAATATAGAGAGAGAGAAAGAAAAGAAGAAAAAAAACAGCAGCTTTCTAAAAGCCTATTCACAGCAGCATGAGTCACGGGGACAGAGAACAAACATCAAACACAAAGAAACACTGCTTTGAATACAATATTGGGGGAATGAGTCATTTGACTGACGGGAATCAAACCAACAGAGAGCCAACGTGGTGCTGCCACGGCAACCACATCCCCCTTGGCTGACGGGAGACCAACCTGGAGAGAGAGTACCAACACACGCACAGTCAGTCAGTCAGTCACACCACCTCAACCTGCCTCTCCCTCTGCATCTTATAAAGAACCATCACGGTTGAACAGCTCCAATTCTTATGTCATCCATCTCTAAATTGGCTATTACTCTGGCTGTCAAAATGACCATCCAGCAATCTGCACATTGCAGAGTTTTTCACAATCCAGCTATCCGTGGTGTGTGCATATGTATATGTGTGTGTATGTGTATGTGTATGTGTGTGTGTGTGTGTGTGTGTGTGTGTGTGTGTGTGTGTGTGTGTGTGTGTGTGTGTGTGTGTGTGTGTAAAACACACGCATGTATTGCTTTAGGCTGTTGTATAACAGAGGCCTGTCCATAGAGGCAACAGGATGACAAATAACTAAATCTCTTGCAATGTTACAGTTTTGTCATGGACAACATGGAAACAGGTGTGTGTGTGTGTGTGTGTGTGTGTGTGTGTGTGTGTGTGTGTTCTGTGCACGTGAGCGCCTGTGTATGTTTAGCGAGACAACAGGAGACGCCTCCCATTTGTCTCCATCTGTCTGGCGTCTCTGCCGCCGTGCGGATACAAAATCCCATCTTCCTTTGCTGGCTCTCACACCAGCAGCTCATCAGACGCGTCCAATCAGAGCCTAAAAGCTTATCAGCAATGTCAATGATAAACACAGAGGACGAGCGCACACGAACAAGCATGCTCCAAGGTAACCCACTGAAAGCAAATCATGACTAAAGCTAGGGACGAATTAACCATTCGATTGAACCGAAAACTAAGCTTAACTGTAAATATATATATTTTGAGTAAAGCAGAACTTGTGCTCTAAGTCAGTTTGAATAAAAATAACCAACGATACTCTTGGTTTCAGGTTTTTGGTCGCTGCCAGACAGCGAGCGAAGCTTAAGGATGAGTCAATAATTAATAAGCCGCAATAAACTACTTGCCATTAGTGGGATGAACAAAACTCTATTGCATTCAGAAGGAAATCAATACATTTACGCACATCGTCTCCTTTCAAAGGTTTTTTTTATCTTTTCTCGCCGGCATGTAAACCTGCTTTCTACACACTTAAAGTGAGACAAAAATGTTTCAAACTGAAAATCTACAAAGAGAAAAACGTGTTGCTCTAAAAACACACAACAAAAATCTGTGTAAATTGTCATGTAATCATGTGCAAATAACACACAACTAATACTGTACCAATGTAGGTGCAGTAGGAGGCATTGCAGCTGCCTGCATTGCTATGTATGCTGGTTGCAGTCACACAACGTTATGCACCATCTACTCTAGACACACACACTCCATCTGTCTTCCTGACATGGTTATTGGACAACCTGAAGAGGAGTGATACTTTTGGGTAGGTTACAGCGCCGGAGGGATCACTCTGTAAGAAGCTGAGAATTTCAATTTCTCTCCTCAAAGCCTACGACTAAATATGTCTTGCACTCTGCTGCTCTCTGCTGCCTGTTCAGAAAACTGCAACTCAACAGGAATAACTCTCTCGTCCCGTCTTTATACTCACAATCAGTCAGTCACGCACACCGTGTGCCGTTTCAAAAACGTTTGGCCCATCAACTTTTTGTTCAAGAGTTCCTCCCTGCACCGAGACGGAGAACACGTCTTCCTCTCGACTTACTAGCTCTGCAAAATCACCACATTGAAACACACACACACACACACACACCGACACCAGCGGCAGACAACAGACGTGGTTCTGTCGGTAGCGTGGGTTAGACCGGAAACAAAAGGTGAAAAACTTAAATTTGTTAGAGCAGCTTGAATGCAATCCAGTTAGTGTTTCGTTGTGTTAGATCAAGAAACAATGTTTTTTTTTTTATAGCTCTTATATTAATCTATATTTTATCAGAAGTAAGATAAACATACACATACGTATGAAACATCCCCCCACATCCTTTTTCGGTTACATTTGTGTCGACTATGTTTTGTTTTGACAAAGACAGAATACGTCTGACCTTACAGATAGAAAACATCATTTTTGCGTTGTTGTCCATCATCAGCGTAAAGCAGGATTTTGCTTGCTTGCTTTCTTTCTTTCTTTCTTTCTCTTTCTTTCTGACGTTTAAAGAACTGAAAACCCCCGTTTTCCTGTTTGTCTCCATTCGTATTTTCATCAGCTCAGCTCAGCAGACGAGGGCCAGGCTGAAAGCTTTGCAGCGAGCCCGTCGCCGTCGGACAATTCTATCTCACGTGTTGGGCTCTCGCGCCAAGCGGCGGTTCGTCGAGGAAGCTCCCTTTGCAGCGCTGTGGTGACCCGGACCGGTCACGCGCCGCACGTGTGTGTGTGTGTGTGTGTGTGTGTTACATCTCAACCGGTGTCCTGCCACACACCACAGGGCAGATGCACGGAGGGAAACAACTGACACGCTATGGAGATCTAGTGAATGACATGGAAGTTGGCGTTTGTTGATTTATCCTTCATCGCTCTTCTTGCGGTGTGTATCCCTGGGGTCGGTAAAGTCTGGGCGATTCCATTTCCGGTGCTCTTCCGGTTTGTTTTTCGGGGTCGGTGGGGGGGGGGGGGGGGGGGGCATGGATCGCCTCGAGTGGTTCGGTGTTTTGTCGATGGGCGCTCTCTGGGGTGGCTGTGATGATGCGAGTGGACCAGTTCTAGTTCCGAGTGATGACAAATGATTTTTTTTTTTCTTTTTTAGGACGTTGCGATCTCTCCCCCTAGGTGGCGCCATCCCTTCTGCTGCGTCTCCAGAGGAGGCAGATACTCTGGAACACAGAGAGACGATTCAGGGAACAAGTCTGAATGATGCTGCCACAGAAACAAACAACACATCGGTCAGTTTCTCAGCACCGTCACCGGGAACATTCCCTGAATTCCGACTGCTTGATTATAAGTGATTGTGATTCAACAAGTGCCTTTGTGGCACGCTGAAGCCTTCGTCTCATACATGGACGTCATCGGCCATCTCATTTTCTGAGTCCTCAGCTGACATTATCTCTGTTCCTGTATCTCCAAAAAGGTTGCTGACTCAGCCTCATGCCTCGTAGCTGCTTTTCCACATTCTTGTATTGCTGGTCTTGCGCCGTCTCATATGGAACATATAGTTTCAACTTCCTTCTACTGTGTGGGTCTCTTGGAGACGGCCCTGATAGCGAGTCACGCGTCTTCGCATGCATCTAATCTGAACACTTCTTACAGTGATCGGATGGCACCGGAGTAGGAATTGACTCTCTCCTTCCTTATAATGCATTAAGAGCTGCACAAGAGAGATAAAGAAACACAAGCGTATCTGAAAGTGCCTTTTTAGGGGCCAAGTGTGGTTCAATGTCACTGAACATAAGTTACTTATAAACTAGGAAAGCGTGTAGATATATTTTTGCCTTTATTACACATGAAGAAGAAGGTAGCATACTTAAAATGCTCTCCCTGCCCTTGCCCTTTTAGTTTTTGTAGAGTTTTTTGCATAATTCATGATGCTTGATGGGTGATGTCACTCAGTACCACACCTGAATACATATTTCTTTATAATTTGCCCTAGATAAGGCCTCTTACCATTCAGTGTCGGTGCTGTTTTATCAAGTAGTTACAAACGCCGTTATATTTAGGAGATAAAAAAAGACACTTGCTGCTTACCATTGTTACTGCAGTTTTTGTTGTCTTTGTCAGATGCCTCTTCCTCAACCTGATAGCAAAAAAAAAAAATCAATACACAAGAAATGTAAAGTCCATAATTCTGAACAAAGCCCAGACGACGACATCTTAGGGGTCTTTTTGTATTTGTAAAGAAAAATGTAAGCAATAAGCTATGTTTAGAATATCAAACTTGGCATGGAGTCGTGCGTTTCCCACAAGGAAAGAGGAAAGGAGTGGTCCTTACCTGTTTCCTCCACTTCAGCTCACAAAAGACCCGCTCAAAGCACTCATGCATGTAGTTAAACTGGGGGAAATAAAACAAAGAGAATGTCAAGGGAGCCTTCTTTATACACCACAATCAGCCTGCAAAGTCACAGTGACAAGGTTTTGCTTTTTACTACCGTTATTATTGCATGTGAAGGAAAGTGTGTCGACTGTCAAACCAAGTATAACTTGTTCTTTTAAAAAAAACATCCCAACATATGTCCCTCTAAAACTGCAAATTCAAACAAAGCAGGACTGTCCCCTTCCGGTCGGTTGGTCGATATTCTTATTGGTAGAATTGGTAAAAGAATGTCAGTCCAGCTAGATGATCTTTTGACTACAGCCCTACAACAAAGAACACAACAAATACACGTGGTGACTTACATATGGAGTGAAGATCTTGACCCAGCGAGGCTTCTTCTCTCCTCTGGCGTATTCAAAGCAGAAAGCCATCCCCTCCTCGTCAGTGTCCCAACGCTGCATCTCCGCCCACTCAAAAGCTATCACCTGGTTCTGTGGGAGAGAGTTCAAAGTGGGTAAGCTCTGTGCATAGATAAGACATTTACATCTTAAGCTCAACATTTGCTTTGCTTCACTATCTGGGAAATCCATTTCGGGAAAATACAGGATTGTACTTTATTATACACGCTAAATTGTTGTATACAATAATGTAAAAATCTCTATTTTCACATACCGTGTTGCACTAAAAAGTGATGGCTTGGATCCCCTACTTGTGCTGTACTTCTATATCAAACCAGCAAAAACAAACGCTCACCTCCAGCGTGCCGTCCTCGGTGCAAGCGTGCAGCTTGAAGTGATGGATGCTGATAGCTGTGATGACATGTCCTTTCCGCCGGGAGTCACAGGAGCAGTGGGGGAAGGCCACCTCGTTGTAGCCCTCACATGTCCGCAACAGACTCAGGTACTAGTATTAGAGAGCAAACACATCCGTCACTAATCCTATAATTAACCAGGCTGTGGCAATCTAAATAAGATGAGGTTTACATCTCTCTCTCTCTCTCTCTCACTCTCTCTCTCTCTCTCTCCTTAGTACAATTACTTATGAGTAGGACTTTTTGGTTTGTAACGGAAAGAATAATGCAGTAATGCCGACTTTGAGTCAGAATTGTGAGCAAATGAATTTGTAACAATCTCTATTTCTCTTGCACTACTTTGTGATATCGCTACATTCAGAGTCCTGTGCTTCTTTCATGCAGATACTGACCTTTTCCGAGATACAAGTAAGGGTTTACGATTACCAAATATTTAGGTTTCTCCGTCTAGTTGATCCGGATGAAGCAAATGTTCTTATCTGTGTGAACATTCCTTTTAAGATACTGCCTAACATTTGGAAATGTTGTGCTGGCTGGCTGCATAGATCACACACACACAGAGAAGCCTTCAGACTCTCACATGCCACAGGTCGGTTAATGTTCAACACACATCAATATTTAACTCAATGGCTCTATCTCCGTTTAAACCACAGAAGGCCTTATTCTGAAGTAAAAGGGTTTGTGACTTCTCTGTCCATCTCTATTTGGTAACGTTTTGGTGATGGCTCTGGTCAGCAGGCAAAAAAAAAAAGTGCAGTCATCCCAATCCCCTCCCTGAACAAAGAGTGGTCTGTAGGACTGACCGTGGCCATCTTGCGCTGCTCTGCCAGTTTCTGCAGCTGGTAGGATTTGTCCTCTGTTTTTATGAATCCCTTCTTCACATCTTCCAATGCCTAGGACAGACGGGTATTATGTAAGGTCACTGCACAAAAATGATTATCCATTCAAAACATTGAGCAAAAGGACATTCTGCCTCAAGTGACCAAGTTCAATCAATGACAGCAGTTACTTATGTGTACACCTCAAAGTGGCTATAATCAATATTTCTACGTTACCAACGATCAGGCGACATTGTGAAAGGGGTCGTCAGTAGCGATTTATGCAGCTGCCTTAAGATCAGCTAAACAGAGCTTAACAACAAGTTTAAACTCGCTGACTTTAAAGCAGAAATTGCTGTTATGGGTCACTGCTGAACCTCACATGCCTAAAACGCTTCAGGCAGTGACCTTTATTAGTCAGCGGACAGCTTGTAGACTGCTGCTGCTGCTGCTGCTGCTATGTTGCTTTTTTGTGCATTTCCAGTCGAGGATTATTTCAGTTCACACTTTATACTAGATTATTATGTTTCTCTGGATCTCTGGTCCTGATTAAGGACATAAGTGGTGGCATTTCAAAGCCTAGACTAGTTGTTTAACACTACAAGATAATCAGATTGTGTTTAATGTCTAGCAAAGCTGGATAAAATAACAAGTACGCATTGACTCTAAATGAGTGAACCTGTGTGTGTGTGTTTACCCTGAATGCAGATATATTCAAAAGCCACGGTAAACAAATATTGTTAACTGTGGGAATAATGAACTAGACTGAACTGGATGATTTTAAAACCAGTTTAAGTGGTTTAGCGTAAAAGAGTAGAGTAATACAGTTAATTTCCCTCATTATACCAGAAATAATCCATGTAAAAAGTATATTAACTCTTGAGGAAAAAGCCCAGAAGAACACATTTTGGGCCACGTTCCCTGAAGTCCGTGGCAAGTGGGATTCAATTATTGTTCTCACCTGGTGAAAGCAGTAGTGCAGCGCCAGCGGGTTTTCTCTTAGTAACTCCTCCTCCTGGAAGCTGAACAACCATTTGCGGAGCGCCAAGCACGTCCCCGGCACTGCTGATGTGTAGTTCTGCACATACAGCTTGTGGGGAAACTCATTAGGAACCAGCTTCCGCACTGCAACGAATAATAGAAAGGAGAGGGGGGGAGGAGAGGGGGGAGGGGTGTCCGTTCAGTCACTAGAAAATAATTCATTCTGGCCTGTACAACATTACCTGCCCTTGCTGTCCAAAACTGTGCATACCCTTAGGCCCAATGCATTAAAACAACCAGTGGAATGGTACACGTCTTTATTTAGAAAACTCATGTGGTAAGTCACCCAAGCAAGGCTTTTAAAATTAAACAAGAAAGAAAAAATGCTCTGTGAATTTCCATACAACGTCGATACACACATGGTTCTTACCAAAGGAGTGGTTGATGACTTCAAAAAGGGCAAAGTAGCTCGCCATAATACTGTCCATTCCAACCTTCATCACTAATGCCTGCAGAAAGGAAAAACAATGTTTGAGACTTTTTATTGCAGCATGAAAGTTTGATTTCGCAATTCTCAGTGTTATAATTCTAGCTAAGAACTGAATCCAAAGACAAATTCAGAAGTCCAAAACAATGGGGCAGTATACTGTACGATATGTGTGTCATGTGATCTTACCTGGTACACCTGATCTGTGGTGCTGTTCTTGCGTACTCTGACAGAGATGGTGGTCTTGTCTGGCAGGGCTATCCGCAGCTCTACATCTGTCACTCCATTGTAGTTCTGCACAGCGAAGCAACACATAATGAGAACAGCTGTAGAGCTGGCTTAACAAGGGCGTGTGCCTGCTTGTACGAGTGTGCGTTTGTTCTGAATTACTGGTGAATGCTTCGTTTGCATCAGAACCATAACAAAAAAGCAAAGAAGACACAACTAAACCAGACCTACGATCAGTTTTAGTCCTGATCCTCCGATTTATGTTTCTTTAAGTACTATTGCATTTGTCTCTGATGCTGTCATTCGTTCAACACTAGAAAGGCAACGCAATTGACTGTTCAATTGTTTTGCCTCTCACATTTAAACTCCATGCTGGCAGACAGCTACTTGAAGGAATTAAACTTGACTACTGATGCTTGTTTATGGCAAATAACCTCCTTCTTTTTGCGCTAAAAGACTAAAAAGGAGGTTGATGAATATATTCAGAACTTTATCACAAGTGATAAATTCTTACTTGAATCAGAAAAATACATCCCTAACCATACGACCTATTAGAAAAGCTAAAATGACGGACTGAATTTAGGAAAGCACGGTATAATAAACGAGGTGCTGTGCAGATCCCCTTCCTGACAAGACAAACAACTTTTTTCAAAGCTAAAATTCACACAGAAATAGCTCAAGCCAAATATATTACAGTGTCAGAACAATAATAAAGAAGGTGCATACCTCATCTGATTCAGAGAGAAACTCCTGCATGATGTCACTCTCTCCGACCACCCGCACAGAGCAAACTAGAGACAAATACAGAAGCAGATGGAGAGAAAGAGAGGGAGGTCAAAGTCAATCAAATAAACATGCTTTGTTCAGATTTATAGTATTTCAGTATATGGTGGAAAATGGATCAAAGCCAGAACTATTTTATATCCTAACTACATGATTTCTGCATGTACACATTCAATTATTCCTTCCGTTCCTTCGTATGACTATTATGGACTCTGATGGGTCTGAATAGCTCATCGTACTTAAACTACAACCATGGAAAATCAAGCAGTAATTCTTCTGAAACAACATGTGGATTGGTAAGAGAAAATCCTTTTGTCCTTGCCCATTTCGAAAATCAGCAAACAATTTGGTTTATGAGGCCAATGACCTTCCATATCAGCCTACCTCGCTCGAGATATTCCTCCAGGCCTCTACGGCGAGCATCCAGCTGCTGTTCAGACAGGGAGAAGGGCCATTTACCGGGAAGCTTTGGGAAGTTGAAGTTCGAATACTCCCTCTTGAGGTTCTGGTGCAGGATGGCAAACTCCCGGTAGCGCTTTGAACACAGCTGTCTACCTGACATGTACACGTTGTACACCTACGGTCATTGAGACAAAGACAGGACAGGACAAGTGGTTTTCAATACCATTTGTAAACATCTAAATTTGAGGGGCAGCTGTAAGAGGTTGTACAAGTTGTGTGTCAGATTGGTACTCACCACAAACCTCTCTGAGTGCTGCTCTACATGTTTGTACGTGGGAACAGAAATGGGCACTGCCTGCTTGTCGCTGTAGTCATAGTTAAGTTGGACTTCATCTCCTCCTTCCAAGCCATCGGCCTCCTGAGCAGGAACCGACAGCACAGCCAGAACCAGCTCCTTCTCCCCTGCACGGATGAGGTCCACCACCTGCTTGTGGGTGGCACCTTCCACGCTCACCCCATTACTGGAGGGAAAGTAAGAGCAGGAGAAGGAAGGGAGAGACAGAAGGAAAGTTGACAGTAAGTTTTAAAAACCCTCTTTTCCCAGCGTTTGTTAAAAGATCAATTGTTTCGACATGGCAGACGATTCAACGCTCTACACTAAACAGATCAAGCATTCAAACACTGACCAGAGCGAGGCTTGACTGGACTTTTACCACCTCTAAATGCATCTATGGTGGAAATAATAATTAGGAGTGCACTGATCCAACCATTTCTATCTCAATACTAATTCTAGTACCTCAACTCAGAGCATATTTGGATATCAAGTATCAATACAATACAGGCATCCTGCTCGTTTTACTCATCACGGTGTGTGGTAATGTCCTCCATTGATAAACACAATGTTGGGAGTGCTGAGTAACCAGGTCAGGTCTGATGTCTCTCTTTCCTTTGGTGCTGTGAGACACCTCCCTTCTTGGCTTTTGCTGAGGCCAGATGGCCCCAGCATCAGGTGTCTCTGCTAATCGTCCTAAGAGAACCAGCGGGGCAGACACAGGAGAGGACGGAGCACGCAAGAGTCCAATCATTGGTCTGTCCACCATATGCCATGCCTCTCTTATTGCTTATAGAAGGTTTATCTGTAGAGCATCGTGGATCAAAGTGGGAATAAGTCTAACGGATAAAGGGAAGTTAAAAATAGTCAACAATGGAAGGAATGGGAATAGAGATCGACATGACGACATTCCTCAGATTTGTTCAACTAGACAGCAAAGGAGTCGGAGGCGAACAAAAAGACAAAGATAAAAAGGAGAAGTTTTGGTCTCAACACTAATCTGATCCCATCATCCTCTTATTAGACACAACAGCAGCAAAGCAATGTCTGCCAGAAAGGTGTCACACTAGCTGATCAGCTACAAAGAGGGTTGGATGAATGTGAATTAGGCTAAGTGAATGTGTAGTTAATATGTTTCAATGAAATATTTAGTCTATAAATGAATGGAACAGTGACGCATTCCTGTAACAATTTACAATGGCCAATTTACAATGGCCTAAATTGCAAAGCAAGCAGCTCTTCACGTTATATTATAAGATATTGGGTATTTCCTCTGAATAAAAGATTTAACTATAAGATAAATCATTATTTTTTTGAAATTGTGAGAATCAATAATCAAAACTTGTTGAGAATATTATCCGCTTTATAAAAGGTGACTCGTAAAAATATGATTCTACACAAACTATACACAGACAGTGAAGCCAGGACGTAGCTAAAGTTAGCTGGTTATCACCAGTGGTGGTCGGAGCATTGTTACCCTTAAATTGTTCATAAAACTAGGAAGATGCTGACATTTGACATAACTAACCGGAGGATTCTTCAGAGTTTCTCCGAAATGATCGAGCTGGTCACATGATAAGTACTGGTATAGTCACATGACCAGAGAGAGACTCAGCAGTAAACATGGAGAAAACAAAGGTTGAGTGAAACTTTTTTTTTTATGCCTCAGCAAGACGTAGATCCTTGTTTTCTGTTCCTCTTCTCCCTTTGTCGAAGTTTAACCTATGACCCAGTCACAGTAATACATGAACATGTTCAAATCCTGATGTTACAGCTTATAGGCCGGCCACACACACACACACACTTCTAAGATTCACATACAGGGGGTAGATCATTGATAGTTTGATTTAATCATGGAGACTGACTCTTCCATTTGGACTACAAATATGAACTGAAGAGCTCAGTGGGAACATTATTTCCCTTTTGTATTTTTGTAAGTATAAGCAATTCTAGGTCTCACTCATATATATCTGTTAAAAGTTAAAGTCTAGAAGAGACGTTTCACAATTAGGTTATTCTCATGAAAATCTCCTTTAGGGAAAGACAGACAGTTCATTAGCATGTTCAAGTCCTGTACATTAACGCCAATCACGTGCACTTATTGAAATAAAGGGTCAAAACAAAAGACTAAAACTGACCCATGTAAACAGCATGTCAGTATTGAAGGATAGTCTTACAAAATGTTTATCTTCAAGACAAGATGCGTGCAGACGCTGATCATTTGATATTGAATTGTGCGTGACAACACTGCCATCCACTGTCTCCGGACAGGGTCAAAACACACCTCCACACTATGAAGGATATGACAATACAACGTCAACAAGATTGTCATTTAATTCCCGTCATTACAACCACGCTGAAGCAGTCACTGCGCAAAGTGAGCCAACAACAATACGTTAGCTACCTGGCTCGCTAGCTAGCTACAGCTAATCAACATGCACAGCCTGTTGTCCAACTTATGTAAGACGGTTAGCTTTCTGGATAACTCTCCAGCGTTAGCTTTAGCTACAACACCAAGTGTTGAGTGACGTTAACGCATTACTAGTTAGCCTGGTAAACGGCTTACATTACTTGTGCAGTCATAACATACAGGTGACGTAGCGTTATACCTTGATGATAGCTCATATTAACGCACGCTTTGGATCAACACGGGCTAAACTGGGTAGCTAGCCTCACTTGCTAACTACCTGGCCATGTTGAACAGACAGAGGCTGAACTTACACTTCCAGGATCCTGTCACCCTTTGCTATCCCAGCTCGGTCTGCCGCTCCTCCGGGTAAAACAGCGCTGACGTGCTGCAGGGGAGCGTACAGCTCTCCGTTGATGCTCCGGAGCTGTCCTCCTTCGCTAACTTGACCGCGAACGTTGAACCCGTAGCCGGACTCCGACTTGACTATCCTCACCATCCGCGGACCTGACGTAACCATAATGCTGGCTATGTTCTGGCCCGCGGTGCCCGCAGACGAACCGACAACCGGACCGTTACGGGATGCCGAAGGGGGAGCAGACTGAGTTTCATCGTCTTCTACATCCGCCATCTTATCCATAGGCCCTAGCCCCCCTTCCGATCGGTGTCTTATCGTAAATTCAAAACAACACTCGAGCTCTGTCCCTCAGTAAACGTTAGCACCACAGACCTGATAACCCGCCCCTCAGCAGCGTCACGAGACACGGCCTCACAACGTGACTGACCGGAGGCGTCACCCAAAGTCTGGTCTGTTGAGCTTTTCAATGCGAAGTTATTCAGTTGACAATAAATAAACAAAAATAAACAACCTACGAAGACACGATGTATTGGTTTATTTTTTATATTGTAAGAAGATTTTTTTTTTTTTTAGAAGTAACCTTCTGTAACTTTCATTTTTTGATTGAACTCTCTCAGGGAGACTATAGGTAATATGTAATCCACCTATATATGGGTCTTTTCAACTTCTTGTTGTTTTATTTTTGAAATCTCTCTCACTCTCTCTCTCCCTCGCTCTCATTTTTTAATTCCCACTCCCTGATTGTCTGACACAGACACAGACACTGATATCATTTAGCTTCTTCTCAAATGATCTTGAGTAGTCCATGTGATTGGGACAGGCCATCATGTACGGTACAGGGTACAAGTGCTGATTACACATTTTAAAACAGAGAGGGAGAAGTAATCTGTGACGTCACCAGCTGAAGTGGTTGTTAAGCCGTGTTCACACCAAACGCGTTTAACGCGTTTAACGCGGCGCGATTACATTCAAAGTCTATGTACAGACGCGTTGGACGCGATGGCGCGTTTGGCGCGTTTGACGCGTCAAAACGCCGAAACGCCGAAACGCCCCAAACGCCCCAAACGCAGAAGTTGAAATATTTGAACTTCTGCGAAAAAATCGCGTGACGCTCCAGCGCGATAGCCAATCAGCGTTGAGTTGCTCTCTCCGTCATCAGTGAAGTCCTGCCGTTGCTAAATCAGAAAATAAATGCTGTAGCCGCTATGTTCACCCAGAGCTCTACGATACCTCATATCAGTAGAGACCGGACCAAACTATGTGTAGACATGTTTGTGTGTAAACCATATGGTACAAACAATGAATAGACGCTGCCGTATTTACGTCTATATGACGTTATCGTAATGTTAGCATAGCCTAGCACCGATCGATCCGAGCTTCATTGATAAAACAAGTACAAATCGGCATCATTACGTAGTTATTTCGGAGTCCCTTTTTGTCGGTTTATTGCCGTTAAATCACAGCCAAGTCAGTTTATAGTGTGTTCATACAGCTGTAGTAAACAGCCGACGTGTGGCTCGCTAGACACAGTGAGCTCGATGAAATCCACGGAGCTCCTCCGGACTATGTTATGAACCAGACATGACGGCGTTTAGTTCCCCGTGATATCTGGGACTTCCACAACACGTATTGAGCAGAAATAGAGGCTATTTTTCTACGGTTGATGGCGGACAGTTGAACAGCTTTCAGGCCGATAAGCCACGCCCCCTTTTGGGCCTCGTTGGACGCGATGGACGCGAATGAACACAAATAGTCCCCGGCGATGCCGGCGGCGCGTTTGGCGCGTTTGGCGCGATTCGCGCCGCGTTAAACGCGTTTGGTGTGAACACGGCTTTAGGAATGGAAGCATGCAGGTTGTCAGTCCTGAAGGCATACGGCTAGTCACATGGCGTTAAAATAATATTAGGGTTAATAAGGCTTCACAGTGCTTTAGTGACACACATCAGCGATAGTGATCCTATACTAACCTATATTAACCTCTTTTTAGAAAAAAAAAGCCATCACATAGGCTCAATGTGGAGTCTATAACAAAATAAAATATACAGGTTACAATACTATATATTAAAATCATAAAGCAAGACTGTGTTACTTGAACTAAAATGGGTTAGGTATGATTAAAGTCAGCTAGTACAACAACACCTAAAGTTTGCCAATTAATAATGACTAATAAATAACCATTATCCACCATAAGCTACTGCAATATACCAGGCCAAGTAAGGCCGTAACAAAAAACTGTATAGAATCGTGTTATTGCTTATGACTTTACACTTCTCGCTCTAAATACGATAAGCAACATCAATGACGCCCTTTCTTTTTTAACCTGCGGTTGTATTGCTCCTTTCCTGAAGTGTTTTTGGCAAGGATCATAAGCTCACTTGGACGATGGCACCGACGTGTCTGTGCAACTCTCTAATATTGTCACAACTATTGTTCCCCCTCACCACACAGTCACAGACAAAGTGTTTCAAAGTAAGAAGTTTATTTCATTGTGCGTTACAATATAATGTTTTGTGCCTTTGTGGTAATTTAGTTAATTGGGAGTTATTATTTACTCCATGGCTGTGTCATGGGATCTCTTTCACAGGAAGGCAGCTCTCTATGCTGGCCCCAAGGTGGCGCTTGGATCCTTATTTTTTGCTGAAGTGTTCGTGGCACATCACGGTGATGCAGCTGACCAAGTTGGTAAACTCGTTGAAGTCCACACTGTTGTCCTGGTTTGCGTCCAGGCCCTTGAAGAGGCTGTCCAGAGCCTTCTTGTCAGAGGCTTTCTGCAGGTGAGAAATGCGTGGAAAATTGTCACTAGGGCATGTGCACGACCGGAGAGTTCTACAGGCTGTGATGATGTACACATTCTACCACGAGCATTTACCAATCTCCATACAATGCATCACCATTAGATGCACCAGTAGAGAGGCCAGAGGTCACTTACCCCCAGCATATCCCCAAATTCATTCTGAATCAGCTCTTTCAGCTCTCCCTTAGTCAGGGTGTCCTTGGCCCCCTCCTTGCCGGCGTATTTATCGAAGGTGGCGATGAGGAGGGCCATAGCCTGCTGGGTGTCAGACATGATGATTGCTGGTTTAAAGGGACAGAAAGAATAAAGAGTTAATTTTGTCACATGGAATCTTTCCTCATGTCTCTTCATTTGTTTGGTTGCACGGGTTCAGGTCAGGTGGTCTAGTTAGTATTTTCCCCCTTAAATACCTTCAGGTGACTCACTGAAGAAGTTGCTTGAGCATGATGCTCTCATTTAATGCTGCTGTGACTCCATCTAGAGGCCGAGTCTAGGTCTGGTAGCTTTTACTGACGCGCCCCCTGACGAATCACGTGGCATTGTGGGCAAAGATGGAACGTTAACAAAGGACAACATTTATATCCACAACATGTGGGAATGGTTTGGAGGGGAAGAAAAGGGAAAACATCTGACTTCATGAAGTCTGCTTCACTATTGCGCAAGTGTTGGCCAGTTGTTTGACTGCTTTTTACTCCTACTGCAGTTTAAGTGGCTAACTTATTAATATACTATAATTGTTGAGACAATATATATATATATATATATAGAGGAATGCAAACTAATTTATTGACTAAGATGTTTTGAGCCGCAGGCAGTGGCTGACATCATTGATTTAGTCTCTGCCAGTGTTTTTCTCTGAGCTTTCCGTGGAGCTGGATAACAATAAACTGGTTTCCACCGTTGCCCAGCCACTCTTCTTTCCCCCTATCAACGGACCGTAACGCACACTCTCTGCCGACTGACACAGGTCATTGTTATGGCAGCAGCTTAATTTCTGCAGGTATAACTCAGTCAAACGTAAATAAGATTTTTTTTTTCCACTGACCCCATGAACACAAGAGAGTTGGTTCTGGTTACATTCTGTCTCACCTGGTACCGCTCCCTCTCTGGGGTGTGGCACGCTGAGGAGGCTGTGGCAGCAGAGGGTTTGTGACCAGAGTGGAATTGTGCAAGCGAAACGAATATCATATTTCTGTTTGCTTTTAATTTAAAGCACATTTCGAAAGCTTGACGCTAGCCTCTGAATGAGCAATGCTTCGGTGGAAGGACATTCCAGGCTGAAGTCTGCCAAATAACTGGCCTCAGAGCTAAATGAGCAGCGTTTGTTGCCAACCAAAACCCCGGAATGCACACTGAGCTGGTAACTCGGTAACTTTGAAGTTGCATTTAACACAAATAAAAATGGCATTAAATGTGTTGAGTTCAAAAGAATATCCTCTTGGAAAAAAGTCAGTAAATGAAATCAAACAACAAACAAAATAATATTGTTCCGATTTTCTACTCACCAAAGCTGATTTGTAGAGATTTAAGGAGACTGGAGAGTTAAAGTCAGAGGAGCTGTAGTGATGGAAAATGATGCAATGGGTGCTTTATAAACCACCACTCCCTTCATCCCTTCCTCCTTTCCTCTCTTCCTCCCTCCCTCCCTCCCTCTCTTTTAATCTCCAACCACTCCCACTTCTCCCCTCGTTGTCATTTTGTCATTTCCCAAGTTATTCTTTAAGAAACAGTGGCTTTATAATTGTTGCTTAGAAAATCACCGTCAAAGCGCTAATGAGTATGCATGCTGGTTGTTTGGGAGTCTGCTTTGAGCATCAAAAACAATCCCTTTAATGTTATGAACACAAGATTGCATTTGAACTTGTGATTATTGTTATTAAGACTGTAGAAAGCATTAGAGAGGAAGTGTAGCAGTGTGATGCATCGTTTTTTTCAAAGCAAAAAGGGGATCTTTTGTACCACCTCATGCTTCTTACAGCTACACTATAATTGAAGCCAATGTAGTCATGTGACAGAATCATGAAGAGCTTTTTCCACTTTTTGATTGCAATGTATTAAAGTACATAGTAGTTTTTCTTCCAGATAAAAACGTCTCTTAACGGAATATGAACTGCTATTATTGATTGTTTCAAAAATGAATTTCGGGGAAACATCCAAAACCAGATTGCATTTTTCTCTTGTTCATTGAAGATGTTTTGTAAACTGATGAATGGAAGGATGCAGCAGTATGTGAACTGAATCACCACTTGTATTGATGTGGTCACATACAGCTGCTCTATTTAGAGGGTCACGTTTGTTAATCCTTTAAAAGTAAATAAGCAACTCTGGAGTCAAGAGACAAATGCTGGAGAAGTTTTAGATGGGTTTTATTTTTCTTCCCCAAAGAACTAACTTTAATTATTACATATTTGTGGGCATGCATTCTCAATCATAAGTCTACTTCCCCCTTCTTTGTTTGAGTTTGCATTGTGAGTTTTGATTGTTTTTTCTGACTTTTCTAAAGACGAAGACCAAATGTGACGAGACTTTTGCTGCAATGCCCCTCTTGAAAATCTTGAAAAACAGAAACCAAAGCAACGAACAGTTATGTACATTTAAGTTAAATGTGTATCAGATAATACTTTAATTGTATATTATACTAACTCATTTCTTTTTGTTTTTGTGTATATAATTGACATTTTTCTTTCTATTTTCATTTAATTGTTGGAGATGCACATGATTCCAAAATAAAACCATTGAGGCACAGTGACTCATTGTTAGGTCCTGAGTGGGGCCTCTCTTCCTTGCAATTTTGTGGTGGAGGCTGTGACTCACAATCATGTCCCCAGAGCTCATGAGTCATGCTGCAGAGACCAGGAATCAGAGACAGAAGAATTAGCACGGTGGCAACTCGCTGCGATGTGTGTGTGGTCCGTCGCATGACTTTGAGTTGGAGATATCAAAAGGCCTTTTCCTGTCTCTCCTGTTTGGGCATAGTGCAATTGTTTTGGTCTCTAATTAACAACTTCAATCAAAGTTCTGATGATAGGTTGGAAGTCAAGTCACCAACATTCATGGAGTCTGCAACTGAATTTAGGATTTCTACATTGCATTGTGCTTTTTCACTTCATGTGGAAACCTTTAGTCAAACTGTTTTCCTGTCTTCTTCCCTCCCTACTCACTCAGATTGACCAAACATGGAGGGAGTATCCGCGGAAACCACATTTTGTATAATATCCAGCTGTGATTCATATGAAACTATTTGCAGTTGTTAAATGTTCACATGCAGCCATTATGATTAGTTACTGTTATGCCATCTAGTGGTACACTGAAAAGAAAGCGTCTTTTCAGAGGATTCACTTGGAGCCGCGAGTCTTCTCTTGATTCATACAACCACCGACTGCACTTTTTAATGTAACATCCACTCAGGATTTGAGGAATACTGCGGCCATGATGAGGCTCCACAACACTCCCCGCACCACCCTCAGAAGACTTTGGCATTCTTTTTAATAGGCAGCATTTTGAGGGTTTATTGGAGACACAAGGAGAAAAAGTTTGGGAATGACGAGGAAAGAAAGTGTTACGCTCACATACTTTTGACATTTTTATATCATCCGCTGCAACCAGATCACAAGACGTAATTTTCCATGGCAGCAGCTACAAACCGGATGTGGGAAGGGTTTGTTAGGTTCAGAATGTTGCTGTTATTGTTTAACACATTTAATTGTCCACATAGAGGAGCTGTTCTTCCTGTGTGTGTGTCCAAGGAAGGTGCGGCATTCATTCCCGAATGCAATGTTTGCAGATCTCGGGTCTCTCGCTTCATTGAAGAGAGTTATTCATCCTCACAAATAATGATTGCATTGTTTAAGGCCGCATGATGAACATACAGCATGTACCGTATGTACCGTACGTCGATGAATTTAGTGCACTTCCTGCTTAACTACACAAAAGGGAAAACAGTCAACAAAGTGGGAAATCCCGGCTGTAGCCTCAGCTGTGGGTCACATGGGTGTGGTGCCTGTGTAAACTGGGGAGGGGGGTTACAGACACACACACACTCGCGCTTTGTAACCTAGCAACTTGAGTGTTTCCCCTGTAACCATGCACTCTGGTAGGCCACAGTGCAAGGCTCTGCCTCAAGGGTGTGTGTGAAGGGCTCAGGAGACCATTTCCCCCTGAGTTTTGCCTCCGAGGCAGGCCTTCCTCAGGCCTGGGGAGTCACTGTTGGCAGACCCTGACCTCAACGGTTGCACCCATAATTATAGGAGTCATATCTTAATCATTTATGACTAAAACATTTGAAGGGAGGAGCTTGTCAGTGCCAGAACAAAGCCTGAGAAGAAGTGTTGCCTGAGAGACTTTATTTTAGAGAGGAAAAAAAAGTCTCTCTTCAGTTCAGGAAGAGTCAGAAGGAGGGGGTTATCCTGGTCATCTCTCTTGTGTTTATCCACGTTTCACCAGATATGAAAATAATTTGGTGGAAACAGTGGTGTACTGACGCGCTGGGCCATGTGACTCCACATTTCCACCCCGTGCCCAAGAACGTCCGGCTCAATCAAATCTAATCTACAAGAATGCAGCAAACTTTATTCAGTTACAAAGCACCCGATCACCTTATTTATCTGCTCATGAATCATGATTCAGAGAGCTGCAACAGTCTGCTTCACAGAGAGGCGCGTTCACAACCTGAACATTCTGCAGATTCCTCAGAGCAGCGATAAGCAGGACTTTATGGAACAGTGAGGGGGGAGCTCGTCTGTACTTTCACACTCAGGGAAGCATGAATTACAGGTGGGAATTACATCATCACACCTAGTGTTTATGGTACAGTTGCCAAGGGAGTCAGTCGACTTGTGATCTCTGGAATGAACTTCTCCAGGGCGTGAATTCAGCACAATGCTACACATGGGGAAGAGCAATAACGAAGGGCTTTGTGTCCATTTTTTATATATATACGAGTAAAAAACACTAGAAACTAAAAGAGGGGCAGTTGTGCTTTTATGTTTAAATGAGAGAAAAAATGCAGGCTTATGATAACTTGCAGGCTAACGTGTGTACTTAAACATACAGTAACTTGCAAATACACATACAATAACCACCAGACACAACAGGTTTGAAATTCTTCAGTGTATTTAATGAACAAAACTATCTTTACAAAACTTGAAATGCTTTTTGGTTTCTTTCCCTTCTCCAGCTGTTGCCGATTACTTCTTCCCCATCTTCATTTCCTGCTGGTAGCACTGCTCACAGGCAATGGAAAGTCCAACAACCAGGGAAACAAACTCCTCAAAGTCAACCTGGCCATCACAGTTGCTGTCCAGGTCCTTCATGATTTTGTCCACAGCAGCAGGGTCCTTCTGAGACTGGGTTAAAAAAAAGGGGTCGGGAGGTGAGCTTCAACAAGAAAACGCTGGATTGTACCGTATTATGTGATGAATTATTTTACAATCAACGTGTCTAAGTCGTGGACACGTTGTTCCCGTCTCACCTTGAGGAAGTTAGACAACTCGTTCTCCATCAACTGTCTGAGCTGTCCCCGGCTGAGTCCGTATTTCTTGCCTTCCTTAGTGGCGTAGCGGTGGAACACCTTGATGAGTGACTCCATGGCTGTTTCCAGTTCTGAAGGCATGGCTGCTGAGGTGTGTTTGGACTGAAAAAAAAAAAAAAAAAAGTTCAAACAGAGAATAAATTGTTGATTATGATCGGTGACAGCATAGAGTTTAGTGGACAATTCTGGATCAACTTTCATGAAAAAATGGAAAAGAGGTTGTTTGTTTTGTGATACTTGATGATACTGATGAGCTTATCTAAGGATATGAAAGAGCACGGAGGGTTCAAAAGCCAGGGAGCTGATCCCTCAGTGTAAACAGTCTCCTTTATTTGCAAGAAACAAAAGCTGGATTTACAATCGGCCCCCTCCTGTAGTGAGACTGAGCTTCATCAGAGGATCTTGCAGAGAAAATAAGTCTTGGACTGAAAATAACTTGACTGTAAATTCACAACTGGCCACTACTTGCTTCACCTATGGGTGAACTGAAGTTCAAATTCTGTTGTGCAAAAGTGGACATTGCATTTAATGAGGACGTCATGTAGCTCAATGATGGGGTAGCAACACCTTTCTCTTCACTCCAACGCCCTTCCACACAATGTGTAATGCTCACAAGGCATGTTGGCTCTGTTATTAGGTTGTTAGAATAACAAAACAAAAAAGAAATCACCAAACTCAAAAGAGTCCGTTCTGTCACCAACTGTTGCTGTATGATTACAACAGTGCAAAAGGAGAAGTGGGAGGGAGTGTTATTTGAGTTAGAGGGAATGGAAAACTTTAGCTGAATGAGGGGAAAAATGTGCGAATAGACAAAATGGTGGTTGTGCAGCAAATGAGAGGAGACGCAGAGTACATGCCCACAGTCCAACCACACCCTCTGTAGAGCACCTATATGGGCTATGACTTGTATATGTATGTGTTGACATTACAAGAAAAGAGGATGCAGTGGAGTAAAATGTGATAAACTAGGAGCCAATGTTCAGTAAGTGCTTATTGTATCAGCTAACATGTATACATCTTCTATAATTATTTTTAAAAAAAGTGTGAGCTCAAAAGTAAAAAAAAGAAAAAAGGACTTTCATATCAATACATTGCAACATTTTTCAATAGATACAAATAAAGAATACTAGCATAATAGCACAAAAAGTAAAATAATAATGTAACATAAACGGTATTAAGAATAAACAGACATGCTTCCCTTCAGGCAAACTTTGATTGGCAGATTTAAAAAAAAAAAAAGAAGTAATTAATCCAATACTCATTGGTCTTCCCCACCCAGTTGCTTAGCTGCAGGAGTTAAAGGATTTTTGAAAACCCTCCCGGAGGCAGCTAGACAGGACCGTTACATACCGATATAGTTCTTACCGTGCAGGGCGGGACGTCGTCGGCAGAGGAGAGGTGGGAATGTGTAGTGGTCGGGGAAAAGTGCAGCAGAGATTTTATAGTGAGACGCCGCCCTGACTGCTGAGCAGTGAGTCAACCTGCGGTGTGGACAGTGGACCCTGTCGACTAGAAGCGACGGCGGTGGGCGGTAACGCCATATAGTAATAAACTTCATATTAGGTTTTGGGAGATGTTGGACTAACTTACATATATATATATATATATATTACTTATATATATATAAACTCAACTGAAGCTATAATGTAGACGTAGAGGAGTAAAAATGCCATCACAACATGATTACTAATCGATTAATCATCTTTCACATGGAATGTGTTCTTGTGCTAGAAGTCATTTCCCGCCCCCCTTTGACACAGTATGCTGCAACACAAGACCAATACTATCAGCTATCTGTTCAGTCGACTAATGATGAATTGCGTGATTGCAGGAAATAGCAAAGAGTCAAAGAGAGACCCTGCTGGACTCAACAACACATGGTGGAGTTAATGAATGGGGCTCGATGTAATCAGCAGCTTTGTTTTAACCACACAAAGTCTCTCAGTGACTGCCAACACAGGCAACAATGTACACAGTGTGCTAAAGTCAAGAATAGTTTACAGTGTTGTCTTATGTGATTGCTTTAGCATTGCTGCATCTCATAGAGTTTTCGAATGGAGACTAAACTAAACAAACAGACAGATTACATTTCAGCATATAGTTATTTTGCTAAATATTTTACAGCACATACATATAATAGACTGTACGTTTTTGTACCGGAAGTTCTGTTTTGGTTCACTTTTCTTCTTATTATTGCATGCTCCTCTTTATGATGGTGATCCATAAAGCCAGTGGTGGAAAGTAACTAAGTACATTTACTTGTACTAAAGTACAATTTTGAGGTACTTTTTCTTTACTTGAGTATTTCCATTTTCTGTTACTTTTTACTTTGTACTCTTGACTCCATTTAATGTATTTGATATATTTAGTTTTATCGTTACTTGCTACATTCAGATTGATGCTGCAAAATGTAATCAACAAATACATTATACTATTATCATCTTACACTTCCAGGGTATTTTATTTCACAAGCTACTGCAATATTAACGGGATGTACACATCAATGCATGTGATTTGAAAAATGTAAAATTTAAAATGTGGACCTTAGCAGTGGTGAAAGAAGTATCCAGACGCTTAACTTAGGTATACTGCAATATAATATAAATACTTCATTACAAGTACAAGTATTTAAGATCTTCAAAAGTAACCTATTATCAGTAAGATATACTTCCAAAGTAAAAGTAGACTACTCATTATCAATAATAGGCCCTGTCAGCATTATGTTTTGTATATTTTAATCTTGGATTATTGATGCATTAATGTGCAAGCTTTGTTTTTAATGTCTCTAATTAGAACAATTCCATCCATGACTCAACTTATATTTTTGTAAACTAATTTGGAACGTATTTATCTGAAAAGTGAATAAATGTGTCAGATAACTTAAGAGCAGTGGTAAAAGTTTACATTTCTACTGCAATTGATTGAGGCGATGCCTGAATAGAGCTCTATGCCACCACCTTGTGGATATCATTAGTAATACGACTGAGGACCGGCACACTGTTTAGTTTCTACAACATCATGGTTAATGGATGTGTTTCTGTGTTTATATGACAAATAATGTATTTGTTCCCATATTGAAAACACAAATACCCAGAGCTGCTATACTGTTTTTTTCTCTGCAGTGCAAACTCAAGCGGTGGAATGTATAAATGTAAGTACATTTACTCAAATCTAAGAACAATTTGGAGGTACTTGTATTTCATCTGAGTATTTCTATTTGATGCTACTTTATACACCAACTCCACTAAAATTCAGAGGGAAAAGCTACTTTTTTAACTGCACCATATTTATCTGACACTTAAAAGATATAACATTTAGCCTACATATGATGAGTTCATATGACATGATACATTGTTAAAGATTGAACAACCCAGCAGTATATAAAGCAGTTAGAATGAGCCCAACCTCAACCAGCTACAACATTAAAAAAAATGTTGCTTGCACTGTAAATTACCATGATAAATGATCATAAGATCATTTAAAAAGGACTTTTACTTAAAGTAAAACATTGTTGATATTTGTATGGTTTTGCTACTTTTACTCAAGTGAAGTCTCAGTACTTCTTCCACAGGAGTCTTGTGATGAATTAAGCCATACTCCACAAAAGTACTTTAGGGCAACAATCCTTCATGCTCCTGAGCTGTGTTTGGTCATGTAAGAGCTATTCTGTTTGTGTCACGGTCAATGAAATCCAACTTAACTGCACAAGCAGCAGCTTAACTGAACTAGCAAACTAGAACACACATGTTTCTTTGTATTCTCCGGTGTCCCTTGTGCTAAACCAGTAGACTGACCCAGAAGTTTCCACTCACACAGAGCTTTCTTCATTGAGTTTCTACATTCTGTGCAGTCTGGCTCTGATTTTGCAAGAGAGTATGATTTAATACAGAACCAATGCAATGTTTCCCCACAAATTGGCTTTCGTACTATCTGTCTGCAGTGGCTTGATTCTATGTATCCTATTCGTGAATTCAATTTGTACACCAAATTACACGTTGAAGTGAAGAGCTGTGATTACTGTCTATTATGCAGCAAACCATGAAAAAAAAAATACACAACATTAAGTATAGTAATGTTACGTTATGAGCATACTGCATACAGTATGACTGCCATGTGCTTAAGCGCTATCTAATCTCCTAATGTGGACAAACATATTGATCAATCTTACCATAAACGATTTTTGTTGTGAAAGTTAAAAAGTAACCACACTGATGTGGACTTGACCCCACATTGCTGGAAAGGATGAAGATTGAATATGTCACACTCTACTTTCCCCTGTATGTTTTGTTTATCTTGTACTGCTATATAGGAAAACATCCATATTTCTACTAATTAAGTCAATAAAGTAAAATAAATAAATATAAATACATAAATATGAAAAAGACATGGTTGTACCTTTTGCATTTAATTGACTCCTTACTTTGCATACAAGCCATAATTGTATAGTACATGATGCGCTGATGGAGATTAAACTGCTGTGAGTTTTAAAACCTTGTTCAAATTCGCTCCACATCCACCAGCTACATTAAAGTCTTTTAAAGACATGTGTTTACATGTTACTGCATCAGTAGTAATAATCACATGATATATTATTAACATAACGCTTCGTCCCAGGTAATGTTGCCAGTGAGACTCTGTGTTTACAGTCAAACCCGAGGCGCAGCGCCACATAGAGGCCAAAGAGTATTCTTTCCACACCCATGGGGCATTTGTTCCCCACCAGCTGTGCGGGGCTAACAGATTATTTTCTGAGGATCCTGAACACGTTTTCCGTCTCCACGGCTTTGCATTTCTGTAACAGTCGAAGATGTCATTGAGGAAACAATATGCAGCTTGATGAGAGATTCACTATTGTCTATAATAGTGGATTCAGACCGCTATGGCATCAAGCTTCCAGCCCGCTGTGTGCCACACCATTTGAAGGCGTCCGTTGCGGGATGGGAAGGGTGGGGGCCAGGATGTCTGGGTGAGGAATAAAGCCACAGGCATCTCTTAGAGTGGATATACATAACAACATATTTAGAAAGCGGTTTGTTGTTTGTTTTTTAATTCAGAAGATGTTTTTCTGCTTTTTGGTTTTTCGTGCGTAAAAAAAAAAGCCCAGATCGAGTGTCTTTTGAAAAAAAAATCTTAAGAAAACGAGGAATTTACCACACGGTAAACGGGCAACGATTTTATTTTAGGGAATATTTTTTTATATGTACCGTATGGTGTATGGCCTAGATTCATCGAGATTTGTGTCCAGATGAAAAAACCAGGAGGCAGCTATTTTCTTAAAATGGCAGAGATGGATTTAAAAACAGCCACATCAACGATGGAAGCATTGGTTCGTATAAGTGTGAGTATAATATGACTGTGTATGTGTTGTCACTGGTTGTATAATCACATTACGATACATATTTTAAAGAAATTCTTATTCGAGCCTGCATTTTCAAATGGAGAACCGCTTGGATGGCACGTCTCCATGTTTCACCTGCCGCACCATGTATGGCAAATTGGCCTTCCATATGTTTTTCTGCACCCAGGAGAAAGGCTGTTGAAATAAAATGTAATATATTTTCTAAAATAACCATAACATATTGTCCATCCTCAATGGTTGTAGACAATCGTTCGTTATGTTGTCTTGATGCTGAAACTCACGTTAACGGAGGTCCTACAATGCCTCGGTGCACCAGACTCGAGCTAAATTGCTCCTCAGAAATGGAGGAAAGCGTGCTCTTTTTTTAATTATACATCAGCGTGCTCCATTATTAAATGTCAAAACAGCGTGAGTGCAGAGTGAAAAGACACGTTTCTATTTTTGGGGGCTCGCGGGACTCGTTTCCATGGAGACGGGATGCAGGACCTTCGGATGCTGCTGAGGCAATTAAGGGGAGGGAGAGAAAAAAAAAAGGCTCTGAGCGTGCTGCTTGTAGCAGATGGTTACACATAGAGCAATATAGCGACTATATGTTGCAGCAGCTTACAGCACATACCACATTAAAACAGCTCAGGAAATAAGCATGATTTTTGGTGTTGTCGAATCAGCCACTACGGTCGTTTCGTGCCAAACCCATCTAACCGGCGCGGAGGGCTCATTGCTCGCGATAAAATCATGCCTCAAACCCCTCCCCTTCTTTCCAAGAGCCGTGCAGCGCTCCCTTGATGCTGGAGTTACACACGTAGTCTGCTGCCATGGCGCCTAGATTCCAGGTGAAGGTAAGGATGCGCTGTCGCATCGCCTGTTTCACGCCTTCACCGCGCCGGGCTCAGCGCTATAGCAGTGCGCACATATCCACCGTTGATGGATACAACAGAGCCACAGTCCGTCGTGCTGCATATAGCCTGTAGCCTGCTGGGATTGCAATAGGGCTGAAACTGCGATAGGCAACATTGCTAGAGAAGAGAAAGGCAGGCCGGAGTTGACATTGGAGAATGACACAGAGCGACTGGGCTGCACTGAGGAGGAATGTAGGTTATTTTGATTCATCTAATTACTCCAATGTAACGCGTCAGTAGGGTATATAGGTCTAAGTGGTTTTCTTTCCTCCCGCTGCAGACTAATTCTGTCTCAAACGTGTCGGCAGCTGTTATTTTATTTGACTATGTAAACTGGGAAGATATTACTTTCCACAATCCACTTGTAGTCCGATTTCTGAATTTTCGTCCAGCTGTGTTAACACTGTGTGAGCTCCCGGCCTTAATAAAATCAAATCTACATATATTGTATGATCCCCTCTGCATTATCCCCTACTGATTCTGCATCCACTTCCCCAGAATCAGGGGTGTTAACAGCGGTTTCTGGTGTGCTGTTATAAGCTGTCCCGATGCTGCAGCTCATCACATCACAGCCCCCAAACCCGTCTGTGCAGCAGCAGCACCGTCTGTCAGTTCGTCTTGTCCTGGTTTTGAAGTTAATTCATAGTGACAGTGATGGAGCCTACTGCCTTTGAGGTTGTGAGTCAAGGGCATCCTATTGCAACACATAAATGCTGACTGAACACTAAAACTGAGTAATTATAACGCCAGCGAGGAGAAATGGCTAAAGGAACAGGTCCCTTCGACCGTCTCATTGTTAATGAGGCACGGTAGTCTTTTGGTTGGACCGACTGTAGCTGTGATGTCTGTGCAGGTCACTGCAACAGCCAGAGTGTCCTTTTCTATCCAATGTCCTTGAGCTGGACTTCAACATGCTCACTGCCTCAGAGGTGCAGCTTTTCACACCCCCCCCCCACCATCTCCAGCTCTGCCCACTGTGGTTACATCGAGTACTGAAGGTGCTGATTCAGCAGAGAGGTATACTTGAGAAGCACTCGCCTATACAAGGAAACAACTCCAATAATCGGTACATTACGTGGCAAATCTTATTATATGACAAATGTGTCTTTGTACAGTGACTTATTCCTTGTTATCGATTTCATCATGGGTCAGTATTTACTTCTGAGTAAATACGGCGTAAAAAAATATGCCATGAAGACTGAAAATGCTGGGCCATCTCTTGCTTATCCAAAAGCATAATGTGACTAATGGCTAAAGAGCTCATGTTGATATGCAGAGCTGCAGTTAAGGGATGCACTCTGTGCAGTGGTTTAATAATTAATGCCTGGCCTTTTTCTATATTTAACAAGAATGATGCCCAATGTCGCTTGCCTGGGACAGCTTTTTCCCATTGCCACGTCTCTCTCTCTCTCTCAGTTCAGTCTCTCTATCTCATGTGATGTTGAACCTCCTCGGTGGTACCGACTAAAACGTGTACAGAAAACCCTTCAAGTACAGAAAATTGGCTTTGAGTGCCTGGTCAGATTCCTAATCTTAATAATTTGCTTCGTCTTTTGTCAGATAGTTTTCTGATTTAAATCAAAAATGTTGCAGATTTTCTTGTTTCTTTGTACTTTTCCCCTTACAGGCTAATCGTGCACATTTCTTCCTCTCTGTGTGTCACATGCTCTTACATGTGCAGATCATAACCCCTCACCTCTTTGCCTCCGACAGTCCAACATGAAGAGCCTGGAGCATGAGCTGCATTGCACCGTGTGTAAGGACATAGTCAAACAGCCCGTGGTCCTGCCATGCCAGCACAGTGTCTGCCTCATGTGTGCCTCGGAGGTCCTGGTGGCAAACGGCTACCCGCCTCCGGATCTCCCCCCAGAGCCAAACTCCCCAGCCTCCACACCCAACACCCGCTCCCCCCGTCAGGCCCGAAGGCCTACACCTAAAGCTGAGCAGCGACCTATTGACCGCGTGCTGCGGGCAGGTTTGGAACGCTCCTTCTTCCGCCATATCAATATAATCTGTCGAGGGGGATATTTATGTCTTGTGTGGATAAAAATGGAGGCTTTTTTTTATGCGAGTGCTTTGGATTGCAGACCGATATGCAAACCATGTGATTACACGCTAACCTTCCCTTGATCCATTGTCGTTTTCTGTCTGCCTCTGCTCATAACTGGCTTTTCTTCTTGGTTCGAGGTCCCCACCCGCCATCGCCATCCATGCCCCGGTCTCCGGGATACGGCACGTATCAGGGGCGGCGCCGTAAGGAGGGCCCACCCCTGGTGATGATGTTCCCCTGTATCCCGTGCGGCCGAGATGTGGAGCTGGGAGAGAAGGGCCTTACTGACTGTCTGCGCAACCTCACCTTAGAGCGTATAGTGGAGAGGTAGGTACCACACACACACACACAAATGCACACCCTTTTCAGCCAAAAAAGTGAAATGCAAAAATATGCACAAAAGTACCCACACAGGGATCTTGTCCTTCAGTGGTTATGGTGTTTTGTGCCAAATGTACACGAGTAGTTGATTTGGGCGTGAAAAACAGAGGGTGTGGGAACATGTCCAATTTGGATTGTAATTATTCACTCTGCAGGATTCATCTTGCTGTTGATGAATCCTGCAGAGTGTGCACTGCAACATATTGTAGCTACCAAGGCTGACTGTGTGCTTCCATAGTCCAGTGGCTTCGTGCTCACTTTACAACCCATTCAATACTACTTGGCTCACTCTCTCACAGTGGGCCTTTTGCCCTCTCATTTAATTGTGTTCAAAACCTTTACATTTCTTTTGATTAGAATTTTACTCAGGTCTATAATAGTTTTAAGCTTTTGACTTTAACCCATGTGTGTGTGTGTGTGTGTCTGAGAGAGAGAGAGTATGTGAGTGAGTGCACATCTCTGTGTCATGGCTAATCTCGCATACCGCTGCACCAAACTGCACAATATTTTATGATGCTCGTTTATGGCTGAATGCTCAAAGGACCTCTCGGTGTTGCAGTGACTCACACTTTGCTTGTTTGATACTGCCATTGATTGGACTGCTGTCTGCTGACTGCTCGATCACTACTCTTAACCGGCCCCCGGCCAGTTGGGTTTCATCACCGCCGCTCTGAGGCTGCTCTGCGGCCAGAGCCAGAGTGGGGAAAAACCGTTTCACACTTTGTTTTGGATGGTGTGTTCGGCTAACAGCTAACGGAACTACACACACAGCTGACTGCATTACCGCTGCTATGCGTCTGCTCTGCGTCTGCTCTGCGTCTGCTATGCAGCCAGAGACACAGTCATGCTGTGCTGTTTTATTGGGCATTAACCTCACGTTTACAGGCAGATTGCCGAAAAAATAGACATGGAGCTTAAATAAATGCTTCCATGAGATGAAGCTGAGATGCGCTTATGCACACAGCCGGTGTAGACATCTGCATAAATTAAATGATCGTGTATCTGTTGTGTGAGACATACAGGTGGAAAACGCAGGTGAAAAACGCGTCTGAATAACTTTCAGTCTAGACGGGGGTTTAGCCGTCTGTGGGTTGTATTACATCAAACATTACAGCAGTGGTGTAGATCTACACTGAGTGCACCTTTCTGTTTGTTGGCAGATCTCTCTTAATAAAAAGTCATGAGATCACAATGGAACAAGCCTGCTTAAAGGTTAAATCCGTCTTTCTATCACTACCAGGTACAGACACACAGTGAGTCTGGGCAGTGTGGCTGTGATGTGCCAGTTCTGTAAACCTCCTCAAGCTCTGGAGGCCACCAAGGGCTGCGCTGACTGCAGGGCCAATTTCTGTAACGAGTGTTTCAAGCTGTATCACCCGTGGGGGACGCCACGAGCACAACATGAACACATCCAGCCGACGCTCAACTTCAGACCAAAGGTAAGACTTTGGAACAATCACTGTTCATTTTTTAATAATAACATGTCATGAACTTGTATTTACAGAGATTAAACCAATTATTTTAAAAACATTTTAAAACCTTTGGTACAACTTTGTAATAAGGCACCCTTTATACACATGTATAAGTCATAACTACTGGCTTCAATTGTGGTTGATTTATCCTTAACTAATGCTTCACAGATAAGTTGTATGCCAAACATAAAACAATTTACGGGTTGCCAGGTTGTGAAAACATTTCTTTGATTGGTGTTGTGATCCTTTCTATGTGTTAATAAGTATAAATCTTGGTAATATTTTAATAACTACTCATGGATTCCTCACTTTCCAATAAGCCATTCAGCATGCAGGCATAAAAGGTAGTTTGTTATAATAATGAAGTGTATTTACAAGGATGAATGAACTTCTAAGTGTACATGGAGCTGTTAAGAAACAGAACTTTTTATATGATTAATAAAAGAGCTAGATGAAAATATAAAGTGTAATCCTGAAGTGGGATCATTTTTCACAACCTGGCGACCAAAAGCAGATCAATAAAGCATCAGAAATGATGCATTCGACACAATGAATGTTGTTGCATACATATACACACTTCCTTATAATGATCTACTCTTTCTCCCTTGAGGTAAAATGTGCCTTAGAGAAATATGTTGAGATGTAATTTAGCTCTTGTCCTCAGGTTCTGACCTGTCCGGAGCATGACCAGGAGAAGCTGCAGTTCTACTGCAGGTCCTGTCAGCGGCTGCTCTGCCCTCTCTGCAAACTGCGCCGCGTCCACACAGGACACAAAATCCTGCCAGTGGCCCACGCATACCAAGCCCTGAAGGTACGACTCTGACTCTGACATAGTCTGGACTGGGTTCCTCTAAATGCTCTGCAAAATGAAAGGCGTGATACATAAGATAGTTCTGACCAACTCAGTTAAACATAGAAGTAGACATATAAGATTGAAATGGATACTTATATTTGCCTAATATCAGACAGAATTGTCGACACATACTCGCTGGAGTGGAGGAATTCAAAGCTTCTGGACCCAGGCAATACTTTTTTTATTCGTAAAGGACGATATCTCAGTTTTGGAATTGCAAGATTGAATTTGCTTTGTTGAAACACAAAGTTAAATTAAGTGTTGAGTAAATTAATTTGGATATTTTACACAGTGAACTGATGCAGTTGCATTATTTCAAAATGTTACAAAACAGCGTTCAGCGTATCAGAGACGAGCATCGCACAGCACTACAGAGCAGTGCAGTAAGTGTTACAGATTTAATGTGTAACGATTAAGCCGTCTGATGCGTATTTGTTGTATGCATATCGTGTTGTTGCTGTTTGTTTGACAGGAGAAGATTACGAAGGAGATGAACTACATTCTGTCCAACCAGGACACAGTGCTGGCTCAGATTACCCAGCTGGAGAGCTCCATCACTCAGACTGAGGTGATTCATTCTTAAAATGTTGCTGAACATGGAATTACTGTAACACCACTCAGCAGCTAAACACCATAAAACTTTGTGTTGTTTTTTTTAAGCAGCTTCTTTGACAGACTTGTCTTTTCTTTGCGACCTCACACACAACTTTTGAAAATTCATACCTTGTTTATAACACAATATTATGAAGCTTTAATCATATATATGGATTTTGTTGAAGTCTTTATTATTGTATTTGTATTATTATTGCATTTATCAACAATAAGCCTGTGACTCCTCCTGTGAAGCACCCATAACTGGAGTATGAACCTTTAATTATAGATTGATAACAACGTTTTTACGTATATACAAGTAATTTATAGGCCAGTTTAATATGGTGTACAAATGTTTTCAAAACTCATGAGGACAGTAACTTAATTCCTTCTGGAGCTTTTTAAGCTTTAAATCATGGCCTCCGTCTGCTGGTTGGGTTTGCTAAGTTGTCATGAGAGTGAAGAAGGGTCTCGAATAAAAGAATACTGCAAGAATACCATTCAATTAATCAATGTATTGCATAAATACATGTGTAGAAATACTGTACCTTTTATATTCATTACATGTTACATTGTTACTTATTATCTATTTATATGCCAGTAATTGATGTTTTACAGGCGGAGTTGCAGCGTGATTGTTGACAAATACAATAGTAATAAGATAATGTCCTTATATCTGACTGCAACTACATTTGAATGTGTTAGAAATCTTTATTAATTGTTTATTTCCTGATTATAAGTGCTACATAGGATAGGCTAACATAAAAGGTCAATGACATGTCATCATCCGATTTTATGTGTGATCGAACCTTTCACTCAATACTGTCTGTTTGTAACCAGGAGCAGCCATACAAAACACGTCCTGTTTTCTATCACAGATGATTGTTAAAGTCACAGTTTTAAGATTTAGTCCATTCGGATAAAGAAATCAGTAAAAAAAACAGCTAACACCTTGTTGTAAGGCTTAAAGTCACAGAGTGCACAGCAGTAATCTGTCCATTATAACATTGGTGTCACAATCTGCCACATTTAAAAAGCACACACAAGCTTGTTTTCAATATTTTCATCTGTTTTTGTCTTCTTCGAACGTTCCGGCGAAACTGTCCTCTGAAACAACCACAACGTAAAGGCTCGCATCAGCTGGGTGTTGCCAAACGTTTGAGCCTGTCCGTCTGCGTTGTTCTTCAACAGGTGAACAGTGTGTCGGCCAGAGAGCAGCTGGCTCAGAGCATCAGGGATCTGACGGCCGCTCTGGCCGAGCGCCACGCTTCGCTCACGCAGGCTCTGGAGGTGGCGCGCAAGAAGCGAGGCGAGGCGCTGTCCGCTCAAGTGGCGGAGAGGCGGGGCTTGATGGAACACACGGGGCTCATGGCGTTTACCCAGGAGCTGCTGAAAGAGACGGACCAGCCCTGCTTTGTGCAGGCCGCTCGCCAGACCCATAACAGGTTTGATTGACAAATCCATATAAAAACAGCAATAAACTGATCCTAACAAGTACTGCCTCTGTAGCCAAAGCCTGAATAAAGCGTATTCGTCTCTCCACATCAGTGTGCCACACCGTGTCACTGGCTGACGTGTTTCTTCATTACAATGAATGTGGTCTCTGCAGTTTGCTAAGAGTCAATCCCACATACAGTACATTGTCCCGCTCACATAAATACTCACTAGTGCACCAAATATGTATGAATCCGCAGCTTAAAATAGTCCCCAAGAAATGGACAGTGTACTTGTGTTTGAGAAACATTAGTGAAGAACTACAGTGCCCACTTAATAAAACAATTGAATGGCTTGTGATTGAGTGACAAAGACGCATTATTGTTTTTTAAAATCTTTTTTGGTATTTGTTGACACTAAGAATAACAAAGAATGACGTCAGCCTAATCTTTTAAAAGGTAATCATACGCCCTTTCCTCCTCATCAGTCTGTTTCAGCCCTCACTGTTCCTCCCTAGTTCTTCTAACACTGCTCTCCCTGCTTTTTTTCCCACTGCACCAGGTTCAGCAAAGCAATTGAGAATCTGGAGCATTTCACTCTGGCTGCTGACCCATCCTTCAGACATTTCCAGCTGGACGTCTCCAAAGAACTCAAACTCCTGACAGAGTTGAACTTCATCCAGGGTGAGGAGGGGAGTGATGGGAGGATGGGAGCGGAAGGGAAAGGGTGGGCAACACGATAAGAAAGGAAGGGAGTAGAAGACGAGAGGAGCTTTTTGACAGCTTTCTTATCTCCCTTAAACTGTCTTATGAAGAAGAGTAACATAGTAGGTTCATGTTAGTCAGTGAAGTGAAGGTGGCAGTACAACTATCACACGTTCTAGATTTGAGTTATTCGTGTACATTAAAACTATTTTTGTCGCAGCTCCACTGGCTCCAGTGATTGATACCCAGCACACCCTGGCCTATGACCAGCTCTTTCTGTGCTGGCGACTGCCCCAAGACTCCGTGTCTGCCTGGCACTTCTCCGTCGAGTATCGCCGCCGGGGTGTGGTACCGGGAGGAGCGTCTAGAGGCGGCGTCAGAGGAGGATTGTCCGCCGCCCGCTGGGGCTGGCAGCGATTGGATGAAGTGAGCGGGAGCAGCGCGGTGATCGACAGGTTGGAGATGGACAGCGTGTACGTGCTGCGGGTGAGAGGCTGCAACAAGGCCGGCTACGGGGAGTACAGCGAGGAGGTGTACCTGCACACCCCTCCTGCACCAGGTGAGAGAACACGTTTTCGGTGTAAGAAGGGGTCAAACGCTGCCCTAGTTTGGTAGTGTCCCACTGTGTGTGTGTGTGAGTCATTATAGCAAAATGTGGTCCTGCAGACATCTACTGTAGCGGAACTACCACAAAGCGGTTTTGAGTACTTTGCCAGGTGTTTATATTTCTGTATGTGTACGAATTGTGTCACTGCGATAGCGTCACAACCGGACAAGATGCGGTCACGACATTTTACAGGTGTGTAGTTGAGATCAAATGAAGACAGAGTTTGAAGACGGGATCGTCCCTCACCACCATAAAGTGTCCAGAATATCTTATTTATACATTTCTTTTGGCATCTTCCACTCCACCATGCAAGAGTATTTCTTCTATTTTTGGTTCATGACTTAAATCAGTGACACGTGTATGATAGCGACAAAAAATGCCGTTATATCCAAACAGCAAGCTGTAGTTTCTGTCACCCAGGAGCCATTCATCTCTTCACACCTGCTATTATTTAAAAGCATATGGGATGGTTTCCATGATGAGCAGTTAATAATTCATTCTCTTTTTTTCTGCCCATTCCTATCTTCTCTTCTCCAATTTTCGTCCTCCACTTTCTCACATGCTCCCTTTCTTACTCTTTTTTTGTTACTTCATCCCTCTCTCATGTTTTATTTCCATTTCACAGCTTTTTACTTGTCACCCTCTTCTGCGCTCCTTCCACGCTGCCAACCTACATGCCTCCTACGGAACGTAAGAAGTGCATTCATATCTCATGAACCACCCCGCTGTACCCTCATGCTCTTCTCCTCTTTCTCTTCCTGGTCATCCCATGCATCCTCTGTTCTTCCACCCCCATCTAGAACCCCAATCTCACCCCTCAGCCTCCCGCTCTATGGCGAGATCTGTCAGAGCGCTGATGAGGTTTGCAGTTTGTTAAGACGCAAGGCTTAACAACGTGGATCGGAATCCGATCCGGGGCTTTTTGATTGGTTGAGTTGAGTGATTGGTGACTTCCTTGTGCCCCAGTAGGCTGTTTTTCCTCCCTGCTACTGCGTATGTTCCCTCAGTAAATTGTACTTCCTTTGGAAAAATCTGCACTCCCCACAGCCGGAGCTTCTTTGTGATACCTTCTGTATTTTACTCCCCGAGTCATCAATCTATAGTGTCCTTTTCTCTTCCAGTGCTGCTGTGAGGAGGTGCATGCCTGCTCTCGCCCCCTAGTTTCTCCTCTCAATTGCTTCCTATTCTCCTCATTTCTCTTCTCCTTGCTGCTTTCGGACTGTAAATCTGTACCACTTTCCCTCTGTTGCCTCCCAAACGTCTTCTGTCGTTACTAAAACCCCTATATGTCATTTTTGAATGTACCTGTCTCTTTGTCCTCCCCTTCCCCTCACATCTAATTCTTCCTCCCTCCCTTCTCTTTCTACCCCCCCCCCCCTTTTTTTCCTTTTCTCTGCTGTGTCCTACCTCCCTGTCTCCTCCCAGTGCTCAACTTCTACCTGGACTCTCGCTGGGGTCTTCATGCTGACCGGCTGGTGGTCAGTAAAGAGCAGCGCTGTGCTCGCAGCGTCCCCGGTCTGTCCCTGCTGCAGGCCGCTGACCACGCCCTCACTTCCTGTCACCTGACCTCAGACCTCCTGGTGGGGGATGTGGCTATTACACAGGGAAGGCACTACTGGGCATGCTCAGTGGAGCCTGGGTCTTACCTCGTGAAGGTTAGTCAAGTCTAGTAGTAAATTCTACGTATCTTATGTACTGAAAACGACATAATATTAGTGCATACTGCCAGTATGTGGAAGGTTTGGTTTCAAGGTTTTCTCAATGATCATCTATATTCCTGATAACATAAGCAACAATTGTAGATAACGTTTTAAACAAAACTATTACTTCTTACAAATTTAAAACTCAGTTGATCTTCTCCATCAGGACTGATTAGATTCGATTGACAGTAACCTAGCCTGCATTGTAACACTGCACATTCTAAAATGAGTGTTTCTACTATTAATAGTACGGAACAATGTTTGTATTTCTGCTTCCCTAAAATAATGAAATGGGGAAATAGAGAACTAGATCAATCAGTTGTGTGAAGATTTTCTACAAGATAAATGTTTAGTTGATTACAAATTGATTGCTTTTTTTCTTTTTGAACAGGTGGGAGTTGGTCTGGAATCTAAACTGCAGGAGTGGTTTCACCTTCCACAAGACATGGCCAGTCCCCGGTGAGTACCTGTAGTAGTAGTTCAGGTATTTGACTTGGGTATTTGTATTTCTCCACTACATTTCAGGGGGGAATATTATACTTTTATATTCTCTACATTTGATTGATGAGCTCTAGTTACTTTTCCTATGAAGATTTTACATTAAATAAAAACATTGGATGAAATAGAATTTTGTCACAGTTGGTGAGTATGAGGCAACAGGGATACGACCCAAATGCAGACAAAGCACATTAAAAGGTATGAAAACCGATCAAAAATCTGGAAAGGCAGTCCAAACAGGCAAACAATTCCAGAGGGGTAAAAGAAGATCTAAAGTTCAAAAAGATCAGGCAAGGTTCAAAAGCACACAATCACAATCGTCTTGGGCGGCACTAAGAGCTGGATGCAGAGATGGCGCCCTTGAATAACAGATTCCCGCAAATAGAGACATATAATATTCCCGATATTTCCTTCGGGACAATAAAGTCTATCTTATCTTATCTTAATAACATGTCAGTCACAAGGGCCATTTTGCAGAATGAGTACTTTTTTTGTTTGATATTTTACTGCTAGTACTTTTGTAAGTAGGACTTTGAATGCAGGACTTTTGTTTTGGAGTATTTTTACATTGATGTCTTGGTACTTATATTTAAGTAAAAGGAAATGAAAATGTTCATTGCCACTATACAACAGATGCAAGTAAATAAGCAGTGTAACATAAGGAGATGACTCATCCATTATAAGTGTTTTCAAACTGCGCTCTCCCTCCAGCTACGACCCGGACAGTGGTCATGACAGCGGAGCAGAGGACGCTCTGGACTCCGCCCCACCATTCTGCTTCCTCACTATGGGGATGGGTAAGATCTACCTGCCCCAGCACAACTACCACCACCACAGTAGCCATGGGAACGGTATCCGAGACCCCATCACCAACGGCAACGGCCCCTCCTCGTCCGCGGGCCTCACCTACCCGCTGCCCCCTCGGCTCGGCGTGTGCCTTGACTTTGAGAAGGGTCGCGTCACCTTCTATGATGCCCACTCCCTTCGGCCTCTGTGGGAAGGTCACGTGGATTGCTCCGGCCCCGTGTGCCCGGCGTTCTGCTTCATTGGCGGGGGGGCTCTGCAGCTGCAGGAGCTGGTAGCCAATCGCAATGCGGACCAGACTCCGGTCAGAAGGGTAACCATCCAACCCCGGGTCTCCAACTCAAAGAACAACTGACGGCTGATCTGAGGTCATAGGTCATATGGTTATTTGGAATGTAATTGGTAATTGTGAAGTATTTACTCAGCTAGAGCGAAAAAGTTAGAAATCTCAGCGATTTTGTTTTGTATTTTATTTTCTTTGTACAAGATAATGTTTCTATAGCAACAAATATGCAATGTAATTAAGTTTATAACATTTTTGTTATATGCAGTTTTGCAAGAGTTATTGCTTACGTAGTGTCTGGGATATCCAGCACTTCATATTATGTTATATCTTTGATGCTTGCACTTGTAGCCAGGCTATATTGCATACATTTATAAAGCTAATGTAGATACAGCGCCACACAATGTCGTCCTCTCTGTAGAAGCTTTTACTCTGTTATTTCATGCCCTTAATGTTTAAAGCTTAAGAACTCTTATGTTTTAGAGATATATTTGTATGTAAAAAAAAAAAAAAAAGGCCTTGACTATTGAATCTATAACTAAACTTGTGTTTAACCACACAGATTTCACCCGTTATGATCCCCAACCAAAGCTATTGTTTTTCTGGGATGTAAATGTGGTAAATTAGAGATAGAGAGGAACAATGAGGCAATACTGTAATTAGAAGCTCCAATTATACCTCTGCTGCACAGCTAATCACTAGTTCCCGCAATTCTGTTTGTGCATTGCTGTTTTGTGTTTCAAAGACATGAGTCTGATGTGTGTGTGTGTGTGTGTGTGTGTGTGTGTGTGTGTGTGTGTGTTTGCTTGCCTATGCGCATGGGTGCGTGTGGTTTGACTGATAACAGCATTGATTCATTGGCTGACGGTGAAAAGTTGTTTTCTTGCAAACAATGCTTTTTTTTGTGTTTTTTTCAACCTTGCTTGATTGTAAGTTAATGAGCAGCGCTTCTTATGAAATGATTAGTAGATTAAATCCATGTGAACTTCACCTGCTGGCAGAATATTTGCAAAATAAAATTACATACACTACCGTTCAAAAGTTTGGGGTCACTTAGAAATGTCCTTATTTCTCAAAGAAAATTTCTTTCAATGAAGATAACATTAAATTAATCAGAACTCTCTATACATTGTTAATGTGGTTAATGACTATTCTAGGTGGAAACGTCTGGTTTTTAATGAAATATCTACATAGGAGTATCTGGAGCATCACATTTGTGGGTTCGATTATACTCTCAACATGGCCAGAAAAAGAGAACTTTCATGTGAAACTCGCCAGTCTATTCTTGTTCTTAGAAATGAAGCTATTCCATGCGAGAAATTGCGAAGAAACTGAAAATTGACACGAAATTGTCTGGGTGACCCCAAACTTTTGAACGGTAGTGTAAATACTAAATAAACGCAAATTTGAATTACTAAAACACCTTCTGTTTCCTTTTGATGTTGTTTTATTCTGATCTGAATTCTGCTCCATTCCAGAATTCATTGTTGCAATCTTCTCTGAGAGGATGACGCTCTCCTGTTTCACCACTAGAGTGCAGCAAGTCATAGTAGAAGACAGATATCTCCAACCTCATCTGAACACACTGCAGCTATTGTAACGGTCAGAATATTTATATTTGGAAAGAAAAATAATTGGACCCATTTTCCATACAAATGGTCCTTCTTTATAGGATGTTGGCAGACGCACACTTTGAAATGTGCGGTTAAAAATTGGAAACCGGAAAAACTGGCATAGTTTTCCAAATCTCCTAAAACTATAGTTTATATAGGCTACTACCTGCCTTTTTTTGTTACGTTCTCATTTAACAGCACCGTTTCTGGCTTTACTTACAGTTCATTTGTTATTTATTCTTTTGAAAGGTACTGTGTATAATTCAAGGTGAAATATGAGACAATGAGATGAAGAAAAGAGGGAGAATTTAAAGTCAGTGACAAAATAAATATGTTTAACTCTTACCATATATCCATTGCCACGCTTTGATTGATTGTCACCGATTGCCATAATAATATATGACTCCATACCAGCACACAAACCTTTATATTTGTTGGCCGATCTGGACAACCATCATAAAGTAAAACTAGACGACTCATGCCAAGTCTTGATATATACAGAATAGCATTTCCTGCCAAAAGGTCTCTTGTATGAATGTATGAGTTCATGTGTAGAAATTACCATGAATCAAACTTTATTGTTTACACACATGCAATAAAAAGTTGACTTAACAGCAGACGTAAAATACATGTCCTTGAGTCCTGCATGGCCTCTGATCTACTGCATATAACATCAGTTTAGTTTCATAAATTGCAAAAGACGCCACCTATTGGCTAATCACAGTTTAAAATAGGAAACAGACTTGATGGAGAGATTCTGGCTCAATGAAACACCTTGGATAAGAATAATGCATAGTGATGACCATCTGCTTTTGATCGAGATATTAACACCTCACATGTGTAGGTACTTAGCATTCCTTATGTAAATGTAATGTAAATCGCTGGCGTTTACCTTTTATGAGCTTCAATATGAAAATCCACATGTGTGTTTAATTGGACCAACATTAAAGGGGAAACTGTTGGGGGATTTGGGTTTGCTTCGACCACAAAGGGAAAATAAAAATGTAGAAGAAGAAAAAAAAAAAAAAAAGAGAGTTGAATCGAGAAAAAATATATCTAAAGCGCACAGCCTTGACACAAGCCAAGGTTCTTGTTTAACGTCCTAATACACACAGATAAAAGTACTGCCTCCAAAGGGAGGTTTAGCTCTGATCCCCCATGATATAGAAGAAGCGGAATGTACAGTAAAGCATGAATACAGCACGGCACAGCCCTCCACCCACCCCCTTGAGCTTGCTGCACCTCTCTTCTTTAGTCCAAATCTGTAACAGATTGGGTTTAGTCTGACTGGAGGTATGCAGCCACAACACCACATGTAGGGGTCTGCATAATCCCTCCACTAAGTATTAAGCACACAGCATGGGCATTCTTTTAAAGAGCTGGCAGGAATTACCAATACATAATCTCCATGATCATCATTTAACATAGTTCAGTGGGAGAGCATGGGGGGAGGGAATCGTCGGAATATATGAGGGATCTAAAAGCTGTATGCAATCTGTGAGAGACAGTGTGCGGTGCCATCTGGAGAACACATAGACAAAGTCTGTCGGAATCCTCTCACCCAACTGTCTTAAACAACATGAAGCTACATCACATGTCCGAGACCTGATTTGTTTGTTGAATCTGCTGTGTGGTTTCTATAGCCTGAAGAGGAATACGTTGTTTATGGGGAACCTGCTTGAAACGATTCTGCTGAGTTGAGACCATTAGCGTGGATCTCTGCGGTGGAGGCCTGCAGTAGGAATTAAGTAGGCAGGGGGTGGAATAAAATGTGGAAATGTGTTTCCGCTGCAAGCTGCAGTTCATGACAGCTGCTCCCTGCGCTTTATAGTCGTGGACTTTTCATTCGATTGAAGATTAATTATTCATCTTCATAAGCACAAACCTCCACATTACAATCACAAGAGGTGGCGTCTCTTAATTTCTGCCTCCCCATATGAAACCGGTTATTTCTGGAGCAATTTAATCACACCCACGTCATTCATTTCTCTTACTCGGTTTGCTCTGCCTTAAAACTCAATAACGTTGCCTTGATATTATTCTTCCAGACGCGGCCACAGCTGAAACATTTATTTTTCTCCTTCTCGTCCATCCATCCATCCACCCATGAGACGGAGAGGCATGAATAATATACTACTTCCTGCTTTTATCTCACTGATAATCTGAATAGAGGTAGAAGGGGGAAAAAAAATCAATCAGCTAAATGTTGGCTAAGAGGATTTGAGGGGCATGGCTGGGCCGTCTTCCGTCACTATAATAAATGAAGGGTGACAGTAATGCTACACTGAGCCCATATGGCCACATACTGTAACCTAGTGCACTGCAACTGTGAGAGAAGACACAGGGCTAATTCAGTATAACATTTACGCTACAGTGGCATATCCTCCTGTATTGGATTGCACTTTGTTTTTCTCTGCCTAATGATGCAATGAGTAGTATGCAATGCTTGGTAGTTTACTGCATAAATCAAACTGCACACAGTGCACAATTGGACAATTACAGTGCCCTCTGACATCAAAGGCTATATTACAGGAATGGTTTGACATCTCAGGAACTTCGCTTATTCGCCTGCTTGCTAAGAGTTACATGAGAAGATCGATGCCACTCTCGTGTTTGTTCACTAAATATAAGTCGTTTGGCCTGCAGCTGGGTAGCTTAGCTTAGCATGAAGACCGTAGATGGTATAAAATACCCTACAGAGAAATAAAACTGTTTTCTTTACCGTTACCTTTTGCTTGATCCGGTTTGTTTTTAACAAAGTCTCCTTCGGAGAGGTCTCGCTGTCGAAATCACCTAAATATTCAACCATGACATTGAAAATCTTTCAGATGAGACTAAGCTACGCTTTCTGTACTCCAACACAACAAACCCCCACAACACTCTTCAACTCTCACTTTCCACTGTTCACATGACACAATAACAAACAGATCTATTACATTTCAAGCGAAACGTAATAGAAAAAACGTTTTAGTTTGTTTTCCTTTCCTTTCCATAACAGGGTCCAGGTTGAAAAATACCAAAGTTACCTTTTAGAAAGGTCATGCTATGTTGAGGTTAATGTTCCCGCTGCCTCCAAGTGACTAAAATGAAAGCTATCTCAGGTTTAACTAGTCTGCAATGTGGGGATGTTATCCTTTAGAAACGATTTAATTCTGAACCCAAAATAATGGTTCACTGGTTTGAACCATTAAAATCTGTCTTTTGGATCACGAGTGTGAAGTGGACCAAACTATATTACACAGCTTTTGGCCCTAAAGTGGAACTTTAAGGCTGGCGTAAAAATTCAGATATATATCTCTACAGTCTGTCTGTACCTAGGATATTATTGTTTCCATAAAACCGAGGTGTGGAATAACATTTTAGCCAGACTAATGGCTCAGAATTCTTTGTAAGAAATGGTGTGAGCAGGTGTGGGACCATTGCACGTGTGGTTGGAAACCATGATTTCTGGTTGAGCTTTACGTACTATGTGACAGATCCATTCAGGGAGTAAGTAAGTCAGGACGCAGCATATTTTGTGTGGTTCTCCACCTTGGTCAAAAACGTGCTGAGTCGGACCTCAATAGCCCCTGCACTGTTAAAATTCCAGGGTCTCTGAAAAGTGAAAGGCAAGTCAAATCAGTGTGTCAACAGGGGATCTGTAAACCACACGTTTCCTGGACGGCTCTGTCAAGACCAGCTGTGCATACATCATAGCCTGCATGATCCGTGTGTACAGAAAGAAAGAAATAAAAGACAGACGGGGGGGGGAGAGACAGAAACAAAGACAGAAACAGACGTGAAACAACACACACCGACAGGCGTACACAAAAGGAGGAGGGGGAGTTGGTACTTGATCTGTGAGAAGAGAAAAACAGTCTAACCACGTCTCTGAAGTCTGACAACTCCATAGTCCTATCTGTTACCATGTCAATACTTCACAACAGCCCACCCCGGCCGCCTCGTCTGTCCCTCCTCACCTTCCAGATGCTCACGCAGTGAAGGGGTGAAAGGTTGGCAGGTGCCTGGGGGAGCGGCAATGAGCCTCAGGGGTCAGATTTCTGGGAGGTCAAGCACTCGCAGTCTTTGGAGTTGAACGAGCGGGGAGAGAGGGGGTGGAAGGGGGGGGGGGACAATATGGCTAGTGTCCAGAGCAGGAGATAGACGAGACCACAGAGCAATAGTCTCGCCAAACCAACTTCATTTACGGGCATCGACAGACAGCCACGCCTGCCTGAGGTGGCCACAATCAGCTTTCAGGGTATTACCCACTGCCCACCACAAATCCATAATCCCTGACCTTTTGCATTCCCAACATAAAGTCGATGACAGTCACGAGGGCATCGACAAATGTACAGTGAATTTGTGCGATTCCGATTGCAAAACTGACCCGTAATCCTTTCAGTGGCGGTTATTGACCTACTTCTCAATCATTAAACTCTGTGGCTTATTTAAATGCAAATTGCATTGTAATTAGTCTGTAGAATCAATCAACAGCATATCGATGTGTGCCCGGATCACTGAGCCCCCATGATTCCTCTGATCATGCAAAGCAACATGACTCCAGCCCTGAACGCCGGGCCTAATCTAGTGGAGCAGAGAAGGACATCGTCTGCATAATGAGAGACCAAAGGCAATTTATTGAATGCAGGCAGTGATGCTGACTGGACTTAATGAGTTTTCGCATGTATCTTCATGTTTAGCTTGCCGTGTTTGGCTATCTAACGCGTGACCCATTTTCTCCAGAGCCCCTTCATTACATCAGTGAATCGAGGTGATAAAGTTCGCAATGTCTGCCCTGAAATCAATGTGGTATTGGCAAGAGATGTGTTACCCTGTTGATGGTTTACAGCTGCATACGGCAAGCAGTCAGATTCACCCCATACAGTAGCTACTTCTCCCTAACACCCGTGTGCAACGCATCTATCAAATGAAAACAATGTAGCGAGCAGATAAAACTACCGGACATCGCTCCCCTCTCTCTCCCATTACCATCCGTTATGTAAACACGAGATAAAGTCAGTTTGTTCTAGTCTAGACATGCAGCCCTACATCATCCGCCCCATGCCGCGCACACAGCACTGACCCACATTAATACATTTATAATCAATACCTCCCCAGGTCTCGTGCACAGACTCGCCCATCAGACGTCGAAGGAAATTGTGCAGTCCAATTTAAAATGGCCCAGGGGGAACTTCCATAACGCATGTGCCAATTAGTTCCACTGTCAATAATGGTAATGCTAAAGGACATTGTGTTCCAGGGTGAGAGGGGAGGATGGATGGAGGGAGGAGGGAGACATCATCAAGCTTATGCCCGTTGTTCATTGTTAATGGCTGTTACACTGACAAGAAGCATTTGATCACACACACACACACTCATTGTGGTCCGTGGACGTGGTTGAGGGGGTTGTGTTTAGGGGCAGAATTACACAACCCATGAAGATAATAAGTAATGACGTCTTATAAAGGTCAACAAACAAAGCACTAGTAGGACAAACACAAGCCGTGTGATGAGATTCATTAGGACAGCGTGGAGAGAGAGAGAGAGAGGGGGGGGGGGGGGCGCATTCCTCTGTTGTTTCACTGCGGCCGTCACAGCAGCAGCTGAAACAGGTGCGTGTCTTTACTCGGGGGCACAGAGGGCAAGACAAGTGCTATTCTCACATGGTTCAGACTGGTCACACTTGACCACACTCTGACCTCGCACCCACTTGCGTGGCCCAGGACTTCATTAAGTAGGCCCTAAGTAGCGCAGGGGTCTCACAACTATTATCTCTGCAATTTAATACAGACTCTCCTTGTCCATAGTATGAACTTGGCTCAAGGATATTCATGAGCGGTGTGCTTATCAACGTCAAGACTTTTCGGCAGGCCTGCTTCGAATTTGGGACCCCCGATGAGCTGTATCACGGGGCCGCTCCAGCCCGATGCTTCTAGTTTGATTTGTGGTCACCTCACCTGTCTGAGGAGCCTCTTGTAAAGTCATCCCACGAACTCTGCTTCACTCAACATGGTCCGTCCAGGCACAAAAGGAATCCGCGAGGGCCAGGTGACGTTTCAAGTTGGACGCACAAAAGAGTGTTGAGAAGTACTCTCGTTCAAGGAGACAACACAAACCTAACCTTTGATTGGGAGAACAAAGGACTTGCTGGGCTATCAATCGTCAAGTTTTTTCATTTTAGGTCTCATGTCTCAAGCTTTGACAATCAAGTCTGAAGTTTTGATGTCGTAAAAGGAAACTTTTTAACACAGGTTTGAAGGGAAAATCTTCAAATACTGTGTTCAGCATTGACAGACCTGTGAATCGTTTGCATGATAGCTGTTCTGTCTTTATTTGTTTATTTCATTATGTGATGGAATCATGTTTATTTCTAGTGTATTTTCTATAAAAGAAGTACTTTATTAATCCCTCATTGGGGAAATACATGTTTCACACTTTGTTATAAGTCATTACACAATAGGGCTGAAACACACACATCACACAAACGACCTAAAGACGTGCATTAGTAAGGGAGTCTGCCACTAGTTGGAAACAATTATGCCTGACAAAATAAAAGCTATTAACATTACTTTTCTCTTTTCTCAGCCAAAGACCGACTGAAGAATAAGTTGTTAACTTGAGACTTTTGGCCCCAAAACACTTAGAAGAAGCTATATTACGGCTCAATTCTTCAGATTTTCGAACGGGGTGATTATGGGATTTCTTGGGTTGCGTTGATCAACTAGAACCAGTTCCTCATCAAGTTTGAGGTGAGAAAAGCGGTCGTAAAATAATGATTTTCTAATGTCTGTCTTCACTTCAATCAGCCCTAATAGTTTACCGATTGGTCTGACATTTAGCTGCCGGGCTCAGTCTGTTTACTTTCTTCCCAGACCAACATTTCCCAGAAGAACCTTTTAAAGATTTCGGCTGGTTTTGCCAGGCTCACGTCTCCTTCCTGCGCTTTGGGCACCCGACGAATATCAGTTCTCTCTCTTCCACCAGCGACAAAACCCCTGGAACATGGACATGTGACGCACTTTTAGTCACCCTTTCCTTTTCCCAAACACATCCACACACACACACGCACACACACACACACACACACACACACATACATCTAATGACAACACAACACACAGCTATGGTCTCCAGCTCAGGAAACAGAGGGTTCCTGTTTTTGAGTCCAAGCTCCATTGTTATCTTAAACAGCGTTTTGACAGTACATTTTCTCTCCCGCTCTCTCCTTCTGTCTGGTTTTCTCTGCCTCCCCAGCTCTTGCTTCACACCCTTGCTTCACACCCTTGAGATATTACCCAGTTATTATCCAGCCAAATCTTGATCCCCATACAGCCCTTTCTAGCACACATTCTTATCTGGACCTTTCACTCTACTAATATTGACAAAGCCATGAGATAGAGTCAACACAACCCTCCATTACCACTTTTCCTGCTTTATCTATGCGCCTTATCTTCGCTCTGTGGATAGAGTCACACAGTCCCCTCATATTTCTGCGCTTGAGGATCAAGTATCCCCTCGGCCGCCGCTCCGTCTCTGCCGATCCCTCACTGTCTTCATGCTCTTTTCTCATTCCTTCAGCCTCTGCTGCCATACTCGCTCCTTTGTGGGAACCGAGTTGCTGCATGCAGTCTATTGCGCAGTCTAAGGTGTTAGGGGGATTGAAGAAAAGTCTGGATAAGCAACAGCTGGATTTAATGCACCATTAAGGTCATTGGTTGTTCAAGCTGCACCTGCAAATCCCCTGATTTCACCCCCACCCACCCACCCCACCCCCCTGTCTAAACCTCTCTCCCCTGTCTGCTCCCTCCTCTCCTCTTTTCTCTGTTGCCCTCTCCTCTTTCGTCCAAATACTCAGCTCTCCCTTTCTTTTTCATTTCTGGCCCTCTCAGCTTTCTCGCTCTTGCCCTGTCAACTATGAAATCCCCCCCTCTCTCTCTCTTCTCTGGTTCTTTATCGGGAGTAACTGCTGCCGCTGCTTCACCTCTCTCTCTCTCTCATTCTGCCTCCCTACATCCCTGTCTCGTTTTCTGTCTCACTCTGCATGTCTCCCTTTCCCGCCTTCTCTCTCTCTCATTCTCTCTGTTTCATTGCCCCTACCGCTCGCAGGCTGTTGTGTTGTGTCTGCCAGGCCTTCTCGGGCTGGAGCGCAGGTTTCCTGAGTACTGGAACGGAACAGGAGCTGGCAGGGAGATACACTGAGAAACGCCAGCTCGACTGTTCCCACTGAGCGTCTCATAGTGATGCAACACGGGCAGGACACAGCACACGCTGTGATGTCTGTCATGATGCTGCATGTCATGGGTAATCCCACCTGGATTCAGTTTATTCTATCGATGCAGTGGAGTAGGATGATATCATATCACAACATATTAAGTCTCCACCTTTTAATTTACCAATATATTTCTTATAGACTTAAATTAGCATTTAGCCATTATTATAGAATTCACAGAAAAAGAAATGACCACAATTCATTCGTTAAAATTGATCTAGCAAAAGTATGCCAAACATTTATCGAGTTCAACTTCTCATATTTTGGGATCTCTTTTCCCAGGTTTAAATTCTTTGTTGGACGTTTATGATTGTGAAGATGTTTCCTTCCTCATTTTTCAGAGATTTTACTGCATTAAATGGGGAAATTATTGAAAGCAACACATCAATCAATAATGGAAGTACTCATTAGCTGCAGCTTCTTGTGTCGCAGCTGCTTGTGAGGAAACTCGAGCGAAGTAAACGGTCGCAAACATTTAGGGCGCAGCGTATATCTTGGACGTTACACAAAGCCACAAAGCCATTCACAAGATAAAGCATCTTCGAACAACATTGCAGACTTGGAAAGATAATTGTTGATTTCAGGATTTCGAGATTTATGTTTCAGCAAACAGACATAAACCCTGACTATCTTCCAGTCTTGCATATAACAGTCTCCATAAACAGAAGCAACAGGCTTTACCCCTCTGGCAGACGCACAGATCGTCACTCACACCATTAACACTGGTGCAGACAAACATAAACACCATCGTCCTAAGAATAACTCTCCATTTTTCCCCAAAGAATGATGTTTATTTCTCAGTGGCTCTTTAGTGCGTCCCTGTCCCCAGCTAACTGAATGATGTTTACGTCTCCCACTCCTCCCGATTTCACCCTGGAGAGGTCTGTGCCCTCTGCACCTGGACAGTTCACCTCCCTGAATGAACGGACGTGGCCCGTAGCACCCAAAGAGACACAGAGATCAAACAACAGTGTGCTCCCCGAGGCCCCTAATGAAATTGTTGTTGGATTCCTCGCTTTGGAATAACATTAGTATTTATGGATAGCTTTCAGCAAGCGCTAATGGTAAACTCATTTCCAAAATGGCTTTTCTAAATTAAGAGGATGGCACAGAGAAACAGTTAACGGTCTAATGTGAGTTAAAAGCCTGACTGGGGGCCTCATTATAGACTCAGTTGAAACAAATTGTTTTCTGTCTCTCAGCTGACAGGGTGCTAGTGTTGTTTATACATCCGCCAACAGTCTAGGGCAGCGGTTTAATGAAAAACATAAACAGCGACAACATTGAGATTTACTGAGAAGTATAATGAGGGAATGTAGTGATTCATTTTTTTGACCACTTTCTTCTCGCTCCACTTACAGAGAGGAGAATATCTACAGCAAAACAGGACACATTCAATAAAGTATGAATTTAGTACAATAGTAACATGAACACAGTAATATATATGAATATAGATAGATACAAAAAGTTCAGGCTTTACATGTAAACATTATCATCGACACATTTAAAAATGTGAAAAAATATCTTTATTTATGTTTTTATTAGATCTCAAAGATTGTATTTGATGTCTACAAATAATTAAAATAACTATTTAAGCTTTTAATAAAAGGTGTTTTTGATTGTGAATAATGACTTTTGCGAATAGTATGACCTTAATTAATCACAATTCAGTAGATTTGTTGGAATTTCTGGAGCAACACTCCAGGCACTGACTCCATTTCCCATAAGGCGTCACGGCTTACGTCATAAAACTGCGCTGTGCTGAGGTGGCTTTCGAGAGGTAAACACATCGGATACCTTCTTCTAAATGCACTTATAGAACGAAATGCTATTTAAACGAATGAATCGTTCCCTTTAGTATCTGTCGTACGACTTATTATTCCCGCCGCGTAATGTTATTTGCCGTTTGTCTTTCTCGTGTGTTGTATCCCAACGACAACGCTCAACGGCTAACACGGTGCTACCTTGGTGTGCTAAAGCTAAGCTAATTGAGTTTACAGCCTTCATAACCGTCCGTTTCTGCCTCAGGTTGTTTTGCGGCTGCTGACTTGAAATCCCCGCGGCAGCTCTCAACATGACCAAACTTCTGGAGTGGCTGTTCGGTGTGTCGGTGGTGGGCGCAGTCTGGGCTTTGGTCTCCTTCGACCTGTTGGACCTGAACCTGCCTCAGACCTACAGAGAGGTCGCCTGGCCGATGCCTCTGTACCTGCTGGTTTCATTCGGCTGCTACTCCCTGGCTACGGTGGGATACAGGGTGGCCACCTTCAATGACTGTGAGGAGGCGGCAAAGGAGCTGCAGGGGCAGATAAAGGAAGCCAAAGAGGACTTGAGGAAAAGGGGCCTAAAGATGTAGAACTTGAGAGAAGGACTATGTAGCAACGTATGAGAGACTGAAAGGGATGCACGGACTAATTTTACAAACAACAACAAAGTGTCCAATAGTTCTTGTTTATGTGTGAAATGTGTTGGATGAAACTCTTCTCAGAACTTTTCTTTGGTTTTGTTTCCAGCGGACATGATCAGAACATCAATCATAATGACCCATTATGCAGCCGTGTATCTTATCCAGTGTCACCTCTTTCAGATTAGGTATCGATCAAATGTGCGTCAGGAAATTAGAAATTAACGGTCTGATGGATGTTCTCTGGGCTACTTATAAGTGACAACACAGCAGTTTGCACCATGAAGATAAATGTTTTATATTCTTGCCATTGAAAGACCGCTTTTATGAAGTGAAAGATATTAAACATCACCAGTTGGTTTGAATCAGTTTATAGCTTGTTTACTTACTGATTAACCCCAAACCAGATTCTGTAAAAATAACAAAAGCTGTTAACACTCACACGGTGATGTCTTTTGTTGCTAACTGCACACAGTTAAATACCCCTGAGAGTCACTGGTCGGCTAAAATATCATCTGTAACAAGTTGTCGATCAATGAAATGCCAACAAATGAAGCCAGAAGGTCACTCTGGAACAATCTCACTAAATACTGTCTGGAGGCTGCGGCTCGTCTGTGTGGACTAGAGTTCATCTGTAGAAAAGTGTACATTCCATTGTCCAATTTCATACTTGTGCCCTGCGGCTATTGCTGGAACTTAATTAAATTGGAGTCTATTTTTCTTCAGTTTTTCTGCCTACAGATGTGTGAGTGGGGGTGAGTGGGTTGGGGGTTTGCAAAGGGCCAGGAGGTATGCGAGTGTGTGCATGACTGCTTGCATATATGATGCATTCCTTCCTCCGAGCATAACCCACATGACCCCGAGGGCTTTATATCAACTTCTCAATGCCTCCTTCTGTGCAAGAGACAGATCTCTCTTGTCCCGTTTTGTAGTTTGACGACGAGAGATGTACTTTATACAGCATTTCCAATGCTTCCCTCGCAGAGGTTTGCTCTAATCAGACAATGTAAGCTGAAGTATGTAGTCCTGAACTAATCTGATGTTGGAGAGTACAGTTCTTTTGTGTGCGCGTTAAAATGCTGCCTATGCTCATTTTCAGTGCGTTCCCGCTGGGCATAAACAAAGCGTAGCCTGGCCAAAGGCCTCATTACAGGGTTTCAAAAGCTCCCATTACTTAAGAACAAATGCTAAAGAGTTGGCGATTCTCTGTGTGCAAGCGCTGCCTGTTGTGCCGTTTGGCTGCAGCCCCATCATGCCTTGCAACGTCAGCCCCCCCCTGTGAACGTCTGCAAGCTGTTGCAAGAGCAGACTGGGTGAAAGGCAACCTGTTATTTACCAGCAAATCTTCTACTTTTGGCAATTACACCAAAGGCTTCCCTTGGTAGGCAGTTATGTTCCCACTCGTAACCACATGTGAAATGGTGAAATCGCTTTTCTTTGTCGTCATTCTGCCCATATCGAACTTTGAAGGTATCCATCCGTTTGTATCCTGCAGGCTATCAGACAAAAGTATAAATGAGAATGGGCCAAACATGTTACAGACCATATACAGTGTGTGTGTGTGTGTGTGTGTGTGTGTGTGTGTGTGTGTGTGTAGCTACAGCATAAGTAGTTTTGTGTCTTTTCCCTTTAATCCTTCGTTTCAAAGGTACAGTAAGCTTCATTCCAGACTTATCTCTTTACATGGTAGCAAATGTAATTAAGTATAATCTGATGCACAGACAGAGATGTATCAAAAGCCGTCCCATCAGAAACAACCTCAAATGCTCAAGCTTTTTTTTTTAAATCTCCGTGCATTTCTTTTGCAGCAAACATCACTACTGCTGTTGTTTTTGCGAGTGAGTGGCAGCATTTACAAGAGCGGGTGCACCTGATAGAGTACAGTGACTTGAAGCACTGAGCAAATTCCATAATGATAATTTCATAGCAGTTTTGTATCGCTGCCTGTCAAGATTTTGGCTTACAATGAGTATTTTCTTTTTCATTTTTTAAGATCACTTTGAGCTAAAAGCTTACCTGACCTGAAATAATACAAAACCAAAGTTGAGATTCAGTGTTTTTTCCTATTGAAAATATGAAGCTTTGTTATGAATGATATACATTATGTATCCGTTCTTGTACCCCAAAGTGGTAAGTTCTGTTGACTTGACTCATGTCACAGTCATCTAAAAATCTCTTGGTGATGTAACTTGTCTAAGTGGCAACTTCAAAATCCTCTCGCTTCCAATTTTTTTTCTGGTTTTGGAGTATGAGAGCCACTTAGCCACACATTTTTTTCTTCATAATTGCTCTGTCTGCCTTTCGACTGCCTGAGAAAGATGGCAAACGTGCACAGAATGTTCTTTGTGTTCTGTTGCGAAGTGGTGAGGTGAGAGGCGTCAGATAAACTGGGAGAGGAGCTGAAAAACAGGAGGAAACCTAATTGTGATAGAGTCAGTGAGAGCAGCAGGCCACAGGGTTGTGCCCGCAGGATGGCCTCACTGAGACCTTTAGACACTATAAAAAACATTTGGAGAGACACTCAGTGACACTGCTAGGAGCAAATTCATCTCGACAGGCTGAGAACCAAAGCTGAAAAATGATAACCTATCATTTTTTCTGCACAGAAAATACTTCATTTTTCTTTTCCCCACCCACACATTTCACAGCAAAACCTCAAACCCATTTACAGATGCACAGAAAGAGAGATGGAGTTAGTAATCGAGGCCCAGAGCTGAAAGACATGGAGATTTGATACAGAAAAGGGTGAGCAGTAATGACAAGATGAGAGAGTGACAAAAGAGGGGAGGGGGAGAGGAGGGGGGTGAATGGTTTAAAGGGGCAGAACAAAAGAAGTGTGGAAGTGAGAATAATTTTTTTTTTTTAAAGAAAAGGAAAAGGAAAGTGACCGAGTGACACGGACAGGAAACCAAAGCATGAGCTGGAACAAGACAAATGACCGTAGCAGAGAGTGTGAGACAGGACTTTTTCGGGAAGAGCAGACCACACCCTGACCGCCAGAGATGGCAGGGGACCAGAATGTGTCCTGATTGGCCCAGAGGCTGAGTCCTATACTCTGTGTAACCAAGGTGTTTCCTTCCAATGAAACTTTGGTCTGTCAGCTAAAGCTTTTACAGGCTCTAAAGCTGGACTCAAGCAAAAGAGGGAATAAAAGGAGCTTCCAAATATGCCGCTATGATAAAAAAAAAACGGCGTGTAATCCGAGCGTGCATCATCGCTGAATAAAAATGTGAACGAGGTTAGAAAGTCACTCAAGGGTTGAGTGAGTTCAGGGGTTAGGGTCTATTCTTCTTTCGTTCCTCATAAAAAGCTGCTTTGATACTTACAGGACACCAGGTTCCCGTTCTAGGGCAGCATGGAGGCTTATAAATGCTACAAATAGCTACAATAACATGAGGTAATGTCCCAGAGGCCCTGTGAGGCAGATAGTCCTGACTCTTCCGAGTAGTAACACATGTTAGCAGGCAGACAGGGACTGCCCATCAGAATTAGAAACTATTTATTGCCAAGTATGTTACACATACAAGGAACTTGGCTAGTTGATTGGCGCGTAACAATAAACAAATTTACTATAATATATGGTAAACAAGTATATTATTAAAGTGGCAAGTGTATATTAACAGATAAAAGATGGGTGTGTAACTGTAAGAAATTGCCCTGGGGATTGAAGTGTCTGAGTCAGTGGGGGTCCCAGGCTTTATTGATGAACCCAACTGCAAATGGTTTCTGTGGCGTGAGGTCTTGGTCCTGATGGACTGCAGCCTCCTGCCAGAGGGATGGGACTCAAGCAGTTTGTCCGGGGTTAGAGCGGTCGGCTGCAATCTTTCTTGCCTGCTTCAGGGTCCTGGAGGCGAACAAGTCGTGGTTGCAGCCAATCACTCTCTCAGCAGAGTGAATGATACGCTGCAGTCTGCCCTCGTTCTTGGCTGTGGCTGCAGTGTACCAGACGGTGATGGATGGAGGAGAGGATGGACTCAACGATGGCAGGGTAGAAATTATTGTCTGTGGCAGGATGAACCTCTTCAGCTGCCTCAGGAAAAACATCCTCTGCTGAGCCTTCTTTGTGATGGAGCTGATGTTCAGCTCCCACTTGAGGTCGTGGGTTATGATGGAGCCCAGGAAGTGGAAGGACTCCACAACGTCGACGAGGGAGTCACACAGGGTGATAGAGGGAGTCACACAGGGTGATAGAGGGAGTCACACAGGGTGATAGAGGCTGGTGGGGCTGCGTTCTTCCGGAAATCCACAACCCTCTCTGCTGTCTTTAGAGTGTTGAGCTCTAAGTTAAGTCCGCAGCAGGTCACCAGATGGTCAATCTCCCACCTGTAGGCGGACTCATCCCCACCAGAGATGAAGCTAATGAGGACGGGCTGCAGAACTGAAGTCTACAAACAGCATCCGGGCGTAGGTTCCTGAGGAGTCCAGATGCTGGAGGATGAAGTGAAGGGCCACTGTTGACTTCAGACCTGTTGGCTCTGTAGGCGAACTGCAGGTGGTCCAGGAGTGGATCGCCGCTCAAAAGACTTCATAACCACAGAGGTCAGGTTATGAAGTCTTTTGATTTGGTCCTGTGGATCATGAGTTCTGCTGATAGTGAGGCATGAATCAGTCCAGAGATGCAGAGATAGACCAGCTGGTCATGCCAAACATAAAGTCTGAATTGTGAATTTTCTTGCTGCATCTCATGGCCTCCTCACACTTTTTAGTTACACACAATGTTGGCTCAGCTCTCGCTCGATTAAAAGCTGATGTGCAATAAATTGATAAAAGCCTTGTTCGTCTGCTTGGTGGGAAATGTTTAATTTTAGTCAGCTCCAATTTGTCATTTGTCTCATGTTTTGTTATTGTAATCAAGTCTCATGGCAAAGCATTCCTTTTTCCAGGTCTTTGATCAAGACTACGAATTAACAGCCATTCTAGCAGCTATGTGAGGCTTTATTTAGGCACAGTCGGGCTATTCGCTAAACGATAACATCTGCATACAAACATCTAATAATGACAATAACATGCTGATGTTTAGCATGAATGTTTACCATGTACACAATCCTAATTAAATTTATGAGTTGTGGAGGGAGATGGTTTTTAGTCATAAACCAAAGTATTGGACACATTTATTGCAATTCATCCTCAGGATGGTATGAATGTCTGCACAAACTTTCATAGCATTCCATCCAACACGTTTGACTCAAAAACACTAATGTCAAACTCACAGTAGCCCTAGAAGAAAAGTCATGATTTATCTTCTGGTGACCAGGATTGTGGCGCCAATCCATCCAGTGGATGTTACGCTCACATGCACTAACAACACACACAGAGGGAGAACAACTGCTCAGTCAGACATTACTCCACTATATCTTTACATAGAAAATAGTTCATGTTCACAATGTTAAATACAGCTCTTAAAGACAGCGTCTGCTGCACGATAAAAACACAGTGTGTGTAACGATCACTGGTACTCGCAGACCAGAACCCAAAAGCAAGACAATGAACCAGTCTGAGTTGAAAGGAAAGTTCAGCTTACCATCAGTTCAGGAAAGGTCAAAATCGTAAAATCAGTGTCTCAGGCTAAGAGATCCAGAAGAGCCAAGCGGAAAATCCAAGTTCCAAGAAACGGGAATGCAGGGTCAGAACAGGCAGATCAAATTAAACGGGTCAGGAAATGCTAGAGAGGTTGGAAAACACCCGCAAGACAATCTGGCAGGGACCAGGTGAAAGTGGACTGGCTTAAATTCTGAGGGACTAATGGCAGAATGAGCTGCAGGTGAGAAAGACCAGGTGAGGGAAATGAGTTGATGGCATGGTCTGAGAAAGTGGCAGGACCTGAAATGACAGGAGAGTTAGTGATAGAGTAGAAGCATTATTACAACAAACTAAGAGGTGGTGGAGCTCGTGACAGTGTTTAGGATCTGTTGGTGAGGTTGCAGATTGCAACCAACTGAATCGTTCGGCTCGCTCAGAGGCCATCCGTACTATACTGACACTACTTCAGGAGCAACAGAAGTCCGATGGCAGCTGGCGGTACGACGATTCTGCGCTCTGCGCTGCGGCTCGCGTTTTACCGCAGTTTCACAAGCATGTTGGAGAACTACGGTGGCCTTCAGGTGCCATAAAAATTGCAAAAGTGTTTGGTTTGTCCGTTCTGGGCTACTGTAGCAACTACACAGCTGACTCCATGAAGAGGACCCGCTCCCTATATAGATATAAGCTGCTCGTGATTCCTAGTTTTAGTTGTTGATACACTTGTGAAAACATAGTTATGAATATGATATTCCATTTCTGCTAATAAATCCAGTCAAAGGCAGCTGGAAATGACATACTGTGACACCATGCTCAAATTTTACAGAGTGAAATAATCACATTTATTTCTCAATGTTACACTGTATCATTTTATACTTTAATGCATTACAGACGCTTTTTATCCAAAGCGACTTACAATTCTGATTATATCACAATTCTACACCGTAGGCACAGCTACAGGAGCAATTTTGGGGTTAAGTGTCTTGCTCAAGGACACATCAACATGCGACTGGAGCCTGAACCGGGGATCGAACCGCCGATCCTCTGATTGAAAGACGGCCCGGCACTTCGCCACAGTCGCCCCTAATCCAAAACATGTTTATGTTTTGCTTTTATTGTACAAAGGGAGAAGAAAGCAAAGAGATAAGTCATTTCTGGCTACCTGAATTGGAAATATAGCAACAGCTAGAGCAATGGGATAAAAATATCCTCCATGATGCTGCCGGCTATTTCCTTTTCATTAAGATGATTGAAAGAGTCTTTGAGGATTCTAGAAATACTTTCTGAACAGCTCTTCTATGCATGAATATAATGTAATGGTAATACATGAGAGGCCAAAACTGAGGCTTGGTTTAATATACATTCTACTATACAGTATCCTGGAAGCATATTCTTTGATCATATTGCCAATATTCAAAGATTTTGATTCATGCTCTTCTTGCTACCGCTTGCAAAGCGTCTGATCTATGGATTTGGGCTTTTAAATCTTGTGCGAACATCATATGGAGATTTTTCTTCTCTCAGGCCTGTGAAAACATTGCCCTCGGGAGGTTTTTCTGTGCTCCACGTTTGTTCCGGTTATCTGCTGACTGCCCTTAACATTTACTACAGCGTTAAAGGTTTCACACTTGCTGTTCACATTTACTCAAGCTGGTACGCAGAACGAGCGAGTAAATAAAATGAATTGTCTGCTCTTGACGAGCTACCCACTCAGTGGAGCCTCTTCTCGGGGTCGGGCGGTTAAGGGGGCCTGTCCCCCGGCCCTAATTTATGACCATCCTTTTGAAAACATCGGGGAGTTGTCAGGCAGGGGCACCAGTTTTTTGGTGCAACAGCTGTTTTCACTGTCACGGCCGTAAAGCCTCCCCTGGGAAAGGAGAGACAAAGAGGAGAGACGGGAACAATCGCTTGTCATGCAACTTGCACACGAGCAAAGTATCACGGCTGGAGAAAAGAGGCGCTGTGGGTGTGCGTGTATGTTGGGACGGGGGTGTTGTAGCTCAGGGTGGAGGCTCGACAGAAGGTTGAGATAAAGACAGGAGAGGGATCACACCTGTGTGCTCAGTCTTCATGGCTAAAGGCAACCTTAACGGTAATGATAGTCCTCTTATCGGTTTGCCTTTATCTCTCTATTGTAGCTGGTCTCCAGCCACCTTGGCCGTGATTATATTCAACTCCTGTCACATTGGCGTGTGTGTGATTCATTATCTGAGCTTTTGGCTCCTTCTGTGGATATCTTCCGAGTGTAATCATAAGTAGAAATGGGCTGGGTTTCCTGAAAGCTTTTCAGCATCAAAATTCCTTACTTCAAGAGGGAAGTGTGATCTTTAATTTAGGATGATGCTGGGGAAACTGGATCATTTTCTTTTAAGGGTAGATAATTAAATCATGTGCATACAAGACTCCTCGTCCTTTTACCTGCGACGGCTGTACTTTGGTGCAGCATCAAGTCAAAGCCACCGTGTCAACATATCTACAATGGCAGTTTTAACATGTTGCTGTTGAGCAGTTTAAATGTTTACCATGTTCCACATCTTAGTTTAGCATGTTAGCGTGCTAACATTTGCTAGTTAGTACTCGCCAAATTTACATTTTGACCTGATGATGGAGCTAGATGTTTAATCAAGGCATAATCAGAGTTATTACAATTCATCCTGAGGTGGATATGAATGTCTGAAACAAACTTAATAGCAGTCCATCAAACATATTTCCCTTAAAAAGCACAAAAAAAGGCTAAAAACAGACCAATATTACCAAATAATTAGTGAACAAGTTGGAGCGATGACTGCCTGGACATGCAAGCGTGGCTAAAAAATAAACACAAGAAAGCTGTTCGGGTTTCCCAAAAATATCTTTTTTTATTTCACATGAAATTTTCACATTTAGCATAGTTATCAAACATTTTTTATATAATCTTCTATATATATATATATATAAATATATACATATATACACAGTTTTCTTACTTACACATGTACAAAATTAGGTAACAAGAATTCAGATAAAAAAAAAGACTGACTTCAATGGTAGTCATTACACCGTTGTGCTTTGTTGGTCAAGCCAGCCTGTCGGGTGAAGATGTGCGTGGGCAACTTGGTTTGATGCCGCGTCTCGTCTCTTGTGAACTGGTGACTAGAACGTTTTCAAATCATCCGAAACCGTGGGAATTATTAGGTCGAAATAACTGAACTTTGTGCCGAAAACATGAGAGGAAAGCACCATGATACACAGGGTCGGGTCCCGTAGTAATAAAAAGACACCGGCGCTCCATGTTAGACAGCTTAACCAAAACAGCGGCAAGATCCAAAACAGACAGAGAAGTCCAGCCTCTCCGCAACACACAACGTCTCAGTGTTCGCTTTTGGCAGAAAAACATTTTGTCTCGTCACTCTTTCAAATCAATCGCTCCCCGTTTTTCTTACGCTCACTTCAAACTCACACGTTTGCCCTTTCACACAAGTACTAACTCTACCAGGAGACGGAGAGAAGCTCTCCCGTAGCCAACAGTAAACATTTGTCTTCGTGAGCACATGGTATATACAGTAAAACTTCTCAGCTGCAAATGGTATAAATTATCTTCACAGAATGTACACGCAACACAGGTCGATGGAGTGTGTTTTCATGTCTCATGTCATCTGATGTCAGCGTGTGTGTGTGTGTGTGTGTGCAACACTGTAATGGGGTGTATGTTGTTGTGTCTGTACTGTGCAGCAGTAGTGCTACAGTATATAAGCACATGGTCGAGTTCGCAGAGGATGGGTAGTCATGAGAACGGCCCCCCCCCAAGTCTGTCAATGCTACATTTAGAGAAAGTAATCACTTGGGACACCAAATGCCACTCGATACCATTACGATAACAATACAACAAGTAATACACAATACTCAAGGGTGGAATAGTGTACAAGTTGGAGAGATGACTGATCTTTGGCTCAAAAAAAGGTGAGAGATTACTTTTCCCACAGAATGTGGATTCATCCCATCTAAATTTATAGAATTCAAACAGAGTTGGTGTCTTTGCTCCCGATTGTTCTTCGGCCACTTTAGGTCCCTCTTTATGGTCTTCATATTTTGTTCTAGGGTTATCCTCCAAACAAGTTCATGTTTTTTTTTGGAGAGAGCCCTCAAGAAATACAAATCAAGGAGAGCTTGGTCTTTCCAAGAAGAAAAAAAAAAAAAAAAACCTTTTGAAAAAATAATGCTCAGGAGTTACTCGGCACGTTTAGGGCGAGCGAGTTCATCCGTACTTTACAAGCTTCAAAAGTCTCTCCCGGTGGCCAGCACTGGGCATGGAAAACTGTCTTTTTGAGTCAGTGGTCTCATCCCCACGGACTGTCTTCATTGTAGTCCCTGAAAAGAAAGTCTGCTGACAGCAGTCCTTTCGTGTGCTCTTAGTGCAACAATAGCAGTAATGAAGACGGGACCAGCAGCGAGAGAATGGAGAGGGATGCCGCAGCCGCCGCCACAGAGTTTGACCGTACACTCTTCTGGACGTCTGGCAGGATCACCACTGGGTCATCTGCTTGAAGATGGGAGATAAAGAAGTCACATTAGCACCACGTATTTACACCCGGACGTAATCCTGAATGTGCCTGGACCGTTTTAAGATCAGGGATAATTAGAACGGACGCAGGGTTGGTAAACATACCTGCAGGCAGTCTATTGGACGGGTTGTGAACCCCACCCCCGGCTCCGGCCCCAGCCCCAGCTGTGCCTCCTTTAGCCACTCTGGCCTCTTGAGAGCCTGAAAGAAAAACAAAAATACCATCAATTACTCTGCTTGGGCCTCACAAAAGCCTAACACGACTATCAGAACTGTGCTGCTCTCCTTACAGCCGGGAGGGGCGGTTAAACTCACCGTCAGCGGCTACGACGTCCACCCTGAGCCTGAGGCACTCCTGTCCATGGTGGTGCAAAGGTTTGGCTGCCGGGAAGAAACAACACAGGCGTTAAAATCCTAACTAATGCACTTAGCCTCCACTGGCCCCTTAATTCACCTTCATGCATGCGCCAACACACACAAACACTTGGCAACAGACAGACGCGGGGACAAAGCTTAGGAGGCCATCTGTGACCAGGCGAAGTGTGTCTTGTCCTGCAGTTTATCTAATTACAGCCGCGGCCAGGGCGACAACACTGCTGGCTCTTTGTGGTTACATTCTAGTAGGGGAAGTGTTGTATAAACTTGGCAAACCGAGCCAACACCCCAGTTAATGTCCACGTTGAGCTTAAATGAGCAGGAGCACCGAGCTCGGTTAGTAGGAAAACTAAACTGCAGAAGTTTGCCCTCACTTCCTTCAGTCGGATTGATTGCCATGAACTTTTCCTAAATGGTTCCCGTTGAATCTTAACTTCTCAAGATGAATTGTAATCAATTTGAAGGTCACTTATCTTTTCAATTAGTCATCATCGAGTCAAAATATGAACACTTTTCTTCATTGAGGGCATGCTAATGTGCTGTTAGCGACAGGTTTTCGCCTGTAAGTTCACGTTCAACATTTTCTAACTACGCAGATGGGCGGAGAAAATGAAGAACATTAGGAGCTTTGAAAGTGTTTTATATACAATAATGTAAAATTGGTTGTGCGACCGTCCTTGCGGAAAGTATAACCAGGCTTCAAATTTCTCCATTTTCTCCGCATTGTTGGAAAACGTTGGATGTGCATGGATAGAACCCTCGCGAAGTCAGACTACCAATGAAAATATCATTATAATTGGAAAATACAAGATTGACGAAGAAAGAAAACACTCTGAAAGAAAAGTTATATTGACACTCACAGATATAATAGTAGCTTTCTCCCTGCCGAAACTCCTTTCCCAGAGTGAACGGCGTAAACCGCTGGAACTTCTCCGAGAACTTCTCGGGGGCGTGAGGAGCAAACGGATGGCCACACTCCCAACGCATCTGGTCGTACGACTGGGGCTTGCAGGAGTCGTAGTCCTCGCGCTCCACCATGTAGAGCACGTATCGCTCGGCATCCAGCAGTGGCACCTCGCCCTGAGGGTAATGGGGGCAGACGATGTCCAGGTAGTCGTTGAGCTTCACCTCCACGGTGTAGTCGTCCCATAGAAACCTGCAGGGAGGAGGCAGAGGAGGACGGTTATTCAAGTGGCAGGAGACTGATAACCGTGCTTATAGCATTGGAGCGGTAATAAATATAAGCCTCAAAACCTCTGATTATATATTGATCGGCTACACGCCACAGTACAACAGGGAAATCAGAGAAAAGTCTGAGAGGCCTGTGAATGAGACATATAGAGCGAGCGAGAGAGAAAGAAAATATGTGTGTGTTGGAGTGGAATGAAGAGGGAAAACGCAATAAGGGGAAGAATGATCTGCAGAGAGCGTGTGCATAAATGTGGAGGAACGCGAGGGCCAGCGTATCTGCGGCTGCTCGCTGCGCTGAGTGCACATTGATCCCACGATTCTCGGGAGTCGAGTGATGTTTACAGAGAAACATTAGCAGTCAGTTAGCCCGTCAAGACAGGAGATGAGTATCGACATCTGCAGGGCTACACACAAAACACCCACACACACAAAAGAGGCAGAATGCATTATGATGAGTTCACAGACACACACCGGAGTCGACTGGCGATATGGATTCAAATGAAGGTCACATGTGTTTTAAGCCATTCATTAGGGCGAGAGAGACGGGCAGACACGTAGAAGATGAGTCTGGTGACGGCCTGTAACCGTCTCCCACCACACTCCCTCTCATTACAAATACAGAGACACAGTCAGACTGTCTGCCTCCCCTCCATGCCTCCCTGCATCCCTCCCGCCACTCCGCCACCCTCTTTACGAGGGTCCTCAAAGTAAACTGAACTCCCTCCCTTCCCCTTGGACGTAGGTCAAAGGAGCAATCGGAGAAAACTTCTTCGCATTTCAACCTGCTTCCAATGGCCCCATAAACATGATTTAACCATTACAGAAACACTTAAAAACAACAATTTAGCAGCCGTTTCAATTGGCCTTATCTCAGCTGTCCATGATTACTTCCCCCTCATGGATTTTCTTTTCATCAGAGATATTATGGGTTTATCTCCAGGGAATTGACATTAAAGGTTTTTCAGCTCTGTCCCCTACCCCCTGACTGAGTGGCTGCTCAGGGGGGCGGCTCACAGCTAATGCTCTCTTCTCAGCCAAAGCCATCTATCACCGGCCTGGAGCGGTAGCTGGCCGCTGGCCACACACACACACACACACACACACACACACACACACACACACACACACACACACACACACACACACACACACACACACACACACACACACACACACACACACACACACACACACACACACACACACACACACACACACACACACACACACTTCCCAGTAATTCCCATCTATCAACAACCTAAAGCAGTAGCTACCTACCATTTGCACCCACCGAACCCCCCCACACACATACCCACACACACCTCCTCCCCCGGCACTGATCTCCAAAGCGATGCCTATCAGTTTACCGTCTCCTACTGTTCCAGATCACCAGGGGGTTCTCTGAGAATGGATGAAATTTGACAGACTTCAATATTTTCACAACACACAAGGAGAATGTGTGTCTAATATAGGGTTTTGTTGCTTTTGCAATGAATACTTGGCTGGTTCACGAGACTTTCACCGACCCCAAGACAGAGGCAGGCAGCCAGTGGGAGTTTCTGACTGCTTTTAATCAGATCTGCAGATCTCAAAGAGTTAAGAGTTCCCAAAAGCCTACAGGGAGCCAATCGGACACCTTTAGCAGAGAAGAAAGTGGAGGAGGTTTTTCTTTGAGAATTCTGTCGTTTTCCCATAAAACACCTAAATGTAACAAGCAGCATTTGGGGATTTTGTGTTTGTGTGACAAGGTCCATATGTGTGACGAACGATCAAAGTGCTCAGGCTCCCGCCGCTCGTTAGCCGCTGTTGTTGCTTTTGGCCAGTGGTCTCTCTGGTGCCGCCTGGTAGAAAGAGGACAGACGCTGTGGCTCCAAACACCGGGTCCTGACTCCTGCTTCCCCCCCCCCCCCCCCCACCCCACACACCTCTCTCCGGCTGACTGCATTCCCTCAATGCTGATGACCAGATTAGCCGGCAACACCATTATAACAGCAACACAGTGCTTGTTAGAAAACAAGCACCTTTTTAGTATACTGATGAAACTTCCATCTAACTGTGCTGATAATAGTGTGCCCCTGCCAACTTTTGGGGGTGGGGGGGCAATAATTATCATTTTGCCGTGGTCCAGACAGCTTTGTGCTTATCTGCAGTTTGCCCGCCACGCTCTGTTTACCAGATTGGCGCTAAAGTGTTTTTTCCCCCTGCCACTTTCAATTCCAGTCGAATCGATAACACTATTGAACAAACACTGTTGTCTGCTTTTGCCTGACAGAGTTATCATCCCGCTGCAAACACAGAAAACACACACAAACAAACTCCCTAAAGCCAATCAGCTCCCCCCCCCCCTCCCTCACACAGAGCCCGGATAGCCTACCAGTTGTGGTATGCCCCCAATGTGTTCATCAAAAGGGGGTCGAAGGGGGGTGCAATTAAAAGACAAAAAGGGGTATTAAAGTTGCCCCGGAGGGGGGTAATTATGCCCTCCCGCTCCCCACTTCCCAGCCCCTTCAGGCTGAGAGTTTTTTGGGGGGGGGGGGGGCAGAGGGCATGAATAGGCGTGGGCTGGGGGGGGAATGGCTTTTGAAGTTTCTTTCAGTCAGAGTAAGTATCTATGCGAGCGCTACAGTTGCTTTATCAGCGCCACCGTTCCATACAGTGTGTCTATTCACAACATGCCCGCACTGATGGAATACCTCACTTAGCAGAGAAAACAGTGGTTGAATACGCACACTGGGGAGGCTGGCGAGCCCCTTTTTACTAATGGCAAATAGTTTTAATTATCCCGCTGCCTTTTGTTCCCCTCTAACGCCTCTGCATTGAAACGTTCCACATCATCTGCTTAATTAACTGATCGGAGTAACACACTTCAAAGGGAGCTTAGGCCCCTGTGTGAAAAGGTTTAGCTAACAAAGTCAAATCACGCCACCTTCACTTTAGCAGACAAAGTCCCGCTCCGTCTCCCCCAGTGTGTGTCCCTTGTTATTTCCCTCCTCCAGACTGTTCCCCTCTCTCTGTCAATAGGCGGTCTTGATTTATTCCCATTGTTCTTCCGTAGATGCTTTCTCTTTACGGCAGTGCCGCTTGCCGCTTCAGCCAAAGCAACAGCATGGAAGAGTTGTATTCTGTACTTAAGGATGATTTGTGGAGCAACGGCAGACATGCAGCGGGGATCGTGTGCATGCTTGTCCGTCTCAGCCCGAGACTTGTGCAATTGTTTGTGTTGGACTGTATCCACGTGTGTTGCGTCTGAAGAGCTCTGAGGAATCTGGGAGTGTTTCAGTCGGGATATGGTGGATGATAAATGCCAATAACGGACAGCGATGATAGCAGTGAGGGAATGTGGAAACGCGTGTATGTACAAAACGGGCAGAAAATAGACTACAGGCTGTTCTTCCTCCTTTCCGAAGAAGGAATTTCTGATTTATTGGAGCCTCTTCGGCAGCTAGAAGTCTAATCTCTCTTCTTTAATCTCTGGCCAGCATTTTGCTTTCTTCTCCACCTCCACCCCCTCCTCTCACCCATCCATCACCCTCTCATCTCTGCACTCTATCGCCCTGTGGAATGCTGGACCTCTGAGGCGAAGAGGCCGCAATGTGGATCAAAGGTCGGACAATCTCCACGTCAGCACCGGAGGGGCCTTGTGCAATTTAAAATTCTAGCGACGTCTGCTCAGACGGGAATCACACACACACACTTTAAAGATCGATGCAGGAATACTTTAAAAAAAAAAAAAAAAAAGGTCCATAAAGGCCACGTCTAAAACCAGGAGCTCTGGTCTACTTGACCTGTGCGGTCACCCAAACCACATAAACATGATTATTTTCCTCCCGGGTTTTTGTGCGCGACAGTAATGTGACCCAAAAAGGTGACTGGCCTGCATCACAGATGAGTGAACCGGAATGTAGGGACCACCTAATCGGCTCATCCAAGCCTGGATTATATGGTGGAGCAGAGGCTGAGCTCTGGTCCATTCATCAGCACCAGACCCTGTTTAATACGGGGGCTTAGAGTGGACAGTGAGGCCCAGAGCCGCGGCAGAGGGGCTGGGGACAGAGTAAGGGGTGAGATAGGCAGGGTGGGGCTTTTTTTTCCTGTCCCACTACTATTGTTCTCACACAGAGAGGGTATTATTACTCTACACTGGAGTTTTGGAGTTCAGAAGAGACAGTGACTATGTGTGTGTGTCCCTGGTTGAAAGTGAGAGGTGTTAACAGAGTAATGAAAGACACTGGACACAAGGGAGACATTTCTTTCAAGATATATCTGAAGCTACGCGACTCCACGAGGGAGGTGGCACTTCAGAGAGAGGTGAAAGCCTTTCGGCGGCGCATCACGAGTTAAGTTAAGCGGGAGGGTTTAACGTTATTGCTCAAACTCTCTGTTTCATCCGTCTATCTTATTCATCCATCAATGTCAGCCGTCCCCTCCCACTCTCTGTCCGTCTTTCATCACTCAATAAGCAAACCAGATCCTCATGTCAACTCTTGTCCGTCCCTCCCCCCTCCAAACCTCAGACTTGCTGAACCAATCACAAAGATGGTATTCCAAATATGCAACTTTCTGACCTACCGTTTGCAGAGCACAATGCCGCGTGGGTACTCTGGGGTCGTCATAGAAACTCATGCGGCTCCTCCTTTTTTTAAACATAATATTCCAACCTTCATTCTTTGCACCGTTTGACTTTTTGTCATCCATCTCAATCAGCTTTCTCCCGTCCGTCAGTCAACCTTTGTCCGTCCGGATCATTGGTCATTCCGCCGGCGCTCCCAGCTGAACTTGCCAAAGCGCCTTTTTCGCCACCCAGCAAAGTGACAAAGCTTTAAGTCCAGCAGAGAAATAATTGGCTGATTCCACCGCACTAAGGAGGCTTAGATGAATACATATGCTCTTTGCAACTGTCTCACCCTGTCCCCTGAGCCATTTGTATCTTATAAAAAAGGGCCAGAACACAAAGGTCACCACTGACATAACATTTCTCAGGAGGCCAATATCTGTACAACAAAATAGATTTCTCTGGATTGATTTCCACACGGCAAAACGTTCACACTCATGTTCTTTTTTCTGAACCGGTGGCTTAATGAATTCCACGGGGAAACAATGTGAGCTCAAGCCACAGTTATTTTGAATGCAGTAGTAGTAGTAGTAGTAGTAGCTTACAGCTACCTAGTACCAACAATGGTAATAATACAACTGACCTCTAGGGGGTGGCAGTATTTGCTGTGTGGACATGTTCACACACTGAACCCAGACAGCCAAGGCCAGAGAAAAACAAAAGTTTTACACAATGAGCCTTATTTACAGAACAAAACAAACACAATGCTTCATTTTCAGAGATAATATCTGACTCCTGCCGACTAATTCGTCTTCATCCAAACACGCATACACTGCCGGTGCATCGAGTGTCACCAAGACTTGACAAACAAGTCTGGAGGAGGACACACACGCTCTTTATCTCTGCCACACACACACACACACGCACGCACGCACGCACGCACACACACACATACGCACTTTGAGAAAGAAAGTGCAGGCTCCACTCATAAATCAGCATATTAATGTTTTTTTCACCCTCTGTGATTTTTGTGTGTGTTGAGAAGAGGAGGAGCAGGGGGAAGTCTGCTGTGAAGATAAGGAAGAGGCACAAGGATGGGCATGGGGCAGAGTAACACTGGCGGGGTTGACTGGGCTGACTTTGATCAGAGGAGAATCCAAAATAGAGACGCAGAGATTTGACAGCAGCGCAGGCGGAGGGGCGGAATCATCCTCACGGCTCGACAGTTGGGCACATACCCTCGTGGTAACAATTAATCACCGCTAATATACTTATTCTCTTTGTTCAAGCATATTCATCCCACAAAAAAAAAAAAAAAAAAAGCCTGGGAAATTCAAGCAACTCCCAGAGTCCAGACCTTTAAAGTCTTGCGTGTGCTGGTGTGAGAACTGTATTGTTTATTGTGCAGACAGGATACGCTGTTTTCCCGGGAAAAAACGTAGCCAGGAAGTGCAGCACTTCACAGGGAAACACACAGAGAGCATGCCTGCAGGAAGGTAGAACCTTTGGCCCAATTCTTTATCTGGTGCAGTCAATAAAACAAGCCATTGACAATGGCAACAACAAGTTGGAATATCGAACAGGATGAAAACTGCTTTTGGAGGGGGGGGGTGTGGACACTCTTGTAAATGTGTTCAATGAGATAAAGTCTTCTTACAGTCGATTGCAGACTGTAAAGATAGGGAACGTCAACACACGTCAATGAGCATTGAGCCCATAAGAGGCGATTACCATCGGTTTGACAATCTCTGAGTATTTTCCACAGATTGAATTCACCAGACAGATTACAAGGTCAGATTATGGGTGGTGGGAGGGGACAGACAATGCGAGTAAAAGATGGGGATAGACGTAGGAATTGACTGAAGAGAAGGGCCGGGGCGTTTGGAGCGAAAGCTGGATTAGGAAGTGAAGTGGGAAATGGGGATGTTTTTCAAGGAAACTATAGCTCCAGTTCGGAATACTTGGAAATCCCATATCTGTTGCGTCCACGTAATCACACCCGCTCACTACCAGATCTTATCTTTCATCTCTTAAGCATGTTCGCGCTCACATGCACGGAAGTCAAACAGACACGTTAAACTACTCCTACGCCTTTGTTTTTGTTCTTTATTTAAAAAAAAAAAAAGTCCTGTCCTTTCACGGTTTGAGTTCTCAGACTGGCTCTACCACTTCCATATCCACCGCTTCCATATCCACCGCTTCAGCAAGACACTCAAGAGGGGAGAAGCACACATGGACAGACAAGTGGAAAAAAAAAAAAAGAGTGAAAGAATAAACCTGCTTGCTGGGAAGACTAGTGTGGCTTTTCATAGGGAGGTAGAAGAAGGAAGCTTTAAGAAAGAGGGCTGATGGGAGGGAGGGGGGGGGGGGGGGGGGGGGGGGGCGTGAAGGAAAGGGCAAAGTGCCTTGTGTCGGATCGCCATGGATGCCAAGAACGATAAAAAAATTCCACACCTCTTAGCGTGCTTCCCTCCATCTCCCCCTTCTCCGAGAGACAGAGTTGGAGGTGAGGAAATAAAAGACTGAAAAGGGACAGCTTGTAAAGTTGAGATAAAAGCTGGTTGAAGGAGCGAAAGGGACCAAAAAGACAGGAGGGGGGGGGGGGAATGAAAGTTTCCCAGAGGCAGAGCCATGGCCGTGTGAAGAGGGGCCGGCCTGAGTGGCAGCCAGTATTCAGGGACCACCGCCGTGACAGAATGACTGACAGATTGATAGAGGCTGTGCCACTTCATCACATAGCGAACTCTGACCCCCGATCGGTCACACCAGTTACTATTCTCTTTCTGTGGCTCACCGTGAAGACCGTTCCCCAATTTGTATGGGAAGCATCACAAAACACCCTTATTGACTGGCTAAATGCCACACAAAAAAAAACATTCACATGGATGAAACACCTTGAATAACTCCCTCATTTAAGACATCACAGCTCAACGAGCATATTCAATTAAAAAGGAATTCAACCAATGTGCCAGCGCTGTTGCTGTTTTAACTAAATAAAAATTAAAAAAAAGCTTGTTAGAAAGGCAACGCAACGCCAAGACTTCAGAGTCAGCACAGATTAGCTAAAAAAATGTGTCATTATGATGAGGATGATGTCAAAATAAACATGTGCATGAGAGAGCCATGAAACGGTTAACAGACTCACAGGACTGGAGACCACAGAACCAAGTTGAAAAGGGAACCTGGCCAAGAAGAGGGGGAGGGAGGTGCTGGAGAGAGGGAGAGACAGGTACAAAGCAGAGGAGGAGGAGGTGGTGTGTGTGTGTGTGTGTGTGTGTGTGTGTGTGTGTGTGTGTGTGTGTGTGTGTGTGTGTGTGTGTGTGTGTGTGTGTGTGTGTGTGTGTGTGTGTGTGTGTGTGTGTGTGTGTGTGTGTGTGTGTGTGTGTGTGTGTGTGTGTGTGTGTGTGTGTGTGTGTGTGTGTGTGTGTGTGTGTGTGTGTGTGTGTGTGTGTGTGTGTGTGCTCATGCTCTGTCAGCAGGGGAAAGGGGGGGGAAGGAGCAGATTATTGGAGTCCAGAGGGCTCCTGGGACGATGTTAACATCAATCACGACTGTGTGGCACATGTGTGTGAGTGGATGACTGAGGTTAATGTGTATAAGAGTGTGTGAGTCACACAAATCTGGCGATGTTGTGAGTGCTTACAAACACACGCGCTTCTGCACAGACACTCCCTTTACAAGAGACACGTACACACACTGGCATGCAGGGGCCCGAAACTGACTGGGCACACTGGTGAGCCTCTTTCTGGGAATAAACCGTGCCGGTGATTAAGCTGTTGCTAATCACACACAAAAGGTTACAAATATGCTAACAAGTAAAAAGGTCAGAGAGTGCTGAAAGACACGCAGTCAGGAATGGAGCTCACTCCTGCTGGAACAAAGTGGTCGTTAAAGTACAGGCAGGGATGACCTTGGAAGTCAGTCACACACATGCACACACTAGTGTATAGACCCGTCCGTGTGTGTGTGTGTGTGTATGTGTGTGCGCTCGCTGCTAAATCCCTCAACAAACCCACGGAGAAAAAGGAAATGAGCCTGCACCAGATGCACCCCAGTGATCAATCTGAGCTCAATTTGATTAACGACAACTTTCTAACCAACAAGATGGAACATTAAAAAGGGAAAAACACTTCCCACGAGAGAAAACGATGGACGTCAACACGCTGCATCAGGTGACGGGTCAAAGGGGAGAGCAGATTGCTGGGAACGATGAAGAGCACCAAATGAAAACATCTCAGAGGCTCGGTGCTTTTTCCGCGAATACAGGATTAAGAGTTGCCAAAGGGGGAGATTTAGCACAGTCATCCGGAGAGAAAATAAGCAAGTGCAAAAGGACGGATTACTAGTATGTATACACAGGCATGATCACTGTCGTTCCACAGCGGGGGGAAAAACAACAAAAGGCCTTTCCATCTGGGACTTGATTCCGATTTTCAGTGCATTTGACGCTGTAATTGTGACCTTTCCTGACAGCAGTGAATGCTGTAGTTTCAACCACAGGGGAGATCAGCAGGGGAACAGCGGTTGAATGTAAGCTGGTGAGAGAATTATTGAATATCTGCTTGTTTGCAACCAAGACAAGACATGCGTTCTTGGAGAGAGAGCCCAAACACGGATTGATTTAGATGGTGTTGTCAGTTGGTGTGATCGAGTGTCCTGGTTTGGGATCGTATGCCAGCAGTCCCTGTTAGTGCTTGCCCGTCCCGAGTGGGTGTGTTTGTACGTGGGTGCGTGTAGAAGATAGTTTGTGTCGTGTAAACTTAACTCTCCCCGTACACCCGGCCACCAGCAAACATAATTCTAATTGACCCCCACTTATTCTGAATGGCCCCTAACCCCGACAATTTGAGCTCCAATTTCTCCTCCCCTGAGCAATCCATCTCTCTCCCCCACAGCGTGACCTACTGGGCAGGCCTCAAGTTACCTCCTCCGTCTCTGTCACACACCATTATTACTCGTCTTACCACCTGAAATATGAACACCCCTATGTCTCCCTGACAGCCGCGTAAACCCCATGTGATATCTCTTGATTTAGGAGACGCCGCAACCTCCCACTGCACACAGAAGGTTAGGACTCTCTGTCAGATGGGGGAGGATATGATATTTCAACACGTTGTGCTGTGAGTCAGACCAGGACAAAAAAAACTAAAAACAATTTTTTATATATATATATATATATATATATATATATATATATATATATATATATATATATTCCCTTGCAAGGGAAAAAACCCTCCCCTATAGGATTTCAGCTCGTTGGATGAAGATACAACAGCATCAAACAGTTCACTCACTTTTTAATTGTGTTATCAAAATGATACACAGTTGCTTCCCTCCTACAATAAATAAACATGTGTGCATAAAGTGTCCAAATAAGGAAATGTATTTGAGCGTTCATAGATCAAAGTTTGATTAAGTCCTGAAATAAAGAAAAAAAAAAAAAACAATCAATGCATTTCTCGGTCCATGAAACACGCTCACCCATTCTCCCTCAGAGGTACGAGCTGTTTACTCTGTCACTTCACAGAGATAAATAGATGGTGCAACTAATCCCGCAGCATAGGTACACAGATTGCGAAACGGATTAAATCTCAACAGGTTAGACAAAGTATTACAGGTAAACAGCACCGTAATAACAGGTTCGAGTCCGGAAAGGGAGGGAGGGGGGAGGGAGAGAGACTCCCAACTGTCCTGCATTATCATGACAACAGCAGCCAGTTGTCCTCCATCACAGATTCATCACAAGTAGCTCGCTGAATATGCATGAGTTGCAACTATTCAAACGCATCTGAGTGTGGCTCACAATGATGTAATCTGCACTGAGAATTAGTTGTTTAAAGTTATTTTATGTCCAAGATGATTTCTGCGTTGGCAAATGGAAGAAGTGAGCGCAAAGGTGGGTTCAAGAGCGCTGCGCGAGCATGGGGAACTCCCAGAGGAAAAGAGATACTTACTTGGGGTTCGTGCTGTTCCAGTAGACGCTGTGCCGCTCCGCTGAAGCAAACCAGGCGCAGACGCTCGCGACGAAGCCCACAATCCAGACCAAATCCATGGTGGAGAGGAGTGGAGGCGTGCAGGAGAGGAAACGCAACTCAGGTAGGTTGTGCGGAAAAGAGAAGAAAAAAAAACACACAACAAAAAAAGTTCACCGAGAGGAGCTCGTCCGCGCACCTCGAGACTGCACGATTAAGAAAACACTTTACGCATGTAGTGAATCTGAAAGAAAAACAAAACGCAAGTAGATACGTGCAGCAATAAAAAAAAAACGTAGAGAGGTCAGGTTAACTCGACAGATCCGTAGTCAATGAAAGCCCGAGCGGCGTGGTGGCTGATTTTGTGAAATGCCCACAGCCGCGAGCCCCGCCTTTATAACAGCGGGGACCAATCAGAGGGCTGTCCGAGAGACGCGAGCTCCGCAGCTTTCTCTACTATGTAGGCCTGCTGCATGTTTACGACGTGTTGAGCACAATATTACAACTCCATCATGTACAGTATATCCGAGTAGGTCTACAACACAACATTCAGAAATATCTGACTGGGATTTTTACGCTAGATGTTTGCAGTTTAATTAATATCTGCAAGCATGTCACATGTCTGCTTACAGAAACCTTATCATACTTCATGCGTGGTAGTTTTTAATGTAGCTAATAAAATGTAACTTTTTGCAGATTTTATAGTATACCTACACTTCTAAAGTACCCTACGTTCAAAACATTTCCTTTAGGATGATGATACCTCTGGTGTCAGTTCATGAGAACTAAAACTACAATATTTAAAGCAGGAAATCACTAATTTATTCATATGATATATTTTTTTTATCTTACTTGCGTGCATGTCAAATAAACAATTTCATTGCACTTGCAACATATAAATGAACACCTAACATTAAGCAGCTTTCACGCACGCACGCACACACACACACACACACACACACACACACACACACACACACACACAGACGACACATTGTAAATGAAACTTGAACATTAAAAGCTGCCACACTGTTTTCTTGCATCTGTTGCAAGGCTAATGCATTATGTTGCACCCAAGTTATTATGTCCAATGTCGAAAGCATTCAAGCGTTTTTTTCCTGAGCTCTTATCTATCACTGAAGTGCACCACCCTTGCTTGAGTACTGGTTGAGCAACATCTGGTTTGTTTGTACAGTGATTTCTTACAGGGCTCTTTCTTTCCACTATGTGTGAATCGTATTTTAAGGGTGTTCATTTGTAATATCAACATGGAAGCGATTCCACCTTAACTTTGGAATCCGATGAGTTTTTTCAGCCGTTGAAATGAAAGGCCACATGAAACGTAAAACCGAGATAGTTAAATACAAAGACTCTACCTTCAGCTGGAAGCTCATAACCTCCATGCTGTCAGATACATTGCAAATCCCGATTCTCATTTTCTGTTCCATTGACATGGATAATCTGCACCGCGAGCTGCTTGTTCAGTCTAGTGAGCCATATTGCCAGAGGGGGTTTTCAAGCGCTGCTTCTGCTCGACATGGCACTTTATTAGCTACGTCTGCTTAGCAGAACAGCAGCTTTCAAAAGTATCACAGCAAACAACAACAAAAATGAAAAAGGAGGGAGGGGCAACCATTGTGGATAATAAATTCAAACAGCTGAGAGTTTGGAGCATTGACTCAATTTCAGGACATATAGATACGATTCATTGATGTGATCAGATAAACTCAGCAGGTATTTGGTCCATATTTAAGAAAAGAGTGAAGGACGGCAGAGAGTATACTCTCCTGATGTAAGCAAACACTTCAACTGAAATCGGGCATTCTTACAGCACAAGACGCTCTGTGCAGCCCTGAGATAGAGCCTTTAACATGTTATGTTTTTGTTAAAGTCATCCCAGATCAGGTTAGCCAGAGGAGGCGGTGCATGAAATTTTAGACGGTGGCAGCTGTCACAGAGGGCCTGACAGTTTCGCAAGACGATTAAACTGTCAGGTACACTGATTGCAAATCAACAGTTTATCTGACAGTTTAATTGTCACAGCGCAATTACATACCGTTCACCTGGTGCTCCAAGCAGATTAGATAGACTAATAACTATTTCCATCTCCTGTTAACCCCGGTCCGATTCTGTGCCGTGTTAATAATCACCTCAAACAGACACCCACACTATTTTGTCAAGTGTTTTACATAAGGCCTTTACTTTTACTGTTTACTTTACGCAGACTCAAGTGGAGTCCTCTGTATCTTACAGCCAGTATATTCTATGTTCAGTGGTCCTGAGTAGTCACAGTTCAAGCAATCTGCATTAAAAAATTCTGTGCAAACTGACACACCATTTCAGATCTAATAGTACAAACGCAGAAAGGCACATATATATGGTAATTCTGTGCTACTCAGTGTCAAGCAGGTCGTCCAAAATAATGTGTTTTGTATTCATGAAGAGCGCTCATCCCGGTGGATCAATTTTTTAGAGTCCAATTGTTTTTTCTGGCTCGGTGGGAAGATAAAAGGGTGCGAGGGACTGCCAACATAATTGTCATTTGCATTGCAATGGGAAATTTGTTGCGGAAAAGCTTTCGCCGCGCCGCAGACATTTATGTCAAAACTCTATCAGGAGCCAAATGAGTAGACCTTTCATTTCAAACTGAAATACTGAATGAGTAAATAGAAAGATGAAGTGGGACAAAACTGCAGCTCAGCCCTGATATTTATATTTTCTTCGACAGACAGACACACAAACACGCGTGCATGGATCTCTGCAGGCTTGCACGTCCGCATAGACACAAACGCAGTCGCACGAACACACATAAACACAACCCTATCCACCTCAAATCCTGACAGAATTTGCACTGAGCCTGTTCTGTGGCATGAAAATAAGATCTAGGAAAATGATAGGGAAAACGGTTTCAAGTAGGCATGGGAACTGACTGTCCATAATTTGTTTTTTCCATCCATTTTAACCCAGAGTAATTAGATGATGTCATAGAGTTGCACTTTCTGTGATCCTGAAAAGAGAAATCAAAACACGGAGGACCTTTAGCTCGAAAAAGTAGAAAGAACATCTTCCTCTGTATGGGAACAACCTACATGCATGTTTTTTTTTAATTGTCTCTCTGCCAGGCGTAAGCGTGTAGGAAGATAATGCGTTTGTGTGTGTGTGTGTGTGTGTGTGTGTGTGTGTGTGTGAGATTGCCTCTGTCCACAGTTAATATTGCATACTACTGGTACCATCAGCCTAACATTTTTATGTGCTCATTTATGACTGTATGTTTAAAGACCTCTTGTGGTTGCGGTGATTCACACTTTTTGAAAAACGTACTTGACTGTTTTGAACCTTCACTGACTGCTCACTGCTCTTAAAGAGCTGGTAGGGGCCGCATGCAACCAACCAATGCTTTAGTAGCAAAAGACACAATCGGCTGTATAAAAAAAAGCCTTACCTAGTCTGTTCTTTTGTTTGGGAGGGGAGAGGGAGACACACCTGGCGTAGATGAGTTCTCAGACCATATATAATGTGCAGAGAGTCGTCTTGAGTCAGCTTGTTGCCACTTTCCTCCTTCTGGCTCTCCAGCATGGCCATTAAAGGAGAAGTGTGTGGCCCCTTCACTGTGAATACAAATGTTAGGTTTAATGACTGACTATGTTCCCATCCCCAAACAACACCCCGCCATCTATTTACATAAGAGAACTGTGTTGGTGTGAACTGAGCAGCAGCCCAGCAGTGCTCGGTCCGGTGTGCGTCTGTCTCATCTCATCGGCCTCCATTGGTTTGTTATCCGCCATTGTTCGTCAGTATAGCTCCTCTGCAGGAGTTGTTCTTGAACCTGTGAGCTCTTTCTTAGCAAACAATGGAAGAGAAGTGTTTCCTGTAATTAGCATTGCACAGGTCTACCTCCTCTTATGAAATACTGACGCTGTAAAGATAGCATCACCATCCTTCCCTAAATGGTTTGCCTGCGAAGAACAAGTTTGTTCATGGTCTTGTTTTTGCTTTCTCTGGCACACTTGTTGATTTTCCTCCGGCTTTCCTGAGGCAATGGAAGCAAAGTTAATGATTAGGTGGAGCAATTTTAAAGGTAATCAGTGAGTAACCCTAGCGTCACAGCAAAGTGATCAAGTGGTAAATGCCAGTTCTTAATTAGCTGTAGTTAATTACCAGAGGTAAACAAAGAGGTGGTTGATTATCCGTAGCCGTATCCAATGATCGGCGTGTCGGCTGAGCGATTTGGAGTTCAGGTAAGACTATTAAGACGACATTGTAGCGAGTGGCCCTGCAGACGGCCAGGCAGTCGCTGTGCATAGACATTGAGGGAAGACACCCACACACACAGACACACAAATATGCACGCCTGCATATCCACCATGCAAGCCAAACTGAGAGACAAAGAGCAGCTGAGAAGGAGGCGGATGAGGAGGAGGAGAATCGAGGAGAAAATGCAAACACAATGTTAGATAACGAGAGTGTAAGACCAAGAATGAATGCAAAAGTGAGGAGGCGTGCGAGATGAGAGTGAAGAGCTTAAAAAAAGATGCTCTCAAGAAGGACAATATGCAAAGTAAAAAAGACGCAGGAGAAAAAGTGCAAAGGAGGGATACACCATAAAGCAACAATGAGCATGTTTTCACCTATTAATGATGCAGGAAAACCTTTGGGCCTGTTATTAGCAAACACGTTACCTTTACCGACCTGCAATTATATCTCCCTCCCTTGGGCAAATTGAATTTTTAGAGGTGCGATGCATCATTTCCCTTACACTGTCAAAATCGAGTAAATGGTGTGTGAGATATTGCAGGTGACTCAGAGACAAACAAATGAACAATGCCGGGCCTTCTCTTGGGAAACGCGGAGTCATTTGGATAGCAGCAACAAATGGAGGGAGTCCGCTTCATCCGTCCAGTGCAGCTTCAAGCAGCGCAAAAAAAACCCACCAACGTGAGACGGAAATCTGCAGGATGTTTAATAACGCGGAGGAGATAAGAAGGAGGAAGGTTTGAAATGAAGGTGAAAAGGGACTTAATGTGTAAACATAAATATATTTGAGGCGAAAGTGAGTGCAGAGGAGAAGCGGAAGCAGGGACGGATGCCAAATGAATGAGAGGGGGCCGGCGAGAGAGTGATAAAGATAGGAACAGACAGGAAACAAACAAGAAGGATAGAGAGAGAGAGAGAGAGAGGAGAGGCACAAGATGTAATAAGATGTTCAGATGAGGACAACATAGAAATATATGGACGCAGGATACGAGAGTGATGCTGGAGAGATGGAACAAGATAATAGAGAGGACTATGCAGTGGTAGCAGTAAGGAGTATGACTTAGCTAAGCAGAAATCGATTAACACTGTATTTACCGGAGGAAATTTGGAGCAGAGGAGAGAAAAATAGCTGATAGATGAGAAAGAAAGATGCATAAAAGGTATCGTTTTTTTAAAGGAGACGTTGAGAAAGACATAGATATAGTGAAATAAACATTTAAACGGAGTGTGGAGAGACATTTAGAGAGAAAAAAAGATGGAGAGCACTGTGAGTTACGTAGAGGCTTTAAGAGATGCACTCAAGAGTTTTGATCTGCAAAACAAAAGCCAGCAAATAAAATGTAGGCAGAGAGAAATTTGGAGCTAAGTGGTGTGAGAAAGTGAGGGGGGGCTTGCATCGAAGTGGGCAGGTGGAAGGGAGTGAGAAAAACAGAAATTGAATAGTGGAATGCGAAAGTACTTTTTTTAGAAAAATACAGACAGACACAGGGAGAGAAAAAAAAAAAGAGGGTGCGATCGACACTCAAATGTAAATAGGGGAGAGGAGGGTAGGCTGGATGAAAAAAAGACGCACACTGGTGGATTCCTCAAAAGCCCCTTCAATATGTATGAGGGCAGCTCCATAGACTGCGGCAGCCACAAACAAGCGACAGAACAGAAAGGAGAGGAGAGCGACAGAGCAGGTTGTGTTGAAAAGAAAGAGCTCCTCTCCTGTCAGCAGACTTTACAGTGTGTCCAGAGAGTCCAGAGAAAGGGGACCACCCAGAGGCTCTGTTTACCATCCCCTGCTTTCCCTCGACACAACAACACAACGGCCTGGCATTGCTCAGGCGGCTCGGCGTGTATATCCGGCCCGCCAAATTACAAGGACTGACCAAAGCACTATTACATCATAACAATACATACAAGACTGGGGGGGGGGGGGGGGGCAAAATCATATCAGCAACCCAGCACCACCTTACACTTATACAATGGAGTTTTAATCAGAAAGGGCCATGCTTTTTGTTGTTGTTGTTGGAAGAAGCTGGAGGCTAGATGCACCTGATCCCGCAGAACAGTCCAGATTTGAGCAAAGAACAGCATGTACTCTCACCGCTGTCAATCCCGACGATGCCGAAGCCGTCCACGTTCGCTCATTACCCTCTGAAATATGTCCAAATGACAGTGACATGCTCTGCGGTCCCCCCCAAAGAGCAGCGGTCTGTCCAGAGAGCACAGACCTCCTCTGATAGGCCCTGGGGAGCCTTGAGGGAGACAGGAGACATGGGCAGTTGGCAGGCCCAGAATAGCGCCATCCTGACCGTCACACTGACAGCAAGTGACACTGTTGCTAACAAGAGGTTATAGTTAACATGCACGTTCGCTCAACGGCTTCGCAGTGGCATTGCTGCTGACTCCTGCTGACAGATGGCAAGTAGTATTCGTGCAACTTTCAGAAGTCGCCTTTTCGCGACTTGCTCTGCAGAGAAAGAAAAAAAGCGCGTGCGTTATATATTCAAAGCTGGTTTGGGGCTTTGCAGCTGAACCATAGCAAGAGATGGTGTGAAAAAGATGCAGTGAAGAGGTCTGGGTGTATACACACTGAGACACAGTGTGGTAAATAGATGGCTCGGGGCTTTTCAGCAGAAACAAGATAGTGTGAAGAAGAAAAAATTGCTGCCGCTCCGATGTCTGGAGGAGCACAGAGATAGCGGTAAATCCTACTGACACGAATGCAGTGCCTGTGTGCATGCTGAGGATGTGTTTACATAAGTCTGTTTATGAATGAGCCAAGAGTATAGGCACATGTGGTCCAGGGCTCCAAAGGGAGGAATTGTCTTGCATGTGTGCCACGCTAAAATAAAAATCAGCTTAATAGCAATTACTCCACCCTCCATTCAAGCTGGCACATGCTACCACTCTGCCTTATTACTCGAGGAAACAAGTGACTTTTACAGCCTCTGACCTCCCTTCCTTTTTTCCATACGAACAGCCGCCCCTCTGCCACGGCACACTCCGCCAGCCAAACCTCTCTCTTTCTTAAGAAAATACGGAATGAGAGGAAATGAATTTTATTACCCCATTTCCCTCCCTCTGCTTATTGACAAAGGCACCGCACTCACCCTCAGCGACTTCTGCTCTCCCATTACTTAAAGAGAGGAAGGGAAAATGAATTTTACAGCCTTTGGTCCTATCTGTCTCCTCACTCTGTCGCGCCCCCCCCCCCCCCCCCCCCCCCCCTCGCCTCCCATCCGAAGTGGCACACTCCGCCACTCTCCCTCTTTCTCATTACTTAACACAAAGATTGGAAATGAATTTTACTGCCCATGCCCTTTCTTCTCTCCTCAGCACCGTCCTATAGTCGCTCATCCACATTGCTCTTATTGTCTCTCTCCTTTGCAGCCTTAAAGAAGGAGAAAATCAATTTTACAGCCCCCTCTCCCCCATAAAGTGGCACACTTCAGATTTTTCTTGTCTCTTCCCTTTCTACTTGCCGAAAAAAAAGAGGGTCCAAAATCAATTTTTTTTGGCCTCTCCTTCCGTTTTATAGCCCCGGGCCTTCTCCAGAGGAGCGGCACACTTCATCCTTCTTCATCCTCTCTGAAAGCCTCACAATGCATTAGCATACAGGTGGCGTCTTTTGTCTCCTTCTGAGGCACACTTCTGCTCTGTATATTGCCCATGTGTCCACTTTCAACGCCCGCCAGTGGAGGTATTGTGAAAGAGCAGAGGGTATTAAAGGGTCACTTAGGATAGCCGGCCCTTCTGCTGCCACACCTCCTCCGACACCTCCCATAGATAAGGTGCAGTCATTAGTCTGGAGCTGCCCTTTCCCTGCAGCCCCACTTCTGCGTGAACCCATTCAGCAGTACGGGGGAGTGCGCAGGGTTACTGAGTTTATCTGGATTCTTGATCTTGTTAATACAACGTTAAACGTCTCAGCTTAAAATGTGAGCACTCACGTTTGACCTTCCGCAGAATTTATTTTTACAAAAAAAAAAACCCCATTATTTTGATTATGGGTATTATTTGCATTTGCTACACTCACAGAGAGCGTTCTCCACCAGGCAGGTCACAGAGAGCACTGGCTTCAAAACACATCTTTTGATTCCTCTCCTCCCCCCCAAGACGTGCAATGTTACCGCAAGCCTTTTTTTCTTTTTTACATGACTACACACATATCTGCTGCCCAGATGCTACCCAGCCCCCCCATCCTCCCTGCCTCCACCACACCTCCCTCCTCCAGCTGCCTTGCTCCACTTGTGGCTGCTGCTCCAGCACCCTATTCATTAACAGCTTCTTAATGCTCCCAGATGGGATGACTGTAATTTACGGTGGCCTCAGTGTGTTTGCGTTTGTGTGTGTGTGTGTGGGAGTGTGTGTATGAGTAGGTGTGTTGGTCCATAAAAGCTATGCATAGCAGGCAGATTTGTTTATATGTGCAACTGTTTGGAACCGATGGAGATAAAAAAAAGAAAGAGCGTTATCATAATTAGACTGCATCAACGATTGTTTGGAACCATTCTCCATGCAACATTTGCACGCGCTCAAGAGTAAACTGTGAGCATATGCAAATATGTTTGTGCTGATTTCCCTCTTCGTCCTTTGTGTGACTCCAGCAGAAGCACGTATTGCTGGAGGGCAGAGTGAGGACAACGATTAAAGCACATAGTTCAGGTTTTTACTTTGCTCGATCATCAAGGGGTTTGTCTCCAGAACTGACCTCAGCTGGAGCAACACAGTTTTTCCATCCCGGTTCCCCTCGGCTGAGCACCACTTTGCGCTTGGCGCTGCTGAATTAAGATGTCATGATGAGCTCGTGTTGGAAGTCCCCACGTCCACGCAAACATCAACATGTGTGTGCGCGTGCATGCATGCGTGTTTGTGTGTGTGTGTGTGTTTATGTGCGATTGTTAGGATGCTGACGCGCACGCCTATCCGACTGATGTTCCATGCCCGAAAACCTCAGCGTACGGATGCTGGCACGCTCACTCCCTCAGATTGCGGAGTATCGATTCCCAGCTTCTCTCCTGGAGGGTGAGGAAGGGTGGAGGTGGTGGTGATGGTTGCGGTGGGTGGAGGTTACAGAGGTTGCAGCAAATCTGCTGGCTTTGCCAAGGAAAGCCTGTTTCCTAGAAATGGGGAGACAAACTCACACACACACACACACACACACACACACACACACACACACAACACTCGTACAAACAAACACACAGGCAGTTCTCCTTGTCTAAACCCAGCGCATACATAAAAGCCCACCCGCATTTGGTTACAGTGAAACGTACACACACACAGCCGCAGATGCACAGAAACATAACCATGTGCACGACACGCAGACATGACAAACTGCTGTGTTAAGAGGGAACTTTCCCCTCCTTGACTCTTTGACCACGCTGCATTTCCTGCACCTCTCTCCGCTGCCAGTCCTGCAGAGCTCCACACATACAGTAAAAATAACCCCTCCGAGGGCCAGTCAGCACTCTGCTGGGGCCCGCTCTGAAAACACAGGGTGCCCACATCGCCTGTTAGCAGCACCATTTCTATTTGCAGAGACGTGTGCGTTGGGTAACAGTCAGACTCCAGTGGTGGGAACGGCTGCCTGCAAATGCAGCAGAGGATTGTGGGAAGAGATATTTGGGGAGGGTGGGGGGGGGGGGGGTTGCATGGTCTAACTGTGGCACCTTTGAGCACTTATTCCTAATTACTCCGTTTGTGCTCGAAATCGCTAATGGTCCGCAGACGCGACACACATGTGGAGACACAGTGAAGAGGCTGAGATGATGGAGTGGTACATGGGGACACTCTACACGCCAATATCCTGCCCGCTCAGGCTGCCGAGCAAGAAAAACAGATGGAAATGAGCACCAGCACACTCCAGCAGACGTGTAAATATACGTGTGCACACACACACACAGATGTGCATACAGGTTCAGGGACATGAGCACAGAGGCTGGAGGGAAAACAAACACAGGCGGGAGGATTTTTTTGGTAGCGTCCACGCTCTCTTTAGCATGCATGGATAGGCTGTCACATCCAAACACACACATGCATTCAGGCCAAGTATGCCCTCATCGCCAGCGTGCGTAGATAAGTATATGTGTGCGCGAGTGTGTCCTCTCTCCGAATCGACCACAATGTACAGCTGGCGGGGAGAGAGGGACCCGACTGTGTCAGTATGTGGTCAGGTCAGGGGCCCCGTCTCTCTCCACTTTCTCCAGTGTCCAAGTCCTCTCTGCCTTCTCTTCCTCTTGTCCTCCCTTGTTTTTTAACATCGCCTTCCTCTCTCTTGGTCACATTTTGGCTTGTTCATACGTCTGTCTGCCCGGTTTGTCCAGACGCTGGCCCTACCCAGGTTTCTTCTCCCCATGCACATATACAAACACATGCGGGTGGAAATTTTTGAGAAAGAAAAAGAGAGAGAGAGCGAGCAGGAGCAGGCTTTCCGCAGGCTTTCCTAGAATTGCGGAGACACATGCATTTAAAAACATAGAGACACATCGATTTTGGACAAACCTAAAACACAAAAATGCAGATATTTTCAGTCGGTTGTTCAGTAGCATCCAGCTCAGTTCACACGGTCGCAAACATCACCCATCCACCCTCTACTGGACATGTCTCTCGTGTGAGTGCTGACCACATTACAAATGCTCAAACAAAACACTCACTGTTTAGTACCAAACATAAAAGACCACAACACACTGGAAACCAACCTATCTAAATACAGTCATGGGTCAGGACTAAATGACTTTCATCCGAAACAACAAAGACACGAGAGTGTCACTAGGAGACAAAACAAAAACTGAATCTCCTGGAATATCAGTCCATGTCCAGTCTTCCTAGAAAACAGGACCAGCATGCTTTAATGGATGAGGCATCATTAAAATACTTTTAGAATCTCTTGTTGTTTTGGCACAGAAGACCCCCCAGGCATGCTGGGATTTATTCTTAAAACCCTATAAAAACTTTATTGACACGACAGAGACCGTACCTATCCCATTAAACGTACTCAGCATCGCCGGTGGCGGGGAGTCAGCAGAAGTAAAATGGATGGAAATGAGTACCGGTTCAATTCATCTGTCAATTTTGATTCCGTGAGAGTGTTGGGTGTGCCTGTAGCCAACGGTTACATACAGCAGGACTCGACCAAACACAGGCAACTGGCAGGACCTTTGATGACGGGTTAGACGTGATGTGTTGGTGTGTGCTTTGTGGGAAAAATGCCAAGAATAATCGTCTTTTGTTTTCGGTGAAGGTGTAGGTATTATTCACCAAGCTAAGCAGTTTGCGGCAAAAGTGATATTTGAAAGTGAAAAGATATAATCATGTGCCACTGTGTAATGTGGACAAAGTTTGTACAGGCATGTGTATGAACATGTATGCACCTCGCGTGATTAGATTTCGCTGTGACTGCATGCGTGCACGTTTGATGGTCTTGTTAATGGCCCGCAGCATGAAGAAGAAACACACCTGGTGATAACAATCTTTCATCAAGGCCTATTCACTTTTTATTGAAAAGAGAAAGAGTGTGATGACGAGATCCCTGATTGAGTGTAATTAGCCTGGACGTTTGGCTCAAAGCTGCAGGAAAGCCGTTTAAAGATCCCGACCGTCAGTGCGCACTATTATAATGATTTATTCACATCCAAGCGTGGTTCAGGGCTTGCCAAAAATGTCTTCATTTCTGGACTGGAGAATGAAATGACCTTGGGAACTGAAATAATTGGTTGTGTATGGGGCACTTGTACTATTAGCTGGAGTACAAAATGTCACAGCGTTCACAGACGGCTAAATTATCTGGTCAAATCTACATGAGGAAAATGATGTCCCACATGAAAACAAAGACTCCTCACCAACAATTAGGGTGCATGTTGCCCTTATTAAATGTACCATGTTGCATAAAACAAAAGTGATCGAGCTCATCCGCTGCACCCCCTCACTGATTTTGGCATCACGGCCAAGGAGCAATCATCGCAGAAATGTAGAACCAAGCGGAAGAAAACAATGCCATGAAGCCGATCTCCGTGACTTGTCATGACAACCAAAGTTTTGATTTTTCCACCCTGATGTCAACTGTGCCCTCCAGCTTGTTTACTGCTGGTAAGAAAGTCAATCTTGCATCTAATCACAACCAAGCCAGGGAAGCCATATCTTTGCGGTTTAACTTTGGTGCTCTAAGTTATTTGCTTTTTTTTTTTATGGAAATCACAGATGTGTTCAATGTCTTTCAAAATCTGGAAACACCATGAAGGACAGCCGTGGAGCTACGAGAGGAAGTTCAGGGAATACATAATGACAAATGGCTGGTGGTGATACTGGTATTCTCTGATGGGATGACTCATCTCAGCAGTGACTAGCACTCCGAGCTGCTTTTTCAGAAACCATAGAGAAGAAGAACATTGCGGTAATAACACACACTCCGAGCCAAAAAAAAAAATCACAAATGTGTTTAAGCAAGTGAATACTATCCCACAGGAAGGAAGGCTTTCCTCAGTGGTTGAAGTCACTAATGAAGTAAGACATCTGAACTGCAAAGAAAACACTCCGTATCTTCACTGATCAGAGCTCGCGGCAGAAAGATAATCATTCTAAAGATTCCTTTGACATTTGTGTTAATGTTATCGTAGCTAGGGAAATGAGCTAATTGGCTTTCGTGGTGGGAGTTAGATGAGAAGATTGATACCAATCGCATGTGTGCTTTGCAAATATAAGGCGTCCGACAGCAGCATATTAGCTTAGCTTAGCATAAAGACTGGAAACGGGGAAACAGTTAAATCAGTCTACAAACACCTCTAAAGCTCACTTACATGTATCTCTCATTTGTTTAATCCGTACAAAAACATTGTTGCTACCCGTGGTCAGAGCCATGCTAGTCATTTGCCCTATTTCCAGCCATTGTGCTAAGCTAAGCAAAGCTAACCGACTATAGCTTCATATGAAAATGTACAGACATGAAAGTAGTATAAATCTACACAACTTTTCAGGACCAGGTGAGATATTTATGCCTACGTCGTTCATTCATATGATCCCTGCTAATAATAGAACAAATAATATGTATATATATACATATAATAAATATTATAAATACAGCACAACTCAGCCAAGAATATTGTGAGGAAATTTCTGCATGTCATTATGCTGATTTAGGAATTGAAGCTTATTCTACTGTTGCACTTTAGAGCTTCTGCTACGTGCTTAAAATCTAAAAATGTAAATGAACCTTAATCTCCTTCCATCCTCGAGAGAGTCTCTAATTCTAGAAGTCAAAATGACACAGTCGTCAAGTAGGATCACAGGGTGATAATCCTGGAGTGAACATTATTGTTTGTTAATGAGGGCAGCGTTAACTTAATACCCACGTTGGCTGGCCCAAGGGCCATCAGCAATAGGCCAACCTGACCCAGTTTCAATCATCAGCTGACCTGCTTCTTCCGCTTGACCTGCTGCCACAGAACATGGTGCGGAAGGCTGACGGCATCGCCACAGCCTTCGTCAGCTTTGTTCACTGTTTTCATCCTCCGTCCAAACTAGTGATTAACTGTGAATGCACAGTAAGTCAGACAAGGTGGAAATAAATAAAGAGGTTGTACTGCAGAGAGAGAGAGAGAGAGAGAGAGAGAGAGCACAGCAGTCGCTGTGTACATATTTCTGCTTGTATGAGAACACAAACATTGAACATAGATAAGCAGGCTTCATCTTAATGAATGTGGGTTATCACATTTATGGCACGGACGTGGAGATACCAATCAGGAATGCATTCAATTTCAGGTTAACCTTAGACTCAAGGTTATGGATCTCAAAGATTGGCAGGGTGAGGTTTATAGTAGACTATCGGTTGTTTAGTTTTGTTTTTAAAATCTTCTGCTTACTATTATTTGTTTTGCTTAATAATAATCAGTCTAAATGTATATGTGTAGTCTGCCAATTTTAAAGACATATTAACATGACTATGTATCAAGAAAATGTACTTAATGTTTGACAAGAGATCAAGATTCTCAAGTATCATTATGCTAGTTTGAACTGGTTTTGACGTTGAGAGAAATAGATTTTTTGAATAGAATAGAATAGAACTCCAACTGTCGCTTTCCAACTGATTCTTTTGTTTTCGATGTGCAGCTATGTCCATGTACAACCTTGAGGAGTCATCATGGAATAAAGCAAAACAAAGAATTCACAATGGCGAGTCTAACACTAAAGCTTTCTTTTTGTTTTACTCCTTTGTTGCTACTTCCGTGCTGCCTTGCTTCAAGTACACAGCTGCCTCATTCACACACAGCATTCCGCTGTTAATACATTGCTCAAGGGAACTTTAGCAGCAGTTACTGAAATTAAAGTGAGCGGTTTTTATTCTTCCCCATTACGATTATCGCAGCAGTGCCAGAATTGAAACCAGTTATCTTGCAGTCAGAATGGTGATTCGTAAAATCCCCTCCCTACATGATAATGAAATAAAGCTGTGTGAAAAACCGATAAGGAACGGCTCGACATATTAGAAGTGATTTTTCAGCTTATTTCAGTGCTTGTGTGGTGAATGACACTTTGTTTATACTTCACTGCAATCCATGCCGTTAGTGTTTTAGACAGCTTGTCAGGTCCTGCAGAGTTTTTCACAACATCTGTGTCCAGTTATGCTGAATGCATGTGTCTTGAAAGCTATTGGTAAGTTTGATAGACAGCATGTCTGTGCATTGTCTGCATAAGTGACGTGCAGCTGAAAGGGTCTCGACGAGCATGTAACCTCCACAGAGATGGATATCTTAAGCTCACTGTGTGCGGCGCTTTGCAGGCCAGTGTGGAAGTGTTAAACGCGGAGTCATAAATCAGCCATGACACTACTGCTGCTGATGAGATTATTGCTTTCAGCTGTTTCAGGACCTACCAGAAGTATTAATTACTTGTTGGAGAGGCATGATCGCTTACAGAGACATTTGTGACAGTAAAGAACAACAATGACCCCAGAAAGAAAAAACTACGAAAACAGTGAAAAAACAATTAATCAGTTTTGTTGTTAGCTTTACAGCAACCGCCATATGAAAGTCCAAGGCTGGAATTATGGTGGAGGAGAGGAGCTGAGCATTTTGTTTGGTTGTTCCAACTCCTGATGGGAGTTCGAAACAGAAAATAGAAAACGTCTTAACATTAAAGAATTAGTTTCACATTTTGGGAATTCATGGCACGTGTTAGACGAAAAGATTGATGTGTGCACACTAAAACCACAGGCGACCCCGCAGCCGCTTAGCTTAGCTTAGCTTAGCTTAGCATAAAGACTACAGGGGGAAACAGCTAGCCTGATTCTTTCCAAAGATAAAAAATAGAAAAAGCATCACTATTTTACAAGGTATATCTCATTTGTTTAAATTATTTTACGTGCGCATCATTAACTTGTTTTGTACAATATAACAATACCTGACTACAAACTGCATGCTTGGTACCAAAAGGTGTTTCCTCAATAATGACATCACTTCCTGTTTTGGGGCTGAGTGCGGAGAAATTCTGTTGAGCCGAAGGCTAATGTAGCGGTACATTTATGTATACCACATATAATCCAGTCCAAAGTCACATTGGAGTAACACAAAAGATTAAAGCAGTAGTTTGAAGTTTTGGGTTGATACTCGCATTGTAGAGTCTGCAAGGCGAGAAGAAAGAGCTTTAGAGGTGCTGCTAGGCGGATTCTGTTACCTTTTACAGAGCCATGTTAGCCATTTCAAAGTGTTCAGTCTTTGTGATATGCTACGCTAACTGGCTTCTGGCTGTAGCTTCATAATGAAGAGCACGGCATCAATCTTCTCATCTAACTCTCTACAAGAAAGCTAATAAGCTCATTTCTCTGAATTTCAAACTATTCCTTGCAAAGTTTTCAAAAGAGAGAGGAGAGTTTTACCATCTCCACATATATTTTTGTGTCTGTGCATGTACAGTACATGTTACTCTGTAATCCTACAGGGTTGTAGATAAATACAGTTGCTTATATGTATGCCTCTATACATGAGTGTGTGTGTGTGTGAGATATGATGGCCGTCCCTGGGAGTGTGTTGTTGTTGTGCGTGTTGCGTGCTGCTAAAGAGTTTATGTTATTCCGTCCCTCCTCTCTCCCTCGTTTACTGGCTATTCTGGGAAAATCCAAATTACAGTCTTTCAGCGTGTGGTTGGCTTGTGTGGTTCCAAATTTGTACTTAACCTACCCCTCCTGCTCCGTCCCTCTCCCTCTGCCTTCATTGACTCCCCCCCATCTCTCTAGACCTCCCTTTGCTCAAATGACATTAATCTTTCTCTCTCTCTACTTTGCATTCCTCATTCTGCTTTTTGTTAATTGAATCTAAATGTGCTTTGAAGGAGTCTTATTTGTTTACGGTGATTCAATTTAAATCCAAGTAGCACACAGCGCCACAACTGTCAGGATGACGTATCGAAGTCATCAGACACGAGTTCTTCCACGCTCCTCTCTGTCTTCCCCTCTCACACTCCATCTCCTCGTCCTTTTCCTCTCCTCCCGCCACATTTCTTGTTTTTGTCCTCTTGTTGATTTGTCCCAGTGCCTGTTGCTGTGCGAATGGCAGTCCTGAACACATCCACGTCTTCTCATAAAAACATATCCTCCCTGTGGCTTTACTCGCCGCTCAGTTTCAGCGCTTCCTGTCTCCCCCCTCCAGACCGCCTGTAATTACCATCGTAACCTATGGATTTGCATCCCCCTTTCCATTCACAAAACGGCTATTTTTATCTGAGTCGGAGCGACAGCGATATATTTTTGTTTTTTTCAGAGGATGTCTATTTGTGTAGGGATTTATGCAAATGCTCATTTAGCGGGCCTCTTTCCTGACATAATTGCTCAGCTCCATTCGGATACCTGTTAAATCTATTCTGGCCCCCTGAATGACCCCTGCACACACACACACACACACACACACACACACACGAGTCTGTGAGGTATCAGACATGGTGCAGTCGCTGGATTAAAACGACAGAATGAAAATAAATTCTAACTATACGGACACTGCACCTCTGAAATGGCTCATTGCCTTGGCACACTAATGCGCCCGCTGAGGCTTTTGGCAGTCCTTTGTAATCATCGCTGAATATTTTTAACATTTCAGAAAGTTCACTTTTTATTTTGCTCTTAAATGCCATGACGTACCAGGCTGGCTTTGAACTCCCTCTGATGAGGATAGGCAAAAGCAATTTGTTAGTTTTCTCTCACAGATGTGGGTGAACATTCGAGCTTTAAAAAGCCCAAATGAGAGTGCTCGACTTGTCAAACTGAGTCACCAGCTTTGATTTATGTTGTTCTTCTGTGTCTGGAAGGGCATCTTCATCTTGTGTGTTGACACACAGACCGGCTTGCTCTCAGAGGACTCTTCTACTTCTCCTACTTTACATTATACGTAAAGAGTGTGTTTATACGGCCGGAGATGAGCATCAAAACGTGACGCTTCAGTTCAAGCTATATTACACTTTGACTCAGAGCAATGTGGACGGGCTCAGTACAGATTATGTGATGATGACCACCTCCGCTGCAATGCATCACGTCACGAGGATTTAACCAAAAGTAGTACGCAGAATCGGTCTGACACATCCTCATCGTTATTGCAACTATTTTTAGATGATTACTTTTCAGGGCAGATTAATGGAGTTCTTGGTAAAAAAGATCTTGGTAAATCTTTGGGGGCAAATCTGCTTTTACATCTCTCGAGTCTGTTATTTCTGCTTTTCAGTGAGAGTGAAAGGCGACTGGATCGTTAACCATCTGAAGTGACCAGCTGCCTCCCTCTTTTCCTTGTCCTTCTGTGGCCTCAATCCATGTCTTCCTGTGGTACTTGGCCACTGTTTACTACCTCTGCCTGCTGTCTGCGTGTGCGTTTTTTTTCCCGTGCGCTTGTGTAGCAAGCTGGTGAAAAAACGCATGACCACGATGAGTGCTCACCGCTCACCCCTCTAATCCTGTGGAGGAGAAAGGGGAGAGGCTGCCTCAAGGCCAAGCCCTGCTGGTATGACCGAACGCTGTGTGACATTCTCAGCAGCATCCCCTCCGGCTCCGCATGACAGCGACAGCGGTCACTTTTCTGCCTCTTCTTCCTCGTCCTTCCCCGCCTTTCTGTGCAAAAATAAGCCCGTGTTTGGTTCGGTCGCATGGTTACACGCAATAAATAAACAAATCTGCATAATTACGTAATCGGTGTTTTGCCGAACATGCAGCCAAGAGAATTGCGAGTCAAGCGCTGATGTTAGCTCTCATTAAGGGTGGTACAAAGCTCTCTTCAAAGTTCAGGGAAAAAAATAAAAAAATCTGTGATGGAAAAAACATTCAGGGTCATGCAATGCTTACTGGATATGTGCTGGGTTTTGACTGCACATTGTGTGATCTAACAGGCTGGAAACAACTGGAGAGACAAGAGCTTCTGTTCGCCTGATGGCTAATCTCAGATCAGCAGATGAGGAGCCAGTTTTCATCCACCTTCAAATACTCCACTCCGATCCAGTTATCCTTTTTGTTCTTTTCTTTTTCTAACTCTATCCTCGAAAAATCTCAGCAGTCCTGCTCACCCTTCCAGAACTCTCTCCTCCATCACTATCCTTTCTTTCCTGCCTTTGACCCTCTCTGCTTCTCTCTGCATTCCTCCTTCCCATCTCCTTTGCCTTTCCACACTTCCATCACTGCCTTTCTCTCCCCTTTCTCCCCCCTTTCCCTCCTTGTTCCCTTGCTTCGGTTTTGTGAAAGGGGGCTTTATCAGCAGGCCTGAATGGTGCAGGTCCACTGGAGGCACGGACAATGGGCCCATCATCAGAGGGAAGCAGAGCCCATGAAAGAGGAACAAAGACCCTTCTGCCCAAGAGGGGCCCCACTCTGCACCTCACACCGACGCAGCAGCAGCAGCCTCCACTGGCCCTGCATGCTGTGTCTGTGTCTGTGTGTATGTGTGTGTGTGTGCTTAGGAAAGTAACGTGTGTGTTCTTGCCTGTACAAGCAGGCAGGTGCTGCCTCTCGGGATTTCTGCATTATGGATCCGCCCCCCTAACATGGCTTTCAGCTATCATTCTTAAACAGGCTGCATTCTGCTGCTGGCACCACCGTATTCATTATTGAGGAAATCTATCTCTCTGCATGGTCTCCATGTGCATCGTGAACTTGTGTTTGTTAGCATGTATAAAGCCCTCAGCCGTTCGACCGGGCAAGGGTTAGAAGGTACATGTTTTCCTGTCTTTGGCTAACTTGACAATACACGCTCCCGTCATGAATATGCATGCTGACTCACTGCCTCCTCGGAGGAGTAGGAGACTCTTTAAAAAGAAACATGTTTGTGCAGGGAAAGCTAAACAAGTGTGAGCGGAGTGCGAGACGAGTCCTGAGGTTTTTCAGTCGGAAATGACCGGACGTGACAGAGTTGACAAAGAGATCCTCCGTTCGTCATCACTGTCGAGGAGGTGTACTGCAATGTGTTGAACACCTTTTGAATTTGATCACTCTTATATTGTTTGTCTTATATTGTTTGTATCGGGTTCAAGAGCAACAAGAATAAAGTGATATTGATGAAATCATGACAACACATCCTTCTCCTTGACAACCAGGGACACTCCATCCAGAAAAGGAAAAAGCCAGTAAGTGGACCTTGAGCTGGGATTGTTTCACGTTCAGGAAGGGATAATTGACCCTTCTTAGCATTCTAGAGGTGCTCAGAACATAAACAAACCAATCATTGAATCCTTAAGCTGAACAGAGAGTACTGAATTAGTAGCTTTCTGCATTGAAGCGCCTCACCGGCGAGGAAAGCGACAAGATGTCCAATTCACAGAAACAATCAAACGTGGTTGATGAGCTAAAGCGGGGACAGATTGCAGTGAATTGTGTCAGTGATGATGTTAAATGGGTAATGCAGCACTAATCTAACAGCTCTATTTATAACCCCTCACTGCAGACACAATCGTTACACTATCCGCATGTGATAAGTCAACAGTTCATTTTGTGCACAAGTGATAATATGAAAGAAGGTGTGTCATTGAAGTTGCTGTAGCCTTTCACACTTTGAACCCCAAAGGTACGTTACAGCTCTGTTTAAACTCACGACCAGAAGAATTTTACTCCAGCTGCTCCTGCGGGGAGAGATTATTCTCTTCGCTCTTGTTGATATTGTGCAATAGTATTTAATATTTGAGGGGAGTTAAGGTCATATTCATCAGTCGACCTTAATGGGCTGTGCTTATACATTAGACCACTCATTAACCTTCATTATGGCAGTGAGGACCTCTTGTGACCCGGTGAAAATGATACACTTTATCCTGAGGTTTAGAGTGCCTGTAAGGTCACTCTCTGCTTTTATCGCTCATCAACAGGGAGAAAAGGTGCTAATTGTGTTCTGTATATTGTACATATGTCAGTTTGTGTGTGTGTGTGTGATCTGCACCATGTATTAGTTTATCATCTGTGTGCTTCACAAAATGTCCATCAGTGAGCCTGGCAGTGCTGTGACGGTGGACGCTCGGGCGCCGACCCGGACCAGAGGTCTTTCTATTTCTGAATGCAGACAGGATACAGGGAGCATATTGGGCTGCCCACAGAACAGGACACATGCAATCGGCCTTTGACCGTGGGCCATTTCAAATCATTATCTCCAAGCTTAAGAGCAAGGGGCTAATCCTTGCTGTGTTTACCACACAACTGGCACAACAGCTGGATGGTCTGTTTGCAGCCTCTCCTGGACCTCTTGGTCGGCTGATGCATATGGATACTATCTGGGGTGATGTGCCCTCAATTAGATTTCCACCAATGGGCTTCAAGGAGGCATTAGTGCTTCCACAGTAAGCTATGTTCATCTCAGGAGATATGAGGGGCTCAGCCCAGTCGGGTGCTCTAAATCATCCCGCTGCTATTGGCAAATTTCACTATTCCAGTGAAAGAAATCGTATTAGCGAAGGATTAATTGGAGTGTTCATGTTGGCCAGTGGGGTAGTGGGTACTATGAAGCTTTGATAGACCTTCCTTGCTAGTGATCCGCTATAAATGGATTGGTGATCTCGCTGCAGCACAGCCTGTTGTCTGGAGCAGCGGGGTGCCGAGAAAGTGCCAAGTAACATCTGAGAGTGGCACAGCAGAATGGATTTGTGTGTGCTCGTGAAAGAAAAAGGTGGTGCAGGAGGCTTGGTTGTGTAGTGACTTGTGGGAGACAGAAGAATGTCCTATCTTCTTCCATTTTGGCCTTGAATTCACTGTGTTGCCTATAAGGGCAATAATAAAGAGATGTTTTGTTGTTGGCCAGCTGGTATAAAGTCATGAGTAAAAGTTCACTAAAGTTAAAGGACAATTTTGACATTTTGGGGAACTACTCCATTTAGCCGGTTAACTTAGCATCATAACTGGAAACGGGGAAACAGCTAGCCTGTTATAAATGTTGGTGTGACTGAGCTCTGAGGACAGTGAACCAAAGTATCTGGGTTAAAGCAACAATCACAACAAGTCTCCCGTCACTGAAATGCCCTTTTTACGTGACATTGAACTCCTACCAGTTGTTGGTAGTGTTGTTTTGTAGCTAAATCTGTTGTCTTGCTGCCTTCAAAATGAACGGATCCCACTTTACATGGGAGGTCAAGTTCACATTTTTCATTTATTCTCAGGAACACTGGAGAACATTTGGTGTTCTTTGCTTTTCATCAACAACACAAAAGAGGATTTAAGAAAATAACTACCATTGGCTCTGACACTAGTGTGTGTCACAAATTGGAGCTATCAGAAAATTTCCACTTACGAAATTGTGAACACCACGTCAGTGAGTCGTTTACAGTAAATGTAGGTCTTTGCATTACAACAATAAACACGCCTGAAGGCATCATCTGCTCCCTCTGTGTGCGAGGGCAACGCATGACAAATGAACCTCAAAAAGACAAAATAATCTATGACAGAGGACAATGCAAGGAGGGGCATCTGTTATGTGAGGCTAAAACAAAATTTCCATTCACCACTGCCAATAGGGACCATAACAGCAGAAATTATATAATATGAATAAACCCAGTAACTTAAGGAGAAAATCAGCAGAAAGCCTGTGTCATTGTTATTCTGCTTCACTGTGATGTGTTTTTAGCTGAACAGGGATTGTGTAACAGCTCTGCCAGGACAGGTGAACCATGTAACCGTGTTCTGACTTGTTTTCATTCTCTTGAATAAGTACTGCCTTCAGCATGCATCCACATGCACATCCACATTTGCACTCAACTCACTCAAACGAGCCCTCGCTGACACAGACGGACGTCACACACGTCGTTGTTCTCTACTCATCCTGCATCGACGTCATTTGCTCTTTCAATAGCCATTTATAGATTGAAACACGGATACTGCAGATGTGTGTATGTGTGTGTGTGTAAGTTTCCACTCTGTTTGACCCCACTCAGTGAAATCAACGGGACTTTATAACACATCCTGATGGCCTAAGAGGGCTTAGTCCCATGCGTGTCCGGGTAGAGGTCACTGCCCTCATATGGGCTGGTTGATAATAGTTAAAAGGACAGCTGAGGTCTTTTAATCACTCTCGCTCTCTCTCTCTCTACATCTAGGGTTCCATTCAAACAACAAAATAAAAACTGCTCTAAAGTTCTTGCTAAAAGGGTGTCGGGGATAAAAGCATTAAACTGAGGCTGTGCCCGGAAGTCATCAGTGTCTGTCAATACTTGACTCTTGTGCCCATTCTGGGACCTCGATGCCACAGCGGGAGTGAGGTTTGTTCTGGGTCATTTAAGGGGAAATGAACTGGGACGTCTGTTTTATTTAAATCGCACAGAAATATAATGGATAAGAAATACTTGAAAATCATTATCATTCTTCATCAAATTGAAATAAGATATGTTAAGACGAAAACAAGTTTGAGTCGTTAGAGATTGCCAGCCACAGATTGCCAGAAAAGCAAACTGACAATTTAATATCCATTAATGTTAAAGCCATTCATTTTGTTTATTTTTATCACAGTTTTTCAGCATGAAAGTTGCTAATGATTTCAGAGTGTCTCAATTGTCTACAGGGAAGTGAAAGGGAACAAAAACACACACGTGCAAATGTATCAACAAAGGTGTTTATGGGAAGTGTTGCCTTCATTTTGTATGTAAGGTACAGGCTGTTAATCACATCATCTTACATGATCCAATTTGTCTGATTAAGAAATTAAAATAACAGATAGGATATCAGTTAAGGAGCTGATTCGCAGGGAGTGATTGTTAAATGTTTGCTTTGATTTTATTGGTTAATTGCTTTGCATGAAGCCTCACGGTCACAGTCCAATGTGGAGTGTGGAGGGGTTGAACCATGTGAAACATACAACGCGTGCCACAGTTTTACATGTAGTGTGTTTAAAGTAGAAGTCGTTCTTCATTTCAGTCCCAGCCTCCCTCGGTGTTTACTGACACTCGCAGATATCAAGGCGAGGGCTTTGATTAGGCACAGGTGCCTCTTGTTAAAGGCTGGACCTCAGCTGGCTTCCAACCAACAGCCATGCTGCGTTCATGTGATGCTGGGTTTCCCGTAAACACGAGCTGCCAGCTGGGGGGAAAAAAATTGAAAGCAGGGCATGCGATGTCTGCAAACACGACATCTACATATGTTGCCAGTCCAACTTTAAAATAACCGACTGTAAAAAAAACAATGACTCTACTCATGAAAATGCTTTTATTTTTAGACTATACGGTTAATTAATAAAAAATCCAAAACCTTCAAGTTCTAGCACGGGATGTCACTCTGTTCTTTCACTTCATTTGAATGCTTCACCACTCTGTGTTAACATCTCATCTATCACGATGGCCATTAACACTCTGCAGCTTGCTGGTGTACTGTGGCGCTCACACGAGTCTTATGTGCTGTGAACGGGTATTTGGCTTCAGCCTCAAAGATTATTTATGCTCCAGAATAAGAAACAGTTCACTGGTTGAGGCCAACGCAGAGCTGTCGATGAAAGACGATGAAAACACCAACAACTCATGAACAAAGGTTGTTTGTGAAATCACAAATGTTTTCATGAGATCGGTTTCCGTGTTTATATATATTTTTAAGTCACACAGCATGTCGGTCTCGGTTTGCATCAACGTCTGCCAAAAGAAATAGAAGGAAAACTGAACCTGAAAGGCAGATGCAAAATTAGTTTGTCAATATGACATTTTGGGGAAACATTCCCCCGAGCGAAGTGAGCTAAGATACCTTGTGACATCTGACGCAGTCAGTTGAAGTGAGTGGATCTGACACATGCTCACACAAGGTACAAAATATAAGCTGTGAAGTGCAACACGTTATACCTTTTAATAAATTGCCCCGTCAAATCAGTGCTCCGTCATCAGGCTGAGGAGTTCAGCAGTCGAAATGTTCAAAATGGGTGTCAATAAAATCACCGTGCAAACATCCCCTTACTCAATATAATTCATATCTGTACACTTGTAAAAACATTATGCTTGTATTGGACATCCGAGTAGACGTATTTCTAGTGGCTGTATTGGATTAGCGTGACATTCATGGTCCTCAGAGGATGAACCTGAATAACTGGCAGCCCCTGGTTTATCCCCAGACTTTTCAACTGTCACTATCATCAGAGAGAATTTCTAATTTGTTCAATAATACTAATCGGTAAAAACTAATATTTGCAAAACTATCCCACATTCCCATCAGCCTCAGCTGTGCTTTGGCAATTATTAGCATGCTAACAGACAAAACTAAGATGGTTAAATGGTAAATGTTATACCTGCTAAACATCAGCATGTTAGCAATGTCAATGTGGGCATTTTAGCACGCTAACGTTAGCATTTAGCGCAAAGTACAGAGTACAACCTCACAGAGCTGCTAGCATGCAGCAGTCTCGTAGTCTCGCTATACGCCTAATGCTGGCATCAGTCTAGAAATGAATTGTCATCATTTAATAATAAATCAATCCCAAATAATTCAACAACTTGCATTAACTCTACAAAGACGGTCTCTCATTGTGTGTGTGAGAGAAGAAGCTCCAGATTTTTGGCTTAACGGCTTTATTAAGTGAACCACAGAGTGAGAGATCCAGCTTCCTGGTTGTCATCTCGAGGCTGGTTTTCCTTCTTTTTTTTTGATTTGTTTACAAACCAGACTAGATGTTCTCTCTTTGCAGCTTTCTGTAACAGTATCATCTTTCCTGTGATACCGAATACTCCGTCAAAACATCTTTTTTGGAGCCAAGCATTTAGCTATTCCTGGGCTTAAGATTTGACCAGATGTCCAAAGTGTACATGTACATATCTGCCCACACACACACACACACACACACTGCACAAGGTCTTTGGCTGTTTGTGTGAGTGGGTCCCCAGCTGTTGAGTGCTGTGCAGATGTAGCGACCAGAAATGAGGGATTACAGCTAAATCTGGAGGCAGAGGGGAGGAGGAGGAGGGTGGGGTGATTAGGGAACAATGTGGGGACTGGAGGTTAGCTACGACAGTCTGAAATGAAGAAAAGGGTTAAGAGGGGTCAGAGGAAATGCAAGCTGATGGTAGAGATTAGACACAAATGATAAGAGGCCAGAGGGCGAGCTGTACAGTACAGTAGTGAAACTGTAAGAAAGAGAAAGAAAAAGGACAAAAGAGATGAGAATTTTAACAAGTGAAAGCTGTGGGGCGTAAAAAATAGAAATTGTAAAAAAAAAAACTATTCCATGGAGGGAATCTGTGAAGCTGGAGCACAGTCCATTTTTTTTTTCATTTGATTACAAATTCATTGATTTCTTCAACTTTCTCCACAATCTACAGAGGCTGTGTTAATGCAGGCAAGAATAAGCTGCAGTTAAAGCATCTTAAATCTCCCATCCATTAATATACTCACACACGGGAGACTTTGGGATGTTTTTGCGAACACAGTTTCTGCTGTGGAACAGTGCAGCTTTCAGCAGGGATCAGATGTGTTTTGTATAATTCATAAGACGCTTTAGCTTCTTAAATGGAAAAATAGATAACATTTTTTTGTCTGACTTCACTGATATCTTTATGAATGTAAATATATTGTGAAGACCTCAACTAAGGGCATACAATCTTCGTCCTTGTGCAGCCCGATATCTACCTCTATTTTTTTTTTTTACAGCCCAGGGTTACAGTCAACTCCTGCCCTGTTTAATATTCAACACATTTTCACACGCGCGACTGCATCTCGTACTTGCTGCTGCTGCAGACGGCGAACGTGGTCTGTTTGATATTCTGCGATAACTTTCCTCCACTTGTCAACACATTAGTCAACTGATCTGGAGAGGATTGGCAAGAGCCCAAATTAATGTGCGCAAAAGCAAAGCCCTCTAGGAAGCTTAACGCCGCTCTAATTAAGATGCACATTCACAGTTTCCTGCCTCTCTTCACAACATGTCCAAGAAAAGCCTGCCTCATAAAACCCAGAATCAGTGTGCTGTCATTGTAAAATTGGAGGTTTTCATTTAATTTAGGCCCATTATGACGATTCAATAAATGCAAGCTTGTGCCTATTTCACAGAAGCCGAGTTGTTCCTGCTTGCAGATTTCACATTTTTTGACTTTAGCGTGACCCTTGTTCCACCGAGAGACAATTATAGGCTCAAAAGGGACTATTAACGAGATTGAATGCCGACCCCACAGATCCTTCTGTATCAGTTCATTAATAGTGAAATACAATAAAATGAAGACCGACTGATCACACGTCTTACCGGCCTTGAAAGCTTGCTTATATGTCCCCAGTGGACTGTCGCGTCATCCTCCCTATCCTGCCAAGTATCTTAGTCGCAAGAGCCGGCATCATATTTCCCAGGGGACTGGATGATGCCATTTTGGATCCCAAAATGTCTCCTTACCTAATCTCAGCTCAGCTCAAACCCCCCACACCTGGGTTTGTCTCCATCTGCAGAGGAGGAGAGTTGACTCACAGTGACCTGAAGCTGGAGGAGTGTCAAGTCACTTCCAGAATCCTGGGAAGATTTGAGGAGATCCCATCAGGGTACTTTCAGACCAGCGGAGACGCATTCTGAGGTACCACCTGGGACCAGGTGAACGGATACATACCGCAGCTATGGAACTGAGATCATCATCATTATTAGGGTTCACTCAGTGATATGACAGTAATAGTACAGTGTACTCAATCAGCCTAGCTTAGCGTTGCAAAAGCACTGGAAACAGGGGGAAACAAGTTGCTGGTAAAATAATCTAGCACCTCTAAAGCTCAATCATTTCTGTTATATTGGGTTTCTTTAATCCGTACACAAAGTGAAGTCGGGGGGATTACGCGCCAGACAACCACCAACAAACCTGTCCTCAGGATGCACAGATTAAGTCATTAACAAACTTAGATTTCCATGTTGGAACAGAAATAGCTCTTTCACATGGAAAGTTTATTCTTGTCTCACTCTGTGATGACTCACCCCTGGACTAATATAATCCTGAAGGTTGAAAGAAATGGTCCGTACAGTAGGTCAGCTCATCCTTTTTAACAGTTACATAAGAGACGTGTTTAGCAAATGTAGCCTTTGATGGCCTTTCTTCACTGATTCATCATTCATCAACACGGGATGTCCCCGAGCAGCCTCGAACGACGGCACACTAAACTTTTTGAGTTTGAGGAGATATTATTCTTTTGGTCCCACTGGACAGTTTAACATGTATTCAGACCAGCTTAGATGATTAAAGATAGCTAAATCTGTTCAGGGTAAAGGTCACCGTATACATAAACCAACTCATCATTGTTGGTCTAAATTAATATTTCATCCTATAGGCAAACGTACTTAATGTAAATCTGTTGCATAATGTTTTTCAAATGTCCTGTAGTCCATCTTACCGGCAGTTCCCCCAGCAGAGACAGACTGAAAGAAAGCTTTGGCGACACCTGTAGGTGGAAAGTAGTATTAGGTGGTTACACTCATAAAAACCTGCTGTCTGGCAACAAGATACCTGCTTGAGATGTTTCCCATGTCATCATATTGTTGTCTTGAAAGTGTAGCTGGAAAACCTGTGAGTGCGTCTGACACAAGAGAGCCCATGAAACTGAACCTCACTTGTTATATACAACAGACGCATGGTTGCACATGCAGTATACAAAGTACTGTCAAGAATCAGGAATCCATAAACGAACTGGGGGGGAGGGAGGCTTCTCAAATGTGTCAGTGAGTGAATGCACTGAATGGCAGTAAGATTTGCAGAAAGAGGGTAAACATTTCCAGTGAACGTAAATATCAATCATACAAGCTGAGCACCGAAGAAAGTAGACTGTGAAGTGAGTAAATAGCTCGCTTTGACACGCGTTCTCATGTGCACTCTGTTTAACGTGCAGCTGAAAACCATGTTAAAGTGATCACTATGCCTACAAGCGTTACGCGTTTCATACATTTCCTGCTGGTTGCTCAGGCTGGCCAATGAATTGTAGAGTTGGTGTTTGATTCCCGCCTCCTCCTATTAATTTAGCAACCCCCTGATATGTGCGTTGGACGAGGAAAATGTGTTGCTTTGGACAAAACCTTCTGCCAAATGTATTTCTTGTGCCGCACGATTCCCAAAATAAAACCTTCATTATGTCAATGACATCACATTTTGGGGCCCGAGGCATCTTGAACGAAACACAAGTCATTTTCTGACGACTCCCAACCTTTTGAAAACAGGCGTTTCCAAAAAAAAAAAAGCACTTGAAGGCAGCACCAGTCCCTGTGATTGTCTCACTGATGGCCTGAGCCGTAACAGGTTCTCTGAGGAGGAGGCATCCGTTTCATTGTTTGGGCCAGACGGTGCAGCTCGTCAGGGGAATTCTTCTCGACGGCACGGGGCCTACAGATGGCTTATCTCACAGTAAATGAGTCAGAAAACGATAACATGCCTCCAAACGGAGACGAGGTCGTGTCCTTTTGCAAATGGAACGTCTTTCGTAGTTAGTGTCTGGACAGAGCACCTTTTTTTGGGGGGGGGGGGGGGGGATCTCCATTTCACGCTAAAAAATGTGAGGCTCTGTGTCAGCTGCTCAGGGAAAGGTGGGCTTTTTAAATTCACTCGCAACACTCCTGATTCTCTCATTTAAATAGTAAGCGCGTCAATTAATGTTTGATTCAGGCACAAGCGAAACATAAGCCCTTCCAGGCAGGAAATTAAGGGGTAAATATGACAGCGTTAATTCCCTTACATAACTAACCAGAGACAGCCTCGCTGCCAAAAACCAAGCAGGCCGATTTCCTGCAAAAAGGATGGTTTAAGTTGTCAACCTGGTGCCTGGAGCAGAAGCTAAAGCCCTTCTCCTGTTCTCCCAGTGTCCAAACATGTATGTGCAAGTCCAAACCGATGAGTATGCGAGGGACTGTAAGCCAAGTCCCACAGTAATATTCAACAATTATCAATCTGTCCGCTAAATGCACAAACGTCAGGCCGAATCAGAAGCTGCGCTCTCACAGGAGAGTCAAGCAGCTGTGAAACATTTATTAACAGACGCGATCACTTCGCCGTAACCTGCTTGGTTAAGTACGGTTCACATTTTGTCAAGAAAATTGTCAATCACATAAAGAACATTAAATTAACGCAAATAGTTTGTTGGCACTAGCCCTATACACACACACACACACACACACACACACACACACACACACACACACACACACACACACACATGCATATAGTCTTTGACACAGGACAGGAGGTGACAAGCTGACAGCCGAGAGCAGAACGCGCTCTACTTCATTCTCTCTTATGTGATTTTAGGCCTGATGTGCAACATCAAAGACAAAAACCTTATCCGGCCCCCTCTTGCCTCTTTTGACATGGACATTGGTGCATTTTGGGAGAGGTGTCCCTCCCCATTGTCAGCTCCTGTCTGTTCTGCGTACAAAGATTAGAAAGAAGCTGACAAGAGCGAAGGGAAAGGAGAGCGACGTGGAGAGACGGAGGGAGACAGATTTGTGGAGACATGAATGGCTTGCAGGTGTTGTGTTTTTTTTTTTTTTTTCCTCAGAGAGAGATGGATAGAGTGGGAGATGTGGAGCCAGGACTGGGGCCCCCCCACATGCTGTCATGATGTTTTATGGCAGAAGAAGAACCGAAGCGAGGTGCTGCACGAATGGTCCATGTGAGAAAGGGTGATCATTTTACACCAAGACTATGTGCCGTCTGCTCACAACCGACGTCTCCACAAGCGGAGTGTGAGGGGAAGGAGCGAGGGCATTGCTTCCAAGTGGTGCTCAAGATAAACAAACAGCGGTGAGTGCAGCGGGAGTGAAGGTGAAGGAGTCACTGTTGAGATAAGGAAAGGGCAGAGGAGAAGGCTGCATGTCATCTCTGTGCAAAGAAACCGTTCTAAATGAATACACACACGTAAATTTGCAAAAAGATTTTAATAGGCATTGTTTTAATCATTCTTGAATCAATTTACAGTTTTTTTTCGTTTTTTTATCATTCTTGTCAAAGGTAAACACATTTCTTGTGGTCGTCTTCGACACCAGTAAATGCTTTTCGCCCCGCTTCCCAAACCCCCGGAACGTAAACCAACATTACAGAAGAGCACGTTCTCTCATACACACTTGCATATTCAGATCCTACAAACGACTCCTTAACGGGTACGGAATTTCTAAATGCAACATACTCGAGAAGCGCGGACGAACACATTCTACATCCACACGCGCACACACAGATGTGCACACGTTTGTTTTTTTTCCTCTTGCCCACTCCCACACACACACACACACACACACTCATACATACACGCTTGTGCACACGCACGCACATTCAATAACCGGCATGTATTATAAATATACATTACAATGCAGACAAGTGAGGAATGCTGCCCTTCATCAACTCCGTCTGTGCATTCACAGTTGGTTTATGACGAGCGCTTCAGCAACATAATCTGGTTATCAGTGTCTGTTACATTGGAGTAGGGTTACTGAGTGTGTGTCCCTACTGATCAGTCACAACCAATAACCCCCTCCTCTTGTCAGGCTGAATTACATCTGCCTATCTATCTATACAAGCAAAATGCTGCAGTAAAAATCCCACTGTTTTAAAAAAAAGAATAAAAAAATGGCACAATAGCTTATTGAGCAAAGGCCTACAAATGCACATTAATAAATTAGATAAATAATATACTTTAATGTTAAAATAAATACATTTGAAAAGTAAATCAATTCAAAAAGCACAACATTGTAATCTGATTAATGCCATCCTACGTTGTCCTGTATTACAATATAAAAAAAGTCAACTTCTCTTTATTTGCACATTCACACGTGTGTTTTTTTGTTTTTTTTCTCCTTTTAAACAAAATGGCGGCAGCGTTACTTTGCGACTCAAAGCACAATTTCTCCTCAGGCACCTGCCGCACTCTGGCGGCTGTTTAGGGTCGTTTCCATGGTGACCGTGTCTGCTGTAATGGCCATCAGCACTGATTGGCTGGGAACCTCTGGAGTGGAAAAGGAACTGATGGCGTTCTCTGGGATTAAATGGGAACTTGGTGCGAGGAGAGCTTTTTAAGAATTGTAAATTAGTGGCGTTCTGAATGACTGCTGATTGCTGCGAGGAGAAAGGTTTGACATCCGGAAAATCTACGCAGAGTGCTGAAGGTAAACGCATCGGAACAAAACACACATCTAGCACGCCTAAGTGCCGTCAAATTACTAGTCCGGGGTCTGTATTTTTCTCGGGTTGTTACAGTGTGAAGGCAGGAAGCAGACAAAGGACTAGTTCTAAGAGGGCACTCGCTGTCCACTAAGAAACGCAGGCTTTGCATCTGTATCTCACAAAAGCCGGGGGGATTTTTGATGTCTGCTGAAAATGGATTCGTGAAAAGGCCCGCGGATATCCTCACAAAGTCTTTCCCTTTTCTTGAGAAACACATTGGGGCTCTTATAAGCAGCAGCTCCAACGCACCAGTGTGAAAACATTCTTCAATGTCCAGGATGACGGCAGCAGTTCTCCTCGCTGACTGATTACATAAATATCCTGTACAGCCCAGGTGAGATCCGTACAGTTCCAGAGTCCAGCTTGCTCTTTACTACATCTAAATTGAGTTCTATCCATCGGCATACTTGATCCGTGGTCCAAGGCCTAAAAAAAAAAAAAAAATCCACCGCAAAGTCCACATTTCTTCAAAGCGTATAGTCAAAAGACAGTGCGGCTTAAATTCCTCAGGTGTTTTTCTTTTTTTTTTACATCCATGCTACAATATCCAACTCATTAGAAGTCCACTTTCTCACTCGCCTGTTGGCTGACAGGCATGACAGCGGCACGGAAGTCTGACTCTGAATATTGGTTGCGGTCTCCATGTTGCGGCAAACGCACCTGCATGAAATGACGACGACGATCCGACAACACATGGAGTGTCAAAATGCACTGGTGTAAATATGACAGCAAAAAGGCCTCTCCTTTTTTTTAAAAGTCTAGCTAAGTGAAGTTCAAGTTTTTTTTTTTAATTTCCGTCTCCTTTTGATTGTGGTTCTGTTGCACCCCTATTTTACCTCCGTCTGTGTTTCTGCCAACTCTCACAACAACAACAACAACTTGGTGGACACAAAGCCCTTCGGACAAGGCGGTCCCAGCTTTGCATGAAGTGTCACCTGCGGTGACAAGTCGCTAGGAGAAAAGGACGGCGGACACGCGCAGCATCGCCACGGTGAGGAGAAGGCGGTCCCGTGAGGGGCTGCTGCCGCTGACGCTTTTCTCCAGCTTGGGAACTTCGGGGTTAAATTCATCTGGAGAAAAAAAAGTCACAGAAAGAGAAAATGAGAAAGTGAGAAGAAGAGAGGAACGCGAGTGTGAAAGAGCGAGAGAGATGGTGTGCGGCAGACAGGGGGAAACGAACCATTACTACATTATTAATTCATCAATCTAAAGGCAACGTGTGATGCATGCTAATTGTGCTTTAACATATGCAGAGAAAAAGACATGATGCAATTATCAAACCACCAATTATCATCAGCACGGCTACATATGGCCATTTCTCCCGCGGGATGAAACATTAAAAACACTTTTATTTCTGATCTGGCTTCTTTTTTTTTTTTGTCACATACTCTTCTTTTCACACTAATGATGTTTTTATCCGAGCGGGATTTCAATCAAACCAAATTACTATGGCCATGCCATTGATTAGACACAACAGAACATTAGCCGGAGGGGAAAAACGGAGAACACATTTTCTAATAATGTAAAAAGTGGATTAAACTGAGCCATTATGCCCTGTCTCGAATGTGTTTCCCATTATATCTAGAGGGTTATTACATGATAAAATAAAGCAAAAGGAACCGAACAGAGCTCTGTTGCTTACACAACTATAGGAACAACCAGCGCTGGCTGCATTGAGATGCGTTTTCCAATAAAGTAATCCAACTAAGTGCAGAAGAAAGCTGCACTTTGACAAATTGTGCCCAAACACCGACAACAATCTTGTGTTTGTCTATCAAAACCCCATTACTTTCACTTTATTATGTTGTCATCATAATGTCCCGGTGTGTTTTCCAACCAATCAAAGTGGCTTTCAACAGGAAATACATCAAATTGAGGAGGCAAGGTGTCTTCAAAAAGCTGTTTCACCGTGATGTTGAAGCCTTGCCCGGGGTTTGCTAAATATAATGGAGACAGTAATTGGCTACAAGTGAGAAACACGGGGTGTGATGAGAGATAACAGATAGAGACAACAATCACATGACAGCTTGATGTTTGATGAATGTACGGAATTTAGTTTTGAACCATCCGACTGCTCCGGTTTGTCCTGGTCGTGTGCGACTCTTGCAAACACGAGGCATCCGTCTGTGCCGATGACACACAACACTGACATTCACACCGCGGCGCACCGGGGTGAACTCAAACGGAACACAGTCGGTTAAGAGGGAGAGTAGAAAGCAGCGTTGCCTCAGGTGGAGCCAGAGGTCACTTACCACTCGGTCTGTCTCTCCGAAAAAAAAGATTTCACCAGAGATAATGAAATGTAAACTCAGTGACCAGAAGAGGAGGCGCCCCGTCCCGGCAGGAGAGGTGAGCTCTCCTATTATTTTTTCACGTAAGCGAGTACATGCAGCCACGACTCCCTTTCCACGGTGGCTTCTTGTTCGTTGCGAGCCGATTCATTTCGTGTGATGGTGCAGACTATATTTGTGGGCGCCAAGAGCTTCGACAATCAGAAAGCTGCCCAGGATGCACCTCTTCAGAAACCCCTCGCTATTCAAGGAGGCCGCCCTTGGAAGATGAATGTGGGGGACGTCGGGCGCCTCGGGCCATAACAAGTTATCCACAGTATGACACCGAACATCACAGCACAATTGTGGGATACAGCAATCAATTTTTTCGAGCGCGCAATCTTGTGCAGTCTCGTCTGTATGGGGTATAACAACACGCGGGGCCAGCTCTCCTGTCCACGGTGAACCGCCCACGGCTTTTACAGTGAGATAAGAAGCGTCGGCTCTCAGACGGTCGATGAGTGGAGGGAGGCTGTCTGGTCTGATAAGTCCTCGCGCCAGCTACGGCGCGACGATGGCAGACTCGCAGCGACGCGTGAAACTGCACGAGGCGACGGACCCATCGAGCACGGTTACAGCTCTCGGGGTCGGTGGGGGAGGTGTGATAGTGCGGAGGCCATTCCACTGGCTAACACGTGCCTTAATGCCATCTTGCCTCACAGCTGCCTGGAGCTACTCCCAGAAAAATACAGGAAGAATAACGCTTTACTATGAAAATGTATTTGAGGAAAACACTAAACTTAATCGCACCTGCCAACCGCTAAGGTGGCTTTCTTGTCAATTTAAAATACCATTAAGGATACATCGCTCCTTACTGACACAAACACAACAAAATAACCCCCCCCCACCCCAATACTGAAAACGGCTAAGAGGCTGCTGCACCAAAAGGTGGTCAAACATGTTTTTGAAGCAGTGATTTTGAGCGGCCTTTATAGCTGCTAACTTTGCACAAATGAGACCAAAAAGAAACCGCTTCTAGAGCACCAATAAGCGCGCTAATAAGCCAATAGCGTCTCGGTGCTCCTGTGCTATTTGCGCGTATCTAAATTAGGTCATATGCATACATTTGGCTTCCTGTTTGAAAAAAAAACAGTCCAATTAGCAAAAGATCAGCTCTAACGCACACGCCGTTAAAGCGAAATTATTAGCCTCTTCAGAGAGTTGGTGGTAACAAAGTGAAGCACATTTATAAACTGTGTTCTATTAATAAGTCATTTACTTCGTGCAATTGTCCCTACTTATGGTTTTGAATTCCCTCACCTTGGAAAGCACATTGAAATTACGGCCTGAAAGGAGCTCATTACAATTAGTATTATTCTGAAGTTATGCATTTGAAAACAGCACTGACTAATTGAAAAATAATTTCTCTCAGTCACGTTTAAATTGTTTGCCTGAAGGTTTGAGGGACGCCTCATCAGTCAGCTCCTTTGTCTTTTTGTCTCATTCTTCTGCCAACTGTGTTCTTGGCTCAAAGGCAGTTGCTATAAAATGCAGAAAAAGGGCAAATTGCACTCTGGCTTTGCACTTGCAAAACTTGGTTTGCTCTGTAATATTGTATGTACTGTATGTACCCATTATTTACCCATATTGTATGTAATAGATCTTAAGACAGCGGCGGAAAGCGATCGCAAATGACGTGCAATTTACGGCGCTACCAGCGGCTGCAATCCATTCTTTGTGGATTCACCGAAGTGTACCGACTGCATATGTTGGATGAAGTGTTTTGGTTTGCACAGTGCATCACAAGTATATCTTACGACTGATTTTGAGAAAATCTGCACATCACAAGCCACTCGGAACAGATGAGTCTCGGGTGCCGGTGCCTATTGGTGCATCTTAAAATGATCTATTTATTGTTGCATTTTCCGGTCCACTACCTTCTTTATGTGGCAGGCTTTAGCCGCGCTACTGCTGCAGACACTCTATATAGGAGGACAGTGTTTAAGGGCAAGTCACAGTTGGAAGAATGCACAGAGTGTACTACGCTTTGCTGCAGGAAACTATAAGTTTATGATTAATTCAAGCAGCAAGGCTGACGCTGAACTCTTGTGGCAACAAGCCGTTCGTTGTGAGATACCTTCGCAAATCTCTGCTATTCTGCTCTGTAGAACAGATGTGTGTTTCAAAGGGTTTAGAGAACTAAAATCACAACAAAGGTAAATCAACTCAATCCACATTTAAAGGATGATTCTGGTTTATTACAACCTGGGTCTTGCTTTTGTAGCTTATGTTACATAGCGGGCTCACCAACGTAATTGCTGAGATATGGAAACACTTTCTAATGGGACAACAAAGACGAGCGATCCGGCAGGTTGTAAACAAGCCAACAGCGTCTCATTTCACAAAAAGTGATTCACAAGCACTGCTGGCACACAGATTGCCAATGGTGGCAGCGTCTCGTTTCACAAATGATAAACTGTGATGATTACAGCAGACAGCTTGAGAAATATTTTTGGCCTCTACTTCCAAGTAAGTTTGGCTGATCCGAGGATTTGTTTAAATCATCTTACCGCTCATGTTTCTTGTCGGACTTTAGCAACGTCACCATGTTTCCAGATCTCAGAAACTAACTGAAAGCTATTGAGAGGAACTTATTGTGTTGATTGTGGCGGCCCCTGTGGACAATAGCCCTCCAGAGGGCCCAGCTGGGTCTTTAGCAGTGTGGGTTGGCTCCCAGCGGGGACCGGAGGGGCAGCGAGGCAAAGCTCTGCTCCTGGTCGGAGGAGAAGGGACGCTGATGCCAGGCAGGTAAGCTATCCACCTCCCGCCGGAGCTCCGACTTCTGGGAAGCCGGGTCTGGGTCTGGGTCTGGGTCTGGGTCTGGGTCTGGGTCTGGGTCTGCCGGAGGCCCCGCTGGAGTCAAGAGCTGAGGGAGTTTCTGGTGAACCTGCATGATTTCATTTGCGTTTGCGCGGCATCAGGCCCGGTGGCATCAATTACAAGCATTTAGAATAACTATATAGAAATAGCAAATCCTCTCTCTGGCGGTCTTGTTTACTTATGTAGGTCAAATAGAGGCATTTGTATTAAACGGAGACTGTTTCATTACCAGTTGCAAGTTACCCACAGTAGCTTTAACAGCCTTGCTAGAACCCATTGGTACAATGGCCGTACCTACAAAAAACAAGACCTCAGGGATTATCCTCCAAACACCCTGTTAAATAAGGAACGTGTGACGTAGAAGCAAAGCTAATAATAATGTAAAGAGGCTGACTGCAAGTCCAAACATATGTGGAGCGAGAGGGAGAGATTTGTTGATGCTAAGCCAGTCTGTGGGCTGGTCTGGTCCTGAGGGTGAGTCAGAGAGTGGGTGTCCAGCGGTCAGCAGGGCCATCAGGGCTACGAGTTCTCCCTGAGTGTGTGTGTGTGTGTGCATAAATCTGTGTGTCCTGATTTTTGTTATTCCTCCAAATGTATTCAGCAAAATGCATCATCAACGCTAGAGGCGATGGTTTCCTGCCAGTGTGTGTGTGTGTGTGTGTTTCTTCTATATTAAATTCTAACGTAAGCTCGAGCCTGAGTTACTGCTGAGCAATTCGCCCACCACTGAGCTTTTCTTTCTTCCTCTGCCCCTTCTCTCTGCACCCCCCCGTTCTCTGCCCCCACTCTGGTTTTATCTCTTTTTCTGCCTGTTTCTCTCTCTCTCTGGCTTATCTGTCCCTCTTTCTGTCAGGCTTTCTCCTGCCGCATTTCTCTCTCACTGCCTCCTTCCTGTCTTTCATCCCACTGACTTTCTCTGGCTCACCGTGTCTCTCCCTCACCCCCCCCCCTGTCTGTCTCTCTCTCTCTCTCTCTCTCTCCCTGAAGGTACTCGTTGCCGATGAGCTCGAGAGCTCTCTACGCTCCGTCTCTGCTGGTCTCAGTTTCCATCTCAGGCAGGTCACACTCTCTCAGCCCTCGTCACAGACTGCCCACAGCTCCCAGAAACAAGCACACTAAATGATTCCCGGCAAGAGGCTTTTGTGAGAAAGAAAAATAGAGGGTTTATGTAACCACTCAGCTGCACAATCGACTTGCTCGCTGACATGCTTTCTCTTTAGGTAAACATGGACCTTTCGTTCCTTACAAGACATCTTCTGACCTTCTGGAGGTTTTCCTGTGTGTGTGCGTGTGTGTGTGTGCGTGTGTGTGTGTGTGTGTGTGTGTGTGAGATGCATTGTAAGGGATAAAGCTTTTGTTTTTTGTTGGTATTTCTGGTTCAATTAAAACTTATCTTTGTGTATCTGCTATGCTGAGTATCGAATCAATCCGATACTCATTCTAGTCTTTTCTAGTTCTCCCCAAATGAGTGATCTGTTTACCTCACTCAGTGCAACTCATGAGAATATGTTTCATGTAAGGCAACACGAGGCCATTGATTGTTTTGGGACTAAAAACTAAGCGTCCCATCATGTCTGAATTTATGGAAATGCTGAATTTTGAATGAACGACACTGACAAATTAACTGTATAATGAGGTCAGTACCATTTCAACATACGGGCCGTGTTACTTTGGTGATTATTATCTTATTATAACCAATAGACTACGAAAATAAGACCCAAATTGTAACAAACCAGAGTTACCCTTTAATGTTGCGTAATAGTTCATGGGTCTGCTGTTGGGTTAAGTGTCGTCATTTGTTCACATATTTGTGTTCTTACACAGGAAACAAAGGGTTTACTCATCAACCAGCTATGGCCTGTGGATATTATTTTGGTAAACATGAAATAAGAGACGAACAAATGGTCGGTGCCTTTCCACAAGGATTGGGACACAAATCAAGCTGTGCAGCCACAGCCAAATATTGACCAGCATCTGGCAATTTGGCTGCTCTCGCATTTGTCAGCGACTCAGAGTCACTCACCGATGTTGTGTATTTTGATGTTTGGCCTGACTGTGTAGTCGGGAGAGGTCTGACTGGAGTCATCATCTGCCTGGGAAACTGAGAAACACACCACATGGAGACAGAAGAGACAGAAGAGGGAGGAATACAAAGCAGAGGATGGAGAGAGGGAGGACAGACGGGGAGAGAAAACACGTCATTAAAATGACAAGACTGGGTGAAATGTGCATTTTTAGGCACCACTTAATTGTACACGGATGTAGCAGAACATGGAGCAGTTGTGCCCCTGCCACGGAGAAAGCACGAAGTAAATCCTGGACTGAGGATCCAGACCTCTAAAGATGAAAAGCATTCTGAACCGGTGGACAGAAATCATTTTCACATTTGCCGTTCGTCTAGACACAGAATTACATTCAGACCGCATTGCCAAATTACCCATGAATGAAAGATGTGTGGGTTTGTCGATGTGTATGTTTATGTGAAGCTGTGATTCTGATGCACAGTTAGGAGGATGAAATAGCATTTACGGAGAATTTACATAGAAAGCTGGTAGCAATCAAGTTGCAGCTCTTTGCAGATGTAAAGCATATGTCATGAATATTCACACATCTCTTTCTTATCTTAAAGTCTGGTACGGTTTAAGGTGGGAGACACGCAGAGACAAATGAAAAACGGTCTGGAGGCGGCTGAAATCAACAGCTTCTTGATAGCAAGCTGTTAAAATGACCTTGCTGAGTAAAGGTTGTGGATTGTAAACTAGACTAAATGCACCAATGCACACATAGCCATTCATGCACACACACACAATAATACGATTTACGGCCGGCAAACTACCATGTGCAGACACACACACACACACACACGCGATCGAACTCATACACCTCGAACACAAGCGGCGATGCACACACAAACGCGCACAGAAGCAAACGGAGGCGTGGCGGACACATCAATAGATTAGCCGTGACACGGGGATGGGGAGGGTGGGTGTTAAGGTGATGTGTACACAGGGGCTGACACAGGCCTGAGTGTGGGATGTATTAGTGCTGACAAGGTTAGAGGAGAGGGGGAGGCTTTGGGCACCGGGCTCCCTGATCAAAGGCCTGCAGGGGAGAGCGCAGGCTACCAGGGTAAAAATAACACTCACACTATACAGGGCAGCAGGCATCAGAGTCAGAAAGAGAACAGAAGAGATAGACAGTGGGGGAGAGGAAGGAGGAGGGGGGGGGTCAAGAGAGCTAGAGGAGAGAGGGGGGGGAGTGAGAGAGAGAGAGAGAGCAGGAGAGTAGAGAGCTGAATCTCGCAGCTGAATCAGTTTCCCTCCTTCACATCTTTTGTACGGTTTTATGATAGCATGTCGTTCAGAGGGAGAGATAGAGCATTATTGTAATAGCACTGAGACGGAGAATAACATTAAGCCGTCACTCTCGAAGCGCCGCTCCGAGGGAAAAGACGCCATCATCAAAACCGCGCGGCAGTAAAAGCCTCTCTCTGAGACCAGACTGTCAGATCTTACTTCTTCTGTGTCTCTGTCTGTGTCTCGGTGTGTTCGGGGCGATACAAAGACATACGAGGGGAGAAGAGAGTGGAGATTGAAGTGAGGAAATGGTTTGAAACGAGGTAAGGCGGCGCTGTTTCGTCTCACCGGTGGAGCAGCAGACGTAGACCCTCAGTCTCAGGCAGCTGTGGCCGTGGTGGTGGGTGGGCGTGGCTAAAACAGAGAGCAAACACACACACACACACGTCAACCTTGTGCCCTCTGCAGGCCACACCGCCCTCGACAATCAGCTGTGCAAACTGCAGCTCTGCAGCTGAGCAGCCGCCTGTCCTCGGCCGAACTTCCAGAATCTATTAACAACACCCACATGCCATCAATACAGGTGGGTGACAGCGGCTGAGGAGCCGATATTAAAATACTGGCAGCTCAGCACTCTCAGGTTTTTTTCCCCCCCATCCATCACAATGAACCAGCATCTGCTGGCCTGACTCACAGATGTAGTAGTACTCCTGGCCCACGGTGAACTCGTAGCCCAGCGAGAAGGCGCTGTAGCGCTGGAACTTCTCAGAGAACTTGATGGGGGCGTGGGGCGCGTGGGGCCGGTTGCACTCCCAGCGCTTGAAGCCCAGCTGGGGGTCGCAGGTGCGGTAGCCGCGGTAGCTGACCATGTAGAGGATGTACTGCTCGGCCACGGTGCGCTCCAACGTCCCCCGCTGGCTGGTGTTGTAGTGCGGGCAGTAGATGTCCAGGTAGTCATTGACGCTGACCTGCACCGTGTAGCCTTCCCTCCGTAGCCTGAATGAAGGAAAAGAAGGAAGAAATGTGGATAAGTAACTAGGGCCACAAATAATACATTGCTTTTTATTATCTGGTAAAAGGCTGCCAGGCAAGCAGACACCGGAAAATCACTTACATAGTCCCGCACATAACACCCCATAAAACTGCCACTTGTTGTGGACCCTCTGAGACCCGCGGGAGTGCAGGCTGTCGGTGCCTCAGAGGTGGAGTGAAGATACTGTTATTATATGAATCTAGACGAACTGATGAATCCATTGATACCAAATATGTCACGCTAGCTTGTCGAGAAGGGACTCAAAGCCTGGGCAAAATGTAGGTGATTTTCTGAGGGGTCCCCTTGGACCCACGAGTCTCCCCCTTTGCAGACTTCATGATAATACCATGCTGTTGTTTGCATGCGGTATAAATGTGTTTTTTGAATGCGTATTTGAATATTTCTGCATACTGGGGTCCCTAAACAGTCTTGGAATTGCATAAATGGGGTTTGACTGGAAAGCTGAGACTCGTGTGGATCCAATGGAGCCCATTTGTATTCATGTGTGATGATGTTAGTCACCATAGTAGCCGTTTCACACAGTGAGAGCATTCTTTTTAAACTTCACGTCACTGTATAAAGTGACCTGTTGTGACCTCTTAGGATAGTGACAGCCTCATGAAACTTTACCACCACAAACTAGAGACCTTGGCCATTCAGAGGCTTTCCTTGGTAACAGAAGTGCTCACCATGCAATCGCAGAAGAATCTCCAGAAGGTATTTTGGAGGGTTTTTTGATCATTTTGATCAATTTGAGAATATAAAATCCAAATCGCAGTAACAAACGGTATTATCCCCAAAAATTGCTGCAACGTTTACAATATAATAGCACATGGTCACCATAAACTATCATCATCACAATGAACAACTTGACACACACTGCTGAGCTGAGATGAATAATAAATTCAATTTCGCCCAATAAATCGCCCTAAATCCCCACACACGTCTTCAGTCCATAAAGTATCATAAAATAGTGAAAACCACAAGTCTCCAAAGCCCACGATGATGTCACTCCCTAACCCCAAAGATATTTCATTTACAAAAAAGAGAAAAGCAGCAAATTCTCGACGTAAAATCAAAACAAAGAGGCCAGAGAGGAACAGACTTTTCCCTCAGCGCACATTAACGCCCTCTTCCCACCCGCCCCTGCATACAACAACCCACATTTCCGCACTTAACGCCTTGTGGCGAGTGCTGAGAACGCTGCTGAGAATGATAATCTGCACTCCTGTCTCTCCCCCCCCCCCCCCCAGCCACAAGCCGGGTCACTGAGGCGGAAGGAGATCCTGTCAGGGGCAATGTATGCTCTGGCCGCGAGGGAACCGGCCTGCACGCGGTACGTATATGGCCCAAGCTCCTCTGGCAATCGTCGCTGATGGACGACTAGGCTGGTGAGGCAGGCCACTCTGAGGTTGTGTATGTGTGTTTGTATGTGTGTGTGTGATGTACACGACAGTACAGTAACCCTGAATCAAGGCTCCTCACGGAACAACTGAGATGATGATGTGATGTGATTTCGCACTCTGCTGCCACGCTGCGATCTTCACTGTTTGTAATACTAAGTATATACTTATTATGTAAATTACACAATCTGTAATTAGACAAAGTAGAAATCATTAGAAGGGCTCCTGCAGGTGAGCTGATGAGATGGGAATTGTCCTTGGCTGCAGTGATGTGTAACGCGCGTCAACAGCCGCTGTAATGACTCATTCGCACCACTAGGTGGAGGTATGGCGCCGTCTTGTGTTGGGAAAGCGAACCTCTGCACTTTCTTCCTCTCCTGGTTGTCTCCTTTCTTACACATTTTCTGTTACACAGAGGAGCACACAGAGGAGCACACACATACACACAACAATCCCGCCCTGTCTATACGTTGTTCCTACACACACGCACACACACACAAAGCGGCTCACACTTTAATGCGCACACGTGCATACCTTACTAGGTCAGGCCTCCAGAGAGATTTTTATTCAATTACAAAATGTGGATCAGAAATGTCACAGCCTCTCTCTCTCTCTCTCTCTCTCTCTTCTCCTCTCTCTCTCTCTCTCCATCTCCTTTCTTCTCTCTCTCTCTCTCTCTCTCTCTCTCTCATTCTCTCTCTCTCACTCTCTCCTCTCTCTCTCTCTCTCTCTCTCTCTCTCCTCTCATCTTCCCATCGCCCCTTCCCTTCATTTACACAGGCAGATGAAGATCAGTTCTCTTAACCACTGCTCTTTTTGAGGCCATCAATCTTATCTGTGCTTTCTATCCCCGCTGCTCAGATGTCAGATGACAGACTTTTGTCTTGCAGTGTTGCGGGAAGAGACAACACAGCTATGCTTCAAAGGGACTATATTTAGAGAGGGGGGGTTGGTGGTGGAGGAGGGGAGGAAGTTTGAGATTCGGGGTGGGGGGCAGAGATAGATAAAGCGGTACAATGGGTGTGGGATAGAGAGAATGGTAAGCAGATAGACCGAAGATGAAAGTGGGAGAAAGAGGCTGTGTTGAATATGAAAAGCACGCCGTGAGGAGAATCCCGGATGCGGGTGGCGTGTAAAAAGTCAGAGAGTGATGCAGTCATTGAGAAATAGGTGAGAGGACGTCGGCGAGCGAGAGGAGCTGAATGCAAGGAAGCAAGAGCAGGAGGAAGACTGTGTTTGAGCACTCAATATAGTATCTATGGATGAAGAGGACACTTTATTTGGCGCATCTCATGTGGCCTTGAGTGTCCTAGGTGGGGGTGAATCTAGGGCTGCCATGATCAGTCTCTTTATCAATAAATACATTTTTTTGATGAATCTATTTAACGTTTCGTCTTTAAAATGTCAGTGAAGTCAAAATGACAGTTACAATCTCACAGATCCAAAAGTGACCTCTTCAATTAGTTTGTGTTTAATCACAGTCCAAAACCCAAAGGTATTCAATTCATAGTGTAAAGACTGAAAAAAAAGAAGAAGATCCTCACATTTGAGCATCACACTTGGGATTTGTTTAATAATTGCTTGTTAAATAACTTCGGTAATAACTAGTAATCATTGAAATTGTTGTAACCAATGGTTTCAACCCTGGACAGACGACCCTGTTCCTTTTGTTCGTTATCACTGAGCCTCAGCAGACACAGCTACACGGCACGAGGATCATTCGTTCCAATTGTAAAGTCAGCCGTAAGAAGAAGCAGGGGAAGAAAGGAAGAGGAGGAGGAAAAAAACAACTCTGGAGGAAGAAGAGAAGCTACGGTGGTGCAGAAGAAAGAAAAAAAAAGCAGGAGACTAAAAGGTGGAGTGAGAAGAACAGGCTGGCTGGGTGAGAGGAGTCCCTCTAGTGTGACGCCGTTATATAAGCAGTCCACTTAGGCGGCACAAGACAGAAAGGTTGGCAGGGCAGAGAGGGACGGAGGGAGGAGGAGCAGAAACAGTGGAAAGGCGGGTGAGGGGAGACTTAATAACGTACAATGGTGGGGGGGGGAGTAGAGGAATAGGTGAGGAAGGAAAATGCGTTGAATGATGACAACAAAGAGAGAGGCGCAGAAAGGAAGGCGGAGGCCCAGACAGAGACATAGTGCTCCCCGGGGATGAACATATATGTGGTAAAAGTGCATAAAAAAAAAAAGAAAAGAAAAGAGCGATGGCTCTCATTCTCTCGGTTTTCCAACTCTCTCTCTCTCTCTCCGCTGTGCATTGTCTCTGCGCCGCTTTTGCTGTCTCATCATCATTTTCCTATGAGTGGGAGTGCACAGCTAGTTAGTAAAGGCTGCACAAGCTGGTGAAGACTGCCAGGGGAGGCAGATAGCTGTGAGAGAGGGAGGGAGGGAGGGAGGGAGGGGGGGAGAAGACAAAGATAGCAACACTGCACCTTTCACATCATGCGCTAAAAAGAGTCCTTTGGAGAATACCGGCGGTATCAATAAATAACAATGGTGAGGTAGAGCCACAGCTAAAGACACTTGTCCTACAGCTACAGGAAATCTATAATTCCTGTAGTAGAAAACACAACCATAAATAATCTTTTGTGAGCAAGAAAAGTGAGGAATTAAGAGGAAATATTTCCCTCACTTTCCCCGATATGAGTGGTGTCGATCATTCTTTTTTTGTTGTGCTTCACTGAGCTAAAAACAAATCCATGTCCTCTGTCATTTTCCTGAATAGTAATTTAGCTCGATAGCATCAAGGCAGAAGACTAAGCCCCACTGACTTTCAAGGAATATAATAGCAGTGGAATTGTACTTTTTTTGCTTTTTGTTCAGTGACGTGAATGGATATGAAAAGTGTAAACCCACCAAGGTATTCTTCACAGTCTGAAGGTAGTGCTGTTTGTTCTGCTGCAGCTTCGCCCTACATTACTGCCAGAGGCTCCAACTGTTTTCAAAAATCCATTAAAAACAGCTGGAAGAGACAAGTTGTTGCTTTTGACAAACATAGTCCAACCGTAGAGTAGAAAAGACAGTAATGGCTTCTGACTGGAGGAAAACAAAAGGAAACACTCGTGGGTTTCAACTCTTCAGGTATTAAAAGGAATACTTCGCCCCTAAAAAGGTGATTTGTATGTCTTTAACTCACCTCGAGTTACATTGAATCCTTGAAGAAAATGTTGTTTTTCTCCCATAACTCCACCGTGGACGGAGAATACAAGAACGGGGAAAAGGTTTTGATGAATGGAAGTAACTGGGGGACGCGTTTAACGACAGCAAACCTATGTCAAAACATCCGTTTACAATCTCTCACACAACTCGTGCGGTTCAATTGAGTCTTGTTGATCCAGTCGTCGGCTCACTCCTTCCCAAACGCATGCATTTAGTCAGGCGTGCTGACTCGTCCATGTGCGTTTGTGCCAAAGTGTTTTAAATATTAAGCTTTTAGCGATAGGCAGTGTACCTACTGTAAATAATAAAATGACTCCGGTAGTTTGCTTGCTTTTATGGAATAACATCATATGTGCCTTCTGGGAAATGAAAGCCAGATAACTGTTGAACAGCGTTTTTTATTACCTCCCACACTTTTATTGGGCCAGATTTTCCTTCCAGAGATACAAAAGATTTGTCCTCCAACTTCCTTTATGTGCTTTTCTGTGTCAAAGACAGCACCCGTGGAGCCACGATTCAATTTAAAGAATCGACTTTGGCATAAACGCTCTCCTCGCCTTCGCAGACAGTAAGTAATGTTTTTGGACGTCTGCATTGTCTCTCATTACTGCTTTTCAAGATGGCTGCCACGAAAAGTTAGTTCATTAAAACTTGTTATTAATGCAATTATGTTCAGATCTTGTACTTGCCGAGTACCTCCACAGCGTCACTGTCACAAAGCTGCTCTCAGTACAGATGAGGTCAGCGCGGCATCCTCATTGACGACCTTAAAGACACACTCTCTGGGGTAATCAACTCCGGCCTCGTCAGGGGGATAAACTACCGATGCGCTAAATGGCGTGACTTAAAAGCCGCCCACCAATCATCTGTTTACTACCGGCAGGACTCGTCCAATCGAGTCCCCTGGCAGGGACGAGCTGGGCTCTGCTGTTTTTTCTCTGTACCTCAGCACCAAAACTCATTAGTTGTGCACGCACACGTGCGCACAAAAGGGACACAGACAAACAATCAGACATGCATGCGGGCGTACACACACACACACACACACACACAATCACAACATCTCCTGTGAGTCGTCACTGATTGAGTTAACGCCGCAATTAACGGCCCGGTTTACAACGTTTCGATCCAAAATGGAGGGTTGAAGGGGAAACAAGTGCTGAGCCAGTCAGTGGGAAGAGGCAAACGCTGCAACTCTCCTCCATTACTATTAGACCACTGGGAGTCATCCACCATTCCCTCCGCAAACCTCTGTCCACTCTAACCTCAGAGAGATTGAGGAACATTACCTTTTTTTATATTTACCCGTTGCTGTATAAACCTCCCCGCGGCTCACCCCCCCCCCCCCCCCGGCCCTCGCACCTTTGCCTCCCTCGTTCCAGAAGCTCCGCCACATTCCTTTCCTGGCCTTTATCTAATTCAGGGTAGCTCTGCAATAACGCTTTTTGGAACATTTACAGACATCCGCACCTTGGGAGCTATCCCGCACATCTTACCTCAACCTGCAGCATATAGTTCTGCTATAAGAAATTACAAGTCTTGCCCAAGGACACCGTGACAGCAATTACCTTTTCAAGGCGGTCACCTTTGCAGCAGGCCGCGGCTCGCAAAAAAAACGCACAGTGTAAAAGTACGATTGTTAAAAAAATGAATCTCATTTGTCACCACAGCCACAGTGTGCCGTTTAAATGAAGGAATCACTTCAGTAACTCATACATCTGGGCTGATGCCGTGACATTCACACTGCGTGCCAACAACAGCGAGGTGAAAGAGCTTCGTGTGAGCAGCGTTTTAAGGCTCAACTGCTGCTGTAGTTTGAACATGCAGAAAGTTATGGATTTCAGCTTTAAAAGTGATATTTTATTGATCTCCTATAAGCGAATTCTCTTTGCTTTCCGCTCTCGGTGGGAGGTCACAGTGCAGCCTCAGCTAAAGAACAGCATCCAGCAGCGCGCCGACACAGAGGCTGAGAAATGGATCTTTCGGTTAAAGGACGGACTACCTGCTCACTATTCCGCGCTGCAGTTCAGTTGCGTGGTGTCTCCGTCTCCCCCAGCCTCGCTCCGGGCGTGCCTTTAGTGAAGTGGGTGGGAAGGAGCTGGAGGGGCCCGTTCAGAAATGTAAAGTATTAGCCAACCTATCTGAGGCGAACGCATGAGAGGGGCATGCTGTGTCACATATTAAGGAACACAGCATTTCTGGCAGGCAGCACCCCAGGATTTATAGTCCAAGCTGGTGGTGGGAGGGGGGGGGGGGGGGGGGTGATGCAGAGATGAGTCAGGACTCCAGCATTGACCGGAAAAACACACAACGATCCCAATCTGGGGGTTTACGGCCCTCCATAGGGGTCACAAGAGAGCAATTCAGAGAGAGAAAGCCTGACACAAGGGCTTCATCGTTCCGTTATTATATTTTTTTCTGTTAATCAATGCATATTTTTGTCTGTAAAATATCCCGAATCTCCTTCAAATTGCTTTGTCTGACCAGCAGTCAAAACCTTAAATACGTCAAAAAAAAACAAACAATGATACAAAACACAGCAGATACCAACAAACAGCAGATCCTCACAGTTGTTCCTCTACTATGTGATACATCTGTATGCTGAAATGCATTTTTCATTGTTTTTCTTGTGGAAATAGTGGAAAGTTTTACCTCCACAGGCCCTTGAAACAGAACAACACGAGAGGCGTTTGTTGGTCGCGGGTCGACGTAGTCTGGAGACATCGGCCCGACACACAGAGCACTTTGTGTTTGCTCATTGGCTCAATGGGCTCCCTTATTTGAATTGTTGCAGTGACGGAAACAGAACTGATCATGATCACCATAATCACACCGTCGCCACGGCGCCAACCTCTGATTAAATCACTTGCAAAGCATTATGGGTCGCTGCCAGCTCGTTCAGGGGAAATATGATCCGGCATAAATTCCATTGATTAATCTTTGTGGCTTAAACTGCTCTTTACTTTCTAGACATCCACAGAGGAAGTTTAAATATCAAACAGAAATATGGATGACAATGTGAATATTAAACCGTGGCTGTCCTCCAACTAGACTATATAATAAATGTAACAGTGGCCTTTTTTTTCTCCTTTTATTACACTGAATCGTATCCAAGGAGCACTTGGGAATGCTTTACTGGTGGTAGTTGGCGCCTGTTCTTTGGGCGGCAACTCGGACTGGCAGCGATGCGGCCTACACTTTACTGAGCACTCGTATCCGGCAATTAAACCCCATATTTTCATAGCTATGGCTCACTTTGATGCTACTGGGATTTTGAGTGGCCGAAACATATCTGCGCCATGGTCTCTGCAATGTCCAAAACTCTATGTAGAAATTGGATGGATGACACACACACACACGATAGAGGGAAAAGACGATGGGAACCCCTCTTCTCCGATTGACAGGAAGTCTTCAGAGGTGTGATGAGGCGATGTCAGACCGCGGTCACGACCAGTCTTGAGAAGCCAGCCGTCCCCGCTGAGCTCGTGGTGTGATTAGGCTGGATGCTGCGACGAGCCGCGGTAACAAGGGTCCACCTCTCTTCAAGGTGAGGCTCTAATTGTACCTCGCCATTAAAGGCTCCATCGCCCACATCTGCTCCATCTGCGAGCTCACTGCTCATTTGCTGCCTCACACACACAGTCCCCCTTCTGCCTCTTGTTCACTATTTATCCAGCTTCCTAAGATCGTGAAGCACAGCTCATTCTCCTCTCTCCTTCATCCGACACAGCCTAATAATGGACCGTACCGACCCGGTTTACTTCCAAACGAGATTGAGTTTGACGTGTTCCGATGACGGGGTTCCGGACATTAAAACAGGATAGAGAGGTTGCTCGTTTTTACGCAAAACATTTCAATGTTTTTCATCCCTTTTTGTCTTTTTTTGAAAAAGTATTTATGATTAAAATAAAACTGAAAATCAGTATCATTTCTGTCAAAGCAAAAGTAATTTAAAAACCATATATAACCATATTCAACGATTCAACACTTTCTTGGTTCTCTGTCACGATTCAATATACAGGGGTCAAGAGTGTATATGATTAATGAGTTATTACATTTGAAAAAAATTGTATCAACAACACATTTCTAAACCAGCCCGAGTATAAACTTTTTACTGAAATTAAACGAGGAATTTCTTAATTCTCAGTGGCTCCAAGAACAGCACGTTATATCAATAATAGACATGTTGCCTGTCACATAAATAAAATGGCTAGGCTTTGGCTAGCTGCCTTTTCTCTCACAAATGAGCCAATTTCACACAAAATAACACTGTGAAAGAGGGATTTTGTGGGATTTTTCACCAAATAGACCAATAACGCTTGACACAACTTTGACTTACTCTTTAGGATGGATTCAGAATCTTAAAAGATAAGAATCTTAATCCTTAGTTGAATTGATCTTTCCCCCTCCTACCCTAATTCTTTCTGTATATTTCTGTTTGCTATTCTGCTAAACATCTGATGAGTCCCTTCACCTAATGGACCTCTTGCCCATATGGTGCCTGCTGCAGTATGGAATTCATAAAGTGATGACTCATGTGCAAATCAGACAATAAAATAGTGTAAAATGGGCAAAAAGTGAATAATAAAATAAATCTTCACAACCTTAATCAAGGACGCAGCCTGCTCTGTCTCACACCTTATCTAATACATCCGCTATTAGACAATACATTCTTGGAGGAGCTGAAATGAGACTGAAGCTGGACAATCGACATAAGCAATCAATATCCTTTCCCTTGGAATGGATTCTGAGCGGAGGTGTGGACACATTGTGGCAATCAACGCCAAATGCAGCCCCTTTTTTGTCACAGACCGGACACATCACCTTTGAGAACACACCCGTTTGTATTTTGTCTGGGTGCTGGCCTCAGAGAGCGAGAGAGAGAGAGAGAGACGGCGTCAGACACACAGAGACAGAGAGCGAGATAGCAGAGGGGCTGTGACACACAAAAGAAGCTCTCGTCAAGATGAATTCTCCACAGCACACGTCCTCGGCGAGGGTGCCAGGCTCTCCCGCTGGCCCGCTGTGGCCATGTCCAAAAACAAAGTGCTCATCTCGCCCACCTCCAACTGTCTGGCCACTGACAGAGGAAAAAGGAGGGCTCACAGGTTCTCAAACAGCTCATGGACCTAAAGAAGAAATGGACAAATTCGGCCAATTCTAAACCAGCGCAACACTGAACAGGAAATAACCACAATAATAATAACCACCAATAAAATATGACACAAGCGTAAATCCGCAGAGATGCCTGTGCGCCATGAGAAAACTCAACCACTTCTATTATCTCTGCAGAGTATGTAAGCTTTGAAGTTCAGCGTGCGAGGGGTTCGGCTGCTCTCACAGGAAGTCAACCACAGTAGGGTGTTCACTTTAAAAAAAAACCTCAGTGTTTAAGCCCCTGGTCTGGGCTGGCACACATATCCCTCTCTCAGTCAGAACGAAGGGAGAGAGGAAAGAGAACAAAGACAGAAGGGAGGGAGGGAGAGGTGGAAAGCAAGAGAGAAAGATGAAGGAAAGTAGTTCTAGGTCAGATTTAGACTGGACGATATTCAGCCAGCGCCAACCCTAATGTGGAGCGCCAAGTAGAATAATCTGCTCTTTTATCTCCGAGCCATGGCAACTGCAGGGCTTCATGTAGGTACGCAGCCCCCCCTAAAGACCACCACACACACTCGCTCACGCACTTTGAGAAACGTCAAAGCAAAAAAAAAAAAGGGAACACACTCCCCTATGACCGAGGCCAAATACAATCAACGTGCGCACGGCGTTTAGCAAATAAACACTCTCGCGCTACGTCGTGTCCCAGCTCGCGATCTCCCCGAACACGGCGAACATACAGAAGCACAAATGCGCGAAACACTTCGACGCGGGCCCCCATGAATAATTCACCCACTTTCTTTAAATAACCCGTCGCCCCTTTTAAAACATATCCTCATTTCTTTGTGCAAACAACCCTCCAGCTCGCACAGCAGAGTGGTCATGGAGTAATTATTTACACGTTCCACCAGAGAGCACTGATAAGAGCCCGTACACGAGGAGAGAAAGAGCTGCTGCTGGGGGGGGGGGGGGGGTGTCTGCTCAGGTAGCATGTCAATCTGTGGACCATTAGCAGGTGATGCCGGGCAGGCATGTTCAAAGCAGCTCCTTGGGTACGACGAACCTTTCTATCTGAATAATTGACTGACCGCAGCCCACGTTTGCTCGCTCCTCTTGATAGCCTCCGCATCAACCGACGTAGTCCCCCCCCCCCCCCCCCCCCCCCCCCTCTCCTCTTAACTTCCATTCTCTCTCTCTCTGCCTTTTGTGTTTTCTTTTTTACTTCCTTTCCTCAACCTTCCATCACTCTCCGTCTCCCGAGGCCCTGAATTGTGAAGGTTGCCGGTGCATATAGGCACTCATGTAAGCGAGGAGATAAAGAGGGGAGCGTTGTGAAAGAGCTTCGACGTGAGATATCCCTGCAGAGGCGAGGCATCTTTGCAGCTTGTTTACTTCTTCAGGACAATTTTCCTAACACCAAAGCTGGGAGGTGCTTCGCGTTTGCACCGTTTTCTGTTCAAGCTCTTACGATAGATTGAGAGGAGATTTGAGTGGACAGTAGAGAGCATTGAGCACTGAGCAGGCTCCGATGAGAAAGGCCTGGAACAGAGAGAGAGAGAGAGAGAGAGGGATGTTTCACCACACGATGACACACGAGAAAGAGCCTCTCTCTGTAGCCACAATGCCTCCTCCTGAATATGGAAACCCCCTTTCTGGAACAACTTTTTGATGAGGCACAATACATTATCCCGAGGAGTCGAATCAAATTCACCCCCAACCCACCCAACCCCACCTGCCTCCGTTCGATATGCGGCGCAGCATCTGGCCGTGGGCCGTTAATGAATGCCGCCTCATGCCATCTCCTAATGGAATTGCCTTGTCTTGGAGTTCACTGCTGTGACACCGGCTCAGCAGTGGCGGAAAGATTACTAGAAAGATTAAAAGACAGAATAAACCAGATGCTGCGCATGACGGGCAGCGAGGCCCACAGATCACACATTAGATAATTGGTGTAAAAAAAAAAAAAAAGAAATCCCCCCGGCTCCGTCTCTCCTCTGCTTTCTGCCGCGGTTTGGAAATGGTGGGCAGCAGATCCCCGCCTGGCGTGCTGTCACACCTCTGCAGTGGAAACGGTTTGAAGGGGGCTGGAACAAAGCCTGTGTGGTGTATGTTATGTCTGTGTGAAGACGGTGCCTTTGTGGACCCAGTGATGAGCCTAAATCCAATGGCGTAGTTACGCAGCTGGTTGGATTTAGGAACAATGCCGCGTCAATCTTACTGACATACACAGACAAGGCAACGACTCACACAAAGACGAGCGCACGCACACACTTCTTTGCCTCACTCCAAAACAAACACCCTCTCACTCCACTACACATGCACACTTTATCTCCCTCTCTCGTGTGCCAGTGCGTCTTTCTCTCCCTCGTTTTTTTTTTTCCACTTTGCTTCACTCCACACTATCTTTTTCTTTCCATCTACAATGTGTAGTTATCTCTCCCTCCATCTCTTCCCCTCTCAGAGCGGCCCAGCGATGGGCTTGTGCCCTTTCATAATTCATGGAGTTGTTCTTATGGCTCAGGCAGCCGTGTCGGATGTGAATCTGTGTGCCTCAAAGGCTCACCTGGCCTACTCCACCTCAGCCGGGAGGGTTACAGCTCGAGCCGCTGTGCTCAGGTACCATACAGCACTAAATCAACTCGCCCAATCCTGCCTCGGTCGTATAGCACTAACAGCACATGCAAAATCTCTGCTTTGGTTTAACTCTCCACTAGCTAGGCCACCGTTTTTCAATTTGTTAAGCTTAAATGCAGCTGACAGTAGGGCTGGGCAAAAATGTAAATCCCTTCATGTATCATCTTATTGTTTCGTTGTGCAGGTTGTAATCAAAAATCACTAAAAATAGAAGTGCAGTTTGTATTTAACACATAAGAGCTTAATGCTTGAACCTCGCCATGAATACTTTATTTGTGATTTTATATGCATTCACCATATTGTGATACATAATTGATTTGATAAATATGTATTTAAAGGGTTTTTGGCCACTTGGGGCAGCATTACTATCTTTAAACACAATAATAACTTATTGTCACCTAATACATTTTTGTGGCGAACGTGTGAAAGTGGCTTTTATAGCAGATACAGAGCAACTTTGGCAATCTGGCTGATTCAATATTCACTCTTGTTTTATCTCTGTTTTGGTCTCCACCATCTCCTGAAAGAAGTATCCGTCTCTTTCTTCACTTGTTGCTAAATACTCAATGCTACCAACATATCACAAACTTTGTCTTTCATGTGGTGCGGGGATTGTAGTGTACAGTGTTTGTTTGTTTTTTTGCAGAAAACAGCTGCCACTGGAAATAATGCTAATTAGACTGAACGAGACATGAAAGTTGCGAGGCAAAAAAACAAAAAGAAAGATGCTAGAAATGCTCTGTAGCGCTGAGGGTAACTGCAGAGTCAGCTGAATTCTCTGTGGGTTCATAGGAGCCCTGTGACATTATATGTCTCCATTGTAATGTAAAATATTGATAAAAGCAGCTTTCAATCAATATCCCAATATTGATTCCAAAAATAACTTATCTAACAATGCCCGTCTTTATTTTGTACCGAATCGATGCCGTCTAAACCAAACGGTACCATAAAGTAAGCGAATAGATCCATGCAGATAAAAAAAACAACACACACATTTTCAAATAATGAAACACCATGACACACTCAATGTGCTCTCGGAGTAAAATGACAGATTTGATCGGTCACTTGATTGGAAGCTGAATCAAGCTGCAGGGCGTTTGCTTCCCGCTGTGCGGTTCTGTGGGTAAAATGGTCCATGTGGCAGGAAAACAAAGGATGAGAGTCTCTGCTAAACAGGCAGCTGAGTCGGTGAGTGTGTTTCATGTGCGCTGTATACCATACACACACACACACACACACGCACACATACACAAACACACACACACGTATTTGCTTGTGTACTATCCCATTAAACACACAGACACCTCCTCAACTGGTAAGCAGTCACAGCTGGGCTTCTCTTTCCTCACACACCCGGCCCAGATGAGTGACAGCTTTATGGACACGTTCTGAACACAAAAACACACACACACACACACAGAAACACAAACATTAAAGGCACACTCTCACACTCACACACACCCACACACACACATACAGCATCACACCGACAGAATGAGAAGGAGACTCGTTAGCCACTTTAATCAATGTTAATCACTGCAGACTCGCCTCACTGTCAAGACTGCGACAATGTCTGTCTGAGAAGGAAGGGACGGGAGAGAGAGAGAGAGAGACGGAGCGAGGCAGACGGAGCAAGAGAAACACAGACAGACTGGGTGGAGCAGGGCGGGGAGTTGAGTGCAAAAATGTGAAAACGGTATCCAAAAATATACACTGCCCATGGAGCGCTGAACCCATTGCAGTTTTGATGTGCTTTATCTTGTTTTTCAAGGTCTGTTTCTTGGGACCGTGTGGCTGGGCCTCGGTGGGAGACGTGGTCGAGCCAGGCTCGCGCCAACGGGGTTTAATTTCAGCTGGAGGGGGGGGGGGGCGGGAGGACGGAGAGGGAGGGGGGTAGAGGGCACAGGGAAGTGAGGATGCGAGCGGTAGCTGGGCAGAAAGATAGAGAAGAAGGATAGGAAAAGAAGAGATGAAGGAACATAGAGGTGAAGATAAGAATTGAGTCGAACGGGGTGGGTGGGGGGGGGGGAGTGTGCCCAGGCATAAAGATAGCGGAGAGGTGAAACGCTTTAAGCGAGGCAGAAGAAAGGGATGCAGAGACGGAGGGCGGCAAAGGAGGGAAAATTGAAAGATGAGAGGAGAGATTATTAAGAAAAGATGTGAAATGCATAAATAGCTCGTGACAAAGGGAACGGATCCGCTGAATGAGCCGTGAATGTTGGGGGGGGACGACAAAGACTTTGTTTGGAAGTTGGACCGGTGGAGGCCAAGGTGATGGGAGTCCGGCTGGGAGGGAGACGGCAGATTGGGGGCAGAAAGTAACACACAGATTGTGTTTATCAATATGTAATACAAATTTGGGTGTTATGAAATGGGCTTTGGCCTTCACGGTTTAACCAAAAACGTCTGTGCAAAGCTTAACCGCTGTGCAGGCATCCGGCGGGAGCACAGGCTGAATAGTAATGTCTGCGAGCGGTGATTAGAATTTCAGATAGCGACCGGCAGGCCGCTTTGCCATGATTCCTGCGCGTAACGCGGCCGGCCTGTGAAGCGAGGCATACAGGAGCTCTGAATGCGACCATATGTGTGGAAAGATAGAATACTCGCAACCGCCTAATGTACTGAGCTGTGTGTGTGTGTGTGTGTGTGTGTGTGTGTGTCAAATCAACCCCGTAAAAACCCGCTGCTCACCGAGAGTTGACCTGGTGCAAGGGTCCCACTAACTAGGCTTCACATCATATTAAGTGCAAACAGACAACTGGCACACACTTCCACATGGCGTTTCCCTGAAGTGTGTCCGTCTGTCGGAAATTGACGGCTGTCAGTAGGCGGGAGGAGGGGAGGGAGAGGTGAGCGTTGTCGGGGTAGAGATGACAGGACGAAGCAGATGGAGGGGGCAGAGATCAGGAGAGGTGGTGCAGAGAGGGGGAGAGGAAAACACAGATAAAAGAGAGACAGAGGGAAAGGGAGAGATAAGAGGATAACCCCTCCCTCCCTTCCTCCCTGTCAGTCTTTATGATCGTCTATTTGGCGTCTTCTCTCCATCAGCGACTCGGTAACCTTCAGCACAAAACCCAAGTAGAGATGATGAATTGAGACGGAGAGCAGAGAAAGGACGGAGATTAGCAAACACGGACAGATGATGAAAAATGACAAACAGAGAGAGAGAGAGAGAGAGAGAGAGAGAGAGAGAGAGAGAAAGAGAGGGAGGGAGAGGAGGAGGAGGAGGCGTTTGAGGAGGAGAAAGTAAAAATTGGAGGGAGGAAAGGTGACATTGGGGGAGGAGTGTGGAGGGGAGCAAGCCGCTGGCTTTTAGCTGGAGGACGGCCACGGGATGACATTAGAAGAACGCACTTTGGCTGCTCCTGCTGCGAGGTTCTGCGTGCACACACACACACACACACACACACTATAATACATGAGCACACACAAAAGAGGCAGGCGGATAAACAGACACATGGACAGACAGCTCTGTAAACACACACACACACACACACACACACACACACACACACACACACACACACACAGGTAAAAATAAGCAGCTAACTGGTGCTGCATACTTATGCCTCCTAACCTGTGGGGAGCCCGCCTCCCCTCTTCTCCCTTCCCTCCCTTCCCTCCCCTCTCCTCCACCTCTAGTCTAGTTTGTGCGCTGGTCTGATAACCTTCATGGCAACTGGGCTAAACACACACTCAGGGTGACGGGTCTGCCTACCTGCAAAAACAATGATAACTGTGTCTGGGGGGGCTTCAGAGGCTGCTGCCAGCTAGTTACAACACGGATACAATTATTAGCACCAGAAATGGAGCGTTTGACACGTTGTAATTTAAGCCAAATGAGCGTTATCACGTTGAAACAGAGCCATATTTTAGTGTTAATTTTACGACAGGGAGGATATTACTTATATCTTGCGTTAGACGGATAAATCGGCTGGCTAATATATTTCGACTGATACTGGCCTTTAATTAAAAATCAGATGTCAGCCAGTCTGTGTTGTAAAATTAAATAATGGGGTCTCGTCCCTCCATGGACACTAAAAAACAGACCGTAAAACCAGGAATGACATTTATTTTATTTTCACTTTATATTCATTCTTGTGGTTGTTAAATATATTTCTTTATTTAAAAGCAGTACGTATGCAGAGACCTGCCAGTTCTAAATCACCTTCATTAGCTGATTATTAAGTTTTAGGCAGCAGGGGGGGAAGTGACTAATTGCAATTACCATCATCACTGCTGCAAATTCCCTTTGTAAAAACCAAACAATGATTTTACTTTCACTTGAGTCAAATCTTTTTGTACTCCTCTTTCCACCTTTCATGGGGAGTTGAAGGGCAAATGGTTCAAGTCACTGAAATGGCACGGCATTGGAATAAAGGAATGAATGAATAAAACTCTCAGCAGCAAATATCAACAGATTCAATACTTTTAAATTGAACATGATAAAGGTGCAATGGCATTGACATCAGTAAGTGAGTTATCTGAGCCGTTTAGTTTTCTGTGCAGAATCCTCACACAGCAACCAAAGTGGTGCTGAGACAAATGTTGATTAATTGATTAGTTTACAGACAAATTAATTGAAAACAATTGTGATAATCAAAGTCATTTATCAAGCAAAAGGCTTGAAGCAGAAAGCTGGAAACAGTGAATGTTTTACTGGTTTCTAGCTTCTCAAATGTGGGGATTTGATACTTTCCTCTGTTTCATAGAACAGTCAATTGAATATTTTGTTTTAGATTGTTGTTTGGCCAAAACAGTTAATTCAAAGACTCTGGCTAACAGTTATGGGCATTTATAGAGATTAATTGAAATCAACAGATGAATAGATTATTAAAATAATGCAAAACAGTGGTCATCCAAACCTCAAAGCCTGTTTCCAGCAGAATATGAAAGTGTACTTTATGTTTAAGACAGTAAGCAACCACAGAAGCAGGAAGAACAGCACATTCTGTATTTGTAAGGGAAGAACAAGACAGGACAGAAGAGACGGCGAGGAGAGAAAACAGGGAAGAAAAACAACCTCATGAAAGGAGGGAGGACTCATTCAGTGATGAAAAGAGCATTACAGTCCCTTTTTTCCAAATTGCCCCCATTCTCACATGAGGCACCGACTAAGCGCCCTTTACCTCTCCCTCGGAGCGAGGCATAAACGAGTGGAGCGACAGACGTAGAGAGACGAAGGTCCTCCCCTCCCCAGAGAGAGGGGTGGCGCACTCATCCGTACTGATCTTAAAACAACAACCTCCCCCCCCTCTTGCTTGCTCTCCTTTTCACTCTCCCGCTCCATCCTTCCTTCCTTCCATCTCAACCTCCCTCGCGGCCTCTCGCCTAGTCTCCTCACACCTCACGACCCCCTCCTCCCGCTTCACTTCCTCATTTCACCATTCATTTGCAGCTCCTTATTCGTCGCCTTTCTCTGTTTGTCTGTTTGATTGCTCGGTGTTGGTTTGTTGTTTGCTCTTGTTCTCGCTGCAGTTCTCAGCCCCTCATCAGTAATCGTTGCTCTATCAAACCCTCATCTCTCACTCTGTCTCATCCGTTTGATCACATTTCCATGTCACTCTTTATGTCTTATAAATACCAAAGGAGGAACTCTGACCCTGCTCTAGTTTCTAGCACAGTCGGAATCTCTCTTCTTCTTCCTCGCTCCTCACTGGAGCCGAAGAAGGAATATCTAACTGCAATGCAAACAGGAGCAATATTACACCAAGCCTGTACTCACGTAGAACGTAGAATAAAGAAGATGCATCAGTATCATGCATAACCACTGAACATACTGCATCTTGTATGTAGTATCAAACATGAATCAAGTGTAATACTGAGGAAAAAAGTCACATGTGGTTGAAAACAACCTTTGACCTGTATTCTTTTGTCACACACGTTGGTCAAGCATTAACCATAAACAAGTTTTCTATTAAAAAAAAGAGCAATTTAGCCCACATTTATAAAGATATAGCATATGCATCATTTATATAAGTCTGCCAGTAATGTTTAGATACTGTCTCTGACTGACAGCCCATAATAGTAGGTTTGACAGCTCTGCTGTCGCTGCTTGACTTAATGTGAGCTTCAGATGTGACAGCATCAGCTGCTTCACAGTCCTGAATCCTGGAGGTCAGCTTAAAAAGTTGGTATGATATGCTTTTAATGAACCACTGACAATAACTGCTTTGATTATGAAAAAACCCTCTTATAATAAAACATAAATGATCTGGAGAGTTGCTACAGTACAATGGTACAGATTTAAATAACCTTTTGGATGAAGCACAAACCCTCTTATAGTTCACATCTCATAGACTAATTGAATTCAATATATTGCATGGAAGCCTCCTAAATTCCAGATATTAATAAAAACCGCCTCAGTGTGCCAAAAATGTAGAATCTCATTACGAATGCGAGACATATTTTCTTATTATCCTTGAACTGACTGTACGAGAAACATTTTGTCTTCCATTGTTACAGCACTGATATTGACTCGTCATAGCAGGAACAGCACAGGTGTTACTAATGACATTAACGAGGGCTCTGTTGCATTCAATGTCCAATTAAGCCACAACGGTAAACCAGCATGCACAAAACTGTGAAGCCGAAGCAGCTAAATGGAATCATTCATTTATTATTTACACCGGTGCTTTTTCTACAGCGACATGTCAACATGTCTTCAGTAAAAAAAAAGAAAAGAAAAAGAGGACCTATAAATAGATTTACAGCAAAACACAGTTTGAGTTCCCACAACTCTGTTCGCCAGCTGCCCGTCGTTTACACCCGATGACTAACGAGCTCACTGCTAGCTTCCTGTCTGAAACGGACACAGGGTGATCAGTGAAATTGTTTATCTCGAGGAAGTTGCCAACTCTATATACCCCCCCCCCCCCGATATCAAAATGAAACTGAGTGCCGTTACTTCCTTTGGACACGGGTGTGTACGGAGCATAATAACGAGACGACGGCCAAGAATAGTGCGTTTGGTTGGCCCATTGGCGTCAATTAGCTGCAGCTGAATAACTTCGCCATCAACAGTTGTCGTTATTGTTTGGGGAGTTAATGGCTGCCAAGTGAAACTTTGACCACCTACAGCTTGTTAAGGCGCTGTTATTTATGTGAGGTTTTATTTTGAATCCAAAAACGCTCCCTCAACTTGCACTTGAAGAACTATTAGTGGCTCGGCTGTGCTCCCTAACTACAGTATCTTGCAATCTTTTTCTCTCTTTACCTGCCTCCCACCTCTTCGCTCACGCTGCCCTATTCCACTTAAGAATCAATGTGGGACAGAGGCGCTCCGCCGGTGCCCTTAGTTTTCGCTGTTTTTCCAGTCCACATTTAAAAATGGTACACAGGCAATCTCCTCAAGCCTGATTCCCATCTACTGAGTGAGAGCACTTTTCTCCGCTCCATGACACCGCTGAGATGCCACTGACTCAGTCCAGCGTTTGACAAATGAGCCAACAAATTGACTTCTCCGAGCATTCCACCCAACAAAGGCAAAAACAAAACAAATCTCGCTTAACTAAATGCTGGATGAAATGGCGCAATAGAGCGCGCAGGCTATTACAAATGATTCCACTCGTGCGCTCCATCTCATCGCTCCCGCCCCCTCTGTTTTTCTCTTAATCTCCTCTCTTCTCTCCTCCATCCCTCGCTTTTTTCCCCTGTTTCTTGCCGTTTGTGCCCCAGACACACATTGACCCACACGCTCCTGCACCCAGTAGGGGGCCTTGTTCCTGTGCGTCGCACCACTGCACATGACTGACGTTCTCCTTACGGGAGGAGGGGGTGTACAGGAGGAAGGGTGGAAGGAGAGAGAGAGAGAGAAGGAGAGAGGAGTCAGTCAGTGGAAAACGGAGCAGCTCTTATAGTTCAGGGAGGAGGGAGACAGCGCTGAAAGTGATTCATGGTCAATGGTGCTTCTCCAATTACATTCCAATTAAAGAGCGCGGCTGTAGAGCAACGCGCCGCAGAATGGCTTTTGACAGGCTTTGCGCTGGGTGTGCTATCCCCATAGAAATAGCCAGTTATGCAGCTTTCTCCCTCACACACTTCAGATATCTACCCACAAATATGTATGTGTGTGGGAAAAAACTAACTTTGCCACTGAAATAAATGTGGCTTTATTACAGTCAAATTAAGGGCAGTTCAAAGGGGGTAATGCGCACTATCACGTCGATGCTGGTCTAACACCGCCTTACGCTCAACAGTCAATAACGAGCAAAGGAGATGGAGGGAGAGCAGTGGACCGGAACCACTGGGCAAGAGAGAGCGAGAGAGAGCTAGAGGGAAGGGAAAGAGAGAGAAGAAGAAGCACTGTTAAAGGGGAATGAAGCGTGGCTAACATGGATTGGAGCATAAAGCTTCAAATGATTCCAATTACACTTAAGTGATCAACTAGATTGTTACATTGGCTGGATTAGAGATGGCAGAATGCAAATCACAGTCAGACTCAGTCCATTTGTAATGTGCAGCCAATGTACCAGCAGATAGTGAAAGAGACAGGGTTTCACACTCGGCACAAGGAAACAACACTACCGAGCTGTGAAGTACAGAAGCATAAACAGCTGAGTCATTCTGTGTGCTGGGGAAAAGGCCTGCTGTGTGTAAAGGAGGTGGTGCTGTGCATCAAACCCAAATCTTTCCAAGAATCGACCGGAATGTGTCTGTAGAATCAAAACCTGTCAGGTAATGAAAGGTAGCGTCTAATGGTTGGCATTGTTAGTGTTATCTATTTATAGATTTAACAGACATCTCTGTATTTCATTCAGCTTAAGTTCCTGGACGGCTTTTTTTATTTAAACGTGTGTGTGTGTGTGTGTGTGTGTGTGTGTGTGTGTGTGTGTGTGTGTGTGTGTGTGTGTGTGTGTCTCACACTCTTCAGGTTTAGGAAAGACAGTAAGTCATTTGTTTTCTTATCAAACTAATATTTTCAAGGTCTGGAATAAACTTTCACACAGGACTGCAACTAATGCGCATTTGTATCATCTAATAATCTTTTGATCTTTGTTTCGATTCGTTAAAATAGTGACAAATTCAGCAATTCATATTATGCCACAAACCCACGGTAACATCTACACACTGCTTGTTTTGTCTAACCAACAGTTTCAAACCCAAACATATTCTGTTCACCATCACATGCAACCCGCAGTGGAGGAGCTGGGACCAGAGAATATCTCGATTTCTTGCGAAGAAAATTATTAATTAATAAATATAGAACAAATATTTGCCGATTACTTTTCTGACTAATGAACCAAATGTTTCAACAATTCTTTCATGTTCAAAAAAGAGCTGTAACAGCACACACACACACACACACATTGTAATTCTGCACTGAGACTGAACATTGTTTGATTAAAAAAATGTTTTAAAAGTTGTGTCTGGCTCAGAACTGAGCTGCTGATTAATATCCATCTAATTGTAGCACTTCTCATTGACATAGTGATGAAACAAAATGCAAACCCTCCCGAAAAAAAAAAAAAAAAGAATTGTAAAGCCTATAATCATTCACAACAAAGATGGACGGCTTAGTCATCATCACCCTGCGCTCTCTCTCTCTGGGCACACTGCATCCTGGAAGAATGGCACTTTGGACTGAGCTCGTAATTAGCAGCAGAGTTAATTATCCTGTGCTACATGCTATAATGCATTATTAATGTGTGCGAACAACATGAGTCAGTGTCTTTTGGCCCGCAGGGGGGGGGGGGGGGGGGGGGGGCCTCGATTCAAACTGCTCAGTCATTACTGATGAGAGACGTGGACAGATCTCGAAGTCGGGAAGAAACGGCAGCCAGTTTCAGCCGGTCGGCTGTAGTTTAAGACCCGTATCGATTTGTGAGGAAGTTAGGAGACCTCTGACAACCCCCGGTGTAAAAACCAATTCGATCAGTCTCCTCTCCTGCTGTCCCTGGGCACAACTACGTGCTGGGCAAAGGGCTTTGAACCACCCAAGTGCACAGCTGAGAGCGCGCTGGACATGTTCCAGTCGGTAGAGCGTCACACTTCAGAAAACACCTACCGAGCTCAGCTAAACCGGTCAAACAGCGGGGCCGTGAGCTCAACTGTGAAGACTGGATTGTTACTGGAAATTAAACTGGACTGTTTTATCGTGCGGCATCACGCACAGTAATAGCTCTAGTAGCAGTGGTGTCTTATCTATCATCACAAAGTCAGAGGCATTATATATTTTAGAAATACTGCCGTTGCAAATGCTATTTTGTTTCCCCCACTGTATAAGAAGTAATTAAATGATTTGGGCTGAAAAAAGAATGTATCTTCTTTTTTTTTTTCCAACTGGAAAATACTGCAACATGATCTTCGGCGTAGTAGCTGTAATGAAGTGGAGATCCTATCGAGGACGACTGGATCCTGGAGCTTGATCTCAATGGATAAGAGCGAAGCATCGACCTGAGATTATCAAACATTCTCTTGATGCGGAATCCTGGGCAGCCAGAAGTGATAGGGCCGCTTTGTTCTTACAGTATTGCATCTCCAGACGAATGGGCACCACATGTAGCAGCCCGACTCATGAGTTAAAAACCGACCCACCACTTAATGCCGCAATTGTGTCCTTTTAAAAACGAACAATCCCTCATTTGCTGCCAGGCATGGCGGTTAAAACAGTGTCCATGTATCCTGAAATAATTACAAAAAAACAATTTTTTTCACGTCCCATAATTTGCTTACATCTGCAGGTGCCTCTTCATTCCCCCATCCCATTCTCCTCTTCCTCTACTCTACTCTCCTCTTAAATTAAATCAAATTCAATTGCACGCGAACCGCTTGGTTGGCACGACAAAAGAACATTTGTGTTGCCAAAGTGTGAACACAAACAAACAAATTGAGCAAGGGAACAATAAGCGGGAACAATGAGCAGTGATTATAAAAAAAATAAAATAAAAAAAAAGCAGAATTAAACCAGCAATCCTGTGACAATTAGATAGGAGAGAGTTCTGACAGGCAGGTGGTTTTCTTCTGGCCTACCTGCTGTTTTGAGGGTTATGACAGGTGTGCGGCAAGCCTGTCGCACACCTCGGCGTTGCTCTCGAGAGGGGTTCAACATTATTGCTAAACTCATGTTCCCATTTACCGGCTGTTTGTGCACAGCTAGTGTTCTCCGGCGAGGGGCAAATCATCCTCTCTGACAGAGACAAACAAACACACCCACCCACGCTCCAAGAGGTACATGTGAATACAGTGCCCCCCCCCCCCCTCCCCCTCGCTACTCCATGCCGAGAACAATGAATGAGGTGTGCATAAAAATGGCGGCCCTCTACAATTGACATCTTTCGGTCCCGCAGAGCCGTCCCACAACGCAATTTGCCCCCCACGCACTTGCTCCATTCTTTGCAAATAATTACCTGTTGTACCGAGGTCGTCTGCGAGCGTGTACCTCCCCCTGCATGTTCAAAATAAATAAAAATAAACTGAACTCCCAGAGGCAGAGAAATGTGTGAGCACACTTACAGCATAATGCTGAAAGCAGCAAAAAAAAAAACAGAAAAGACACTGCACACATAATGGGGGCAGATGGGACATTTTGAGTCAAATGCAATACTGCAATCTGTTCCATTTGGTAGCAGTCTGCCCAGCGATCACTCTCTACAGGCAAAGCTGCCAAGTACATTATTGCATTGTAGTGACTTCCTACTAACAAGGAGCAGATCTTTTCTTGGTCTTAAGGAGGGTGAAGCTTCACAAACTGCAGTGAGCTGGGCAGAGTTAGGGATTTTATTCGAGTGACTGTTTCAGACTATCGATTCATTTTCTTTGTCCATGTGGTGTTTCCCTGTGTGTCTCCAACATGGCCGTGTGTAGATTAAGTGGAGGCACTGTTTTTGCGCTGGTCTGCAGCAGGAGAGTACCCAACCATCCGCACACATCCTACAGTTCCATCCACAGTCCTACACACACACACACACACACACACACACACACACACACACACACACACACACACACACACACACACACACACACACACACACACACACACACACACACACACACACACACACACACACACACACACACACACACACACACACACACCGCAATCCCTTTGATCACTCAAAAGACACTCGGTGAGGATATGTATGTCAAGGCTGGGGCCTCTCTCTCTCTCCGTTGTTGTTAATTCAAGTGTATTGCCTGACAGAACATTAATAATAAGACGACTCTGCAAAATGCTAGATTGCATTCACTGTCAAATAATTAAATTATTGATTTTTTTACACTCCATTTGGATGCTTTTATCAAAAGAGGGTTTTTTTTCGTTCTCCATACACACATTAGAGGCAATTTTGGAGTTCAGTGTCCTGCTCAACGACACTCCAACATAGAGACAGGAGGAGCATGGGGATCAAAATGGTAACAGGACTTGTACTTGTATCGCGCTTTTCTAGTCCTACGACCAGTCAAAGCGCATTCATACTCATTCACACACTGATGGCAGGGGCTACCATGCAACGTGCCACCTGCCCATTAGGACTAACTAACATTCATACACCACAGGCACAGCCTACGGGAGCAATTTGTGGTTAAGTGTTTTGTGCCCAACACATCGACATGGACTAGCGGAGCCGGGAATCGAACCGCCAAAACCTCTGGTTAAAGAATAATCCGCTCTAACACTGAGCCAAGGTCGCCCGAGCCGTCAACCCTTATGATTAATGGCCAGCCCCGTCCTCCACCTACATGTAATGAGGCGTGTGCTCAGCAACCGCACACGTACAATTTTACATGTGCAGCTCAGTTTAACCCACATGGTTGGAATCATGTTTTGTACAAGCGGCAGCCTCCAAGTCTGAAAAGTGGAAGTGCCTTAAACTTTCTAAGGGCCATCAGGAGGCGACTCCTCTGGTTGCAATAACACGTCTGATTGTACAGAAGTCTGTGAGGAAATGACTTCTCACTTGATTTATTACCTCAGTAATAAACATTGTGAACATGAGTTTATGTTTTTCAATCTCTAGTTTCAAGTCTTCTTCAATACAGCATGACGTTCATTCAGTAAATGATGGTCCAATAGACGATAAAGCATCTAGAACTTTAACTTTCAGTTCATGAAAAATAATTGTAACATATAGATTGCCTAAAAATGTCTTATTCAGCGTTCGGTTGTACTTAGCTCCACCCTCACGTGTCACTTCTGGTTCCAAAAGGAAAAACAAGGTGGCAACAGACAAAAAACAATATGGCGCCTTTGATTGGACAAAAGACACCGGAAACAAAATGTGGACGTTTATCAGGTTGGTCTAATGAAACACGTTACAAAGTGGCATTATGGGAAATGTACGCTCCAGTGTTTTTTTAAGACAGTAGTACATCAATACACTCATTGTAGTACTAAAATGTAACTCTAATGACTACATAGCTACAACTATGTAGTCATGGAGTAATGTGGCAGCACTTCTAAAGAAGTGCAGGAATAAAAAACTAGCAAGAACTACTTTGCTATATGAGAGCACCTTGTTCAATTTAAACTCTGTAGATTTATATAATTATTGTCGCATAGCTTAAAAGACAAGGGTGGGCCCCAGTGATTTTACCTCTGCAACTTTTATTTTGTATTCCCCACACATGCCCCTCCACCATTATATCACTGGAATACCCTTTCAAGGTCAGAGAACGAGTGTGGTCATCAATTGTTGGTCTGTGACAGGATGTAAAGTATGAAAGTTAGATGCACTACACACCCATCCACGCGTCCCACCCTCATGTCCGTCTCTTATCCATCCGCCCTGCGCTGGCACTGAACGTTGGCATCGGATATACGTTGCATGCGCCAGAGCCGTCCAATTTAAGCGCAACTCCCTGGGACGCTGGGCTGCTTCACTCTATTCCCCTCACTGTTTGCCTCGATGCCAACAGGCAGACTTGAACTCCTTCCACCATGAAAAAACTAACCAAATACCCAGACCGTTAATCATAAGTTTACACCAACGGACAGCTGCGGTGAATACAGATGTTGTGTTTGAACGTCTTCGTTTTGCTGGGATGAAGTCATGCTGATGGAGAGTAAATGAATCAATTAAGTCATTGTATGGTGACTAGACCACGCGCACGCGCTGCGGTTTAATGTATTCGGGTTTCGGTTGAGCGGTTCTTTCGGGAAATGCAGATCACGCAACCTGTCCGTCTGACAGGTTATGTACCGCACACAGCTTGTATTCATGTATGGTGCAGATTGGCCTATAAGCTGTCAACTTGTGGCAAGGCGCCGTGTGAGGCCGACAACATGTTCCGTTGCCTTATTTTCCCCCCCGACACCTTCAACTTCCTGAGGCACGGAACAGTTTTGAAGGCAGGGCTGAAAGAGGGCAGAGAAATGCAATTACTGGTAAATAGAGACTCCCTGCTACTGCAAATTTATCCAGGGTCCAAAAATCATTCCTCACAAGCCTGCTAGAGGTGTGAGCGTGAGCGCGTGTGTGTGTGTGTGTGTGTGTGTCTCCCATGGTGTGAATCATTGTGGCGGTGCCATTAAAGCTTATCAGACTCCAGTGGAGCTGCCAAGCTGCGGTCGGCTCTCTCCTCTCCCCCCCTCCAGGGCATCTCTGAGTGGCTGTGACTGGCGGTCGTAGCCCACTCAGGCGCCCCCGCTGACCCGCGCTGGCTCTCGGGTAAAAAGGCAGAAAGGCTTTGGCAGCTAGATTCTAGGAGCTTTTAAAGACAAGTCAGTCTAATTCAATTCTCCCAATTCCGCGCTAATAACAGGTGGACGGGGTGCCCAAGTTGGTGAGGCCACCATAATGGCGCAGGTGCATTTCGTGCCACGTTCGTCTGCCGCCTCTCCTTTAACCTCGACTCCTCTTTTACCAACTATTTTCCTTCGGGCTCCTGCAGGTCTCCTCCAGTCCAAGTCACCACTTTTCTTTCCAACTCTCACGAGAGAATGACTCGTAATGGCGTGTGGCAATTGTGACAACCTTCTCCGTCTGAAATGAACACTGTCGACTGTATTGTTCTCGGTGACAGTTCATTTGAGAACAGAACAATAGCGAGGGTAATGAAACAGCAGGGAGGCACAGAAGCATTTAACGGATTTAATAGTTACCAATGAAGTTTGCTGTTGCTGCATTGGGTTTTGAGGCATAGTTGAGGATTTCTTTTCTTCTGATGAATATGAATCAGCTGTGATTTGCTTTGTCTTGCGATTGATTATAGCGGCTTTTAATTCTATGTTAGAAATAGATCGGCTTCCCATAAAAATGAAAAGAATCACGTCTTCTACGTCGATGTCTTTCACTGCGAAGCTCCAGTGTTTGGTACGTAGCCTGTTAACTCATCCTGACACACTATTTTCTCTACTTTTCCCTCTCACACTCTCTCGGATTCACCTTGTCCACTAAGTACAATAAACACTCTAATTCGTCTCAGTGGCATTGGTGCAGAAACGTATCAACAGCTCTCATTACAAAGCAATACGTTCTGTCACACACGATACAAAGGCAGCCGGGCCCTCTGGAAAAAAAGTCCAAAAAGGGTGGAGCAGCGCGAAACACGACTAAGCAATCACATCTACGTTCAATATTTGCTCCAATTACCTGAATGCAAATCCGCTGCATATCTATTCCAGACCAGCAGCTGTTACAAAAAATGAACGGCCACCAGGACAAGGACTCGTATTTCCATCCACGAACGTTTCAGGAGCTTTTGTTCTGCAACTTTTGTTGGGTGTAAAAGCAAAACCCAATCTGCGTTTTCAGTCACACATAAAATAATCAAAAGGGTTTTCGTACATATAGAAAAAGCAGCGACTCAATGCAGTTTGTATTTAAATGGACATGTTTTTACACATACAGCTTGAAGGAGGGTGTCTGACATGACAACAAGCGACGACGAGGGATTTTACATCCTTTTTGCAATCAGAGTGATGTGAGGCGAGCTGAGCAGTGGGAGAGTGCGGTTGCCAGTTCTGCTAATGAAAAGCGAAACCTGCCCTGGCATTTTTCTCCGAGCGTTGAAAAATGATTTTCGTTCAGGTGCAAAAACAACCGCGATTCCATCTGTTGATAAATCTCACATTGATTTTCTTAGTAACAAAACAAAACAACTGCATGAATGTGCAAACCAATTTCTTTCAATAGATGTTCTGAATATTGTTTCATGATTGAGATAAAGTATTGCCACTATAATTACATTTTGTATTAGCAGCACTGGAGATAACAGATTGTCATACACAGAATGAAAGCTGTGCTTCATTCAATATACAATTTATTTCTGCGTCTGTTTTTGAAAAGGTAGCTTCTTCTTTTTCTCTTTACTTTTGACTTAAATGTGTTTATTCTAACCTTCAAGACAGAAGCAATAAACCGCATTCAAGCAATACATTAAGTCTGATAAAAAACCCTGATAAAATGTTTTCCAATCTAGTAATGTTTCTTAAGACCACTAGTCTAAGCCATAATAAGTTGATTTGTTGGAGTTTACTTCCCCTTTGAGCTGACATTACTGATTGTAAGTCTGGCTCTTTGTCACACTCATTCTTTTTAGCGCCGGCTCCTTCCAGGTCGGGTTCTGTACCACCTCCAAAGAACATAAGCCATTTTAAAGTCATTGAAACAACACCGCCAAATTCCCCCTTTCATTAGCAAACCTGGCACCCACACACTCTGCCACCATCACACTCTGACTGGAGAGTCAGAAATGATGTGTCCCCCTTGGCTCATCTCACAGAGACATCAGATGTCTGCCAAAACTCTGCATGTGTACACGATGTGCTCAATGCATTATTAATGGGTGAACATTGCTGTGTGAGTGTGAGTGTGTGTGCGTGTGTGTGTGTGCGTGTGTGTGTGCCTGCCTTTCTCTGTGTGCAAAATCTAATCATTTTTACACATTCATAGATGGTGATTTTCATCTGGCAGCTGCAACAATTTAGTAAAAAAAAAATCTGGTTTGCTTTTTATTTTTCTAAATTTGCACTGATGAAGAAGCGCACGCATAAACGTACTAATCTTGAGCTATGTGGACAAATCATAATAAATAATTAACAAGCGTTGCAGTAAAACTAAAGAGCACGAGGAGAAAAGAACACTAGCAATTTATACTGTAAGAACAGCCCAATAAAATGCCTTTATCACTTCATGGTTACATCATTAAGTCCAGACTGAAACAACCTGATTAAAAAGCTGGATGTTACAATGCGAGCCCTTTTGGCACTGGATAGATGGATGGATCAGAACATCCATTGATCCATCACATTCACTCATCTTTTCTTTTCACACTTTCTCATTCATTATTCTGAGCGTCCCTGGCTGCTTCGGCTACCCTTGCTTCAATTTAAATTGCAAAAAAAAACATACGGGGTGAACTGCAACCTTTCTTTATTGTATTGTTTTTGTAAACAAACACACTTAAAAAGGCAGAATTCTATCCATCTTATGCATCGTGTGACAGCCAGGATTTCCGGCTGTATTTAAAACAATGTTAGTGCTTGATCTGCAACACTATGACAAGGCCCTTTATGCAAAGTCCCTTTCCCAGCAGCCCGTGTGAAGCTGCTGATTTTTCATATTACCTTGACTGTCAGCATCAGGCCATACATGCCCCACGTCATTGATGGGGTCATGCATTTTTCATAAGGTTGTACATGTATTTTAATGAGCAGGGCTGATGAGGTGTGCTGCATCGGCACAGTGGACGGCCTTCACCATTCTCTCCCCCCCCCCCCCCATTCACCGTGCAAGCCGTCAGTCAGCCACTCCAAGGCCTCCTCGCGTCTGTCTCTCGTAGTATCCCCGGATATCAATCACATCCAAATCTCTGCATATTTTCCGTGAGATAATTAAGAGGAGATTGCAACGTGGCGCAAACGATCAGTCTGCAAATCAGCGGACCAGATTCAATCCAAAATTCAGACTCCTTATCGCAGATGGCAAACTAAACAGCCCAAACTGACAGAGATGCGTCTGGATGGCAAGTCGGATGCCCTCCTGCCGGGCGGAGGAGCCCGTGTCAGTGCCTGTGTGTAATTTGGAATTAATGGGACGGTAAAACTTTTAATTCAAAATCCCAGCCTTGGGGACAAACACATTTGCATACAAATGAACACAATTTCCTGTTTGTTCGGTATGCAAATAAAAAAAGGAAGGGAACTTACAGAGGGGCTGGCGGAGTTGAACAAGCAGCGCGACTCTCGCCGGTGCGGAAAGCGGAGGCACCCAACCAAGCACTTCAAACACGGCTCTGTTTGAGATATCAGACTACGCCAGAGGTGAGGAAGGACCACCCCGAAGGACTGCACGGTCCCGTGGGGGCCGAGAGTAACCTTTTCTCTGCTTAAATCATTTACACCTGCAAATGACAAGCGAGGCGGCTTCTCCTCCGAACACAAGAGGCAATTAAAGACTACTGATCTGAGGTGGCAGAGGAGAGCAAGAGATGCCCATCCCAGGGGCCGATTGTGGCTTAATGCTTACACTAAGAATTGCAATCATTTCACGGTGTAATTAACAAATACACCTCTTTAGACCTTTCATTGGGAAGCACTATGAGATCTCCTCAAGTCATTGCTGTATTAATTGCAGGGGGTTATTTCCCCCCCTCCACACAATAGACTGAGATAAGCCTTTCTGAATAATGCAAAAAAAAAAAAAAAAAGGTTGCAGGAGTGCTTTGAATGCCAATGGCAATCGGGTTGCGAGGCTGCGATCTGATAGCACATAATTCATCGCTGTAAACATTAAAGAGACGGAGGACGAGGGGAGCTTGTTTTCATTAACATAAATGACTGGCATGCTTGTTAGATTCGCCAGTCGCAGTGATCTACTTGCCAGGTTGGATTCGGTTCAGACGCTAAACAGTGCATTTAATGCCACGGTGTGTTATGCGTGCATTGAGTGGGACCAGCTTCACCGATTACTTATTTACAGCTGCACATTTGAGTGACAGCCAGAATCCCTCTTTTTCACAACAGTATCTAGTCACAGACTTTACACGTGCTACCACACACCAAACAGCAGGGTTTGTAATTACGTCTCGGGTCGTAACTGAAGCGACCCCGGACACCGGGCTATGTTAAAAAAGCAACCCCTTTCCCAATGACTTCTCATTAGTAGGCGCTGCAGCAGCTCCGCATGTACGATCCTCCCTTGGAACTCTGAAGGTGACACAGCAGTTACAGTGGACTTTGATGGGGCACTGGGGAGCTGTACTTCATATCACAGGACTGCTTCCTCTGCAGAGTAAAAGGTTTCAACAATCAGCAGCTGCAGCCATTTGGGAGGAAGGAGGGGAGAATCTTCCTTCTCTGGCGAGGCGGGCGGGGGAGGTGTTTTCTCCCCCGCAGCCCGGGCACCGCTTCTCTGCCAGCAAGCCAAAGATTAACCTCCTCCAGGTCGCTCCCACCTGCCACAGATACAATCCAGTCCCTAAATCATTAATTAATTGTGTGTTTACATCAACGGTAAATCTTGCAGATCTCACGACTCTAAATCAGCGGGTTGAGGGGTCGGGGAAGCAAAGGTTTGTGGACACTGCGGAGAAGTCAGGACCAGCCTTCCAACATGCCTTGTGTGCAGACATGCGGACGTGCTTAATTGACAGGGCGGATAGGATCGAGGCCTCTCCTCACCCGCTAAGCCAGTCCTCCAGCCCCGCGGATGGAAACCAGCTCCCGCGCCGCTGGGCCCCCAGTTACCACCGGCCTGATCACATTGCGTATGCACTCGCCGACTGCGGGGCTGATTAAATCTGTATTTAATTGGATCAGATCTCGTCGTGATGGAGCGCTCCCCCCGGCGTTTAACCCACGGTCCTCTGTCAAGTGAGGGGGGGGGGGGAGAAATACTGTGGGGGAATTAGGAGCGGGAAATGAATACCAATGATAGGCTGTGCTAATAGCCAGCGCAGGAGGAGTGGACCACACCTGCAGGGCTTTGCTGCGAGGAATCAGAGTTACCGGCTTTCGCTGGCTGCGCATGTGTGCGTGCGTGTGCGTAAGCCCCTTCTCCCTTGATTAGTGAGACGTTATGTTATTCAGCTCGTACAATTACTTTTTTCAGTTGATTAGCTGTTTTATAAAAGCACATCCCTAATAACTCAAGAGCAGTCACAAACTCTTCCCCAATCAAAACTTGAATCAGTTAGTCATGATTGCTCTACGTGCATCTTGAGGAAAGAATGGAACAAGCACATTTGCATAATTTCTCAATACTCAATAACATTTTTACAATTACTCCTCGATTAAGAGTCTTTTGCAGAGTCGCACAGAGGATGTAAAGACTCTTCTGGTGGATTTACAGCGCATCTTGGCGTATATCGAAGGCTTAGAAGAGGAAAGCACAAGATCTGGCATTTGAGTTTGTGAGTTGAGGCGACTGTACTGAGATTTAGCGTCAAGTCTTTGTGCAAACTGCTTAGCGGCTAAAACCGACACTGATTCCAAAATCATATAACATATGTGAATCATATCGTAGCTTGCGGGCTGCTACCGAGTACCGATCTGATACCAGTGTGTCATAAATATATACACACACACACACACACACACACACACACACACACACACACACACACACACACACACACACACACACACACACACACCCTCTACTTTTGTTTACGCAGACCGCAACTCATTTTTTACAGTCACAGGGGCGGAGGGTTACACACACAGTAAAACCAGTCCTGTACCACCGGCCATTAAACAGCGTTACTTGATGAATTAAAAGTTTATTGCCTTGCTCAGGGGCACCTTGGCAGTAAAAGATGAAAGAGGGTGGAGTGTCAATCTTTCAGGCCCTAAAATCAGATATTTTAAGCCCATCACTTCAATATCTGCGAATGGCAAGCACATGACAGACGAGGTAAAGAGTGTGGTCACGGCAAATAAACTATGGTTCAGATATTGTTGAAATTATACGACAATACACCTACCATTAGTAAAATCATTAATAAAATAAAGTTCTGCCACCCACCACCTCCACATAGAGGGCACGCTACTTCCTGCATTGGCACTGAGAGCTGGGATTGGAAATGCAACAGCTTTGGTCCACATTTACTTCCTGTCAGCTACTGCATTGACAAACTTTGCAGCAGGAAATACAAACGGGCCCGTTTAGAATGTTTATGTTGTCAAAAAAAAAAAATCCAGGTAAAAACAGCTACAGTCAGTAGTTTAAATAATTCAAGTTTAGTTTAGCTTATAGTTCTTTTTATATTTTAAAAAGCAAAATAAGCAGCTCATGTGTTTATTGTGCATCAGGAAGCTTCAGTGCTTCTTCTGAATGAGAGGATGTTCACTTTAGTGGCTCATTCCTCATCATCAGAGACTTAACGGAGCGAAGGTTTGAGAGAGAGTCGTGTCACATGGCAGTCGTGAAAGATTCACAAACAAAAAAAAGGCCGTATATCAAAATAGTTATAACAATGTAAGAGTCAGGACAATATTAAAGTTATGTTGACAATAAAAACTTTCAGTTCTGTTCACTTCTAATTGCCTCATTAGAGCTGCTGCCAATCTGGGCAGTATGTTGTTACAAATATTACAACGTGTGCTCTATGACACCTGGGTGAGTTACTACCGCCTCTGGAGAGAAGCTACCCGGTGAGTCAATCAACTTTAGGTCAGGGCTTATGTTATTACGATGCAGGGTAACCTATTCGATAAGCCCCGAACTCTGGCACCTAATGTTTCCTTATTACCCAGCATTCAGCGGGGCGAACACCCAGTCAGCGCCACCCCCATCATGTCCCTTCTCTGAATCCAACCGCACGGCCAGTTTACTTTCGGTGACCTCGGCCGTCTCTGCGGAGGCCGTGAACACTGACTGGAGGTTAGTGATTAAAGGGTGTCATTCCACCGGGCGACCTCGGAGGTCAAAGGAATTCTGGGTAAATTACCTCGCGGAAGGCCGGACCGATATCGAACGCCTCACAATGAAACCACAAGGTTGATTGAAAAATGGGTATTTGCATACAAGGCAGTGAGTGGCAGAGCAGCAAACCCCCGGCTCTCCACTCGGGGGTGTGTGTGTGTGTGTGTGGAGGGGGGGGGGGGGAGGTGGCAACGCTGGCAGGGGCCGAGGCCTCATTAAGCAGAAAAGCATCATTTTCTGAAGCTTAAGAGTGCTCGCTCCCTCTCCTCATATATCCACACAATAGGGCTGACGCTGGTTTGAAAATAGAACTAAATAACTAAAGAAACCCGTGCTGCGTGTTTAGAATGAACCGCTCATAAATAATACATATGATGATAGATTGCTGATGAACTGTCTAATGAAGAGGAGGCAAGGGGGGGGGGAGTCGGGTTTTTGCTGACGAACAGCAATTTTTATATTTTTCTTATAGATTTAAAAAGTGAGACCTCGCGCAAACACACACACACACACACACACACACACACACACACACACACACACACACACACACACACACACACACACACACACACACACACACACACACACACACACACACACACACACACACACACACACACACACACACACACACACACACACCACAATGCAGGAATGCTAATGTCGCTGGCATTTTTGAAACTGCTGTTATCTTCCTGGCAATGCACATTAGCTGGAGATATGGTTTCCCTGCACTAATTTAGCGCTGCAAGGCAGGCGCTGGAGGTTAGCATCAAAACTTAATGGAAGCTCTAATTTGACCAAAAGTTCATTCCCGTTAGGGAAATTAAAGCCTGCTAATTAGGGATTACAACCTGGTTTATGAATTGCAAATGCCAAGTCAGACGCTGTTAGAGATATTACGGAATCGTGACAATGCTGCGAGTAAACTTTCAGCCCACGGGATTTATGTTGACGGAGACGAGAACGAGAGGGCTTTGATGTTCTAATTTACATTACTCGGGATCAAATGAAAAAGTAACCGCCAGAGATGTGAATTTGATTATCTGCAGTCTCTTGTTTTTTTTTTTGTTTTTTTCAAATCCCGACCAACAATGTTTTTTACATCAGTGCGGGGCTCGCAGAGCATAAACCTCCTGGTATTAAACCAATTTCCACGAGAGGAATCCATCTTTTGCCGTCGCCGTTGTGTCACACTTGCTTTGCACATCATAAACAACGACCTCCGGCTGTATATGTTATTCTCCCCACTACATCATTTAAGTCTTAACAATGTGCTCAGCTGTTATTCACCCTGCCACCAGACTGTGTGTATGCCTTTTGCATCCACGTCGCTTCGCTTTAAAAAGGAATGCCGTATTGCTTCCTGCCTCCTCCTGGCCCTGCCACAGACTGTCACCTGTGACACAGGCTTCCACTCAGGTCTGTCATGTTTCTTCCTTGAATCGTGTGGCAAATGAGCTTCACTTCTTCTTCCCTCTCTCTCTCCTTACTATTGATTCCTTTCCTCTCATTCCTCATTCCTTTCCTCTCATGCATGTGCATACACTCACACACACCTGCGGTTCTTTCTCGCAGTAGATCCTGGGAGGGATTTCAAAGTCCTGACACAGCTGCAATGGTGAAAATTGACGAGTGTGTTTGAGTATGTGCGTATAATACAGAAAGAAAGAGATGCAGAGTGAACGAGAAAGACAGAGAAGAGAATGGATGGATGGATGGATACAGTAGATAGATGGATTAGAGTAAATGTTTGCTAAATCAGCAAGCGGAGAAAAACAAACAAGTCACCTCAAACAGACAGGTTTTATTATGCCAAACACATGCTCCTGATGCCGGACTAAAGGGGTGGGAAAAAAAATAATAATCCACCAAATGTGATATTGTCGGTTTAATGAATGCCGGAGGGTGAAATTCTGCCATTGATGCAGTTCCGTATTCTGCGCTCCTTCCTGGTTTTACAGCAGTGCCTCCAAGCTGCTTGTTCCGACACAATACGCTTGAGCACCAGAAGAAAAGGTTGAGGTCTTTAAAGACACTCCACTACCTGACACGCCATTAATATTCTCCATACAGGCTCTTCCTCTCCTCTATATACGAAGATGCCCCTTCCTGCTCTGCCTCCCTTATCCCCACTTCCACTCCACTCTCTGCCTTTACATCTCTGCACTGCCTTATATCTCCCTCCTCCATCTTCTGTTTTGTTTTTTGTTTTTTTTCCACACTTCCCTCCCCCAACCATACGTTCATCTTCTTCCTTTTGGTTGTTTTTTTTGTCGTAACTTTTTCTATCACTCTCTCTTCCTCCTGGGAAGTGGCACAGAATCCTTTTAAGTGCTGCAAAAGCAAATCTATTTATCATAACCATCTATCTCCTACTGTACGTATACTTTATGCGAGGTGAAAGACACACTTACACACAAAACACACACACACACACACACACAGCAGGGTGCAGAGGAAAAGGAAAATGCAGCCTCTCTCTTGCGTGCACCTCCACTGTACTAGAAGGGCAAAAAAGGGATTTCTAAATCATGATGCAATGTGTGTGATTCACTCTCTCAATGGCGGCGGCGCAATAAATTAAAGGGAGGTAAATGGGCGGTTGTGCCCACTCTCCTCCCACGCACGGCAATGCGGTGGAGCAGGGCGGCCTTTGGGGACTTCCCATCGACTCCACACAAGGTGCGAGCGGAGCGGGAGCAGAAGGCGGAGCGGGAACACCAGACACAAAGACGGAGAGGGCTGCTGCTGCTCTGCGAGGCCGACGGTACGAAAGGAGAGGAAGCGCAGGCGGGGAGGGACTAACCATAAGAGGAACACCACCAACAATCAATCAGACAAACATGTACAGTGTGCGTGCACACGCAGATAACCCAGACAGACCTTAAGGGCCACTTAATAGCAGCCAAACACACACACACACACACACACACACACACACAAAGAGTGAGAGAGCTCAGCAGGACATTAATATTCTATACACCCACACACAGCATGGTGAGGATCTGGACTGGCCTCTGTGTGTCTGCTAGTTTTACAAACTCTACGTCTAGACACGGTCCCCACGCAGCACTACACAGGTTGCTACCATCAGAGGAAAAACTAAAAAAAATATCATGATGTAAGCAGATTTCCGACACTGTAAGCCCACACACACAGAGGAGTTGTGTTCGAAATGTGGCTACTAAATCCATGGGAGCGTCTCACACAGATGTACGTAGCCCACAGCAAGCGAAGAGCAGCTGAACCAACCGACTGAACAAATACCGGAACAAACAAAGCAGATCGGCACACCAACAGGACAACTGGCCCCGCTCTAAACATCATCTGCTCATTAATAGTGAAGTATTCAAAATGTAGTGATAACAAGCAGGGCACCACCCCTCCTCAAATACCACCCCCCCCCCCCTCTCTGCTGTAACAAATGCAAATAACAGACTGCCTGGTGGGCTGTTTCTCTTTCCAACACGACACACTGCTCCAGAGAGAGAGGAGGAAGGGGAGAGGAAACCTCCCCGTTGATGGAGAATGCCAGTAGTGCGAGATGAGTCACGTATTGTCCATATAAATCAATGGGTGAGAACACCAGGAAGTGGGGGAAAAAAAATAAAAAATGCACGCGTGCGAGGAGAGAGACATGATTATGCATGTGCCGTAGCTCATGTATTAACCATAACTGAATTTACACATCAAGGCGGCAAATGAATTCCAAATAGATTTTTGATGCAGACCAACACGAGACCTGATTAAATGATGAGGTGAAGATATGGAAACGGGGACGGAAGGAAAGGAGTCTGGCGCCACTGACGGAGCTGTACTCTGATCCGCTGACTTTGTATTAAATATTCAGAGTTGGAGCGTGCCGTCGCCACAATGGCCCCCCTTCAAAACACAAAATGTCCCGACGCTACGACTCTCCAGCACCCGATTGTCCCCCATAAAATCAAGGGCAGAGTCAAAGCAGGCTTCTCAATTTTAGATTTCAGAAGCTGTATCAACATTTAGTTTGTGAGTTAGGCAAACTATAAAATGAACCTGTTCCCTGCATGCTTCCCTGCCAGTGTTGGTGTACTGTATTGTTTTCATATTCAAAAAGTCAGCTAGACAGCTAGCGGATGGATAAAAGGCGCTAGAAACCCAAAAATGTAACTTTAAATACAGCAAATTAACATTTTATCACCAATAAGGATGAACCGATACCGAAAAAAGGCCGATACTGACTCCAATAGCCGGATCAGGTATCTGTGACAAAAGGAGCAATTCAATGTTTATATGCTATTTTAATTTTAATTCCAGGAATGAAGCTATAATCAATGAATGAGCGCTACAGTAAATTGGTCTGATTTCCTTGATGATTAGTTTCCATCCATATGATTTTATAAATTTCTTCATTTCTTCAGCGTAATCAAAATCAAAATGAGTCATATGTCTGATATAATATGTGTAATATCATTTCAATATAATTTTTGAAGCACTCACCGGGTGTTCTGCTTTCACATTATTGTTTATTGTCGCCCTTGGATGGAGCAGTGACCCCCCTAGTAATGGGCCCATTTGACCCCCTCCACAGGTGATCCCGGCTCAAACACTGCATCATGGCTTGTGTGGACAGTTCATACTGTATAGTTTACAACAACCGGTACGCGCTCTCCCCATGCTCTGTGTAGCTGCAGCACCAGGAAGGAGCATTAAAATATCTGCAAATGTATAAATTTGAGCAGCCCTCCAGCTTCAGCACAAAAATACAACTCTCATTTGGCTGCCAGTAGGTACAGCTTCCAGTCCAATCCACTCACATCACACTTTCAGGCTCCACAGACTTTGCTCTCATATTTGTAATAGAACAGTTTCGCTTGAAGATGTACTGATTTAAATGTTCCCTCTAACAATATAAGAGGGATATATTAAGCCACCAGAGGTGGCGGCTGCCGCTGCCGCCGCTGAAGGGGTCAAATTACCTGTAGTCATTCTAGATGCACCGAGCACTAGAGAGCGATATTCATTTTCTTCAAATATTCTCATTACAGGGACGACGCCTGCCAAAGGGTCTCAGACCTTCATATAATTACGTCGTCAAAACGAAAAATCTCAATTATAACAGAATACCTAATTATTACGCTGCCCGTATTCCAAATTGCCCTCGCATGAAAGGAAAAAACCCGGAGCCGTATCATCCGCTAAGCTGTGAGGACAGATTCCACTTCTCGTAACACCGCTGTTGTTAAGCACCCGGGAGCATTAGAGGGAGGACCTGTCACGGCTCAAGACCTGAAGGGAATGAACAGAGAACAAGATATGACAGGGCACAAACCTGTGTCCTCACTCGCTGCCTGTTTTATGAAGGCACACTGATAACTTCGGAGGGCGCCGGTAGGTGCAAAATATCACCCCAATTGCCATACCTCAGAAGAGGCCTTCTGCTTCAATAACAAAACAAATTATTTTGACCCACTGCTGTGGCTGCCGTATCATTTTCCAGGCCGTGCAGCGTAACAAGGCCAATTTCCCAAATAATCAAACTTCCAGCCAGTGACCATCCACCCATCAACAGCTTTGATCTTTTTCCTACATGGCAGCCATTTCCATCATAGCGGCAATGTAATTTCCCAGTGGGTAACGGGCACTGCAGTGAAGACTCCCAGTGTAATGTACTGTGGAGCTCCCATTCTAAGTTGGAAAGCCCTTTTTGTAGAAAGCATTTGCATTCAAATCATTGAGTCTGAAATTGGTTCTACCTGGCTGGGATCAGGACTATCTCCTGTGGCTTCCCACTGCCAGTTAAGTGCAGTTTTCATAACCTTGGAGCACAAGGAATGCTAATCGCCTTTGATTGGCATATGAAGGGCCTAACGATGGTTTTCTTTGGACTCCTCAGAAGAAAGTAGCGCCTTCCTCACCTGGGGTATAGCTCTAGATAGACACTTTTCTACTATCGGGCCATTGCGAGCTATGGGGCTACCTTCGAGCCAGCCGGTGTTGGTAACCATTTGCGTTTCTACTATAACACCGATAGCCTCGCAGCATTGCCCTAAAATCGGCCATAACATGTCAACGCGGTGCAAACGTCGCCCATCCCATAACGCAGATAACATAAACAAACCTGTCAAGACTCCTGGAACTTAGAATTGCCAGACTGGATTGAAAAATCACAAGTAAGATGTGTATGTAGTGGATGTAGTATAATCACTACCATTGTTGAGCTAGAATTAATGAACCCGACAGTCCCGACCATGGTGTCCCGGGTGGTCACTGACTGCAGGGCGATGTTCCAGGAACTGCAAGCCGGCCTTACTACTATCCAGACTTTGTTAACATATCGCTGAATTGAACAGATCTGGGTTCTCCGTTACACATGTGATACTCCGAAAGCTTATTCCAAAGCATGACTGAAATAAAGGCTTCTCATTTCGACTGATATCCAACTTTAACAGCTCTCCTGAGAACTAAGTTCAATAAACTAAAGTAAGTTGTGCGACGTCACTGTTCCTGAAACACCGGCCAGTCGGCACACCCGCGCTATTTTTATAACATGTGATCTCATCAAATCAGAGATCTGCTTTGTGAAACATGACACATTCATTAGAAGAACTGAGTGAACTGTGAAGTCTGTTTGATAAGTTACTTTACATTTCTAATGAGGAAAATGAAGTCTTCAACTGTTTCCTTCAGTCAACATGTTACGTTTAACTGAGCCACGCTCACCGGTAAACATCCTTCTAAAAGAGGATCTATAATTCTCATAAACAGATGCTAACTCATTCGTCGAACATGATTTAACATAATTCTGTATTAAGGCCACGTTTAATCAGAGCACTGGCTGTAACGGCCCACAAAACCTGTCAATTCCTTCCCAACCTGTTTCCTGTCAAGAACCCTTAAAGTGGTTCAACATTAGGTCACAGACCGCCAATTAATAAGATTTCCCTTCAGGGACTTCCATCTGATTCTGAAGATTTCAGTTGTTAGATATAATTAAGACAATAATTATATATTGGTCAACTGTTGAGCATGATAACGTGGACATAAGTAAAACCTGTGATCAGATTGGTCACTCTTATGATTCTTACTCACACTGGATTCGCTCCTATAGTGAAAATAAACGATTCCACATTTGTCTGGGGACCTCCTCAAACACCCTGAAGGACCCCTGTGGGTCCCCGGACCCCTGGTTGAGATCCACTGGGACCAGAGAAGATAAAGAAAACCCAGAGATGGGTGATTTTATTATATGACAGAGGTTTTCATCATTTCCCTTCAGGTTCACATCTATTAAACTCCAGGTTGATTAAGTGTTTCCTCCTGAGGTTCTATCTGTATCCTCACCCATATTTTAATTCAACCCGCGTTCAAAGCAGAGTCAAATTAGTGTTTTCCAAGAGCAACAGCCCTTTGAATGAACATCAATACCTCTGTGCTCTTTCCTTTTGTCTTTGCAATTATTCAAATTATTAAGTCTGACTGTAAGTGTAGAGAATCCTTAACAACACACCTACAGTGATGGGATGTATACTCTGACTTGGTATTGTGCACCGATGTTCTCACCTAACCGTTGAATCTGTGAAGCAGGCAAATTCTAAATCTATGCCGGGATGAAAGCCGTTCATTCGTATCTTGTGGAGGAATAACTTACAGGTTGTTTAAGTCCAACAGACGCATTCAAAAACATCTTTCTTTAACCCGTGCTCAGCCTCGCGCTTACACTGTACCGAGACCTCGCTTAGCGTAGACGCAGTTAGGGCCTCCGCGGAGCGTGAACCCCGGAGCACTGACTGACAAGCCCGTGGTAATCAATTCTCCAGCACGCTGGTCCAAGGCTGTACTTCATCGAAGCGTCCTGAGCTCCATGAGAATACTTCATGGAAATTTACTGTCACACCGTGAAATCCAATTAAAAATACATTTGGACATTGATCACCTGATGCACTCTTATTGATTGCTGCTCAAAAAGCCACTGTGTAGTGTTTTCTGTTTGGCCAGGGTCCACTCACCTCTCCATACCATATAAATGTATTGATCCGCTCAGCCACTCTTGGATCCATATGAACCATTAAACCTCCTTTCAGTGTTTCTCCATCCATTTATGTGACTCATAGCAGCCTCCTATGAGCTAAAAATGGCCAGCACGCCGCTTAGCAGACCAATCAGGTCTGAGAGACCACTACGGCATAATGAAGCCAGGTGATGATGTCAAGTTAACTAACCATTTAAAAGCGCTGTTCATCAAAATAATCTCCTGGATGTCTGAGGCCGATCAAGACTATGAAGCATTCAAACGTTCACAAACAACTTGAATAATTCGAGAGGGGAATACTTCATCACGGTTGGCGAGACATGGCTAATTCAAAAACGTATAAAAAAGATCAATTTGCGCTTTTCAATCAGTGGTGTTCACACATTCTCATTTAACACAACTGCAACCACAGAAAATTAAAATAAAAATGCACGCTATCTAATGCAGTACAATGAATGTGAAGGAATAAATTGAATGGCGGTGAATAAAACACATTTGTATGCAAAAATTGCCGAGACGGCCCAGAGACGGAGCTGCGGGCCGACGCCTCGTCTCGTTTAAGCCGACGCTCCGTCTGCGTGGTGTTGGGTGTGGGTGGGTGGAGATGGGGTGTGTGTGGGGGGGGGATGGGGGGAGGTAGGGGGTGCTATTGTCTCATCCACATGGATGACCCCGGCCTTGTGCCCGCATTAGCACGGATCATCTCCCGTGGGTATTATCTCGTCAGAAAACAGCGGCTGCAACACACTCGAACAAATAACCTCAACTTCCACATCCGGTAAAACCGGCGCTCTCCTTCACCCCCTCCTGCCATCAGGCCAACTCAATCAATCTTTCCCCTCGCTTTCTTCCTCTGAAAGACCGCTCCGCTTTCCACCTCTCCAGCATGTTCTCCTTCCAATCTCTCCATTACGCCCACCTCTTCCCCTGCAGTAATGTTCTTCACACTTCGCATCCTTCTCTTTCCCTCCATCTATTTCCTGACTTCTCTCCCTCTCCATCACTCATCTTTCTCTCTCGTCTTCATTTCTCAGTAACAATTCCCTTAAGTGCAACTAAATATCTACAAACCTTTCATGCAGGGTGTCAGGGTTCTGCCCTGCAGGGAACCACCTCCAACTCTATAGCTGGGTCTGAACACGCCCACACCGACCGACCTGGCGGTTAATAAGCCTGTTGAGTAAGACGGCACCTCGACTCAACATTGATCACCGGGTCCCAGCACCTCGAACTCTCAGGGAGGCTATTTGTCAAGGTGATAATTTATTTCGTAGCACCCGATATGGTGTGCCGAGGATTGGGTTGTTTCTTTCCCGTCTTGTGGTCCAGGGGCCGACAGACACCGTGTCAGCTCTAAATCAGTGTTGGTGATGTGTAGCATGAAGCGCGCAGATCTGTAACTCAGCCACAAACAGTGGAAGAAGACTTTCATCTCGCTCAGCAGGCAAGAGAATGGCAATTTAGCAAAGAGATGTGCGACACGTGTTCAAACTCACTCCCCTGTTCCCTTCCCCACGCAAAGGCTTTTTACTCTGGTGTCCCGCGAAGTTGTGAGCATCGGTGGACACACTGGGCGACTTATGGAAGACGTGGGAGAGCGGGGCTGTTGTTTTGATCATGCTGACATGGGGTTCCCAATTATGGAGATGCGGCCCCGTCTAACCGGCGAGGCCAAACACCTGATGGGAGGAGGTGGCGGGAGCGCGGGACGCTGCATGTGGATAGGCGAGGTCTACCGCAGTGCACCGCTGCTCCCGCGTGCTCTCAAGATGTTCCACATCTCCCCCCTCTAATTGGCAGATGGCCTCAGATGCGAGATGATTTAATGGGCTGCGTGTGTGTGTTGTTTTTTTTTTTCCTGCCTCAGTCAGCCATTAGCGGGGACATCTGTAACGAGTTGGCCAGGCACACTGCTGAGAGCGGAAGCTGAGAGCAACACTTTCTAATGGGGGGGGGGGGGCGATTGTGACGGACCCGGGGAGGTAATCAAAGCACTCTGAGCTATTACTTTGGGTTATGATAATCGAGACATCATGCCTTAAATTGTCCGTGGCAGAGGAAAAAGAGCTTTAATAAGCCTCGGATGTTGTTTACTTCAGACAAGCTGCAAAGAATCAAACAGCACAGCGTTGCTGGCTATCGGCGACGTGACAATCCCCTTTTGACTTTCAATACACCAGAGAAAGACATTTCTAACATGCGCATTATCATAAAAAGCCATTTTCATGGCTTTTGGCAGAAACAGCTTGGCTTCCAAGCGATGCCCCTTCTTGCAGCTGGGCCGTAACCATCAGCGGTGAATTCTGCGCTCAAGGGGAAAACATTAAGGCCCCCAACCAGAGTTTGGCCCTAAAGGCCTCTGGGTGTCATTTCTTACAGCTCCCTCCTGAGTTTGTCTCTAGAACCCGAGCCGGGGGAGGGAAGGAGCTACGAGTCCGTCCGCCGGTTCTCCACGCGTGTGCACGGGGTCGTTGGAGAAGTGGGCCCGAGCCTGCGGCCTTTTAAATCGTGATGGCCCGTCGGTATTCTTGCCACAGCTTCTGAGGATTCGTCTGCTACCTGCAAACTGGGTCAATTTTTGCATTATTATTTTAGAGTTGTGTATCTCGCTGTGGAGAAAGGAGAGGTTCTGCACACGCAGGCATGGCAACCCACACCTGCACTTTGTCTCCCTCTACGTTCCCCATCCCCCTCCGTTTCCCATCCCCCCCCGCCTCTCTCCCACACCCACACACACACACACACACACACACACACACACTTCTGAATTCATTAATATGAGCACATATTTGTCACTTTAACACATAAATGTCAACTCAAAGCCACAAAATGTGCTAACACTGTGAACCTTATCCGCGTGAAAATAATTTTAGACTGAGCACACAGCGAAGGCCTAATTAAAATTGATGGATAGGACTAATGCTGATTGTGACACTCAAAAACCCGGGCACTTTAACAGAGCTTAAACATAAGTATCAGTTAATGTGCAACTCCTCTATTTTGGTGTCACACTAACGGGATTAGCTGCAGTTATAAATCTGGAATAGTTGAGAATGTGACTCTGCCATCCACACGCTGACATTAATGAGGAGGAGGCAGTGCTGCACCGTTCCCATTGGGTTTTATGGCAGTTTTCTAACTGTTTGACTTGAGGGAAACCCCCACGTCCGTGTGCATTCAAATGACTTTCATGCAATTTCTAATCATCTACTGTATGTGTGCACTTTCAGCTGAGAGCCTGGGAGGTGAATGGGGGACAAGGAGCAGATGGGGGGGGGGGGGGGGTTAATGAGATGCAGGGTGGGAAAAAGGGAATTGAAGGGGACAAGCCGGCTGGTGAGACGCGGCACAAAAATAGGAGAGGGAAGAAAATAACCAAGTATGAGATACAGAGAGGCGATAGGAGAGACCTGTGTATGAGGTGCATACAAATGGACAGGGGAGGGAACACGGATAGAGGGTGGGGGGGAAGGGGGAGGTTGTGTGAGGAGAGGAGATACAAAAAAAAATGTGAGAAAGATGGATTCAGTGTTGGCTAATGAGAAGACAAAGGCAGTAGAATCCACATCGATCTCTGCCCCACACAGCACGCCGGCTTTACAGCTCGCAGGTAGAGAGGGAGATGGGAGAGAGCCCGGGGAAGCTTACCTGAGGTAACAAGCCTCACCGCTGTGGGTGTGAACACGAGTGTCCGTGTGGCGGGCACACAAATTTACAGTTACACAGATTTATGGAAGTTTGAGCTGCCGGGTGATTTGTGTATTTGTGCTGCAGGTATAAGGTGACGGACAACGCTAAAGTGAAAGCGGGACACATGAAGAGGTGACTGCTGCTTCAATGAGGCATACACTAATTGTGAGGTTTTGTAAAAAAAAAAAAAAAGATATTTATACAGTAGCCACTCTGCATGCAGGGCGCAGAGATGGAACACTTCCCCTCTGGAGATGCATTACTGTACTCTGACTCAACGGAGAGGAGAAATTATTTGACAGATAAAAAATGTTGAATGATGACAATCAGGTTGATATTCTAGTCTTATCTTAAAGCTGTGGAAATAAATTACTGTTCTACTCATCGTCTTTCTGTAAGAAGGTACGACCACCGTCTTTTGTAAACAAGTTATCAGCGCAGGTGCGCATGAACAAAGAGGCACTCGAGTTAATGCGCTGCGGAGAGCCACTTACAGTAGGTTCGAGCTGTTCCAGTACACCGCATGCCGGTCGTTGGCTCTCGTCAGGTGCAAGTTTGTAAGCGCCAGCGTGACGAGGCTGAGAGAAAACGTTGCGAGAGCCATAATCCCCTCCGGTGCTCGTCCGCCGCCCCTGGTTCCCCTCTCGTCCCTCTGCGTCCCCGCTCCTTCTGTCCCAAGCGACGCGTCGGTCACAACATCCCAGCGGTCGAAAAAAAAAAAGAAAAACCTTTTCAAGTTGAAGCGGGGTGACTTCTGGAGTGGTTACGTGTTCTTCAACTCAAATCCCATTGCGACGTGAGCCATTTGGGCATCTTTACCTAAAAACCTGTCTGGAGTTCTTTTCTCGTGCCCGCTGCGCACTTTCGAGTCTCTCCTGGTTTTGTTTGGCGCTTCTTTGCTTTCATCTGAGAGGAACAACGCAGGCGACGCTACCGCATTCACAGCTGACGGCTGAGCTCGGCGTTTATCGGTCTTTGCGCAGCTTTGAAGCCGCTGGATCTCCGTTGGAAGGACTGTGTACCATGCGCTCCTCTCATCAGCATCATCATCACCATCACCAGCAGCACCACCAGCAGCAGCCTTACGCTGCGCCCACAACGCTACAAACCCGCCCTCTGATGGCCGAGATGCGCTCACATGTCAGTCTGTGCTGCGGCCCCGCCCCCCTCAAAACATGCGGCCCGCGTGAGAACGTGCGTGTGGCGCCTTTGCGTGTATTTCAGCAACTGTGTGGAGAATCTGTGTTTTAATCTTCATTCAAAAATACGTGACTCATCAGGTAAGGGTTTAGGTTGAAGATTAAGATAATAACAAACAGTAGTTTAAGGTTTCGTTTGAAGGGAGATTTATTAGTATGTTATTATTTTAATGAAACTAAACTAGAAAGTTTTTTTCTTTATCTATAAAGTTCAGGGTTTACTTTGGGATTAAACTGGGAAGAAACTAAAAAGACTCAAATCCTCACCAGCTGTGAAATGACTCACTATCACAAGTTGAATCATTACTGTTGTTAATTACAAGCACGCTGTTCACATTTTTGTCAACAACTAGAAGAAAGAGGAAGCTGTTTGATGTAGAAAGGTTTAACAAATTAAAGGGGAAAAAACAAACTCCATGGTGGTGGAGAGCGCTGGGATCAGATTACATGATAACCCGATAATGGCCCAATTTGAGATTGTGAAAGACGGCAAGCTATGATTGGTCAGGGCCCATCGCGTGGTCTAGCAGGCCTCATCACAGGGACGAGACTCAGCGATCGCTAATCTGCGTCGTTCAGCTATCTCAGGCATTTTAATTAAAGTCGTTCCGATTATTGATACATGTGGAAATGCCTCTGCTGCAGCCTAAAATGCTGGATCGGGTATCGCCGTCTACGTGAGCCTATATGCACCGATCCGATATCACATTATCATACACTACACAAGAACAACAACAACACGTGTCACTCGTTTACATCATCAGCTCCCGAAAAATAATGATTACAGCGTCCTAAATCGATGATGGAAGTAGCTAAAGAGTGAGCCATCCCGCGTCTTCCTCTGTTGAGAGTTGCACATGCTCAGAACCGATCGGGCAGATGCTAGCACAGCATCAGCAATTTGGCATCATTTTACACTGGAAAATAGATTTTGTTGTTTTTAATGCACTGGTATGGGATGTTTTTCTTTAAGGAAGCGTTTCTTATTTAGGCTGTTGGAGTAAAAGATTTTGGAGAAATTATTATTTCCAATTCCCTATTCAGCAGGGGGTCAAGGGTTAAAGCCAGGATTCACATTAATATTAGAAAATGAATACAGTCAGTGGAAAGTCATTACGAGTATAGTCACAACACACGTGTGTGAGTGATTGTGTGTGTGTGTGTGTGTGTGTGTGTGTGTGTGTGTGTGTGTGTGTGTGTGTGTGTGTGTGTGTGTGTGTGTGTGTGTGTGTGTGTGTGTGTGTGTGTGTGTGTGTGTGTGTGTGTGTGTGTGTGTGTCTCACAGTGAAATACAGACTGAGGGAGAGGGCATGGAAATTTGGAGACTTTAATTAACCTGTTTAATTTCGCCTGTGGTGGTTTAACCACTCTATCTAGCCTAACGGCAGCCGGCAGTATTAATGGCTCAGTTAATTCCAAATATTAGGCATTAGCCTCGGTTTGATTAACTCTGCCAATTTCATATCTCATAATAGTGTCCTTTTCAGAGGGGATATCAGTGATATTCACACCCGTAAACGTGGCCGTATAGGCGCTGTTGGTGAAACTTTAGCCGAGCGATCCAAACATTAATCCGAATGACCTCCAGTGATGAATGAGTGTTCATTACACTTCAGTCCCTGAAGGTCATGCGCACACTCCCGTGAGTGAGGAGAGGTAGCCGGAGTCAGCTGTGGATCTGCTGCCGTCCTCTCTCAGCTCACACACAGACACACTCAGTGTCTGTTTGCTCTCACTCACTCCCTGCCTCTCTGTTGTTTTTGTCAGTGATGACGCCTCTCTTGAGTGCCCTCCAGGCATGTTGCCGTGGCGACTGGAGTAAAGGCGCGGATGAAAGAGCAAGTACCATCACTTTTTTTTTGTTCTTTCTCCCAACTCTCCCTCTCTCCGTCCCACCACCTATCTGTGCGGCTCCAGCGGATCACTCGTCTCCATCCGCTCCAACATTTGTCATCCTCTTTGTCACCTGGCGCTCACGGGGGAAGTGCTGCATATAAGGAGCATATTCTCCCATTTCTTTCGTGATCGGATGATCCTCCGCTTCCTGTTGCGCGCACCGACCCGCACAGTGGCAATGAAAGTGCGCCGAAAATATATAGAGAGTGACAGTTAATATGTTTTCTGCACCTCGTCTCAACCGGCAAGAGGCACACATGCATATTTATGCTTGGTGTGTACTGAGTGTTCGTTTTGAACGTGCGACTGAATGAGGCTTCCCAGTGTCAGAAGTCATTGAGCGCAGTTGTTCTTTGCACCATGTGATGCACTGTTTGTGCTCCTTGCAGCAGCACGGCTTGGATTTTGTTTTGCAACAGGCACCGGTGCACACTATTCTAACGGTAACATGGCTCGTTACCTCGACTCTGGCTCCGTTTTCTGATTAATTCATGAACAGCAGCTTTGGGCATATTGATTATTCAGATAATTTGTTATCATCAATCAGCCTCGACTCTTTCATATGTCCTTGTTGACTTCATATTGATTTCCTAACCGACTTCATTCCTGGCGTAAGCAATATTCCAGGAGCAAATGTGCTGCTTTTCTTCCTCAGTGGGATTCCTTTATTCTTCCTCCTGGCTTCTATCTGTGCGATCTCTAATTTCCTAAACCCATCTGTTCCCCTTCTCCCCACGTCTCACTTCAGACTAATCTCAGCTTTAATGTTAATGGATTAAAATGAGGTTGTCTTGACTGACTTTTATGTCCAGTGGCGGTGTCTGTAAACAACAAATTTATTTGATTAATCAGTTAATCTAGTGAAATGTCAAAACGTGAATATAAAGTGGCTGTGACAAAAATAACAGCGGCCCTCTGAACTTGGAGAAGCAGACGAATAAACGTCTCCCTGTGAAAGTGAGAGCGCGTGAAAGACGCATCCTCTGGCCTGCCGCCCGAGCTCAGCATCGCGTTAGCAAACTGTCAACTTCCCATCATCCTCCTCTTTTCTTTGCTTCTTCCATTTCGTGTGAATCTGCATTTTGCAGTCCCGCAACTCCTCTACACCCATACAGGTGACAAAGTGAGGGATGGATAAAAAAGTTTCAGAGTGTAAGAGAAAGAGAGGAAGAAAGAGAGCGAGCCTGGGGCCACGGATAGATGGAGGCTGGAGGAAGGAAGAAATCACGGCAGACGTGGAGAAGGTTAGAGAAGATGAAAGTGTGTGAGAAACTGAGGAGTTTAGGGAGGGGAGCTGGAGAGGGACACATGGAGGCATTAGCTTAACGGAAGAAAGGCCAACAGTGTTTTTGGTAATGGCACGGTGCTGAGGAGAGTCCTGGCCCAGGCTCCAGGTGGGCCTCCATCGTTTCGTCCCCTCGAGTGTCGCGCTTAACCTGCCGCGCTTCAGTAAGTACCCAGCTGTGCAAATGGCTAACGTGATTGTGAAGATATAAGCCCAGGATAATGGCCTCTGCCAAGCAATCATGAACAATGTTCCTCAGCATCGGTCAGTGATGAAAAAAGGGAGCGCCCGGAAATGGATGCTGTAGGATGAAGAGCTGAGCCTCCGGGGAAGAGGAGTGATGTGTTGGTAAACGGTCGTAAAGGACCGAGGGGCTGGAAGAGCGGGGACATGAACTTTGAGGACAATCTGTTTAAGGGAACAGATAGAAATGAAATAGCAAAATGATGTTTGCAGTAAATTGTCATGGATTAAGGGCACATTACCTCTTCAGAAAACAAATATGGTCACCATATGAGGGCTTGGAAAACCAGCAGAATAATAACCACGATGCAGCAGGATTTTGTTGGGTTGGGCCTTTTAAAACCATTGTATGCGTTATATTAGGCTACACCAAAACCTCACCGGTCTGAAAGACTGGATTTGTAACAAAAACATACTTGTTCATGTGGTAAGTTGTCCGACCACATGGAGCTGGAAGACGAGATGAACAGCCTGCCGTCCTACATACGTTGTACATACGAGAGGTGATGGAAGTACCTTCAAACCTTTCTTTCTTACCTCTGCACGCCTGGCCGATAGCGGTGTTGAACTGCTTGTCAGATTTGGAAAGTTACAGAAGTTCAGAAGTTGCCGCAGTCCAACTGTATGTCTTCAAGGAGCCCATGTATGGATGGGATACGTCTTAACTGGAATAATTTCTGCAAGGTAACAAATACATTTTCCAAGATTGTGAAAACTGGATAAAACGACATAACAAAGGGCCAAACCTGGTCTCAGACTCATTGGCTCACAGCAACTTAGTTTGCGTCTGTTATTAAGTGCACTGTACAATATTTGATGCAGACTGATCAAAAATGTAATTAAAAACCTTTGGGAAACAGATAAGAGTTTTGGCAGTAAGTTTAGAAATATCACTATAGACCCTTTTACAGTTTGTAGTTAGGACGGAAGCACAGCGGAGTGCAATAACTGGCTCAGCTATGAAAGAGCATTAACCACCAAAGATCACAAATGCAACCTAAACTAATTGACTCTCCAGGTCCATTTGCTGTTCGTGAGTGAGTGGAATACATTAGCAAGTGGCCCAATATTTAGTGGTCAGGTACATACAACGTGTAACGTTACACCACCTGTGCTCATGTACACAACATCAAATACCATGACAGACACTCAGAGCGTTGTGTTTATGGAGTTATGAAATGGGCCGTTGTGGTGGAAAATTATTTTACCCGCTGTAGAGTCTTTTTAAGCTTAAATGAAGAATATTGTCAAACAGAACTTGTCTTTTATTTTATTTATTCTCTGGCCAGAGAAGAGGCACCGTTATACAGAGTCACTCGGAGTCTGCAGAAGTGTGCACTCCAGATCAGAATTCGTACAGCGTTATAAAGAGAACAATCAAGGGTGGGGGCCTGTGTACTGGAGCATCCTGTTTTATCCCATGCAGGCCGTGCTGTTAAAGAAGTATAAGAAGTGCTTTATCTGTGCAACAACAGACACACAGATGCATACATTTTATCCTTAAGGCATAGAACATGTGAACATACAATAGGTGCTTGTTATCCAACACGAAGAAGAAGAGGATATGGGTGCAGGCAGTCAGCTGCATGGATCACAAGTTACATGATGCAAGCTTATGATAGTCTGATTCACAACAAGTTATAAAACAGTTCTATTTTATAAGAATATAAAATACACATAAGAATATAATATTTCCATTTCCCAAACAGTAAGATACATTTGAGCACGTATGTTAACACAAAGGCCGACGATCTACCCAGTTCAGAGCAAAAGTACTTCAGCATTTACACAATATACTAAGTAGAACAATATACTAAGTAGAAATGTTCCATTACACCGTACAAACACCAGCATTTTTCACAGTCCAGTGTTAGTCAACACGTTTAATAGCTTGCAGTCATAGACGCCGCCGGTGTTTTGGTTTGACGAGTGACTATGTTAACTGGTGACTCTCAGCCGACTGAGTCCGCGGTTGCTCGTAGAGACGGCAGCAGTTGAAAACACCAACAGAACACGTGGGTGTCCTCGTAAAAGCCTTCAATCAGTTATGACATAGTCATTTGTGTTTATTATCTACACCAACCGTTTATGCAAGTTACTACGAGCAACCACAAACGCATTTGGCTGAACGTCACCAGTTAACACGGTCGCTTGTTTAACCGAAGCACCTCTTGCTGTTGTGCCCCCTTCAGAACTCTGTAGAGCTGGAGTCCGCTGTTGATTGAACAGCGGACTATTGATTGTGAAATGTTTCCTTCGGACAACAGTTATGATATTTCAGCAGAAGCTGAATTCACAACCCGTTATTTTAGGGCCGCACACGCAGGGTGGAGAACGGTGGAGCTGACATGAAAGACAAATGGTCAAAAAAGAGAATTAAACTGTTGCGCTTTCATTCACAGAAGAAATCAGAAAGTTCAAGTAAATACTTAGCTGGCATTTCATCATAATGTTGCATTATTAATAGAAACAGGTGCAATTCAGTACTCATCTGATTGATCTGTAGTAAAAAAAAAAAGTCCCTGTAATCTGTTCATTACACAGAACCGACTGCCTAATTAATATGTTCTCATGAGTTAATAACTATTAAATGTATGAACTGTATATCGATATGACTCATATTGTAGCTGTATAGGTACACGAGACACGGACAGAAACATCTCTCTGCTTCTTCAAGACTGACAACAAATCAATACGAGTAATGGCAAATCCTGTTGGCAAGCGTTTTGTTCACTCTGGACAAAATTGGAAATGAGTTGACGCCCTTTGTAACAGAACACAAAGCATTAAACATGCCCACATAAGCCTTATGCAATAACACCACCACCATATGCTCTATTTCTGGCTAAAAGTGGTTGTTTTTCTCTCACTTGGGTCTGTTCTTAGTGAAAAGCCCGGGTATTGGTTTTGTACGACAAAGCAACCAACAGCTGAGTCAATAGCCAGGCTCAAATCAGCAGCCTGGCCTGACCGCAGGACGAGCATCGATTGAGGAAGCAATTAAGTATGCGTCTCAATGTATTCATAAAGAACGGTTTCTCTCCCCACCCCGCTCTGCTGTGTGGAAGTAAAAGCTGGAGTCTCTGAAATCCTGTAATGGCCAGTAATTGGCTGGAAGGAGGGCGTCGTCAGTAGACACTTAATGTCACACCCTGTATGGTGGAAAAAAAAGAAAGTAGTCACTGCCGTCGCAGCCTCAGGGGTTGGCTGCATCCTGCATGTACAGGCCCCATAATGCTCAAGGAGGACAGATATTATTAGCATAGAAGCAACTCGCACTATGCCATAATAGCTTGTAGAGTAGGCGCGGCCGGGACCAAAAGATCAATGTGTGACCACTCAGCCTCGTTGTCCCTCGTCTCTGCATAGACACTTAGCTCCGTGTTGTCAAACGATGACAATCCATACGCGCCGCCTCCTCTCACCTGTGCATCCGGCCTTCAAAAACATACATGCAGACTGAACCCCGCCTCGTCTTCCCATCGACGGCTATTTTTTTTCCCTCTCCTTCGTAAATGTTAGGTCGAAAGTTCACTTTGAAATAATGGAGCATGTGACCTTTTTCTCCGCGAGCAGGAGATATTGCTCCGGAGGAATTGGAGCATTTTGGATGAGAGAGGTGTGCAGAGGATTTTGAAGGGGGGGGGGGGGGGGGGGGGGGGGGTCAGCAAAGCCCTGAGGGAGAAGGAGAAATGTCACAATCACTACCGGAGCAAGGCCTGGCTTGGACAGCAACCCGTGCTGGATTATGGCTTCATATCAGGGAACACAGACGAGGAGGAAGACAAGCTCATTATGGAGGATGACGACACAGAGGGTTCAATATTCATCAAGCTGAGAACTAATGCTTTGATTATTTATATATTGTGTCATTTACAGTATACAAGCCTGTTATAGGCTCTTACTCATTACCATGTTCATGCCGTATTCACCCTGCATGCAACAAGTAACTGTAGCTTATTTCACACTATTATTATAACAGCATCCTGTCCTAATGCACCGCCCTACTTTTTCATTTCACCAGCAATCTGAGGCGTAAATTAGCTTCCTGCATTAGCTTCTGTAGCTAACCGCAGATAGGGATCCACTTCCTCTGCAACCCGCCGGCTCACAGACGAGTTTTACAGGACAGGAAACAGAGCAACTGGGTTTGAAATAAGTACCACGCTACTGAACGAAACAATAAGCGGACCTCCAAGGTCAATAATTAAATGACAAACAAAATTGAATTGAAACATTTTGATAAATGACATTAAAAAAATTATTGTAATGTTAGAAACCCTCTTTGGTTGTAATTGAATGTTAGAGAATACAATTCCAGATTCTTAATTTTTTTTTAAATTGCTCATCATCATATTGCGTTTGCAGGTTGCAAACTCCATCCGGCCCTTCATGCAGGTTTAAGTAAATGCTTGTAATTGTTTGCAAATAGAATTTAACCGTAGTCGAAGTAAATTCCTCCACGTAGGAAGGTGTTTATCTCCCGAAATCAAGTGTTTGTCTACTGTGTGAAAAAAGAAAAAACCCGTCCAACTGTTCAAAGGGACTTCACTCCTGGTCGTCTTGCATCCATACAGCATCACAGCGACACATGGCAGCATGCCCAGAAGGCCTGTATTTGATGCTCGGGATTTCAATCACGAGTCCAACTCATCCCTTTGGACGTGGACCAATCCCAGCTTGCGATGCCCAGGCAAGCCGTCACGAGGTCACTGTGTCAGGCCGCACCATCTTGCACAACCCTCCGCCTGCAGGGCCGAAAGGAGTTGACTGACCTAATTAGCCGTTTGAATGATTGCCGTACTGCCCGGCATGTGGCTGATTTGGATGTATGTGTGGTTTTCGTGCTTTCATTCATTGCTTTAGACAAATCAGGGTTGAGGGCAACAGTAGACAATCCATCGTTACCACCGTCGCTCACTTGCGAACACACGTGTAACACTGCAAAGTATGTGCCTGTAAAGGATTTCACCTTTAAAGCGGGTGGAACCTGTTACAGTTTTATGAGGTGGCTAGACGTCTTTTCTCTTCTGTATTGTAATTAAAAGTTCCAACAACACACTTTAACTTCAGAAAAAAAAATAAAAACCACAAGCCTCTGCTCCACTTTTATACTTCTCTTTATCAAGCGCTCGCGTTTTGCTCACATTCTGAGCCAATCAGGGGCCGCTAAAGACCAAGCAAACTGCATACTCGGGGCCGCCCTGCAGACCATCTTTTGCTGGCTTGCTACTATGTTGTTTCCTGCCCGGAATTCCACTTTTAGGGTATCATGTGTTATCTGAAATTATGCATCTTCCTCGGATTACAATGCACAAAATCATGGAGTTTGATGATTTAAATCATTAGCTAGCGAGCGATCCCTGCTGGGTTTAATTAGCCAGCTGTTCCACACAGCACTTCCACATAAACACACTGAGGATGTTGGATAGAAGTGGTATGTTAATGTTATAGTTTTTCCCAAAGCCTGTATCAAAACCAATTCACTGATTAAGTAGTGCTTTGAGACCAACACAGACTACCTTCATAGGGGGCGAACAACCCAAACACCTCTGCTTTTACTGTCAGTGTGAATGCATTCCGTTGAACTACGCCTCGGCTCTTCACACACGAATCAGCCACCGGACTCATCTGGACAGAGGGGTCAACCAATCACACATCGTCCCCGTGAAGAGGTCTCGCGCCTTTTGTTCTGCTCCCGATCGCACGTCAAGATAGTTCTTCTTGAATGACCTTATTGGCACCGTTTCCCCAACTGGGAGTCACGAAGCAAAAAAAAAAGATCTGCCTCCATTTAAATCCCCTTGTTCTGGCTTCTCCCCGAACACCCCGTTTGGTTTTTTTTCTGTTCTTGTGAACGTCAGTACGAGCCATAGGGGGATCAGCTGATGCTCGGAGAGCTATTTCAGCAAGCCGCACAGTCCGCTCTGCTGTAAGCACTTGTACAAAGGCCAAGTGCAACGCCTCAGAGGAGTATTGTTAGTCAGCAGTCCAGTGAGGGGGAGTAATGAACCGAGCAATCGGTGGGACTTGCTCGTAGCCCGGTGACACGCGGCTGACGTGGTCACATACAGTATGTGGTTACACAAGCCTCACGGGGGGGATTTTGTGCAGAGTTTTTATATTTTTTTAAGCCCAATGTCGATGCATGTAGGCCATATTTGTCTGCGCTCTTACGATGAGCTGATAGTCGACGAGGAGAGACGGTCATCAGATTCTATTGTTCAGAGTTTCTCACGACGGCATGATTTTCCCAAATGTCGATTTTTTCGAAAAATGCCACTCAAACTACAAAAGACGGAACGAGATGGAGAGAAGATAAATGTGGGATTTAAAGCCCCGGAGAGGTTCGAAGAGAACCTTGTTTAGCTACATTAACGTTGAACTCTGCTGAGCGAGAGAGAGAGAGAGCGCGAGATGGAAAAGGTAATAGCGCTCTCTGGATTGAGGATGCCTCATTATTTGTGGTGATGTGAATCGCATCAAAGCAGCTTATTATGATCATCAGCGCTCGATAGTGGAGATGGAGGTGATCCACTCCTGGGCTGAGGGCACAGCCGTAGTGTGCTATTGATTTGGCTGTTAAGAGGTGCTTGTGTTACAAAGGGCATGCATCTCAGTCTTCCATTAAGATAATTATGCTTTCCATTGCCTTTTGCACACCTCTGTGGCCCGTTGAATGAATAAAATCGCAAATAATTAAGTTGCTCTTTATGGGTTTTCGACAAACTCGGCAGCTACGTGCCATGTGCAAGGTTGCTCAGGTGCTACAAGGAGAGGAGAAAATGCTCAGTGGAGATACAAGGCTTATGGTGCGCTGGAACGTTTCCAAATTGGCCCATCAGATGTTGAAATTTTGGGAGAGAGCGATTAAGTTCTGTTTGGATTGAGGGTTTGAAGCCATTTAGATGCAGACGTTCTTCTGCAATAAAAAACACAACCACTTTATAATGAATGCAGCCAGTAACCCCGGATCTTGACACAGTGCCCTCTGAACACACATTGCTTGTGGTCGTCTCCCACCCTTTCATTCGACGCGCCGAGGGCCTTCTCGGAGGACTTGTAGAGAACCATTTGGTATTAGCATTTTCAAAAGGGCAATCGAGTCAGCCCGTCAGAAAACAGGGAAAGGTCACCAGGTTTCCTGCCGCTTAAAACCTCCACACTCTATCAAGTTCTTGCCTCGCTGCCACGGACCGGCTCATGCCAAATTGAGAGATTGCCTATTTTTCTCCCCAGTGACATTAAGAGGGTCATTTAGCACTACAGCTAGGAAGACCCTGATTGGGCTGAACAATCCCCCTCCCAGAACTGCAGCAAACAGGAATCAGCAGAATGGGGTAGCAAGATCTAAGACCCCCAGACGGTGTAGGGCTTGGCTGTGAACATGACTGGCACTGAACCTCTGGGGATAAAAACCGGCATGCTGGGTTGGGAAAGGGCTGAGAGCACGGGGAGGGTGGCTGTGGGGGAATTCTCCGAGAACGTCAGTCTGGCTTCCAGTGAAACTGGCGGCGGCGGCGCGCGCCCGGTGCGTTGCTGTGTGGCAAAGCAAGCGTGGGGGCCCACGGAGGCTGGTTCCAGCGGTGGTGTTGGTGGGGGGGGGGGGGGGGGGGGGGGGGGGTGCTTACACGGTTGAGTTGGCTAAGCCTGCAGATCCAGAGGGGACAGAGGCAGAGCTCCGGGGAGCAGCGCGAGCCTTGGCTGTGGATGAAAGTGCTGCCTCACAGGCGCCGGTATCTCAGAGTACCCCGGGGTTGACCTTGGCATGCCTGTGCTCACTGCCAGCCCATCTGCTTGTTATAGAGATGTAACGGTTAGGGCGGTTATACCTTTTGCATGTTTATTATTTGGAAAAATCTGTTTAAAATGGTGCATGCACCAAACTGACACGTGCAAAACATCAAAAACATATTGTCACGGCAAACAGGGCATTAAATCAACTTAAGATGACTCGTTTCCAACATTTTGACATTTGCATCCTCCCGCTTCTCCATTGACTGCGCTCACTAATTGTGTGAAGGCTCAAAAGGGGCTTTATATAAGATATGATTCAATTAGATTCAACTTTCATTGCACATAGCAACAGCTACAGATAAAGAGATAACGATAAGTACAATAAATGTACTAACTGTAATATATGAAACAATTTCACATGACGGATTGCTTTTTGTTTTAGACAGTGGAATCAGAATACGATGACAGCTGGTGGCTTGTTTGGTCGTTGCCAATCAAATGTGATCAAACTACCTACACCAGCTGTTGAACACTAAAAAGGTGTTTTTCTCTGAACTTAAACTTCCAATTGTTGCTTTTTTTTAAGTCATGAATATTTCATGTCAGAGAGAAATACTGAAGATTGAAGAGTGTCAGTTCATCAAATGGTGATTTGAGGTTTCCTCCAAAAAGAGAGCCTATCCGCATAGACCCCCCCCCCCCCCCCTCCCCCAAATAATAAACAAACTGCTCATCATTGAAAATACTGGCAATTTTACAAAAACATCATATATGAACAAGCCTTTAACAGAAACTATGAATAATTCAGATACCTGAATTGAAATACCTGTCAATCAATTTGAAACTGACAGAGCTTTGGATTTCGCTGGTGGGAGGATGTTTACATTTAGGTTTTTGTTTACATTTAGACCACAGATTGCATCTTTCTGCGTCTTTAGAAATATCCATTTATACTGGAAATTGTCTCTGGAATGTAATCATGTGTATGGGTATGTTTACATATTCAAACACACAAATTATTATTGCTTCCCGACACCAACCAGTCACTTTCCATTGACTAATACCTTTTGTCTGCCACCACCTGGTGTCTCAGCTGTTGACGGTGTCTTCTTGTGGATGACGGGGGTACACACACACACACACACACACTAATATGAAGTGGCATCCTCGGGGGTTTGCGTGGATTTTTATTTTCTTCAAACCAAATCTCCTGAATACAATTAAGAGTCGGAATCTCCGTCCTGTTGTTTTCATTTTCTCCTCCCTCCTCTCTCCCCGGCCCGTCATTGGCTCCGTCAGGCCGTAAACGACGTGTGAATGTGCCTCTCCACCTGCTCCCCTCATCATCAGCGTGTTATCGTCGCCCCAACACTCGCTCTCGCTCATTGCCTCCTTTCTCTCCTTTCTCTCCTCTGTCTCCCATCACCTGTCCTCAACCAGGCTTCCCCCCCACCCCCACCCCCACCCCCACCTCCCTCTCTCTCTCCCTCTATTTTCTCCCTTTATGCCCCTCGTCCTTTTTTTGCCTGAGCGGCATGTGGCGAGCAGGTAAATAAATCACTAAGCAGCTCTGGAGGAGATAACGAGGCAACGGGGGATACTCTGCACGCTGCAGATGTGTGCAGATGCTGCGCCTGGAGCCACATGGAAGAGGACCATGCCACTTGATTTATATACAGCAGATATCTGCTACGCCCCTAGAAAAACACATGGACTCTAATCAGGTGCTCCGGATAAACACTCATTTGAATGCATGAGGTGTATGTTGCCGGCCTGCCCGTATTCGATTGAGAAACATTTGGAGGAGCAGCCGAGGGGCCAGAGAATGGGAGTGATGGAAATTTGCCCATAGTGAACCTTTTTTTTTTCTTTCATGCTCTCCGACTTTAACGGCTCTCCCAGAAATTATTCATCGTCTCCCAACAGGAGTCCAAGGAAGCCAATAGGGAGGTTAAGAGACGGTGAAAATATGCCCCGGGTGAAATTTCACTCTCGGTGATTTTACATGCAGCGGATACAGAGACAAGCACCAACACGCAAAGGCCCAATTACACTTTCTGAAAAGACGAAGAAAGACAAAATTGTGACATTAGGGTAATGAAGGGAAAACTTTGTTAATGAGAAGGAGAGACACAGAATCAGAGCGAGAGAGAGAGAGAGAGAGAGTTTACTTCCAGTCTGGTTTGGTGTCAGTCAAAGGAACATAGTTCAAGAACAGTGAAAGACTCTGACGAGGACTTTTAACATGCAATTAAATCCCCGCTTTGGAAAAAATGATTATTCTAGCCTTGAGAAAAAGAAAGCCATATAGCTTTTAATCACCAAGGGGAAAGTGGGGAGAGATGATGAGTGGGGAGCAAAGGCTGCCGTCGGGGAGACGTCCTCTTACCAAACGACACTAACAAGTACCACAGAGAGCCGAGGAACACGGGGACAAACAGATGGATTGTCCGACCACACACACCCAATGTGGGGCGAGGAAGAAGATAAATGAGTGAGGAAATATTATCACAGCACATTATACAACACACAGTTTGCTAAGATTGCATTATACCGTTATAATTAATGTTGGGGTGGGTCTTCAATATGAAAAGGATGTAATTATTGCAGAAAAATTGCCAGGGCGTGCGTGCGCGCGCATACGTGTAGCTCAGGCACGCACACGCGTGTGTGTCATGAAGTTCTTCTGACATTGAGGAGTTTTCTTCCTGCTTATTAAGCAGGTGAAGTGCTACAGTGTATTAGGATTTGCTCGGCTAAATGCTTCATGGCATCGAGACAATGGCTTATTTATTAACACTTCTGCCAACCGCTGGCAAAGCAAATGGAAGCTCAATTAAGGCGAATAAATTAGGATTAACGCAGAAATGCAGCGCATTTTCATTTTAATTAAATGTGTTTATTAATTATTTCCAGAGTCGTTGCAGGGGGGGGGGATCAGACGCCTCGCTGCTTCCTTACAGGACGACACAGGCTGAGGGAGGGTTACCCAGGTAGAGGTCTTTTTAATCAAAGTGGCGTGTGGATGACACACGTTGGCCGCTTCCACGTTTTATGACTAAATGATATGGCCGTCATTAGCTCCGATAGAAACTCACAGAAAGCCGTCGTCCCACAGCCCGATTCTGAACGCATTTATGATCCCTGCAATGCGACAGAGGGGAGTCGAGTCAACACGGCCCTCCTTCCATTTCATTCTTTTAAAGTTACGCTTGGCGAGCTTTTATGAGCTCCTACACAAATCATATTAGATGAGTTGCCACCAAGTCATTTCTTATATATTACTGCACCTCATCCCATCCCCGGAAGCAGAGAGAGGGAGAGAAATACAGCGAGGGCCCCACGCCGAGTGCCACACCGCTAAACGGCAGAGAGACAGCGGAGGGGTGACATGCGTCATGTCATCGATGTCATGGCAGCGCGTCCCGCTGATTCGTGCGGTATAATCTAACCAGCCTGGGTGTTAACGCGGGCTTTTTCTGCCGACATGGCTTCTTGGAATGGAGCTGCAATGACAAGGCAGAAAAAACAACAACAGGGGACATGATGCTGGCAGATGCACAAACCGACATAATCAGACATGCACTCTGTATCCCCCCACATGCATACAGTAATATCCATCTCAAACTGAATTATGTGGAATGGGTGTATTCCAGATTCATTATGGAGCTTGTTGGAGTATTTTTTCGGATATTCACAGATAAATGGCCAAACATAATTAGTATGAAATCACACAGAGCGTTTGCAGTGCTGCTACGATAAAGTTTGATACCAGAAATGTTTGAATGTTCACTCAAACTTGGCGGACATCACACGGTTTTAGAATCAACAGCAGGATTGGTTTTCATGCATTCACCATTTCTGATGTTCACTTTTGCAGAGAAAAATCCATGGTTGCAAATACAGACACATACAATATTTCTACAATTGTGTAAAAATAGACCAGAATACGATGCAGTCGAGAGGAAGAATTCACATTTTTCACAACCGTTTTTGAGGAGGAGATTCAAAGTGAATGTGCAGCTAAATGCATGCAAGTTCACTGAGAAACAGAAAGAAATCCAACCCATAAATTAGAAGTGCAGAGAGGCTCGTGGGTGGAAAGCAGATGCACCATAATTTACGGTGTAAACTGTATCAGCGGTAATTTACAGTGATTCATTGGAAAACAATTCTGGACGTGCTGAACATCAAAACCTACATTAGAGTGAAAGTAAGTAACCAAGAAGGCTTTTCCTTTTGATGACATTATAGGGTGATACATGCTTTACCTTTTACTCAAAACAGACCCAGATCAGTTAACTGTAATAATAATCATGAATGAAAGTGATACTACAGCTTACTACAGACAGAAGCAAGCATCTCCTCTGTTGCAAATTCCCAAATCAGCAGAGAAGAGGGACATTTCACTGAAATAACCAGAGCATAGCCAATCATCATCACTGAAGAAAAAAAAATAAAAATTGTCAATCACAGAAACACACATAGTGGAGGACGCCTCACTGCAAGACTGGTAAATGTGTTTTTAAACAAGCACTTAGAATCTGTGGAAAAATCAAACCGGAGATAAGTGTTTCGCTCGGAGCCAGCGGAGGTAGGTTGGTTATTACATAATTACATCAGCGTAACCCTTTGTTGTGCATTAGCTCCCCTCCACACCTGAACCCGGTGGGAGTAAAACTGTAGCCTCAGCAGCACTTTGCTTTGAGTGGTCTAAATACGCCTATACGTCCATTGTCTTCTTGGGTAGATACAAGAATGAATCAGCACTCCCATTAGACTTTCATGAGGGAGCAGAAAGACAACCCACAGCTTTTTATTTCTTTTACGTTTACCTCTCCGGTCACAAAGGTAAGAAGGGTGCTTTGCAAACAGTGATGTATGGCGCATACCCACACAGATGCATTATCATAAAGAAGGGCCCTACATTTACTCATCACGGTAGAAAAAGGAGCTCAGAGCCACCGAGCTCGGGGAAAGATGGAAGCCCTGCGGTATTGTAAACACCTAGATTGGGGAAGCTGCTAGAGTGGAGCCCATTTGAGCATTGAGGTAAATTAGGTATTAATTCTGTGCAATGAGACTTGCATAGCAAGTCACGTTGACGGCGGCTGGCCGACGAAATTAACAAAATAATGAGATTTCGACAAAGGGAAATGAGAGAAAGGGCAAGGGAACCCGATGGAAGGGACAGATGAAGGAGAAAGCAGCGAGACGGAGACAGACAGACAGGAAACAGAATTTAAGGGAAAAGAAAGATGTGATTTTAGAGGAGACGGGAAGATGGAGACTGAGGTGGTAAACACAGCAAGAGAAAGGGCAGAAAGGGAGTCATAAACTGCATTTATAAACACGTCTCTATAGTAACCACCTGGTAATTTCACTAGCGGGAGTGCGGGGGAAGAGGGGGGGTAAACTGGGCCACCATTTACCAGCATCACTATAATCAGGCTAGAGAGACGGAGAACACTCTGCATTAGAATTAAGAAAAAAAAAAAAAAACGACTCAGGTTGTTTGGAATATAAAAGAAAAGGAGGAGAAACGAAACAAAACAAAAAAAGAATTGAAGGGATGCTCGCACTCATCGCTTCTCTTTTTAACAGGAGCAGAAAACAGGTCGTGCTCCCTTGGGCTCCATAATTCTGTGATTGGTCTGTAGTTTTTCTCTGGTGGGGGAGTGATTCCATCCTTCCCTTTTTACTGTGAGCAGCTTCCAGGGTGCTCTGAGCCGCGCTGTGTAAAATCACGAGCAGTTACAGCCCACCTTTACCACGGCAGGTAGGTGATAATGTTGGCGGAGAAAAGACAAAAAAAAAAGGTGAGACTGAACATGGAACGTAGAGGTCATTTTTCCTGTATCAGTACGTGCTGCACATACCGTAAAGAGCTGCAGCACTTTTCCTACCATGTGCAATTACCCTTTAGCTGTGTGATCGCACACGGTGATGAGGTGTGTGTGTGTGTGTGTGTGTGTGTGTGTGTGTGTGTGTTCGTGTCCTTTGCTGTTGTTCTTTTATCATCGAGGCTCTGCTAGCCGAGCCATAATGCTTCCTAATGTGCTGTAACAAACATCTATTCCCTACTACTGTACGTCTCTTTTCTCCTCCCCCGTGGCTTCGTCTCCCTCAATCACACACACACGTACATACATATATACCACACATGTGATACGCAGCTCATGTAAAACACCATGAATGCATGTGTGCGATTGAACTGCAAGATCAGCCTTCACAACCACCTACACTAGTAAATCTCAATAATAAGCCTGTATGAAATCTACACACCCCTGTCATGCACACAGCTGGGTGTTACATCTGGAGTGTCTGATATACCGTTTCATGGAGTTGTCTTCCAAGACACTCAGACGGTGAGAGAGAGAAAAAATAAAACCCCGAAGTAATCTACATTCAGATTTATGGCAGCTTCCATTAGCCGGGAGTGTTTGAGCCCAGGGATCTGGCAGTATCCCTTTACCTCCAATCTCTTTGCAGAGCTGGAGTAAAGACGATCCGGGGTAAAGCTCGGCCCCTCGCTGCCCCCTTCCCTTCCCTTCCCTTCCCTCCTGACAAGACTGCAGATAAGGCAGCAGTGAACAACGACGGGGGCCCCGTCTCATGCAGCCCAAAAGGGGCAGCCCTCCCACGGACAAACCAGGGAGCAGATAAACAACGGCGCATGGGCTCGGCTCCTCGGATGCCTTGCAGACCGGAGGATTAATCAGCTGCTCCTCGAAGGTCCTGCGGAGCAGCTGAGGCCCGCTTACGTTTGTAGTTCTGGTCCTCGACATGCGCCGCGTTCATTCGCACGCACACGTCGTCAACGACCCAGACAGGGATGAGCGCACACAGACTTTACAAAGCTACAGGAACACATGCACACTTGCAGTGGTAAGAGTAGGCACAGCAGCATTAGTCTCGCTGCATGATTGTCCTTGTGAGGAATGGCGGCAGGCACACGGCCTCAGGTGAGAGTTATCTCGCCACTTGACAAACTCTGCTGTGCTGTAATGTGACACCAGCATCGCTAATAACATGCAGCCACCCCCCACCCCCACCCCACCTCCTTCTTCACAGTTCCACAACTCTCTCTTTTCCTATTTTGGCTTTCTCTCTCTCTCTCTCTCCACACTCGTTTTAATTGCTCCCCTCCCATCTTTTCACTGCTCTCTTCCTCTTTTTTCGCTCTCTTGCTTCCTCTTTGCTGCTCCCTGTTTTGTTCCCCTCTTCTGTGATTTCTGTTATAGATAGGCTGCAGGAAAGCTATTCCACAGGGAGCCCTTGAGGCAACATGCGGAGAAATGAATGCCAAGACCATATCACACAAGATGCGTATAGATATACAGTGCTTATGTTGAGCAGTGTGCAGCCCGGGCCGCTATAGAGGACTTATGGGGATTATGCCTGCAACAAAGCATCGGCACTGTAAATGTCTGCGTAAAAAAAAAATATATACATAATGCACAGAGAAGCAAAAAGAAGGGAATTCTTACTTCCTGAGAGGGAAACGTTGTGTTAAATCAGAGGAGCGTGACGGTGTGTCATTAATTCAGTCTCACAAGACCGATCAAGCAAATGAATTACTGGTTTGTGTTGAGGCCGCCTACTTTATTTATTCATTTATTATTTTTCCCTCGCATACATTTCTAATAATTCTGTGATTAATAGCAGTGCTTCTGCTCAATATCTGGACCGCCGGTTGAGAATAAGATTATGCAATGCAAATTCATACCGCTTTTTCAGCGAGACCCCTGTGAAGCACCAAAGCTGAAAAACAGGAATCCTCTAAAGAAGGGGAGGTGAAAGACCTACTTATGGACCCAAACTAGAAATCATCGAACCCGACAGCAAAAGCAAACACAGGAGGGAGGGAAATAGTAGATGCAGGCTTCTCCGTTTTGAACTCTGCACGGGCCACGGAGCATCTGGGGGAACATATTACTCATGCTGGAGTATCGAGTAACCAGAACATCAGGCCAAGCGCTGGATGAAGTGACCGAGGGGGCTGTTTAAAACTGCGAGAATGAAATTAATTCAACCATGCAATAGCCCCAGAAAAGCTAAATAACAACAACAACCACAACAACATGGGGCTACTGTTTAATAAATATATTAATCAGAGGACTCACGTAAGGACGTAGCAGGATCAAAGCAACGATTCTCTGTCTAAATCATGAGAGGCAGCTAGAAACAGCTGTTCTCGTTCTCCATCTCTCTCTTTACAGCCACGAGCAGGCTAAGAAGTCACGTGTTCCGTCTGTCCATCTGTGGATCTCCTCCACTCCGTTTCAGAACCACGGACAGCGCCGTAAATGTCAAATACAATTCAGGCTTTTATTTGTTAGAATATCATATCAGACCAGGCCCCCCTGGTCCCCCCCACTTGCACGGTCTATGGATCTCAGTACTGAGCAATGTTTCACTGAGACAATGCTGGGCCCCGTTCATCTGGCCCCTGCAAACAGGCCCAGCTGCCAGAGTCTGCTTGTCCGTCCAGGAGGGCCCAGTCCTATCACTGGTGCGTCTCGGCTAATCCAGCTAATCCTCCCTCTCCCCGCGGACAGGCCCCGTCTCTTGGCTCCCCTCCTTTGAGCTGAAGTTGCATGAGGAAAAAAAAAAAAAAGCCTCCTGTCTTGTCCACGTTTGTCTTTTGCACTTCTACTCCAAAAACAAATACATTTGGAGGAGGGGGAGGAAACTTGGCAGTGCAAACTCACTCTCTCTTTCTCTCTGAAAACACCCTGCTCTCTAATCCGGCTGGAGATGATGGGAACAGAGCAGGTTGCCTTCCAAGGTGGAATATTGGATTCTGCCTGTTGCCCATCTCCATCCTGGAGGGACCAACTTAGTGTGATGAGTAATCAAGAGCTAAAAGAGATTCCTTGCCACCGCACTGCACAGTTAATGATAAAACACTACAAACTCAAACAATGACACTACGGCAGCGATACTACTATATCATCACATACGGCCCACATATTCTTCCTCTGCAAAAAAAACAAAGATAAAAACTCTCCTTTAAGACTAAACACTGGGGAAACTGATGTGCTGATTGGAGACACAAAGAAAAATATGCTTTCTGAATAAACCAACACTGCAGAAATGTCATGTCAGCCACTGGAGTAATTGCTTGTTTGTGTTACTCTGTGCATATTTGGTTCACCTACTTCTTTCCAGATCAATGCTTTCAAATATAGATCAGGCGAGCTCACATTTTGACAGGTGAATATAATGAGGAGTACTCTGTCATCAATCAAGGATCAAAAAGGCAAAACCTCATTTTATTCCAACCCCGAAAACTGTAAATCCAATCAATAGCATTTAGCTTTTCTGTGGCATTGTGTATTTTTCTTATGTTTGCATACATTAATGCCAATCTGTGAAGTTTATAAGCTTGCGTGTGCGCGTGTATCTGTGGATGCTTTTGAATGTGTCTCAGCGGACAAAAGGTGTATTCGAGAGAGTATATGCGTGTGAGCTCGTGGGTGCGTTTCGGCACGAGATGTCATTCAAATAGCGCACCGTGAGTGCTGCGAGGCTGCGATAAGCATAAAGATCTGATTTCACTTCTCAGCGTGCCTACCGCCTCGGCTAATTTTCATAATTAATTAAAAACGCCGGTAAACATTACATCACGCGGCTGATAAGTTTCCCCGCTGCTCTTCTTGCTTCCCATTAACTGTAAATTATCAGTGTGCGATTGAATTCTCCCTCTGTACTTCACTATTGAACTTCAATGGAGTGTGGATTTAATGTTGGAACTGACACAATGTGGTCCCTGTCAATCAATGCGATGAGACTGAAAAAGACGTGAGGAACATGTCTGGTAAATATATGCTCACTGGCCACGTTACGCAGATTGTTTTCCATCAGCTTAACGTTCCTTAACATTAACTTGTAAAGGCTTAAACTGTCCCTCAAGAGAGAGAGAAATACATATATTCACAAATCATGTTGCGTTATTCCCGGCTTCCTTCACATCTTTTCATTAATGAGCAGCAGGAGGAGGCTTCTGCCCAGTTACACACTGTACGTTTACTGCCAGACTACAGATGGAGAGAGAAAAAGAACAGAAATTTTTTAAATGTTATTTCTTATTTTAATTAACCTTTTTTTTTTTTTTATCCAAGTTACTCCCACTATGATACAGGATCTCATTTATGAGCCAAGACAGCAGCTTCATATTGAGCCAATAAAAAAAAGCAACAATAAAATAAACAATTCATAATAAGTGATGTGCAATCTATGCAAAAGTGAGCAGGAAATACGGGGTCGGGGGGGGGGGGGGGGGGGGTTTCAAAATGATGTGCTAGCAGCTGCCTGCTGTGAACGAGCTCGCTCAGCATCCAGGTCCTCATTGGTTAGGATGACTTAGAGTGGCGCCATGGGCCCTTCACTCTCCTCCACCGCCATCCTCCCTTTCCATCTCCCCATTAATCTTTCACTCGTATTCCTTTCCCCTTTCTTCCCCTTCCTCCCACTTCTCTTTCTTTTTTCATTTGCTGTTCTCTTCAGCTTCCTCTACGGAGTCTTTTCTCCTCGCACAACACTCTTCACTCTCCTCATCAGCAAAAGCCTCTCCATCACATCTTCCCTTTTCTCTCCCAATCTCTTCCTGTGGGTGTCAGGAAGCTAGCTGGATGCTAATCTAGATCGTCCTACTGCTCGTCATACTTGCATGCAGCTTTACACATATATCTATATATAATATCTATATATTATATATATCCCACACCTGTCACTCTCTCTGCCTCTCTCTATTGGTTTTCTTTGGGCTTTCTAAGCAGGTCTCCTGCCGTTTGTCTGTCTCGTCGCTGCCCTGTATGTTGAGTGTCGCTGTCAGGATTAAGGCCTCATAATGAAAAGCAGAGGGAGAGCCGCGGACCCAGAGGTTGGGCTAGAACAGTACTCCAATGGATTAACGCAGCACATAAGTGTTTGGTTGCACCACAGTGCGTGATCTGACAAACTCATTCCCAGGGAAATGCTCTCTGTGGGTTGCTGCAAAAGCCAGCAATCAGCCAAGTGAGCCTGAGTGAGATTGGCACATCAAGACAAACAGATCAATGCCATTACAGAGAACCAAATGTGAACGTGCACATGTTTGATATGGTTTCTTATTTCAACTCTAAACTAGGCTGCAAAGCAGTCCAGGAAGATATACGATACTCGGTGGCGTGTCATCTAATTGTTCATAGGCCATATGCTCACAAAACTCTGTCATCCATTAGTGGGAATCCCCACGGAGAAAAAGATTAGGGAAATAAAATGTGCTAATTCCCCCAAGATGTCCCTCACACACACACCTAGAGGACAGAAAGATGGCATGGAGCACCGGAAGACTCCAGAGCCTCTGATATCAGGTGTAACCCTAATAAATATGGAGCAATGCGGCGCAAAATAACTGTCCACTTTAATTGCACATTTTCCCACAGTAATTGACAGACTAATTAAGACTCAGAGGAGTCACTGAAACCATCTGTGCAGGTGTCCAAGAGGGCCAGTAGAGAGAAAGAGAAACGGTACGACGAGCAGAGAAATGAAGAGAAGTGTGTTTGAGGGACGCAGATCAAGACAGAGGGCGAGAGAGAGGAGAGAGAACAAGAGTGCAAATGTGGAGCAAGAAGGAGACGAGAGAAAAGAGGACTGGATGAGATGAACTCATTAGTTTCAGTTTTATTCGCCGTGGAGGAAGTGCTCTGCCAAACTCAACTTCTGCCAGACACATTTACCCAAGATACCGAGAGCCGAGTAAAGTTTCCCTCTAGGTGGGTGTCTGATTATATATCTGTGTGTGTGTGTGTGTGTGTGTGTGTGTGTGTGTGTGTGTGTGTGTGTGTGTGTGTGTGTGTGTGTGTGTGTGTGTGTGTGTGTGTGTGTGTGTGTGTGTGTGTGTGTGTGTGTGTGTGTGTGTGTGTGTGTGTGTGTGTGTGTTTGTTCTGCGCATGTCATTAATTTACAATAGAGTTGTTTCCGATGTCAGTATTGGAAATGCAAGTATTTTACACTGGAAAATGTGTTTTTAACACACCGGTATCTAAGCTCAGTACTTGGTATTGGGCAATAAGGCAAGTTGAGGTATCTGAAATCTGTATTGGGAAGGACAATATGGTATGGGAACATCTGTAATGTACAGTATGAGTGTGTGCATGCCATGTGTCTGCGCTGTGTGTGAGTATATGCGTTTGAATCCGAGGTAAAGTTACTCATCTGTGTCAATGTGATCGTTCAATTTAGAGGACAAACACGGGGACAAAGCAGACAGCTCAGACAGAGATATTAAGGAAATAAAGGAAGAGAAAATGAAACTATTAGTCTTCTGATGCCTCTTCTTCTGTGGAAACATTTATATTTTAACATAGATACAAACAAGCCATCTGGGTGCTCGCACGCTGCAGCCAGCAGCGAGGAAACGCCACTGCTCTCTCTCCCTTTGTGCATGCTGGTATTGCAAATTGTCGGCAGCGGCAACTGATCGTGTCACAGCAGATGAGGCCTAACATGACGACTGGCTGACAAAAAGATGAAATAGATTGGCTTCAGAGCCTGTACCGTGCTACACTGTGTGTTTTCTCTCCCAGCCTCTACCCGCTGTGCGTCTGTGGCTGCATTCACACATTCGGTGTTTGAGATTGACAAGCTTTCCGCTAATGAGAGTGAATTTCAATTTGTGGCGCAGGGCAGAGCATAATGAAATGAGCACTGTGTGCGTGTGAACAGGTAAAACGCAGTTAGCTCCCTTAACCGGTGAATAATGCCTAGGCTTTAATTTAAGGGCTGTAGCCATAGCAACGTGTAGTGCTACAGACAAAAGATGGTGACTTCAGCGGCTCGGTGAGAATATCGACACCTCACCTGAACGGCCAAGCAAGCAGAGGCTTGTGTTTGTCCTTCAGGTTATGTGACAAACTGACACCAATAACAATAACAAACACCTTCACATGTAGCGCCCACACAACTGCAGGTGACTTGGTATAAAATGTGAGAATGTCACATCTCTCTTATCTCCTTCTCCAGCATGTGCAACTTCTAGCTGTCTGGTACAAATCTAATAGACATTACAGATAACAAGCAAGTGCTCTCAGATCACATAGTAACTACCAGAAATATTCAATAGCAATGGAGTCGTCATCAAAGTGTGAACTGTATTCGCTGTAGCACGCCTCTGAGGAGTGACAACTGTATTGCTGTGATGTCTATATAATGTATTCTATTATTTACATACAGTCTAGCGTCTGATTTCCTGAAACACAATAATGTGTTTTTAAGTGTGAGCTCTGCACAGTAAAAGCAAACCAAAGCAGGTTAAAAGAGGCAGACGCGGTGCAGAGATCTGGTTGACAGCTGGGTGGATACAAAGATCTTGTACACTGTTTTTTTGTTTTTTTTTACTTCTCTGTGTGTAGTTTTCTAAGCCCAACACCATTTTAGTTTCCTAAACGCATTACTGACCTTAAATCAGTGTTTTTTTCATGCCTACACCTAACATATCGAACATTTGATGGGACACACAAATGAAAAAAGGCTCATCCAATTCGTGCCACTTTTTCGTAATCCAAATCATGCCTTTGTCACATAATCCAATTTTTGGCGTCGGAATGTAATCTTGGCATTATTCGGATCCACGGCACATAATCTCCATTTGAGTTGTATGAGACTATATCGCATTATATCCTCTCTCTCTCTCTCTCTCTCTCACGGTTTCTCTCTTGCAGTTTATCCGATCTGAGATTGCCGGGTCTTGGAGAGAAGGCATTAACCCATAATAAAAGGCAGGAAGACAGGAATCAACACATTATAAAGGGATGGGTGGGGAGGTAGTCAACAGGCCTCAGCTCCTACAACATCAAGGAAGTCCCAGGAGGGAAAGAAGAGGATGGGAGCCAGGTCCATGGAGGCCCACGGGGGAGGGCCCGAATACATTACTGTCATCGACAGCACAGTTCCCCAGACTCACAGGACTAGAGAGTAGTCCTGAGAGCGAGGGGAACGCAGAACACAACCAATTCTATGGAACTACAAAGTGTTCTAGCTGTCAATGGGGCCGTAAATTATGTAGGGGATGTGCTCTTTGGAGGTGTGTGTGTGTGTGTGTGTGTGTGGGAATTGTTGAAAAACTTGAATAGCTTTTATTTAAGAGTGTGTGCCTAAAGCATTTCTAAAGCATGAGTGGAAGTCCAGAGACACCGATGTCTTATCGAGCAACAGAGTGATGTAGAGACAGAGATGTTGAACAAAGTAACCTCAGTCCTGCTAAAGAGTCCTTGAGCAAAAAATGTAAATCTGTAAAAGCTCCGGCGGTGCTTTTGTAAAGCTTAAAGCAATAGTTAGACAGTCTTGGGATTGCTTTTTAATTAAAGAGCATTTGAGATTTGTAACCCTTGGACAGAGCCAGGCCAGCTGTCACCCCATCTCTAGTCTTTGTGCTAAGCTAACAGGGTGCCGATACGAGAGCGGTAACAAACTTCTCCTTGCAAGAAAAGCTAATAAGTGTATTTCACAAAATGTAGAACTATTGCTTTAATAGACTCCACTCATGTAGCATTGCACTCTTATAACACTGTCACACTCACGATGTACACTCATTGACAAACAAGATATAAATCCAGAGATATTCTTCTTCCTTGTCAAAACCGGGCACCTACGTTACCCACAATGCAACTCGGCCACAGACAGTGTGGTTTGTAGAGTTGGCCGTGTTGTGCTAGTAGCGGCTAATGTGGCCTTGAGCTGCTAGCCTGAAGCAGAGATGAGGAGCAGCTACAGACGTCTGGTAAACTTCACAACTTTTCCAACTAGACTGACTTTTTTTTTTCATATTCAAAACTTGTATTCTTCAGACAACCAGCGCTGAGCCACGAAAGGCTTTAAACTACTTTTTTTCATAAGGAGTAGTACTCCCCACGACCTGTAAACAGAGTTCAAAGTGTGAAATGGAGTTCCCCTAAATTAAGCCTGCACGCTGACTTTGAGTGACACATTAGTGTTAATATGGCAGGGAGCAGATTAAATGTATGTTTTGGGGCACAACAGAATATTGTTAAACTCATAATAATCGGCTAACTCATGTCAACCTACTGATGAAAGCATCTGGCTGCAGCCAACACTGTCGAGGAGAGTTTCCTTACAAACGTTATTACTCTCAGCAGGTATTCGAGATATGATATATATATAATTTCATTATAAACTCATTTTTAAACTGAAAAGATGAAAGAGACGGAGCTACTGAAGTGCTCGCATGTCCTTGTGCAGCTATTATTAACACAAGAAAAATGAATATAGAACTTGAGATGAATGGGATTAGTGTCTTAACGCTGCTCTTTTCAAACATTAGCTGGATCCGACAGTCCCTGCCCTCTCCAGGTTATTAAATTGCCCATTGAGGGCATTAATCTCTTCTGATAATTACGAACTGCCTGAAAAGAGCTTCCTTTTATTTAACAATGAAATGTGTAAAGATATATTTTCTCCTCCACATGCCCGGTTCTATCTGGCCCAGATTTTTACCGCCTGCTCCTCTCAGATCTAAAAAGCTCAGACGACAGGGGTGGAGGTGGGGGTGGGGGGGGTGGGGGGGGGGGGGGGGGGGCTGCGAAGCCTTTAAAGCAACTCTGAATCTCAGAATGTCTAAAGAGGCAGGGAGCACCAGGAGGAAGAGTGAGCAGAAGGAGGGATAAAGTAAATGAGAAGGGTACAGGCACACACAAAAAAAGTGAGGGAGGAGTACAGAGATAGAGACACAAAGTGTGTCCATGAGAGACGGGGAGAGAGAGGGTAGGGGGGGGGCTGGTGGTTCGACACAGCCAGAGCAGGGTGCAGTGACTGTGAAACTGCTAAAATAAACACTGCAAGAGAGCAGGAGGGGTGGGAGGGAGGGGGAGGGTGAAAGTGAGCGATTGGGGGCCCCCGAGGGAAACACAAAGCAAGAAAAAGGAAGAGAAAAGACTGGACGCAGGCTATATTTTAAGTAAGGAGGAAGAGGAGGAAGAGGAAACATTAAGGAAATAGACACAGGGGTGAAGAATGTGAGGTAGATGGTGTGTGTCACCAAAAAAGAAAAAAAAAGAGATAAAGAGCCAGATTACGAACCACACCGTGGAATTTGACTCAGAGGAGGAGCGCTTTAAATGGATGGAGGCAATGAAGGTGAAATGTGGCTGGCATAAAAGATGGCAAAACGGAGGGAAAAATAGTGAGTGAATCGATGGAAACAGAAACGATGACTGCTAGAGAGAGAGGGGGGGGGGGGGGCCTCAGGGACTACTTCAGCCTTAACTCACATAACGCTGCTGTGACAGGAAAAAACGTTTACGTCCAATCCCCGTAATTTCCTTATTCACCTCAGCCGGTGTTGGCGTGGTCTGCCACGTGACAAGCCGGTGTCATGACTCTACCGGGATTACGCAACCTATTAAAACCAGTTGACATTTAGAAAAACAAATGGTAGTTTAACTCAAATGACTGTACTTAAGATGTGAGCTTTTATGCCCAGCAGCTCCCCCACCTCTTGCTAGTGTTTTTGCTTGAGAGCTTTCAGTGCAGATATTTGTGGTTTCTGCACCAAAAACCTCAAACACATAACATAGCATATGTAGTTTCATACACCGCATAGGATTATTGATTTAAGTTATACATCTGCATATACGGCCTTCAGAGCTGCCTTAATTCTTCGTAGCATAGATTCAACAAGGTGCTGGAAACATTCCTCACAGATTTTGGTCCATATTGACATGACAGCATCACGCAGTTGCTGCAGATTTGTCGGCTGCACATCCGTGATGCGAATCTCCCGTTCCAGCACATCCCAAAGGTGCTCTATATTAGATTGAGATCTGGTGACTGTGGAGGCCATTGGAGTACAGTGAACTCATTGTCATGTTCAAGAAACCAGTTTGAGATGATTTGAGCTTTGTGACAGTGCCTTATCCTGCTGCATTATCCTATACTGTGGTCATAAAGGGATGGACACGGTCAGCAACAATACTCAGTTAGGCCGTGGCGTTTAAACCATGCTCAATTGGTAATAAGGGGCCGAAAGTGTGCCAAGAAAATATCCCCCACACCATTACACCACCACCAGCAGCCTGAACCGTTGACACAAGGCAGGATGGATCCATGCTTTCATGTTGTTTACGCCAAATTCTGACCCTACCAGCTGAATGTCGCAGTTGAAATAGAGACTCATCAGACCAAGCAACGTTTTTCCAATCTTCTATTGTCCAATTTTGATGAGCCCGTGTGAATTGTAGCCTCAGTTTCCTGTTAGCTGACAAGAGTGGCACCCGGTGTTGTCTTCTGCTGCTGTAGCCCATCTGCTTCAAGGTTCCATGTGTTGAGCGTTCAGAGATGGTATTCTGCATACCTTGGTTGTAACAAGTGGTTATTTGAGTTACTGTTACCTTTATATCATCTCGAACCACTCTGCCCATTCTCCTCTGACATCAACACGGCATTTTCATCCACACAACTGCCGCTCACTGGATATTTTCTCTTTTTCGGACCATTCTCTGTAAACCCTAGAGATGGTTGGGCGTGAAAATCCCAGTAGATCAGCAGTTTTTGAAATACTGAGACCAGCCCGTCTGGCACCAACAACCATGCCACGTTCAAAGTCACTTAAATCCCATTTCTTCCCCATTCTGATGCTCGGTTTAAACTTCAGCAAGTGGTCTTCACCACGTCGTAGATGCCTAAATGCATTGAGTTGCTGCCATGTTATTGGCTGATTAGCTATTTGTGTTAACAAGCAATTGAACAGGTGTGCCTAATAAAGTGGCCGCCGAGTGTATTTCCCTAAATGTTGATCCTACTCGTTTTAGGCCAATAATTGTATTGCTGCAACCATGAGAAGGAAGAAAAAATACAACAGTTGTTTGTATTGTAACAAGAAAAAAAATCCATGTCAGATACACGTGTTATTTTAAATTATTAATATACTATTTTGAAAGAAAACTTTCTTGATATAAAATGCCAGCTTTACGGTAAAGCTCATGTGATGAAATATAATTTACAAAAATACAATAATCGTATTGAATAATGACTAATTCGGATAGTGATTAACTTGACTTGTTAATTGTGTGCAGTATGTCGTAATGATTGTTCTCACATCTTTTTACGGATGTACTAATTTCTTTTTCTACATTTGGTTGAAACACTGCAAAGTAAAACTGACTTGCACACACACACACACACTGCATTTACCCTAACCCAACTATTACAAAAGCATATGTGATTTGAATCAACTGTATGTTTAATGGAATTGTACACACTTTCATACACTATGTGTGTGTGTGTGTGTGTGTGTGTGTGTTTCTGTGGTTGTGTTCTCTATGTATGGAGTACCAATGTGTGCATGGGTGTTGCTGCGGCTGCCGGTTCCCGTCTCCGGGACCAAAGGTCAGCAGCTCAGCTGTCACATTTAGTCCGTCACAGGATCTGCTCTGTCTTACAACACTGGTGTGAGGTTCAAGCTCCGCTGACGACACCCGACCCTCCGGTGTGGGCTGCATGTGGGCCGGGAGGAGAGTGACAGGGCCGGGCTGAGAAATGGCAGCAGACACAGGGGTCACGGAGCCAAAGGGCCATGAAGAGAGTCGCAGGGATGGAGGAAACACAGGCAGGGTGATGGAGGATAACCAGAGGAAGGGACAACTTCTCGGCGGTTGCATTTGTGTCTCTCATGCTCTCTTGCTCCGTCTTTCTGTATTTCTCTGCACCACACCTGGCTCTGCCTTCCTCAACCCCCACCTCCTTTTGTTTTGTGTCTCTTTCGCTCTCTCTCTCTCTCTCTCTCTCTCTCTCCCTCTCCCTCGCTCGCTCTACTGCTCTGTTGGCTTCAGGCAACGCTGTCCGTTCCCCTCTCTCACTCTGTGATGGAGGGATGGCTTGTGGAGTGAAGGGGGCAATGAAGCGGTGGAGGTCTTCAGTACGGGGAAACACTTCCTTCCCTTCATTACCATCTTCTGCTGGCCCTGACAATCATTCTGATTAGTCGTTTATTGTCTGTACACCAAACTTCAGAACATCATTTGTTACTTTAAAAAGGGTCAGTTCACCCAAATTACTAAAAAACACATTTTGTCTTTTACCTGAAGTGGAGATACTTTTGGTTTTATATGGTCCAGGTTTTGAGAGATCAGTATCTGAGGTTTCTGCCTCATTGGAGATAAATGGTTGGTTATCGTTAGCAGTAATCATTGGGCTAGCCTGTCTTCTAGAAACGCAACTCAGTGCTATATTGTTATACCACACAGAGTCTCAGGGAGGGTTAGACAACAGACGCACTTTGGTTAGTGTTTGGAAAAGACTGTGGTTCAGTGTAATCTTAATAAGGTAAACACATCATGTCTCATGCCTCAAGTCATTGTTGAATTATTGTTCAATATTTAACCAAGACCACAATCTTTCTGTAACCAAGTGCTGTTAGTTTCTAAACATAATCACATACCAAGCTGTATCAAGCCCTGGTTGCTAGGAGAGGATTTTGTAATTTCAGAGCGGATATTGGAGGACGTCAGTAAACATTTTACTGATATGTTTTGTATAAATTCAACGTTGACCAAATTATGTTGTTAAAAAGCAGCTTTTTTAAGATGCAGAGGTTAAGGAGGGGACTGTTGCTACGATAGAAAAAAATCTGAGAAATTCCGATGGAGGCAGAAACCTCATGAGGCATATCCGCCTCAGAACCTCCACAAATAAAACCAAAATTGTCTGCATGGTTAGATACTACGATGTTTTTGTAATTTGGGTGAGCTGACCCTTTAATGAAGATCCCATTAATACATGCTGTGCCACACTGTAATTAACAACCATTATCTGAAACCAGGTAGTGTGTGTGTTTGTGTTTTCTCCACCTATGTACTTTGCATGCGTTTTATTTGCATATTTCTGTTGCTCCCCGTAGCATGCTTCGTTATCTCCTCACACACCATAATGAGCCAGTTCTACAGGATTGGACCAATTAGTCTCAGTAATCTGGTCAATTTAGCCGTTCTTCTCTCTCCTCTGGGTTTTAAACTCCTGGAAATCTCGCTTGCGCTCTCCCATTCAGCGCCTCAGATGCCTGAGGAGGATGGGAAGTAGAGGGGTTTCTGTGGGAGTTGGTGGGGGAGGTGACGGGGGAGAAGTGGGGAGAGCTACCAGCAGTTCAATATCATAATGGTGCATTACAGCGCCGAAAGCTCCCTCTGCGCCGTGGCGAGCTACACCCGAGGTCAGAGGGAGCATCATTTAGCTTTGATAGAAGCATCTGTGCTTTGAGCGGCGGGCCTCTCTCCTCGCTCCCTCTCCCAAAGGTATTATCGTTTAATTGCAGGTGTAGCAGGCCCACAGGGTTAGCGAGGGTTATCCTTAATGCGGGGGCAGCGTGGTTATAGCCGTGCATCACCGTCACTCGTTCCTCCATTAGGCTGAGCCAAGCGTCGGAGGGTATCGATCTCCGAGCCTCATTTACATCCAATAGGCTGCACAATTATCAGAGCTTTAATGAAGATTTCAAATGTGGATCCGGTCTGACCTCGGCGTCGAGATGTGTGGTCCATTGACCCTTGCCCCGCTGCGTCTGATTATATGGTGACATCGGTGCAGCAAGCGTAACTTCAATCTAACATAATTAGCTGCTAACTATAATTAAGGCACCTCTTGTGGCTCCTTCGCTATCTGATTGTTTTGCCGTGGCGTGCTGTGTTATTAACAGGGGATTGAAAACTCGCCGGCTCGCGTTGCTCTGCCGATTGTCTCTTCAGTAAAAATGCTCACTTAAACCTAAACGCTTCCGGTGAATATATGTTTTGCAATTCTTTATCATACTTGTTTTTGACAATTACATTTTTTCCCCCTGTGCACACGTCAGGAAAAAAACCAAAGCGTTTAAATAGCTTATTGTGCTTCTTTTTTTGTGTGTGTGAAGAAAAGGTAAGGTACAGATATAAAAGGTATGGCCTATGTAATCCATTGATGTTAACAATAAGATACTACTTGAATCTCAAGTTTTTTTTTTGCTCAGCGGTGGCTCCGACACATCATCTTTCACTCTGCTGCTTTTTCAGGTTTGCATAAATGACTCTCTTTATCAAAGCAAACAGGGGCAAGATGACCAGTTAATTGAGACACAGAGTGTTTGTCTTGGACTGAATACACTAACATCGCATCGATTGCAAGGCCTTGTTTGTGTCACATCTGACTGAGCATGATCAATTCTGTCCTGGCACTTTGATTGATCACCAATATGTTGTCACACGTATTGATTAAGGCCACGGTTAGAATAATGCCACCACGTTAAATGGGTATAGATGAAGAAGAACGTGTTGAGCTCGTCTGATTTGTTTCTTGGACCGGTCCCTTCTCCCACCAGTTTCTTTTTTTCCTTTCTGTCACAAACATGTCTTGAATCCCCTCATTTTTGCATCTCTCTGGGCACGTCTCTGGCTCGCTTCTCCACATTCTCTCCAATAAACTTTGCTTTTTTTTTTTCTCTCTCTCTCTCCATGTCTCCCTCTTGGCCTCTCTTTTTCACACACACTCCTTCCTCTATGTCTCTGCTTATTATCCCTCCTTCCCCAACTTCTTGACTTGTCATTTTTCCAAAGCCTCTCCAAGATCTCCTCTGCGCATCTGTGAATTGTCTCTCTCTGTGGCTGTGCCCCTGTACCGCCAGACTCTTCACTCCATCCATCTCTGTCTCTCTCCTGCCTCACCCCACTCCCCTCATCCATCTCTCCTGCTACCTTATTCATATCCTCTGAGCTTTCTCTCCTCTCCTCTTTGCTGCATGTCATGGCAACCAAGTTTCTCCTTGACCTCGTGCAGCGAAAGCACACATGCACTGCCATGAATGACGTCAATACGTGAGTGTATAATTTCTAGTTATGTATTTTTCATTACTTCTTACATTATGCTACATCTATCCATCCTAATAGGCCAATAGTATGTTAACCATATAGTTATCTATCTGCAACCCAGAATTTTTGATTGGAAGCATCAACGCCAACACAGCAGGTCTGTAAAGACCCAAACTGCACTCTCTTGGGGTTCACATCAGACTCTCAACTCTTCCGTTACACACACACACACACAACTGTGTCCCATGAAACAACCGCAGGTAGGTACAAGAATTACTCTGACACATGGGGACATAAATGAGCAACGAATGAGGAGCAACCACGGCTTGTCCGCTTTGTTCGGTTGGATGAGAAGATCGATACCGTTCTCATGTCTATGAGGTAATTATGAGGCCATGCTACCAGCAGCGGGTTAGCGTACTGTCCTGTAGCTTAGCCTGAAGAATAAAAGCAGTGGGAAACAGCTAGCGTGGCTCTGCCCAAAAGTAAACAACTCTGCCAACCAGCACCTCTAAAGCTCACTACTTATCTCATGTACTGCAGGTTGCAGGTTGTCCTAGAGTTACAGACAATTTCCTGGATTGTTTTCAGTCTTTATGCTAAGCTACCCGTCTCTGTATTTAATTAAAAAAAGATATCCAACTCTCAGCAACAAAGAAAATAAGCATTTTTCCAATGAAAGGAAAACTCAAATTCATAGAAAACAATAATAATTGTAGAGCTGTAGTTTATTTTGAAAGACATTGTATGAATTCAACAAGCGGAAATTGAAACCTGGAAAACCGATGCTAGAGGGTTAAATAGAGCGTCACAGTTTGAAGCGCAGGGTCACTGACCAAGCCGCAGTATTTGACGAGTTGGGAGTGAGACTGTGTTGCGCGAGTACAGTAACAAAGCTTTCATCTCTCTATGGACCAATGCACAACAGCTTGCTCATATAGACGTGCAGCCAAGCAGACAAAAGTCCAGTCATTCCTCCTCCTTTTCTATCTCCTCTCGCTCGTGTCTCCCCTCGCTCTCTCTCTCGCTTTCCCTCCCTCCCTCCCTCTTCTCAGAGCAGGGCCAATTAGAGAACATCCCATGTTCCTTCTTGGCTCAACCAAGACACTCTCCAGGGCCGCTAATTAAACACAAACCGTCCCCCTTTCTGTCTCCCTCTTTCCCTCGCTCTCTCTCCCTCCCTGCACTGTCACCTCTCTCCATCTGCCTGATATCCTCTTGCTCTCTCACCCTCCCCCCGAGCAACCTCTTTCCATCATTTCACTCATGCGCCCCTTATTTCACACCCCTCGCCTGGCTCATCATCCCTCGCCCTCTTTGCCTATTTGTCACGGTAGAGGTTTGATATTCACATTGGGACAGTCTTCAGAGTCAATCTGTACAAAGCACCAGACGTGTTATTCTCTCCTGCTGGTGTTAACCAGTCGCCCTGTAACCTCAGCCATGTACACTTTAGGAGAATGTCCAGATCTGACAGGGCTGCTCCTTTTTTTAACAATGTTCCTCCACAACTACTGCTGCCCACTGTCCGCAGCGGAGCCCGCCGACACTGACAACCAGTCCTGTTAATGGGCCAGTCACAGTTACCCCGCTGGACTGCTTTCTCTCTCAGTCTCCCTTTTTCTTTTCTCCCCCATCACTTCCTGTCAGGGCACAGCGTGCAGAAAACATACCGTGTGCAGCTTCATAGAAACGTTCACCTGGCTTGGCAACATGTCAGTCAGTTCTACTGGAAAACGTTGGCATGGAAAAACAGAAGACAGCCGTCTATGCCGTTTTCATGTTCTGGGTTTCATCCAAATAAATTAGTCAAAGAAGCACGGCTATTTGTTCCTTTTCTTTTTTGGCTGCTATGCAAAGCCTCTAATAACCTGGGAACTAGTTTGCAGTCTTTCTTATTATCTCAATTTCTTTCCCCCTCTCATATGCATACAACTTTGAAGAAAACTTCAGACGCCGCAAATGTTTAGTTATTGCATAACGTTCCTGCCCTCTATCACAGGAAATAACGCCCTGGCGAGCTCTATTTCTGTGTTTAAGGCTCCGCTGATGGCCTCAATAAAAGGAGGAAATATCTCACAAGCAAATCTTTCATTTCCAAGGGAAAATAGGAGCAGTGAGAGATTCCTGCCAACCGAAAAAAAAGGAACAGCTGTAGACGCTCGATGTGATTCATGTGCTGAAAACTAGTGTCTTGTTCTGGACTGATGGAGGTAATTAGTCTTGATTTTAAGGGATGGGCAACCTCCAGAAAACCAGAGAAATTTGAAACTGCTGATGAGGTGACGTGTTTCATCTTCTGGTCGGTCTCATTCTGTTGGCCCACTGTTTTACAAGCAGAAACTAAATTGATGTATACCAGCAGCAGAAAAAGACCCACATAGGCTGTATAAAATGTGGTAATGTTCTCAGATGTTCTCTTATCTTTGCTATTTTTTGTGATACTGGGCAGTTTTGCCATTTCACTGGTTCAAAATAACAATGTGAGACGATAAAAACATGCTCTTTCCTTTAAAAGGAAAAATAGATTCGATTGTCATTTAAATAAATGTCTGCTAGGTCACCATCTATCGCTGAATGCGGTTACGCAATGGCGATTGAGCCTATGGCCCACTGATGAAAGTCCTCGCATTTGCTGTATTGCAAGCTGGGCGTCTGTGGCGACATTCCCAGAAGAAAACTCAAGCGGGACAAAGTAAGTGAAGTGTTTGTAATCACACAGCAGTGCCGAATAAAAAAAAAAGAAAGGAGACAATGATGACTAAATAAGATGAAACTGCAAAAACCAGTGCAAGAAGAAAAAAAAGGCCAAAAAGACAATTGCTAGGAGTTCTGTGAAACTGTACTAAGGAAAGTAGGTCTTTGAGCTCAAAGATGTTAATGTCAGAAAGCTGCTAGAATGGTACCACTGATGTATAGGACACATACAAATATATATTAGTTGGAGATATGATCCTATATGGTCACTGTGTGCAGTTCAACACTTTGATTTACCACTGCATCATTAGTTCTAAAAGTGTGCAGTAAATATACACATCCCAGAGGGCTGGGAGTGCAGGGTGAGAGGTAGAGTGAGAGATTGTTCTGGGTCTCACTTTGTCAACAATTGATTGATAAGAGGTTTTGTTTTCCTGACGCCACCCAGATCACCCAACTCTTCCTCTCCCTCATTCAATCCCCGGTCCCTGGAGCAAAACTAATCCTAACTAAACTCCCAGGATTCCTCCCATCTCCCATCCCACTCCCCGGTCTCTCACTCCCCCGTGTTCTGTCATTCCTGAAGTGGCACTAATCCTCCCCCCTTCTCTCTTTTTCTTCTCCTCTTTCCTCCCCTTTGTGTTTTTATGATCTGTCGTTACCGGAGCAAAACTAATCTCCCTCCCCCCTCCTCCTCCTCCTCCTCCTCCTCCTCTTCTTCCTGTGGTGGCTCCAGTCTGCCTTGCCTCTTATCCTCCCTCCCTTCTGCCCGCTCTGGCTCCCACTTCTTCCTCTGACACCCTCCTGTTATTCACCTCAGAGCACAACTGTATTCGCCCTCTCTCCACATCTCTCCTACTCTCTACGGGCAAAGTTAAATTGACAGAAAAGCTTTTGCAGCTAAAAGAAAAAAAAGGCGCCGGTGGGAGCCGCCATGTATGTGACGTTCCTTCCCCATAACAGCTTACACAAATAGACTTCATCTGACACTTTGTATCCAATAGCTGTACTAGAAGGAAGAAGATGTAGCATGTAATAGTGTTCTCCCACCTTTCAAAGAGGAGACAGCGGCAGAGCAGCGTGGATGAAAGCAGAGGCAAAGATTTTTACCCAGACACACCTGCAGCCCAGCTGGATTCAGACATACTCTGACGTCTCATTCACGTACTGAGATACAGTCATAAGTCCTGACAGCACAGCTACACACACACAAAAATACTAATGTATTTGTATTGAAAGAGGCCCTGCAATTTGAGCTGTATCTCAAAGTCCACGGAGGGAGCGTGGACGCAGAGAGAGCATGAGGCTGTCGGCTCATTCTTCACAGCTCCTCCACACTGTGTGTATCTGCTGTAGCCCCATAATTACAGAGTTATCAGAGCCTTTCTCAGGTCCTCAGCGACCGACAGCATATGAAAAGACCCCAATTAAGCAATTATCTTTAAAGGTAGAGCCTAATTCAGTCATTTGAGCTCCCAAAGAAGCACTGAGAAGGAGACCACAGTGGCTGACAGCTAATTCAGAAAGTGGGGCTAAAAGCATTAAGGCTTAGATAAAAAATTGAGAGGGCTTGTCATCACGTAATGCTCGGAAAAAATTGCAATAGCAGCGGCGAAATGCCAGGCTCTTGTCAGAAAAGATTACAGTTTTGTATGCATGCTGTGGACATTGATGCCACTTTATTACACAGGTCCATTCTTCCATATGGTTTTAATAACACTGCAGCTCTTACTTGTGGAGTTCAATTCACTCTCATTTCAAGATATGCCACTAATAATACAACATTGGACAACGGAGTGTGGACATTTTCTTTTTTGCTTTCACGACTCAGTAAAGCCCCCTTTTCTGCAGCATGCCACCTTTCAGTTCTGCGGTTTAACAGTGGCTAAATGCTGCTGTCATTTTCACAATTAGTTTGTCACACTTTGGCTCCTTTCACTCCCCGCCTATGTCTCGCTGAAAACACCGTCTACACAAATCACTGCACCGCTTACACGATCCTACGTCATCGTCTGAATCAAAAGGAGAAATTGTCGCCATTTCTGCCGATTCCAATGACGGTTCTTTTGTACCTCCCGGTCGGCGTTCCACTTTTTGAGCCTGCGTATTCTGGTGTTTCCACTGCTTTCTTGATCACTTGAGCCCAGTTGTCCGTCATGGTTGTGCGCGAGCTTTCGTGAGAGCACAGTGTTGCTGCTGTGGTCTGCTTTGTTATGTCCAAATCTTTCCGTGTGTCTCTGCGGTTGTATCAATCACAATTGTCTGCGTTACACTGTTTGTCAATGTGTCTACACTACTGGGGCAAAGTGAAGTGATCGACGACTTGACTCGCGTCTCGCCTCCTGAGCTCACTATATATGAGGTAGGAACTGACAATTGCAGTTGTGGCCTTTTTTTACTTTCTGGTATTGTGCTGCAGTGAACTCTCACTGTACGTTAGCGAGACTGACGACGTATATTTTGTTGGATGAAGAGCTGGAGCCCTGCTGGATGTCTTTCTCATTTTATAAACAGTGCTGTGGCTCGTTCTGACAATCATCAACACAATGATAGTCAGACATATTGAGATGCATTATTCATTTTTGTCTGTGTCTGATTACCCGCTATCATTTGACAACCATCACACTCAAATGTGTTTGGATTACAGTGAAAAGGGGAGAAAAGGGCTCATATATTGCCTATCTATCATGCAAAGAGGGTGTTTTGTGGCAGCAAAGAAAGAGAAGTAAACATTCACCGACTCACTGGGAGTAGAGTTCATAAACACAAAGCTATGTCTAGGGAGGATAAGCAGCCTCGCGAGTGGTCAATAAATCGGACAGTGCTCTATAATCCGCAAAAAATAAATCCACGTTGGCCAAGGCCATTCATAACTTTTGACTTGTGTGAGGTCATCTAACCATTTCCATTGATTACCGCCAAATCTGTTGCCGTCAAGGGGCTTGAATGGAGAGGCTACTTAAGAGTCGACATGCTGATCAATAGTGCAGTCCCCAGGTCCAGACGGCACCTCGCACATCGAGGCCATGTGGAAGTCCTCCCTAGCTCTCCTCCAGCTCGATCAATACGGCGGGCACGCGCCCTCCATTTGCTTCCAGCGTCCCATCAACAGGTGCAGTTTAATGTGCCTCGTTTTTAGTGAGTCACTGCAGCAGCCCAGATTGAGTCGCCTTGTTCTACATAAAAAAGGAGCAGTCGGAATTCGACCGCCAGTCCAGGAAATATACTAATGTTTAAAAGACCCCTGAAGGATCTGCCGAGGTTGAAAATCAAGATTCGTCAATCCTAAAATTGATTTATAACCTACCTCTCACAAAGAGCTGTTGGAAATACATGAGCCTGTGCCGCAGTGTTTAAGGCTGATTTCATTTTGAGTCTCATTCCCTTTGAATAGAGTCTCAGGATGCAATCCAGAAATATGGTTGGATAATATTTCTGTCGGCTTTAAAGCTAGCGGGGCATGATGGAGAGAAAACGAAGAGACCCTGAGACGACGTGTCGCGAGTTTACAGCATAATACTGTAAGGACAGGCAGCTTGACCCCATGCTGCTCGTATCGACGGACTATACTGATTTTTCTGCTGTACGACGAGCAACCCCAACAAGCCCGCTCATGTAATAACTCCCACTGACTATCTCAATATCCTTTTCAATAGGGCCAACTCATAGAACGACTCCAACGCAAACAATCCGACGAGCAGAGACTGCGAGGTCAGATCAATACAGCTGACCGGAAAATGTGCCCCCGGACCAAACATCTTAAAAATCGGTATCACCAGAGGTGCCAGAGTCGCGCCTCAGACTGGATCAATGCTTGACCAGCTGACTCCATTAGAAGACCTTTTCATCAACAGGAGTGACTGGTGGAGGTGGAGGAGTTAGAGAAAGCTTTAACCTCTTGCTGTGGGTTTCAATTGCACTCAAGTGGATTAACTCGCTTTGAGATGTCGGTGGAACTCTTTGCTTGTTGACTGACTGACACAGCTTTTAAGAGCGGTTCAGTGAAAACAAGGACAGGATGAGGACACGGTGAGGATGCAGTGTATTCAAAATGATACGTTAAAGCCCGATGTTAACCACAAATCGGTCGACCGCGACTAATTTGAGAATCCGGTTGTTGTTGGAGTGGGGTTCCGATGCCTGATTCAATTAACAATTTAAACACAATGACTGTGGTGAAAGATATTGACCATTGGCAGGTTTGAGGCAAAGCCATCATAAACGACAGCCTCCATGAGTCCACTTTGCATTGTGTGAGGCACTGTATGTGTTTTGCCGGTCACAGAGGAAACATTCTCCGCTCAGCTGGAGGTGAGATAAGATAAAGTCAGCCATTTCATTTTACTGGGATATAACTGGCTGTGAAAGGGTCCACGTTTGGTCCCTAAAACCTTGAGATAAAAGCTACCGTGCCAGAATTCAATGTCGTTTCAGATGAAATGTAGAACGACTTAAGACTCCAGGAAAACCTTAGAAAATATTTGCCCGTATGAAACAGAGGTTTCAGTTTCTGCTATCATCACCTTCACTCTTTTTTTTTTTTTTTTTTTATTAGCCTATTTTGTCACGGTTCAACAACATTAATGTGGTGTTAAACACGGCTCCTTGGAAGTCTAATTTACGTCCTCATTTAGCCTCGCAGCAGTAATCCTCAGTAAAAGTACAACTGTTAGACTGAATTTATGATTATTTCTTCATCTTAAATGGCACTTAAGCCAAAGAGTACTGAGGTTGAAATTTAGACAATTCCAACTTGAATCATGTATGGATTACAAATTGATTTATTGTGTTCACGTGCAACCCGGTCTCACTCCGTGTGTGTCAAATACCGCACCTTGGTCAGTGCTCCTCACAACTGACACCAATGCAATGAGGGCACTCTTGTGTGTGTGTGTGTGTGTGTGTGTGTGTGTGTGTGTGTGTGTGTGTGTGTGTGTGTGTGTGTGTGTGTGTGTGTGTGTGTGTGTGTGTGTGTGTGTGTGTGTGTGTGTGTGTGTGTGTGTGTGTGTGTGTGTGTGTGTGTGTGTGTGTGTGTGTGTGTGTGTGTTGCATCAGGCTTAATACTCACTCCAATGTGGAAAACCGACGTGGTTCACGAGTCGCAAGTCATGTTAACATCAACAAAGCTTTTTTTTTATCTAAACCTAACTAAGTAGTTTAACATTATAGTGGAGCAACCTTACACAGTATTTAAGACCCCTTTGAAAAAGTAGTTGTGTGTGACATGTGTAAAACTTTAAGGGGAAGCCAACCAGTCACAGTGAGTGACGTTCACTTTTTTGGTCGCTTATAATTTACTCAGCAGTGTGCCTTTGCCTTTGGACACGTCCCACCAGGAGCTTTAATTTAATATATGACACTCATTTTCAGCAGAATTGCCCTTCTGGCCTAAAGGTCTCATGTCATGTGTCTCAGACGGTGGGAGGCCGTTTCATATTTTCAGTCTCCCTGACAGCATCAGTCCGAGGCACAAATCAGTAAATTACATTAACTAAATTATACATTTTGTGAAATGTATTATTCAAAGATTCATTTATTACAGACAGTTTGTTGTTTCACAGGATATTAACCTTAGAATGAATCTCCATTTTTTTGTATACTTTGATAGATTAGTCTTATAAATTATTTCGTGCCGTTCTAAAATTCATTTTTAGAGCACGATTCGCTGGACAGTCTAATGGAGCAATTTTGGGCTCTTTGTTCCGTCAGCCGTCTTTCAAACAGCAGCTCTCAATTCTCTCGCACTCTGTATCAAACTTGGCTTCCTTTTAGAAGGCGTCCCGCTGTGCCGACGACACCCAGACATAAATACCTCTCCTCGCCAGAGCACTTTCCATCTCCCCGTCTGACCTTCTTTCTCTCCCCCAATGCCTTTCTCTCTTTGACTCGCCCTTTTCCTATTTCCTTTTCGATTCACATCTCTCTCCTTTCTGCTCCTGTAAAGAGTTAGCTTTTGCCCTGTTTGTCTTTGTCTCTTTCTGTCTCACCTCCTTATCTCCTTTTTTTCTGTGTAAAATCCCCCTCTGTTGCTTCTCTCCTCTGGTTCTTCACTGAGCCCATCTTCACAGCCCGCTATCCTCAATCACACTTTCCTCTCACCGCTTTTCATTTGGCTTTAAATTATTCATATACCTGGCCAAACTTAAGAACACTTCGGAGCTCTTTTGCAAGTTTTCTTTATTGAACGGAGGTACAGTGTCAATTCCCAATACCAAAATACAACGAAGGCAAACCGTGATTCTTCATCAAGGAAATATTTGCCCGTACAAAATACAGAGGTCTCCGTTTTTGCTATATGCGGTTAGCACTTTCACTCATTTTTATTTACTAGCCTATATTGCCACAGTCCAACAACATGAATGTGGTGTTTAACACGGCTCCTTGGAAGATTCATTCATGTTGTCATTGATCTTTTTCCAAATACTAAAATACAACAGAAGCAAATTGAGAATCTTTATTATGATCATTTCTTCATGCTGTATAAATGTTCCTGATGTAGGTTCTCGGGTTCGTGTTCAAACCCAGAACTTACCATACTACTAGTTAGCAGTGTTTTTTTTGCATGAACAGCCTCCAAAATGTAAATTAAAAACGTCTTTCAAGCTTTATTCTAAAAGGCGGCTCGCAGCTAACGGTGCTAAAAGCGCTAATAGTGTTTACCTGAGGGGGGGGGCGCTACAGTTCCGCAAGGATGACGAAGGCCAAGATGACAACCACCGTATGAGAGCAGCAGCCGTGAGCTTAACAGTGGGAGTCCTTGTGTTCAAACTAACACTAAATTAAATTGCTATAGATAGCCCTTTGCAGCCTGTATATACAACTGATTACCAATTATAAATACAACCACCATACAAGAGTTAACCAAAGAAAAAAAAAAGGACAAATCTCAGACAATTAAACGAAAATGGACGACAGTAATAAAAAGCCTATGGACACCACACAAGCCTCGTTTAAGATACATAACTGGAAAAAGCCTCGAGCTTATTATAGAATTAACAGCAGAATAAAACACCACCAACACAGTTACAACAGAACTGCACAGTGGCTGCAGCCACAACACACATATTAAAGCATGAAGAGAGCTGCACAACACGCGCGCGCGCGCACGCACACACGCACGCTTCTCACCTTGGAGAGTTGCAACATCCATCAATGAGTTCGTTGTAATAAAGTTACCCACCTGTCTGAAGGTCCTGAGCACCGCGAAGTCCTCCATCTGCTCCAGGTTCAACATCTCTGCTCGCATCCAATTGAACCACTCAGCCACGTTGTCCCAGTATAACCAGTGCATTCAGCCGCTTTGTCCCCAACCGGTGCGCTCTCTGGTCCCAGTATCGAGCAAAAACAGCAGACAAGCCTCACACATTTAATTGAAGGTAAAAGTTCCTAAATAAATGCAAAAGTCACCACCATTAGCTTGTTAGCATTAAGCACGTTAGCCAGAACTAGCATGCACCTGATGCGTGCAGCTTTGCAGGTGTGCTTGATTTGGGTCACGTGCTAGCCGGGTAATTAATTAAGGTAGATAACAGGTGGCAACCTCGGAGTCTGAAGAGTGAAGCCAATGCGGAAGTGCCGTAAACTTTCATTCTGTACAGCCAGCAGGGGGCGACTCCTCCGGGTGCAAAATAAGATTTACTGTATAGAAGAGACAATGAATCTACTTCTCACTTGATTTATTACCTCAGTAAACATGAGTTTATGGTCTCAATGGCTAGTTTCAAGTCTTCTTTAATACAGCATGATGTTCAATTAGTAAGTTATGGTCCAATTTAGAGTAAAATAGACGATAAAGCAGGCTAAGCTTTATGGTGTGGCTGTTTGTGATTGACAGGTTCACATGATTTATTCAGACAGCAGAACATCTAAAGAACAACACGGACAGATTTTTGACAGGAAAGAAAAATGACGTGTCACTAAGCAAAATTCACGAAAGCTAAGATATCTTTCAGAACGTACGTTTGTAAAATAAATACTTTAAAGAAATCATACAGGCGGCATATGCACACGTTAGCTGAAACAAAAACAAGGGATGAGGAGTTTCCCCTCTCAAACGGTTTAATTTCTATTAATTCAATTGTATTTATTAATTTGTAGTCATTTTCCAAGCATAAATGCCAAATATCCACAAGAGTCAGCTCTCAGATGCAAGGCTTTTGTTTTTCTTTGTCTGATTTGACAAGATTGTAATTGGTTTATCAAATATCAGGAAATGCCAAACAATGAATTATTTAACTGAGACGATAATCTGATGCTTAATCAATAAGGGAACCATTTGTTAGTTGCAGCCTTAGATTATTATTCAGAGTGACACATCCTCTGAAAACCTTTCTGTGAAAATGAGCACAGTACTACAGCATTAGTGATAATATCATAAGTGAATAATACCAGCCGGCTGATTTTCAATAATAGGTCATCGGCCTGATAAACCGGTCCATGACTTTGCTGCACCTAGCTATTCTGTAAATACACTTACAGATTTAGGTTATCGTTTACCTTCAAGATTCCAACAGGAACCCATTTTCAGCATGATTCATCTGGCAGACGCTCAAGCTTTTTGCCACCTTCAGGAGTCAAACATCTTATTCTGCCCACCACACATCTCTGGTTCTCAGCAGGGGGCTCAGATTGCTGACCGCCACAGCCCAGTGATTACCTCGGCAACATTTTCACAAAAATTGTTGAGAAATCTCTCTGTGATTCACAAAACATTTTCTTCCCTCCATTACCCCTGACTTCCAGAGTTGTGCGCTTACTACCCACGGCGACTGACTGTGTCGCCATGAGCCCCGTTTGCACCCACCGTTGGTCTGTGTGCATCTGGGACACGCGGACTACAACCCATATGCTTCTGTCAGATTAGACCAGCGACACATTATAGAAATGGCTTTCAGACTAAGAGAAAGTGCAGATTCAGTCTCAATGTAACCATGAGTCATTCACAGTATTTTTACATTTTGTGGTCCAGGCATTATTAAAGCAAAAAGCCAACTGAATGAATGTAGATTGTCTCCTCCTTATTCACAGTGGTGTTGCACTGCCCTCCGCAGTCCAAAGTGTGAAAGCTTCGTCACAGCAGAGGCATTTTTTTTGTGCTCTATGTTTTTGACATCCTTCTTTATTATTTCATTTTTTGCATTGAAATTATTATATTTGGTCTAACTATGATCGTTCTTTTTTCTAGCCTATAAGGCAACTGGACACGCTGGCAAACAACAATTATTCTATAACCGGGCATCATCTTTTTAAATGACCACAAGCACAGAAAAGACAAGTCTATATAAGACATATTCATGCAGTTAATTCATGATATTCATATAACCTGTCTCTACATTCTGTACGGTGTAATGTAAAGCGGTAACCAGGTTAACTTGGGTCGTTTTTTAGACCAAATGATTCAAATCATCCAAATGATGAGAAAATATAATCAGCACATTCATTGATAATGAAGAAAAAAAGCTGGTTGCAGATCTAACAGTGACCAAAACACATTCCCTTATAACTGGTGTCATGTTTATGTAACGTGTTTGCCACAGTGCAGCTAAAGTTAGTTCATAGAGAACTTAAAGAAACATCAAGGGCACAGACAACTTTATGTGATTTGTCTTAGAGAACAAAACCTAATATACAGAGAGCTGAATCCTGTTTTAAAATCAACAGCCTCTGAATTACCCAACCTCGGTTTTTGTTATTGCCTGCTCATTAAAACGTGTGTAGCGCAATAAGACACCGGTCGTTTACACCTAGTATAACTTTTTAAATGTGCGGCAGATGCTGCGCCTGCCTCTCCCTTTATGCACGTATACGCCATCATAACGACTTGCCCGTTCAGTGAAACATTCTGTCCATTAAGCTCAGACACATTCGCCGGGGTAGAGGAGACCCACATCACACCCGGAACGAGAGGCCACGGAGTTGTTACGATTGGCAATATTATGGGGCAACTAATAAGAAACACACGAGTCCAGTCACGGTGCCAGACAACAGATGCAGCATCACTGTGCCACTGGATGAAAACCCAACTGTGCATCATAACATCACATACCCATTAAGCGTGCTGTCTGGCATACATCCCAGTGCATATTGTCAGATCACAGCTTCATCCCAGCTGGGCTCATTACACTACGCAAGGTGATAAGCTCCTACACCTGATTAACATACACATGGCAACTTTACAGCGCGGTTTAGGCTCACGCTTCGCGCGGCAACACGCATGGCGCGCTGTAATGAAGCCGTGAATGACTCAAAGCAGCCGTACGTTGTAAACAGACAGACCTCGCCAGTAGTTTTATTTCCTATGAATGGTTTCATCAATGACTGGGGTCTGGTCTAGGCTGAAGAAACGGTACAGAATCACCAGGTACTGGAGGTTTCACATAGCTTTGACATTGTGTCAAGTCACGTTTCCTATGTGCATTGTTTTGTGGCAGTTTCCTTTTATTTTACAGGTTGACAGAGACAGGAAACGGTGTATTTAAAAATGTCATCCTGCCATCTGGTGGATTCGACATGATGGGATACACACTTTAAGGTATTAAAAAAAAATGCATTGGTAAATTTGCTAGTGCTGACAAATAGGTGTTATTCAGAACACTGTTCTGTGAATATTTCCATTTTGATGCAGCCACATGTATAGTTAGTTATAGCGCAACATGGGACATTATCAATTCCACACTGTGCACCAAAAAGGTACAAAGATGTCATCCAACACAGGACTTCCTGTCACTTGTTTCATTTAAAGACTAAATGCATCATCACGTTGATTGCATTGATTCTTTTAATAATTCTGAGGGTAGAACAGCGCTATAGCTACACATCATAAAAACTAATTCAGTCAAATAGTAGTGAACAAAAAGGAAACCTTACACACAAGGCACAAGTTCATAGAACAATTATTCAAGGCAAAGATTTAGCCTCAGTGACAGCAGAGCAGCTCAGTATGTGGTAGTAAAGAACACAAGAGACAGACGGTAAACACAGACATGTCAGAGGGGGGGTGCAAGTATTCAGGACGAGTAGGACAGTGAAAACAAGCGCCTTAAAGCAAATCGTATTCAACACCACAATCTGAAACGAATGCTATCGGCTTTCCAGCGTCCCAGTCAGTCAATGGTCAAGATTGTTTTTCTATAAGAGCTTTTTCAGGTAGTGTCTGCCATCAACCGCCTCCCCCATTCTTCTTTAAACATGTATCTTCATGATGTGTCAAATGGCTCTGTATTGTGGCTCCAAAGCAAAGATTTAAAAGTTCCCATATATTTCAGAAAGGGCAACACATTCATAAATACTGAGCAGCTTACTGGTACAATCAGAGCCAGCCAGAGGGTTTGTTTTAAAGTAGGTCAAAACTATGATATGCTCTTATTGGGTGTGGGGTGTGGGGCTCTTATCTATGCGGCTTTTCATGTACATGACAAAAAGTGTTAAATGCCAATTTACAGTATCATTTAAACCAAGCAGCAACATGTCACTTAAAGCCGCACTTCGATGTTTCGGAGTCAAACTTACATTTAGGATCCAGCTGTTCCGTCTGGCTTGTGACCCGAGCCTGACCCAGAAAAACACTCCGTAAGAAATCACGCAAACGTTTGAACGAGTTTCACTCCCCACATCTTTTACCAATTGTTCTAAAAAGCTGGAATATCCAAGCAGGTTCAGCGAGTTTGACAGATTTTCTGGCAGACGACGCGTCGCTGTTATCACATGAAAAAGTCTTTTCCCCGAAGGGGAGGGTAATTGGGTTGTTTTTTTTTCCTTCAACGCATACTCCATTCCACAACCACTGTTCATAAATGTCATTGTCCTTCTCCGGGTCCGACATGATCAGCCCAAATCATAAGTCACCTACAACACAAGAGTTTGGTAATTTGACAGCATGATCTCCGCTTTGATGTGTCGATCTGTGGCAAGTAGGACTGATCTTCCAGGGACTCTGGAGTTTCTCTCCCTTTATGCCTTTTGGCAGGGAAGAGGGCGCCGGAACAGCAAAATGTGTGGCTCTGGAGGAGGGAAGAACAACGTATATAAAGCAGAGATAATGATACTTATTGTGATTCTTTTGGGAAAACATAACCCTTGTAAGTCATGCTTGTTCACCAAATATGTTAAAAAAGGTTTACCTTCCTTAAAAAAAAAGAAATGGTGTAACTTGACCCGTTTTAATATAGACAGACCCCCCCCCCCACTACAGACTTTGCATCCCTCATCTTCTGCCTGAAAGACATCAAGATGAGCTCACCATCTCATCTGCAACTGTACCAGCTAAAGCAAAGCGAGCCAACAAAATACAAGAAACAGAAGCTTCAACTTTCAAATAAACTACACAACGAAAAAGAGAAGTTGCGTTAAATGCAAATTAGCAACAGATCAGTCATCAGCATTGTGTCATGTGCCGGTTAGTTTCAGCTTCTCATCACAACCTTTTTTTAAAGATATTCAGCATATGACAACTGTAAAACATAACTGTTGCACATAGAGTTAGTGTGCACTGCAGTCCAGACATTGTTCTCTAGATCAAAATCCTATTTATTTTTGTTACACTTGATCACAATCAAAGCCTTGCAGCTGCTTATTAATTGTGACATGATCCCTGGAAACAAGATGAAATACCTGGCTGGTGGATCATGTAATGCACCCATCCTTGGCTCTGCTGGACCCCCAGGTTCCTCCACTCGGTCTCCGACATCAAATGGGTCTTGGGTACACGCTTTGCAATGTCTTTGGGTAGCATTACATGCCTGTAGAAAACGAGGGCGGACGACAACATAAGATGAATGCATCAGATCAAAATGACTATGACGTGGCATGTTACACTACTGGGGATAGGTTTTGCACGATGTCAGCTCGCGAAAACCGTTATAAAATAACGGTGACACGCTGGCAGAGTCAATGTGAAGCTGGATAAACATGAGTCATACACACCTGTACTCGTATTTTTCATCGTCATATTTATCAGAGTAGTAGATCTGTTTGTGAGACATGACGGAGCCCTGTTGGAAAGATGTCTAACATTAGTGGACATTCAGGATCGAAAATATGTCGTTTCGTGGACAACGTGACAGCAAGTTTTAGCTTGCATCGCTAAGCCAGTGTGGCTAACAGTTAAGCTAACGTCGCCCAAGTTAGCCGAGAACAAGCGTTATCTCTGACAAGTTACGTAAACGCACAACTTGTTTCTACAGAAGTGTGACGCCATGAACGGGGCTTCAAAGTTACCTTATTTGATTGCCTAAGTATCCAGAGTAGAAAAGGCTAATTATTCCAGTTGTTTTTACGTCCAACAGTTACAGGATGTCCTTCCCTCTTTGTTTCCCTCTCGAATGTTTGCTAGCCCGCTTTTCACCGTTTAAATCGACCTCGTCCCGTCCCATTGGTCAAGCCATCCGGCTAACCCTCTTGCCATTGGTCTGCTCCATGTGTCGCAGGAAATTGGCGTCATTGCTATACGGTCTTCTAGTCAGCATAGTGGAAAAAACACCTTCCTGAAAGTATGCAACACAAATCCAAACATCCCATACTTTAATGTCATTGCATAACCAGTGGCCCGCACCATTTTACTGTATTATCATGTGTACATTTCCAGTCTCTTTTTTGACTATGGCTTTATTACAATATATCTCCATTCTTAGTTCTAACTCTCTTAAAAGCCTACATCGATTTGCACCATGTTTTATATATTAGGCAAAGAGAGAGAAAGGGTGACATATTTCAGAGCAGCTACCGTTAGACATTTAGATGAATGACCTCCATTTTACTTCTCAAAATATGAATGTAGATCTATTGATGAAATGTCTTAATTAATCTGCCATAATACACAAAACTTAATTTCAAACAGATAGAAATGTAAATCTAGGGCATGTTTACATATATACATGTTACCCTTTGCAAACATGACATTTATCATAAGCTATTCAAAAGCTTATTTCTAAAATGATTCATAAAGTAAAAATAAAATGCTCATCAAAGTTGACAGTCTGTGTAATGATATCACAAGGAATAAAAGCATCTAATAATTGCATGTCACTGATGAGCTAGCTACAGCCAACTATTGAAAATTCAGCTTTCACATTATTGCATCATAATAAGACAATATTATATGATATAATTAGAGGCCATACTTAGGTAGTTATATACTGTGCTAGTGTTAAAGTTATTTTACTGAAGTAAAGGATGTAAGTCCTTCTTTCACCACTGCAATCTACATATAAACTAAATAAATAATAATAAATATCTGGAACCACAGATTCCAATTCTCTTTAACGGTGTGTGTGTTTGTGTGGGTTCCGATTTCAGATATATGCACAGGTGTTGAAATGTGCCTTTGACAGACTAAACAGTTTACAGACTCTAATTTTAGAGAAAACGGGAGCAAGATGATGAAATTGATGGCTAAGCTGGAGCAATTGGAGTAGAGGGGTTGTCCACCTGGGTAAGTACCGCAGTTCAAATATAGCTGTGCAGACGTGTCAGTGTGCGGCTGGTCCCAGCAGCCCCTCCCTGCTGCACATATATATATATATAGATGCACACGCATGCAGCTTGAGGGTTCGGCTCACACATGAAGTTGTATTCTTAAAAAACAGGGGACGGATCTGTGCTCATCACCTGCCACTTTCACCTGCGGGCGTCAATCAAGCCGGGGCTGTTGCGTCGTTTTCCTGACATCCCACTTCTCTCCGATTGGTCCAGCCTCGGTTCAGGGGCGGGAGCTCCGCAGCATCTGCTGAAATTCCATTGGACGAAAGGTGCCTTGGGGGCGACGTGACGCAGCTTGGAATTCCCAAAGTTCCCAAGTTCACGGGAAGAGAGGAGCGTTGTTCATACTAAAAAACAAAACGTTTTGAAGGGAAAAAAAACTGCGAGCGACTGAGGTGTAAACAAGTTGGGTAAATAAAACGTCTTCTTTGTGTTTAATGTGACGTAGTCGAGCAGGTGTGTGAAGCGCTCGCGAACAGCGGGGCCTGTGAGAACGCGGAAGAGTGGGAGTGGGAATATTCAGCCGACCATCCTTTGTTTACCATTTTGTGTGAACACTGAATTTGGTTGTTACAACAACTATAGCCCCTTTAGGCCTACTGTGTTTCCCATATGTGCTAAACAGAAGCAGTAGCGCACATAGTGTTGTCGACACGTGAGTATTAACCGTTGTGTGCGCGTGTCTGGTTCAAAGGCTGGGATTTGACCGTTCTCGGTCATTTAACAGCCTCACAGATTGACTGGTCGGACGGATCAGAATGAACGGTTGGCTGGAAATAGCAGCGGTGATGAAAACAAGCCGGAGATTCCTATTACTTCTGACTGAGACCTCTTTTTAAACTGCGCAGCAGTATATTATGGATGCCAACACACCGTTACATAACTTGCACCAACGACAGTCTGGTCTCTATCCCGTGTGTGCGGTGCATTAGCTCCCAAACTCCAACGTTATTGCGTCATTATGTCCTCTTAGACTACCATTTGCACGATCGCCATCAAAATATGACATGCAATGAGGCACAATTTGTCATGTTGTGTGTATTTTCATGTCCATAACGGTGCATACCTACAATTCTGACTGTTAGCCTACCGACACAAACACACACAGTCAAGACTATTACATCTGGATCATGTTGATGCCCACGAGGCATGTATAGTGAATGCATCAGGCATGTTGAGTTAAGTTGTTTCTGTCGTCGTCTGCAGAAAACCCTAACGCTGAGTCTGCACCGCGCTGTGCCAAGTTGAGCCTGACGAGGGCGATGTCTGACAACAGCAGCAGCACAGGCAGCAGCGGCTCGTCAACCAACAGCTGGACACTCCTCTCCCCCGAGGTATGGCGGAGAACCAGCTCAGGAAACTGAGACGTGAAGCTCTGTATGCCTGGTTATAATTTGGAGGATAGTTGTTTTCCTTTGCTATGAATACCCGTTAATTTAAAATATGGCATGTCTCCACTTGCACACTTGAGCTTCCCACAGTGATAAGGCAGATGTGTTTGAACTCTTTGTGCATGATTGTATGTCTGTGTTAAGACAGCTAGGGCATTAAGGTCAACAAGTTTGTATTGTATAAGGCAGAAGATCCTCCTCAGTTATCAAAAATACACTCACTTTTCAACCAAAGAAAACTATTCTTATACAACATCCACGGCATAAATTGTACCTTCATCAAGGTTATAGGAGTATGTGGTATGTGTATGCAGTATTTATGGCATTATGCCGTGCATGCACGCCTGTATATAAGCTGCTGTAAATGTCAAGGGCAGCGTACGTAACGAGAGCACTGTAGGTGTTAATGTAAAAGTCTGTAGGAAGCTTGATCTCCCTGGATCGTCTGGCTCCACAGGAGGCTGCGGTTGAGAACGTCGGGCCGGTAGATGACGGCACTGAGAGCCTGGGTGACGTCGCGAGTCTCTCCGAGGATGTGACAGGTATTGACGAGACAAGATCTGTGGCTGCTGGCTAGGGGTGTGACATAAATCCACATTTCAGGCAGAAAAAGGTTGCTTTTGGATTGATATTTTAGTGTTGACATTGTGTGAACGTTGTTTCAGGAGCTGCCGCAAGCGACATTCCAGTCGAAACTGTCCTGTCTGAAGAAGGCCATCAGGTTGGTACACAATAAACTATGCAATCAACCAGGCGAGGCATAAATTCAATTTCACCACAGCATATTTACATTGTTCTAGCCAGATAATGTTTTATTGTGTTTTTTTGTTTGATGTTGCATTTTTGTATGAATGTACTTACTCACTGCCCACACACAGACAATGTGACAATGTTCATTTCCAGCATAAAGTGCAGACGAGTTTCACGGAACACTTTTCAGATCTGTAACATCAACTTTATAGAACCCAACTTTGTTGCCAGTTCCTCAGAGTCAATAAGCTCCTCCTACCGTTGGCACTCTGCATCCGTGTTGAGGAACCACACAGGGTGAATTGTGTCATATGAGCAGTGGAGATGCACTGAAAGTAGCCTCAGCAGAATGTGATGAGTTTTCAGTTAGATGACAGGAAAACTGCCTCAGTCTTGCCACGCCCAATGCCTACTCTCGATATATAATTTGAGAAGTAGAGACCTGTTCTCCTGAAAACGTCACTCTGGGCAACATAGGAAGTCATTAAATGATAGAGAAGTACTGTACACAATACAGACTGAGGGAAAATGGATGCGCTAAAAAACTAAATCGAAGCACTTTATCACAAAATAACACCTTGATTGCAATAAAGCTCGCAAAAAAAGATGATATCAAAGTATTCACAGATAACTTCTTCTTTCTAGGTGTGTCAAGAGACCTCTCCAGAGTCCATTGAGGGTCCCATCTCGTCTAGCCCAACCCGGATGAGCCCCCCCCCACCCAACCTCCTCGATCCTTCAGACCTGGACCCGGAGAGTCAGCCTCCAGTCATCCATGACATCGTAACCAGCTCCCCGAGTGACAATGAGCACCTCGGAGCCACGCCCTTTGTCACCAACATTGATTCCAGGACTCCGTTCGATATTCCTGCTGCTGATGATCTCCTGACAGCTGAGCCTGAGGAGTCGTGCTCCACTCCTCCTCTGACTGAGATCCACGGCGCTACAGAAGAAGAGGTTGACGAGTGTGATGAATATTGCTTGAATCCTTTCTACGCTACTGCGCCAAAGGTCATCATCCCCACAGAGACCCTTACAGCCACCGATCGTCCCTCTCGTGGCGATGCTGATATCAGCTTCGTACCAGAGAGTACAGAGCCACCAAGCCAACTCCCAGAGAGCCTGGTGGTAGAGAGCCCCATCAATGATAGTCCTGCACCAGAGACTGTTGGTTCAGTAGAGGCAGAGGAAGAGGAGGAAGAGGAGGAGGTGGTGGAGGTGGCGGCTGTGGAAAAGGAGGAGATGGGGGTGGCGGCGGCGGCTGTGGAAAAGGAGGAGATGGAGCTGTCTGAGGCAGTGACCCAGTATGAGAGAGAAGAAGAAGAAGAAGAAGAAGAAGAAGAAGAAGTGGAAGGTATGGGATAAATCTACAGGAATATGTGTGATGATGTATGCATGACGAATCAAGCAGTGGAACCAGAGTGATCTTTACTTTGGAGGAGAGGATTTAGAGGTAGTTAAAGAAGTTAGCTTTTGGAAATGAACAGCAGAGTTCTGAAGTAAAGTAGATTTTTTTTTCAATTTTAATTTCACCATTATTTAGCCAGAATCTGTTGATTGTTCATTGAGAATGAGAGGAATGGGGACTTAGAACTCCCCATTCCTCTCATTCTCTGTGCATTGTGTACAGCTTCTCTCTGCTGGAATAACACATGGCCACAGATATGCTGTGTGGCAATATGATTTGACAATATGCACCATATAAGCACAACATCGGCTGAAAACACAGGCCTCCTCTTCAAGAAAGGCCCTCGATGTCTGGTTATAAAAGCAGGATCCGTTTTTTCATTCCAGTTTATATTATGCTTTAGTCGCGCTTATCCCCAAACAAGGTTACGCTTTATCATATTACCACAAACCGACCACAACACAGTGAGCTTGGTGGTTTTGTGGGCCCCTGGGAGGTCTTGGGCCTCGCTGGTAACGCAGCCTTGAGCAAAATAAGTGGTTGGTGGCTCTTTGCAATTAGCACCAGTCAGTAGAAACAGAAAATGACAGTCCTTTTGGAGAAGATTTGGTTAACATGTGTCTTATCTGTGTCAAGCTAGCATCTGGAAAATGATTCATCAGTATGACAGGGAGGCGTAAACCCTGCTGAGAAAATGAAGAAACCTTCCATGCATGAAATGACTGCTGTTGTAATTTAGAGAGAAAATGTCATCCATTTCCACGAGCAGCACCGACTCTTTTTTTTGCCTGTTTTTTTTGTGTCACTGTTTACACATTGTGGTGTCATGCGGTTCGTGTATTCACTTATGTTTTGGTATTGTGTGTGAGGCAGTCTGCCAGGAGATAATTACAATTTTGGTTCTGACACTTTTGTAGCCACAGATGCCGGGATGATTTGTTGAAGGGACTCCGGGCCAAATTTGAGTACATGTGGTTTAACTTTAGGCTCCGTGCCATCATCTTTCTCAAGAACGCACTCTGAAATGTGACGACCCTCTGCTGTGTTGCCATTAGCGTTTCATGCTCGGCACGTTCTCTTTCCTCTCATTTATTCTCCCTCCCGTAGAACCATCCAGCTCTTTCTCTCTGGGCGACACAGGCAGCTTCGATGACGGACTGAGGAGGAGGAATGCCCCTTCCTTCGGGTCGCCACGGCCAAGAACATCCGATGAGGAAGACGACGAAGAGGAAGTGGAGTTCAAGCTGGCGGAGAAGAGGGAGGAAAAGCCATGGTTCTCCTTGAACAAATGCATTGTGGGCTCTCTGATCCTGCTCTTCTTAGGTTCCCTCTTCCTCTCTGGTGAGTTCCTCTAGCCCATCACTAAGCCAGCTGGCCTGCTTCTGCTTTTCACAGTCCGATGCAGTAGGATTGAGATCATGCTTATGATATTTATTACCTGATAAATCTGCTTATGTTATGTTAGGAACGGTGCACCTGTTCGCCCCTGTTACATCAGAGTTTTTTTTGTAAATCTTGTCAATAAATTACATTATTACACATTTGCTAATTTGACATTATTTACGAATTACATAAACCCATTAATTGGCAGCTGTCTGCAGTAGAAGGATGTCTGTTTTTAGATCTTGTTGACTAAGCTGTACTACGTCAACAGGTTTCCCCTCTGACCTGCATAATGGTAGGTCCAGTACTAAGACGAGCTGGCTAACGCTCAATAGCTTGTCCAAGCACTTATCTGGCCTGACACTTCATGCAGTGGCAGCAGAAAATGACAGCTAAAACGCGTTCTGAATTGTACAACAACACCCGTCATCACGATTTGGAAGGGCTCCCTGGATGTTTATGGTGCTTCAGTTGATGGGGAAACTCCTGGCAATTTGCTTGTTCGGGCTAAATATCTCGCACAGTTTTTTTTTTGAATGAATAGCTTCTGTGTACAGGTAGTGCCTGAGCTCATCGAGTGCCCTTCACAACAAAAGCATCTGTTACGGTTGTAAGACAGCCTGTCAGCTGTGTGTCAATAGGAGTTCCTGTTGTGAGACTTGTGTGAAAGATGTGTTGTTTTCGTATCTGACAGGTGACTTTGACGCCTCTGAACTCAGTGATGGAGAACAAAACCAGGTCCGTTCCTCGACATCTGTGACTACACTGTAGTATTCAAGAAAACTTGAGTCTTAAAACTTAAAAGACGCGCGCTGAAGATGGGATTATTTCAAAATATGTGTTTTATTCATTTGCCAATGATTTTCGATCCAGGACTGGCTTAGCGGTGATCCACAGGATATGAAAGAGCTATTGGATAAACTGACACAGGAAAACCAGCAGATCGCTCAGCTAGAGGCTCAACTACAGGTCAGTATACCAGTTATACTGACATTAATGATGTCGTTTTACCCCTTCATGGTGTTTTAGTGCACTGCAATATATACACAGCATGTTTTCTACAAACAGTATGGATTATTGTCCCAAGATGTGCACGATCTGGCTCTGACCGGGACGCTTGTCTGCATTGGGAACGTCTCCATTTCTCTTTATTTCTTAGTCTCAGAAAGAAGAACTTGACTTGGCGCTGAAGGCCGTATTGGTGAGCGGTGATGAAAAGGGTGAAGCAGATCTGGAAAGAGAAAACGTGAAGCTGAAGGAGGAGCTGTTGTCTCTGCCTGAGCTGAAGAAAGAGCTGGAGAGTCTGAGGTCCAGGGTGACCGAACTCAGCCAGCTCTCAGGTAGGATGGGACCAACATGAATGCAATTTGATTTCAGTAATTATTTATTGAAATGACAATGCATATAGATATGTACTGTGATATAAAAATGGATTTCGTAGAGTGGTGATCTTTTGACCTTTCTAATATAACAGCAAACGCATTATAACGTTGATATCTTGAATCCTTCACAGCCGATCAAGAAATGCCCCCTGCTACCTCGAGCTCCGCCCCTCAGCCGGGTGACAAAGATGGTCAGAGTAACGAGAAAGCTCCTGAACTTGAGAGGGGGAAAGACACAAATGAGGGAAGAAAGCTGAAGGAAGAACTCCAGAGGCAGAAAGGTCTTCTGGAGGAGAGCAAGAAGAGGCTGCAAGGGATGAAGAAAAATGGAGGCGACAGGAAACGCGTGAGGGACAGTTTGGAGGAGATCCAGAAGAAGCTTTCTGAACAAGTTGAGCGGTGGGGTAAGAGGAAGCCACAGGAGTCCAAATGGAAAGGGAACAAGGGCAAAAGCAATGAGCGGGACCACTGGAAGAAAGAGGACAAGAAAGAGTGGAGAGGGGAGAAAGGCTGGAAGCACAGCAAAGAGGGAGGATGGAGAGACAAAGAAGAGAAGAAAGAGAAAGAGCGGAAGTCTCAGAAGCAAAACTCTCACAAAGAGGCGTGGAGGAAACACCAGGACGAGTGGGAGAAGAAGAAGGACGAGCGCAGAATGGACAGAGAGGAGAGGAGGAAGGAGAAACCGTGGCACGGCGGGCCTCCTAAGAACTCCCACAACCACCATCAGCAGCACCACCACCACCACCAGCAGCCCCGTCAGCCTCATCCGTACAAACACAACGACTTCTGGAGGGACCAAGAGCAGAAGCTCAGGCGCAACGTCCGCCCCCAGCTGGGCTGCAGCTCCGTGGAGGACTGCGCCGGCAAGGAGGGGCTCTACCCGGTGGAGCTGCCCGAGTTTGAGGAACTGCTGGAGGGCTACCTGAGCAAGCTGGAAGGATCCTCGTCCGAGAGCAAAGACAAGATCAGGAAGCTGACGGCAGGGTTCTTTGAGGACGGCAGGTTCATCCACGACAGGGTTCTCTTCGGTGACTTTGTCGAGGACGTGGCGGACATTCTGGAGGACATGGCGGACGTTGTGGAGGACGGCGGGCATAAAGACGACGACTCCCTGGAGGAGGAGATGGAGGAGTTTGAACGAGAAGCCCTGTGGAAGTTTGCAGCCGCAGTTTAAGTAGACATTGAGGGGAAAAAAAGGAGTGAAATATAACGCTAGGATGCAGCACAAATGGTGTTTTTATACGACATTTCTTGCCTACATTCTCCTCTTCAGAGCTGTAATTGTAGTAGCTTCTGGCACAGAGTGGTCGTGCCCCTCATAAACGTGTCCCTCTCAGTCTTTAATCATAAGCTAGACTTGTACTTGTCATATTGGACTTAGCTGTCGTTACCTACCTCTGTCAGGTCATGCCTCCTAATGCAAAGTCCTTCAGAAATGTGTTTTTTTGTTTTTTTTTCCTCTGCTGTATAGTGTTTTCTCAATATGTAGTGCATGTTGCAGTTCACCATTTAAATTCAGCCTGATAATATTTCGAACACACACAAAGAAACAGGGCTTTAAGGAGATGGTATTTGCACACATTATTCTGTTGAGCAATGGTTACATATATTCATATAATTCATATATTATATGAGCGTTGCCGTTAAATACTTCTCTGTCATTTGACTGTGTGAAATCAACCTGCCGCATCTCCGAGCAGGTTAAAAACAACAAATGCTGAGACTGTTTCTGCAGACACCATTTGCCTGAAGTTCAATCCCAGAGGACGAGATCCCGGTTCTTTCAGAGACAAAAATCAGATCCGGTCAGACCAGTTTTTGCGTCTGCAGCTCTTTAGTAAATTTGGGCAAACACACACACAAAGGGTGCCGTTTGAGAGCCCTGAGCGTTCGGCGTCTAGCTGCGACAGGCTTTTCAACCCCCAACTCCCAACTGTCGGTTGTCAGCAGATGTGCTGAACAACCAGGATCTGTTTGGGAAAGAAAAGCAATCAGACAAAGTGGTAGTAGCTAAATCTATAGGACTGCTAAACCACTTTAGCACTTTTCAAAAACATTCACATTTACAGCAAAATTCATTTTCTCTGTTGTGTTTTTTTAGACCGTTAGTTATCTTCAGTGTTTCTTTTGTAATGTAGACATGGGGACCTCTAACACGTGATCTGCATATACTGGGTATCCCAGAGTAAAAGTTATTTAATACACCTTAAATGAGATTGGCAACCAAACCGCTTTATATCTTATTTTCCATTTTCCTCTTATTTTGTCAGCAGGTTGATATTAACCGAAATGCACAAGTAATTAAGTAAAAATGGAAAAAAATTAGGACGCTGCTGCATTTAGTTTTTTAAATTTTAAGTTGAATGAACCAGGCAAAAGGTAAAAAAAAAAACAGATACAAAGCAAAGTGCATTAAGTATTGCAGAACTGCTCTCCATTGTTGGCTAGTTCTTTGAGTTCTTCTTGTTTCGGTTTCGTGTTTTATTCTAGTCCTTTTCGTTTCATGAAGTTTTTAGGTTGATGTGAAGTTAAAGTCGACAGAATGTGATTGTTGGTTCTCATTTTTCAGTGATCGAGAGAAGCTTTGAAGTGTTTCATGTTTATTTATTCTGTCGGTACACTGCACCTCTTTTCCTTCTTTCTAACGAGACTTTGACCCCAGGCCATACACGTCGAATGTGGAAATGGTGACGTTTTCAGTTTGTTTTCCGAAATTTCATTTGCCAGCTACTGCTTATGTGCCTTTATTATTATTATTATTGTGAATATCTTAGGGGTCTAGGAATTAATTTGCTTCTGCAAGATAAAGAAGAAAATAAGTTTACACAGCTTGCAATCTGACTGCTGTTTATAGGACAGACTGAATGTCACAGGGTTTACACAGGAAGTGTTGAAGGGATCTTTGCTAAACGTTCTCTGCTGTTTGCACAGAGGAACAATTTCAACAGATGAGTCATTAAACGAATCACATTTATAAACGTTTAATCGATATTTGAGGAGCATTTCTGTCTTTGTGGGACAGTAGGTCTGCTAGCTGGCTCAGATGTGCATGTAATTGATCCTTGGACAAATGTATTGAAAAATGTTGCCAATTGTTTTATTTTGTTCATCAGTTATGTCCTCTTTAAAGAAACCAGTGTTGAGTTCAATACATTTTTCACCATTAAATGTGTATTGTTTGTCTTTATTGAAACTTTTCAGTTGATTCATTTATTACACGGAGACAATAGAACAGTATCATAGAATACATCCCTTCAGAATGGGTTGTATTGATGTAGCTATTTTAGTAAAATGCAGTAGCGGGCCGTGCATTTTATACCTGGGCCTTCACTGCTGTCCTCATTATTGGTTATTGGTTATTATTTGTTTTGTGTAAAAATGAAGCTCAACACCTACAAATACACCAACTGCAGAGTGCAGATACATGAATACGCCGAGAGTGTGTCTCCTCTCTTCTCTGACTGCAGCTGGGACTGCTGCGCGAGGCTTCTGTGAGTGTAACTGCATGTGAGTGCTTTGGGGCGGCGGAGGGGCTCATGGCAGCACCCGCTGCTCGTTCACGACAGTAACTGTAGAACAGTACGTGCGTTCACGTCAGTCAAAACACCAGAAAAGTCTCCCAACAACACCAGAAAAAGTTGCTAGATTTGTCATTAGTAGCTTTTGACAAAAAAAGTCCCCAGATTTAGCGAGAAAGTTGCCAAGTTGGCAACACTGGCACCGGCTAAATATGTCCCTCGAGCAACATTGGACGTAACAATGGTTCCTATCACATATAAAACAAAACAAAAATCTTCATAAAAACAAGTTGTACAAATAATAATATACAAACAAGCATATTAAAGCTACTGCAGATGTAAAAACAAACGCATTTAACTTACCAGAGCTGCTGTTCACTATTTAAAGACAAAGTCCTCCTTTCTTTGTTAATAACGACTTTAATCTCACGGTTGTTCAGTACATCCGTCCGTTTTAGTTCCAGTAAGAAGTCCTTCTCGACAGTCGAGCCTCCCCAGTTGTATTTCTTGAATACGTTTTAATACGTTTGAGGGCTGAAAATGTCCGCTCGACAGAGGCAGCAGATATTGGGTTTGTAACCGCCTAACATGTCACGCTAGCCCACTGACCAATCACGTATGGCTAGGCCAGCTAGCAGGCTCGGACACGTCAAAGAATACGCCCAATATGTCAAACTAAAGATCTGATTGATTGAAGACTATGACAATCAACAATATCGTCCCCATTCACTTAAACTGCACATGGATTCACTTGGGAGTCTGCAGGCCTCAGGCCTCTCTTCTTAGAGACACGGAGGTGAAATCTGATTGGATAAAAGCTCTGCTTAAAACAAGCTGCACTGGAAGCAGAGCAACTGAGGAAGACAGTAGCTGTGCAATGAGAAAATAAGATAATGGGAAAAATATTTTTATAAATTACAATACATGTAGTGTATTTAAGAAAAAATTTTAAATGATAAAATAGCTATAACTTTGTGATTCTGTTTAGGCCAGCAGAGAAGGCCTTGCTAGCCCTGACGGCCCACCACTGGTAAAATGTACAATGATACCCAGGCATGTGTGACTTGCTGTCTGACAGGAAGTGAAAGTGTTGGCACGACAGGCATCTTTTATCGCAGCTTTGATGGCGAACTAAAATATTTACATCTAGATTAAATACTCTCTCTCGGCCTGTACGTGATACACGAACCAACCGGTGAGTCACTGACCTGATACGCTGATGAACGAGAATGTAAGCCATGATTGAGAACAATCAGCCACTGTGAAACCACAGAGAGCGATGGTCATTCCTTGAATTCTACAAGTCGCCATACAAGCTTTTATGTTGTGTTTTTGTGCTTTTTATCTCCAGGATTTCTTTATCAAGGTGCAACCTGGTTCCAAAGAAAACCCGCATTAAGATGCAGATGGTTCAAACTACATAATAGACAGACAATCTTGAGAAAGTTAAAATACCCAAACGCTTTGCTAAAACCTCAGTGTTCTTTCATACCATCATCCGCCGCCGTCCTTAAAATGCTGTAAAACCATTTATTTCGTTTTCCACACACATTAACTCCTGTAATTGGAAAGAGTTGCACGTGAGACGAACGCGTGTTGTCCTGAATGCCATTTTATTTGAGTCATGTTTTGTATAAACGAATAACTGCTAAGGCATGCATGATTCAGTCACTTGATTAAAACGGCCTGACAGAGATCCTTGCTCTGCAAACGGACTGGAGAGGGGGTTTTGTGCTATCATCAGTACAAATTTGCCCTTCATAGGACAGTGTGTCAGTCTGTCTAGTTCATATGCGTGTGTGTGTGTGTTTATGTAGCTGTGTCTGTGTGCAGATTTTAGTGGAAATCAGGCAGATAAGGCCAGCCTGCTTGATGGGGGAGAAGAGGGCAGGTTTGAGTGTTTTTTCCGCTGATGTGTGCATCAGAGAAGGGAGATGAAGCGTATATATTCAGAGAGGTGATGGTCAGAGTGGTACAAGGCTCTTGGCACTAGCTGTGACACATAACCCAGCATCTCAACACAAAAGGTGAGCGACCACAGCCACAGGTTTTCAGCACAATCGGACTCGTATCTGGCGTGAAAGGTGTTTGTCGAAGCTTTCGATTCTCTGTTTGCTCTCCAGGTCTCAGCACGAACCATCATGGAATCTGCCATCTGCACCATTGTCACCCAGTTCAAGATGTACGCTGGGAAAGATGGGTCCTCCAGCACCCTGAGCAAAGAAGAATTCCACATCCTGGTGACCGCCCAGCTGCCCAACTATGTCAAGGTAAATCTATGGAGTTCTTCTGAGCCACTTGGCCTGCTGATTCCTATCTATTGTCTGTCCTGACACTTCAGATAGACATCAAAGACACAGTAGTTTATGATGCAACATTTCATTACATTACAGTCGTTAAGCAGACGCTTTCATCCAGAGCGACTGACATGTCTGCAGGCTCAGTCTATCACACATATTTCTGTGGTTAGATTGATTAGACATATGACTCATTCTGTATTTGATTCAGTGCCATGTTTTTACGCTGTTTATACAGTAGTGCATGACATGTCAGCATTAGGTCTCATGCAGCAGCATACAGAACAATATACTCGGGCTGCAGCTAAAGCTCATTTTCTATATTAATCAACCAGTTATCTTTTCCCACTACGTATTAAATGTAATATAAAACACAAATTTCCCATCTTAAATCAGCATTCTATGATGTCCAACATGCAGTAATGTATTAACATGACTTTGTATTTGTCTGGGTAAACAATTGAATTAGATTACAGTGGCATAAAAGGAAGGGAAGCAAGCAAATATCATATTTGATGAGCTATAACTACCAATCTTTTAATAGTTTTACTTGACAAATCACTTAAATTATTAACCAATTATCTAATTTGTCACAAATTAAGGTGAGGGTAATGTTGGGTTGCGCCTCTGTGAAAGTGGAATAGAAATAATCAGAAAAATAAGTCAGACACAGAGCAAGATATTGCACAATTTAACATATAGTGATTGAATACATGTTTTATAATGACCACTGTAAGTGACGTGCTGTCCACCAATACATACAACATATAATCAAACACAATAACGTGCTTTCAGCAGCAGGAAACTAGGTGAGGCTGCAAGTGAGTGTATTTGTTACTATACACTCAACCATTAGGTGGCAGGACAGTCTTTGCAGAGCGGGCTGGTTGATGTGGCAGCTCAGGGTGATCTCATTGTGATCAGGGTCTTCCTCTCTGTGCTCACCCACAGAACGCCGCCGATCCCGGGGCCATCGAGCAGCTCATGGGCTCGCTGGATGAAAACAACGACGGGGAGCTGAATTTCTCCGAGTTCTGGCAGCTGATTGGAAAGCTGGCGAGCAAACAGGGAGGCTTCAGTCAGTAGAGAGCCCGCCTTCGTCTGTCAAGTGTGGGCTTTCAGCAGATTGTGCAACGGCAACGAACCCCAGTTGAAGCTGTCAAACTGTAAAATCAAAGGCATTCGAATGCTTTCATCACCCCACCAGTGCCACATGTGTAACTCTTTAGTTAACCATTTCTTCAATGCAGGGAACTTTGAATTAAAAGGCTTCATTGTCTTGAACCCTCACCCACCGACACTGTCTCCTGTCATTCATTCACCACATTATGTGATGTCCGGGCACCCACATTTGAGCAGGAGGGAGTGTATTACAGCCTTTATTTAGGAGGCCTGTAATCCTATATGCGTTACTGCCGCCACAAATACACCATCCAGACCATATCTTGTTCCATAGAGCTTCATAAAGCCTGTACAAAGCGGCCTGTCCAAGCGTCAAGGTTTTCACTGTCTGTCCCCGAGGCCTCAGTGACCTGTGTAACGGGCATGTGTGGACCAAATACACCCCATTATGTTTGGGACATGTGGAGCTTTTCATTTGCATTTGTCCTTGTTTAGCTATTAATTCTTGGGGTTACAAGGTCACTGTGTTCATTCTGATGTGTTGTGTGTGCCGGCTCGCTCCCCAGATGTTTAATAGCCTGCACGCCCGTTTTAATTCTGTAAATGAGTGACGGTGCTCCTCGCTCATTTTAAAAAATGCAGATCTTTCAACAGATAAGACAATGCGACCTTTGTATCCAAATTACACATGCTAAGGTGCCAGTGTAGGGGGAGCGATGATGGGCGAATGAGTCAGCAGCAAGACACAATGAGAGCAGGGCAACCATCGAGGGAAGGCTGTGTGCATACTGTCTGTGTAGGGAAGTCTCTTTAGTGGGCGGTCAAGAGCTTTTCCCAGATACCTGAGGCATGTATCTCACTTATCCACAGAAAAAAAGCACCAGTAGTGAGTCTTACAGAAATAAACACTTGAAAGCCCTCTCAAGAATCTGGCAAGACTGCTTTACCTCTTGCAGCACTTTTGCCACCCACACTGGCTTTAGTATTTTCACTGAGGATTCTTCTACTCTCAGATTTCTCAAAAAAAGTGTCAGTTGGGAGAAGCTCGGCCCTCCAACAACAGCCAAATCAAAGTTTGAGCTGTCTCTTCCAGTTGAACACTGCAATTTTGTTCATGTTTGTGGCTTTTGTTGGGGCAAAAACACTTGTGCATGTTGAATGTGTGTCACTTTAGCACATCTATGAGGCAAAAAAAAACCATCTTCCCTAAAATGTATTGTAAGATCATAGATGATAGCTATAGACTGCTTTCGCTTTCAAAGTGTTTTTCTGTGTCTACGCTTAATAAGTGAAATACTTTGGAAAGCCACCGAGCCTCACAGATGAAGTAATCCCACCCGCCCCGGCTCCTCGTCCCCGCCGCTGAAGCCGCTCCAAGCCACAAGCCTAGCCTGGTTGGCGTGCAAATCACACATGACGTGAAACGGCTGTCCCCTGAGCCAAAGATAAATCCATTAAAAAACAAAGTATACGTGATTTGATACACTTTTCTCCTGAGAGTTAGAGCCGCGCTCTTCCACGTTCCCACTTCACTCCATCTCACTCTTCCAGGTACACGCCCTTTGACTTGTCAGGGGGAAAAGTTTTAGGAAAAAAAAAAAAAAAAAAAACTAAATCACGGAAGAGATTCTGCTGTCCTACTAGTTTGGCAAGTTCTCTGGGCTCAAAGAGGCGTAGAAAAGCGGAGAAGAGAGCAGAAACTCTAATTTGCGCACATTTATACACTTCAGTTGTCCCGCAGACAGTATACGGTGAGTTGAATGCGTCTTTCTGGATTCTTTGGAAGTTTCTCCGGCGTGTAAGCATTGTGTTTGTTCATCGTTTTTTTTTTTTGTTGCCACGTTTCGATACTCTTGCAAGAGCAATCCCATGCAACTTGGCCGCTGTCTGACTGCATGCAGGACGGTTTCAATGACTCCAGCCCGCTGAAGTTTTTAGGGATCACGTTGCACTTTTACGAGGTAGAGTATAGGGCGACAGTTGGTGTTATTCTGCTGCTATGGACGGTTTTATTGGCGGTGTTTGATTGCCAACTGCTCTCTGTCTGTCTCTCGGCAGGATATTTGATATTTTGACGTAGATCAGTTGTCAGGTTGCCGATCAGTTGCAAACAGCCTATGCAAAATTGAAGTGACTTGAGGTGACCGAGTATAGAGCTTACGTGGTATATATATCCAGTGGGCATCCGGGTCGCGCGTAAGAGCGCAATTATTATTATTTTGCGCACAATATGCTTACAAACAGACCGCAACAGAGTGTTGCTGGGTGCTTTTTTTTTTTTGCCGGGCTGTGTCGTTTGTGACAACTTTTGTCGTTAAATATTTAAAACAGCTCATGGTGTTGATGGTAATGAGTCCCGATGAGGCGAACTTTATTGATAATGTTGCGCAACGCTCGGCGTTCAATTGTCTAGTGTTTTCAAACTTAAGCGAGGAGACGGCCGACGTACGTCTGCTCACCGCAATTTACAGCCACAACCTAACTTGTTCCTCTGTTAATATTTTATGCCACACACGAGCGGTAGTATTGTCATTACTCTGCGCACACACCGTATCACATTCGCCCGTTTGGAAACGCAATCCTCCCATCTCCTTTGGGCTCCGCAGGGAAACGGGAAACCTGTGGTTGTAGGCCTGTATATTTAATTATTTGATTTTGGGGCCCTTTAAGACAAATAACTGGGATTAGTTTGTCTGTGTTCCGCGGGGACGGATGATGCAATTCATTTTGTCGGAATTAGGGCATGCACTGTGTGAGGACTCTTGAGGTCCCAGCGAGCAACACCAACTTAAGAATGGCCAGATAGGTAAATAATGAATGTGAGAATGCACAGAAACGTCAATCTAAGAATAGACGAAATGCCTTTGCCGGGTATTTTTGGACGGGACGCACCTAGAGCTGTTAAGGCCCTCGTGCTCTGGCTGAGCAGGGTGTGTCACCTGTGCAGGAAGAAGTCCCCTAAAGTTCCTACAAAACACGGTGTGTCTGTAGTATCACAAACACACGCTATACAAGGAAGGACGTTTCTTTTTTTTATATACAGGGGTCAAATCAACCCCTTTTCAATGTCATCCATATTTTTCAATGACAGCTGTATTGACAATCAGATCTGCTATGCTTACTACATGCAAACCTGTGGTTGTATTGTGAAACAGTTAGCATTAGGCCAAGGAGTTAAATCTGAGATGGGTTGAGTGAAATGTTGGCTTTTAATGGCCTTTTAATGCTACAGTGTCAGAGATATAATGAGACAAACAGGCATGCATGTATGCTTGCAGTAGATACAATTGCTGGGTGGGGGGGGGCATATGCACTTCAGAAATTAAGATATGACACTCGGCTCACACGGGCAAATCCTGTCTGCAGATCTAAGGTGTGTTTTTCTCGCTTGTGCAAACCGTTGTTTGCTCTGCGACATTTGAATACTGAAGCTGATAGACGAGTACAGTCGCCTTGAACATATCCTCTCACTGCTTTGGGGCAAACTAGCTCAGAGTTGGCCTGTAAATTCCTGTCTAAGTGATCTCCGCGGACAGCAATGAATGGAATTCTGGCAGAGCTGTGTCACCTCCTGGTATTTTTTTTTTTACACTTGGAGCAATGTCTATAGATTACCTGTCTACGTTTATTTCTGTGTCTCTATCTTAATTAGTAGTTGTGCAGGAATTTTGAAGCCTCATTGTCAGACGTGTTTGCGTGTATTTGTGTCCAACGGTGTGAAGGCTGTAGAAGAAGAAAAGAAGTCAGTGGGCAGGCAAAGGAAGAGAGAGTGCCACCGAAAGAGAGAGGCCGGTACGGCTGGTGAGAGAAAGAAAGACAGAGAGAGAGAGCGGAGCAGACAGGGACTAGGTAATCCCTTAGGTAATCTGAAGCCCAGTCCCCTCGGTAGCTTCAGTAGATCAGATGACCTATCAAAGATCAGAACTTCCATTGTGCATCACAGCTTGTCTCTCAATCAGGCTCCCTCTCACCCTCTCCACTTATCTCACGTCACCGGCCCTCCCTTATTGCGGCTCTGGCCCCAACACCTGAAACGAAAGGCCTCGCAGTGACACGAGGAGATCCGCTGTTTCATTTTCCACTGGATGTGACTATTCAATGTGTTTTGAATCAGACCGTCCTGGAACTTCCTCCCTTTCACTGCACGCTACAGCAGCAACATGTTTAATCACTAATGTCATGGTCTGTCTGTCTATCTGTCTATCTATCTTTTTGTCTGTCTGTCTGACACCATTGTCTTGACCTCTTCCTTTTCCCACAGAGAGCAGTCATGGAGTCTGCTATTCAGACCATGGTGAAGGTCTTCTTGAAGTCGACCAAGGGGAAGGAGAGTCTAGGACAGGGTCAATTCCAGAGCCTCGTCAAGAGCCAGCTCTCCAACATCCTTTCGGTTAGGAAACCTTCACTGAACCTCTCTGAAATATGACTAACACTTGCATCATGTAACGACCTCACAGAAAACCATACAATATAGTCTTACATTAGCACTGGCTAGTTTGAACCTGTTCAGACTTTTAACACGAGCATTGTGAGCAATTGGTGGTGTAATATACCACAGCTAATAGGGGAAAAGTGATCCCATATGATAGAATGACATTCATCTGCATTATAATTTAGATAGAGCCACAGATAGAGGGTCATTTACTAATCATGTATGGTGATTTCACCAGTGGGAGTCCAGGTAGAGTTACTAATTATCATGATTGTCTCATGGTTGTGTGTGCCTACTATACAGGGCGCAGAAAGCAAGGACGCAGTCAAAAACATGGGCCAGGGACTGGATGCCAACCACGACGGCAAGGTCGGTTTTGAGGAGTACCTGAAGCTGGTCGGCTACCTGGCGGTGTCGATGAGCGATCAGCGCAACCTCGCCAAAGAGGAACCGGTCCAAAAGGGTGGGCCCGAACCGGTGGCACTTGCCACCGGTCCGGAAAAAGAGGAGGCGAAGCCAGAGGCAAACGCAGAGGCAAAGGAGGAAGCAAAGCCAGAGGCAAGCGCAGAGGCAAAGGTGGAAGATAAGCCAGAGGCAAGCGCAGAGGCAAAGGTGGAAGATAAGCCAGAGGCAAAGGAGGAAGCAAAGCCAGAGGCAAAGGAGGAAGCAAAGCCAGAAGCCAATAATGCTGCAAAAGTAGAAGCAGTTGCTGAAGTGAAGGTCGAAGAAAATGTAGGAGAAACGGTAGAAATAAAGTCAGAGGGGGAGACGCAGCCTGAGGCAGCAATGTCAGAGGAGGAGAAAGTAAAGGGGCTGATCTCGATGGGTGAGGTAGATGTACCCGTGTCTATTATGGCTCCAGAGATGGAGCTTCCTAGATTGAAGGAAGAAGTGGAGAAGAAGATAGAGGAGGCAACCTCATAGGGGACAATCCATTCATTCACAAAAAAAAGAAAAAGATGGGAAGCCACTAAAGAATTTTTTTCAAATTCACACAACCATGAAATACAAAATATCGATACAAGTTGAAAAACTACAAACCCAGCTCCATTCCTCATAAATGATAAATAACACTTGTACATGACAGTAGAGTCATCGCTTTGCACCACTACTTACCACTATGTTCATATGTACAGCATATGCATCCCACTATATAGCACATTTACCTCATTATGATACGATCCTATGATAGCGTGCAGACGTACGCTATCATATGCATGCTATATCCCTGTGAAAAATGTACCGCAAAATATGATTTACCTGCAGCAGCCACACTGACGCGCACGCGTGACCAAAGTGTCACTGCAGCCAATATCTTAAGTCTAAATATCGTCCTTTATCTACTTTTATCTTAATCTGGCTCCCATATTAAACTCCTCTACACTACTTACTACATTTGGTCCTTAGTAGGACATCATGCTAAGCATTAATGGCTTAAAGGAATAGTTTGACATTTGGGAAATATGATAATTAGCTTTTTTGCCAGTAGTCTGATGAGGCAACACGTACACTATAATTCCCTAATAATAATTCCCCAGAATGTTGAACTGTTCTTATAATGTTTGCAGGAAAATCACAAACACAATAACACTATTTTTTCTTTTCTTTTTACATTCTCGTCTTTTAACTCGCGTTGCTATGGAGCTGATTTGGCATGACAATAAACAAATTGTTTTGCTAAAGATTTGCATTACTTCAACCCAATGTGTATGCCCCACCTTTCTACTTTATAGGCTCTCTGTCTCTTTCTTTAATTTCTGTAAATCCCAGAGAGGTTCACTTCATGTAGATGCTACAGTATATTCCCTTGAGTCGTAGTCAGCCATGGATTAGGAACTGGAAGATAAAGTGTGACCTTATAGGCTAAATAATTAAGGTTCAAGAATGGAATCCACACCAAAGAACCCCGATTAGTCAAATGGGAGCCTAAAATAGTCCCGTGGGAGTGGACTGGTGACCAGAGGAGTTTGCCAGAGAGGGTGTTCATGCAACCTAATCCACCTGGTAGAAAAGAACAAGACAACAAACACCAAGAAGTAAAAAAAAAAAAAGAAAAGAAAAATGAAGCCAATAACAGGTGTCACTTGTTGGCAGTTTTTTTTATCTTAAGTGGTATACAATACAATTAGTGCATCTTACTTTGTTGTGTGTCTTTCAAACCAGATGTCATTTCAATGGTTATTGAAACCTGGCTCTTTTTTTTTTTAAAGAAAAATGCTAATTGTTGCTTGTTCTTTCCTGCTTGTTTAAACACTAGTTGTTAAGGCTCGCTTGTTTGTTTGTCGGTTACACCCTCATACCGTTTAAAGACCCTGTTTGACCTGCAACTGGATCCTTGAGTCACAGGCATTGGGAAACCACTGGATTAGGCATTTGAGGGGTAACACACCCTGGGACACAAACAATTACATGAAAGTAATCCCGGGCTCCAGTGAACCTGCCCATCAGACCGGGTGCTTTAAAAAGAAAAAAGAGAATACTGAGCCATCTATATGAATCTATGTGGTGTGATCTTTTACAACAGGTTACTACGTAAGATGTTGCATGCTATCGGAAACGTATTTGCATTGTATTGCAATTATTGTGGCCAAATATTTAAGTTCAACATGGCCTCCTTAAATGTAACCTTTTAACCTAACTCATTCCTGTTTGGACCACTATGGAGATCACTTGAAGATGTACTGCTTTGTCACATTATATGCAATTTGTTAATTACAATTTAATGATTTGTAAGTTGTCTCCTCATCAATAATGCAGCCATGAGAAAAAGGCTCGCGTTGCAGGCCCTCTATGTTATATGTGCCTGGCCAGCCGTGTCGTGCTTAAGGCACACACATTTTGGGCACACGACCAAATGTGCACCTTCTGCACTGTAACGGCACCTGGCACTACAAACTGCTCTGCAGCAAAATGGGCAAAACAAATAAACCTGTGAGTAATGTGGTCACCCTGCCTCACAGTGACACTCCCATTGTAAATACTCTCATTTACACTCACTCTGCTCGGCCTTTATACTCGTAGTACGCTGTGTTTCCTGCATGCTCTATTACCAACAAACGTACAGGACACGTTAGGCTATTTAGTCTATATTATGATTTCAACCTATATTCTTTTTTTTTTTATATCAAAACATTTTCTAATCATGGTACTTCCTGTGAATAATGGAGACATATCACACACTTGCGTTATCTACAGCCAGCTTTCTGTTCAACATGTACATTGGCCTCAGGCCCTTGGCCAGACGTGTTGAGATGCCTGTCTTTGCTCTCAACCAATCATCTGCAAATTTATGTCGGATTAAAAAAAAAAGAAAAGTGGACAAAGCAAAATTCGCTGTACTGGCATTTTAAAAAAAGACTTGTCTTGCACTAGCAACAGATTTAGCGTGAACAGACCTGAATTAAACATCATCTGGAAATGAATCTAACGCAGCTAACGCTTTCTTTTTTAATCTATTTGGAACCGCAGATGGACTGAGTGAACTATGAGAGCAGAGTTCTCTTACTAACAGAGACATTGAACTGTCCCATAGTGTGAACCCCGCCCAGCCTTAACTCCCAAGTAGATTAAAAACATGCTGGAACGAAACACAGCGGATTTGTGGCAGGGAGTGTTAGCAGCCAGATTTTCATTGACACACAATAAATCCCATTCATTCTGTGACAGAGAAAGATAAAAGCCTGCGTTAAGAACCCTCCCAGGGGATAAAAGAAATGTACATACAAGTATATGGATGTGCTTCGGGTCAAAATGTCTGAGATAATGGGACCATTCCCAGGGTATTGTGCAGGCTCTCATCATTGTGCGCTGATGTACTCTGTGTATTTCCTGCCAAGTACTACAGGGTGTGTTCAGTGTTTAGCAGTTGGACTCATTTCAGTCCGCTGTCGTGTCCAGTAAACTCCGCTAAGCTGGTGTGTAAAACTTCATACGCAATGCTGTATCATTTTTGCTAATTCTATGTAACATGTTTAATGGCTAATATTGAATAAAACTGTGACAATAACATGTTTGTGTTTGTGTGGCCTGCTATGTGTTTGCAAGGATCCAGTTATCTCGTGTGCGTGTTTGTGCGCGCGCACGTGTGTGCGTGTAGGATGGAGAGAAAGCACCTGCAGAGAGAGAGAGAGAGGGAGGGAGGATAGAGAAAGAGAGTATGTAATAGGGTTTTGGGGGGTGAGGAGGAGGGGGAGGAGGGCGAGGGGCAGGTGATATTTAAGACACTGGCATACTCTCTCCCCATCTATCTCTGCCTTGGCTCAGTCCCCTGCACCTCTTCAAAGACAAAGGAGGCCCTCCATCAACACTCAGGTAAGGCCGACAGCTCGGAGGGGTTTCTTCCCTCTACTTTCTCTTCTACAGCTAATGGGGGTTCACTTAAAAAAAAAAAGCACATTTAAAGCATTTTATCAGCTGTGCAACTGCAGCAAATAGCTGTAGATTAAAAGACCTTCAGAGCAGAAAGACAGTGGGCGCCCAGCGGAGGACCACTGGGGCCATTTCAACTTTTTTCTTTCTTGTACTGTCTGCTTTTTTTTTGATGCGCAAGCTTTGAAAAGAGCATGACAGGGAATTTATACATCAAGCAAGTGAAGGCAATAGGGATTTTGTAGCAAAGCAGTGTTGAAAAGTAAAAAGGGGAATATACTGGCATTGATGTAGAATTAAGTATTTCAAATGTATGAAAAACAACTATAAACATGGCATGGATGTACCAAACCATTAGTACATTGTACTTTTTTTAACCAAACGTTTAACCTCGTTCGTCACTCGGCGTAGATATCGCTCCATCAATACGTTTACATAGGGCATATTCATTATAACTATACACTATATTGTGTTACTGAGAGCATTTTCGTCTCCATGGTTTCCTATTGTCTTGTGCCAGCGAGGGAGACAGATGACCCCTATAGATTTTCCAGTTAGCCAGCTTTGGTGTCCACTGGCCTCCTCTTTTGTCTCCGCCACCTACAACTCTGACCGCTCCTTCACAATGCGGCATGAAGAGAGGCAATAACTGGTGACTGACATCAGCATCCCTGTCACCCTTTGTAGTAGCTGTTCATAAAACATGCACAGGGATTGATTGACGGATTGGCTGTATCCATAAGTATTCTGCGTGGTTACAGATTAGCCTCGAAATAATGCTGTCGATTTGTTTTTTTATACAGCTCTGTCCCTAAACTTTAGACTTAAGCGAGCGTGGAAGGGAGTGAGTGTTAGAGAATACGGTACGCGGGCACCTGGTGTTACTCGGCCCCTCGGTGTCTGAATGTGATTAACAGACGAGTTTTGTGTTTCTCTCCTGGTTTCCATCTTTGATGATGAGGCTGTTACACGATCAACAGACGTAGAACATGTTCCACGCTGAAACACAGAGTTAATCGTTACATGTTTTACCCATTCAGCTTAGACGAGCGTCAACCCAAGACGTGGGCTTTAAAAATAAGCTCAAATGTTCTTCAAACTATCTCTGAGGTGACATGAAGAGTGCATTCCTTTTGTTTTAAATACATTGAGATAGAAAATCTTCACTCTCTGACTGTTTTTGCATCATTGACAGTGAATTATCTGTGTCTGTGTGTGCAGTCTCTCCACAAGTCCAGCACAAGAAGCTCCAAGATGCCGGACACAATGTGTGTAAGATTGTTTCGAAAAGCTTTTCCAAAGCCATCCTCCATCTTTCCATCCAAACCTCTGAAATGTAAAAACCCAGTAAGGTCACGCGCACACAGTGACCACACTTTCAATTTGGGTCAGTAATACGCTCTGCACTACACGCAGAGCGTTATTCAACCCATTGTCTAGAAATGGGAAAAAAAAAAACCCTCCTTCCTTCTTACCATCCATCTGCCTGTCCTGCTACCACTTTGACTTAGAGGCGGCTTCACCCTTGACTGCCATGTGACCGCACATGCAGCCGGGGCTGGAGCGGGCATTTTGCGGCAGAACTCTGACCTTTTGACCCTGATACCGTTCCAGCATGTCCAAGGAGCCCAGTTCCAACCTGGAGAGTGCCATGCAGATGCTCATAAAGACCTTCCACAAGTACTCCGGGAAGGAGGGCGACAAGTACACGCTGAGCCGGGGCGAACTGAAGGAGCTGCTTCTAGAGGAGCTGGGGACTTACTTAGGGGTAAGTAAAAGAGTGTGTGATGAGGCAACACCGACGCACTAATGCAAACACGCAAATATGTGACACACAAGTGGAGGTATTCGCTCAGATAGTCAGACGCACAAGTTCAGACAGGCTTGTGCAGTGATGTTTGCCCCCCCCACACACACACACACACACACACACATGTAACACAGGACACATTCTTAATGCTCTCTCTCTCTCTCTGTTCCCCCTCTGACAGGGCTCCAAAGATAATGATGCGGTTGAGAAGGTGATGAACGACCTGGACGCAAACAACGACGGGGAGGTGGACTTCACCGAGTTCATCATCCTGATGGGCGCGCTCACAGTCGCCTGCAACGACTTCTTCCTGGATTGCAAAACAGATGACAAACCGACAGAAGGCGAGTCGGCGGAGAAGAAAAATTGAATCGTGGTGGGGGGGGGGGGGAGAGAAGTGGGAGGTGGAAAGAGGGTGAAGGGGAAAGGGGGAGGGGGGGGGCGTAAAGAAGGAGGAGGGGAAATAACTGTAAGCGAAAGAGCACAGAGTAGGACTTTTGTCTTATGCAATTTGTAAACGCTACAACGACTCAGGAGGGGAGCGGTCCGGCAGAAAGTATGCGGGTTCACAGTAATCGGGGCCTTCGGCAGGAGAAGTGTTTTCTCCTCTGCAATTGTTTTTCAGACCAAAGCATTATTCGGGATGAAAGTCGCACTCAAAGCAGTGAGAGACTTTATATACAGAACAGGGCATATATATTCAACTTCTTTCCACTCACATATAGCAGTTTTGACCGCATATTCTGAATTAGGCACGGGAGAGAAAGGAAGTCCGAGTTTTGCAGAACGCACAGCAGGGTGTTTTAGCACTTCTTGCACATGAAAGATTTGCGAACACATATTAAGTTGCAAATTATTATAGTAGTGTATGTACTCAGCGTTGAACAATACAATACGATGTATCCCATTTCTTGTGCATATTTTGTAATCCTTTTTGGTAATAACCAATGCATTCTTCAAAATATTAAACATGGCATTTAACCAACTATTTACTGCGGTGTGTTTGGTTTTACACACTTCAAAATCCCTCACACTGCACAAGTATTCATCGACATGACGGGCATGAATTGCTGCACCTGGAAATGAAGTTGAATGGGGCAGAGCGTCTCTCTCTCTCTGTGTCTGTTTGTGTGTGTGTGTGTGTGTGTGTGTGTGTGTGTATTGGGGATTCCCACAGAGTAAACTGCTCCAGCTCACACATCCTGCCAACAATATCCTGCAAGTCTTGTTCCACTAGATATAAGCTGACCCAGATGTTTGACTTGGATCTGCATGGAAAACTTCTTCAAAAGAGAGTGAGAGAGAGAGAGAGACAGAGGGAGAAAAGGAAGAGAAAGAAAGAAAGAAAGAAAGAGAGAGGGTGTGAGGGAAGATAAAGGGTGTCTGTGTGCATGCGTGTGTTTGTAAATGAAGGAAGGACTGCATAGGCAGGGAGTGAATCCAATTTATGGAATACATTAGTCAAGTATGTAACTTGGAAAGCAGTGTTATAATCACAGTGGAATGTTGAAGTTGCTGTGACCGTTAGCACACTTACTGTCCCTCAGTGTCTAAAACACACACACACACACACACACACACACGCAAACACACATAGTAAATCAACACTTCATCTTCCACCTCATTGGCTTTCACAGCTGCCCGTCAGTTTAAAAGACGAAACGCTGAGCAGCTGAATCACAGATCCTTGCCTTTCAGCCGGAGGGATTTCTTCACTTCTGGGTGTAGTTGTGCTTGAACACTGAGGAGCCGCCTCTACTTACCTTCAGCGATAATGAGAAACTGATTCCAGGTCAAACACCGTCTATGGGCGTGGTCCACCCTATCTGCTTTCATTCATCCGTCCGCTGTGTTCTCTAGGGGCGTCCTCTGATTGGGCTGTTTGAATATTTGAGCTGGAGGTGCTGGGCCTGCAGATAGGTTAACAATTCAAAACATAACAGTGTCCATGACTGTTAACCCTGTTGTAGCCTGAAGGGAAACACACAACCTGTTATGAGTGCAAACAGCCTTGGCTAACTGTTTTCTCCTTCCAAAAGATCAGTACAACAGCTGTTATCATGTAGGACAGAAGGGGGTGGACAAGATAATATAAACACCTTGCTGAAAAGGAGAAGGACGATTAGATGCCTGTTAGCAACAGAGTTTGTGAGTTTTTAAGGCAACTGCAGGTACATACAAATTAAAAGTACATACATAACAAACATACAGCATTCCTACAGTGGTGGAAGAAGTGTTCAGATCTTTTACTTCTCTAAAAGTTCTCTATATGATATTCAGAGTATTACAAGAGCAGCAGAAAACTATTCGCTATGTAAAGATATAGTGGAGTAATGTCTACCTGAGCAGAGAATGAAGTCGCCCTCCTTCTGTGTGTGTTTGAGTTTACCTGCGTATTTTTTAAAAAGCCGGGTCAGGGTACTGGGTGGTTTAGTCCAGTGTTACCAAAGAGCCATATTCATTTAAATATGAGAAATTAAGAGGGGAAATCACTCTTTGGTGAAACTGCTCTCAGCTCATAGGCATATTAAACGTTACTAGGGGCCCAACTACACATTGCTTTTTGTGAAGGGACACAAGCCATAAAATGTTGGGAACCACTGTTTTAATCTTAAACAATGCATTGTGTTGTATAAAGTTATCTAGTTTTTTTAATGTAAACCCTTACATACATGTAGTTCAAGTTAAAAGTATACCTATTGGAGATAATCATTTAAAAAACTGGTGAGTGATGTCATTTTACATATAATAAGTGCATATCTTTAGACTATAAATGTATTTTGTATTTAAATGTGGTGCTAATTCAATACAATGAGATTCTGTTATAAAAGAATGGAAGCTGTTCAATTCATTTGGGCCTTGTAACTGAGGTGTATCAGTTCAGCTGTAAGACAGGCATCCTCTGGGAGTTATGCTCTGGGGCAGTTACTTAATTCTCAGTCACGTGGCCTTTTCAACAACACTTGGACAAACAATGGCTGCAGGACATCCTGCAAACAGTATCTAAAAACACGCATGACCTTCCAAGGTGAGCCGCTTCAACCTAAAAGGCACGAGTCTCGGCTGATGGATCACACGTGGCAGGTGCTGCCAGCGTGAGGAAAGGAGACGAGCAACACAAAGCCCGGCCAGGTCACTGGCGCCGAGCCTGAAGCATCTGATAAGGAAGACAGGGAAACTTCGGTTACCAGCAGAGCAGGTCAAGCGACGCCCAGATGTCAAGCCACCACGTCCATCAGGCAGAGTCGGGCGGCTTCTCAGCATGAGAGAAGGGTGGCATACATGTGAGAACAAAATGAAATTATTCATTCAAGTATACAGTGGCGAAGATGGCTCCAGGTCTATATCGCGTGATGATTAATTCCATTCCAGGTGTAGCTCGCTCTCTCTTGGGTAGAAATTGAGAAGGCCTGCTTTCCTCAGGTTCATGAAATCCATCTTGATAGAAGACCTCAGGGAGACCTTACGGCTGCAGCGCTCAAGTCAGGTGACATATGAATTACAAGGACCTGGCACGCCTGATTCCGAAAGAACATGCTTTGATATAACAGGCTGTGGTGGAATGTAACGAATCCCATATACTCGAGTGCTGTATTAAGGTACTTGTATTTTACTCATCTATATTGATGTTACTTCATACATCTGGATTTAGAGTAATGGAATCTACATTTTGGGTCACTTGCCTTCATAAATTAAAAACACAAACTCTTGGCCCCAAATAGAGACGCAAACAGCGATAGTGTCCTCCACGAAGAGTCAAGGTGACAGACGGATATCAGCCCCGGGTAACAGTGACAGAGTGAGGTAAAGGAGAGGGGCGAATGATACGTAAGAAAAGGAGGCTTGGTGTCAATTGCTCTTTTTTCCCTTCACATTTAGCGTCCTTGACACCGTTGTAATGGTACTACTCTTACTCTTTGTCTGCTTTTAGTGCTGCATTTACCTCAGATCTACCCACGGCACAGGCCTCAGTGCTCCTTGTTTATCCTCAACATGATCCTCAGCTCAACCTAATCTCCCCACTGGACCTTTCCTTCTGACCTTTTCACTCTGATCTGGCATAATAATCTACCCTCCTTTTAGCCAATTGGAGCACTAAACTTCCAGACAAATTACCAAACCACAATCAAGCTCTTGCAGTTAAAAGATTCATTCTGCTCAAAAGTGCCCTCATTCAGTCATTGGAAGCGTCTGTGAAGAAGCTGCTTCCTCTGGGACGATAAGGCAGTTTGTCGCTTTGATCACTCCCTTTCAGCACACATCACTGACACAAACATCCTCACATGCTGCTGTTCGTGTTGTTGATTTATTGGGATCTGAAAGAAGGCCACAGGGGACCTCCAGCCTCGAGATTCACATACTTTCATTCTAATCCGTTTAACAATTTCTGAACAACAGGTCTTGACATAGCAAAAAGTCAAGAAGAACGGTGAAACATGCATTGCAGGTGTGCGTCCTCGTATAACGTCTGCTTCAGTGCTCTGCCAAAAACTACAAACTGACCTCGCTTAAATCTTCAAAGAGATATAAAAACTGGCAGGCCTCCAAAACAAGAGAACATAAGACAAAACGGAGCCTTAGTTAAACCATATTTTATTGTCATCCTGGCTTTGTTGCAGATCAGAGTTGTCCAAATGATTTCCAGCATCTCTAAATGAAGAGTACACATACCAGGCCAAATGTTTGAGTTACATTTTGAATGCATAAAGAAAAAAATGACTCTAGGGAATACAATATAGTCAATTTGATGTTCTGCCTCTGAGCACCAGGGGGCATTAAACCCTGAGGGAGAACAGCATCACAGGTCTGAATGAACAATGGCTTTTTTAACAGTTGTTTTTGTTCATTTTATTGCAATTTTAGTCATTCATTTCTCCATGTGTAGAGATAAAGAAGTCAGACAAAAAATCCATTTTATAATGTTTTCTCACCACAAATCACAATAATCTGCAGGTTTATAAGTATTCCCCCAGATTGGACAAGTTTATTGAGCTGAAAATGAAGTGTGGTCTCAGTTCTCGTCATGAAAAACACTAACTAATTGTAAAGCCACAGCCCGTCAAGCACATTACATCAGGGTGAATCACTCACTCTTCACAGCGCAGATAACACAGTGGAAACAACTCCCTCATTCACAGTGAAACAGAGGAAGTCCTCAAGGGGAGGTGGTTACAACCAACAACTAGAAGAGCATATGTTAGAAACATGCTGCAAGCACAAAATATTAAAATAGCTGCTCTTTGTTCATAATAAGTGTAATGATATGCTCTGTGTTTGGATTTTACCCATCAATTTTGAGGGAAGAAGAGACTTCTTTGTGTTGGCATTTTAATGCAGTGTACCATCCTTTCCACCAGAGGGGGAAAGAGAGCCACAAACTACAGAGATTCACTCCAAGTCCTTTCTAATTTATGGAGAATTTCACTTCACAACAAAAATATTACGTGTAGCTTCTAATAGAGCCACATTGGATAATGAAAACATCAGTGTATGAGTCTTGGTCCCAAACCGACTCATCATTAAAATTGCCTCATCGTCACACATGCAAAACAGCAGCTTGGATGTTTTGCATCAGCTAAACATCAGAGTAAAAATAAAGGCAGAAGGAGGCATCTAGTGAGACACAGAGTGAGCTGCAAATGTTTTCTGATCATCAAAGAAAAATAAGAAAATCATTAAAAAATAACACAAAGTAGGGTCACACAGTCAAGTTATAAAGTGAGACGGATCAGTGGAAGTACACACTGGTTCAGAGAGGTAAGGTCGCGACTGATTTTTGGAAACATTTTGTCCCTGCAGGCCTAGAGGTGTGTTCGTTTGTATACCTAAGGTGGGGTGGGGTGGGGTGGAGTCAGTGGATGCGAGGCACTGGATGCAGCAGAGTCATGTGCTCAGCGCCATCGAACGGCAGACGCCGGGAGCAGTAGTGATGCACCACCTCTGGGATGCTGGGGAACACGCAGCTGCTCTGGTCCAGGGTGTAGCCGTTTTCTTTGGTCTGGGCAACAATGATGTGAACGCAGCCTTGGCTCGTTCTGAGTCACACAGAGGACAAGGAAGAAGAAAAGAGAACTAAGCAGTTTTCTTTGTCAAATATGATGATGATCTATGTGATTTCTGATATATATTTGACCTATTTGTTGAAGTTATATTTAATGTATTTATTGATCTTGATGTTTCCAGTTCCTTTTTCATAGAGGCTCTTGCTCCGTACCCTCATGTGGGAGTATCAGACTGCGTTGTTCTGCTCTGCTCTCTGATTTGGGTCAACTTGAAAGTAGATGTCATGCAGATCACGATCACCTGAGTGATGATTGTGTTTGGGTCTACATATTGCTTGTCCTGCTTTGTGATCTGATAACACCTGATTAAAATCTCTTTTAGAAAGAAACAAACCACTGTTAAAACAGCTGGGAGCCTTTCCTCTGCTGAGTTTACACCTGGACCTTCTGAATCCTTTCATAGTGCACAGTATGTGATCGTTGTGTACATTTCAGCCCTTGAGACACTACCGATGCACTTTCAGGCTGCACTCACTTGAGGGCGATGGAGTACTTGCTGCAGTCCGACTCGCTGTTCCTGACCAGGAAGCTGGCCTCTTTGCAGGACTGCAGCTGAAACTCCGCCTCCTGACGAGTCACACAGCCATGGTACCAGCTGAGAAAGAGGGTGAGAGTGAGGGGGACTGCGTTTCATCTGCTACTTATCACGTCTGGATCCTCATTTCATACAAACCTCTTGAGCATGGCTCTTGCGTAACTCCGAAATCCATTAACAATCTGGAGTGCGGTTTGTAAGACACGTAAGCAGACACATTCTGACTAAAACAGTTCGAGTATTGCAAGTTTTATGCACCCACGGGGTCACTTCTGCTCCTCACCTCTGTTTTTCCAGAGGCAGGCAGGGGTCAACACAGCAGGCCTCGGTGTCGGGGATGTTTCCGGGGGCGCAGGATGGCGACAGCGTCGTAGGGGAGGACCGCAGGATCTTCTGGGTCCAGCTTTTCTGCCTCAGGTGCTGATGCTGCTGCGGAGGCTGGGCCGGCGGATGTTGGGGCTGCCTGGTGAGTGTAGGGTGAGGCGTCTCCTCTTTGGTTTGGCGCTCAGGGCTGTCAAACTGTGCTGGGGGAAGAAGAGAGACGAGAGAAGATATCAATTCATGTCAAGAAAGAACCGACTGTGCCTGAGTTTGAACTGTGTGCTGAAGCCTCCAGTAAATATAGAATGAGAAGACGGCGGTTAGATGAATCATGCAAGATGTGATTCAATATGCTGTTGGTCTATGCAGCATATGAAATATAAATGTGAGAGCAGGCCTGAGTTGTTTTTTTTGGAACAAATAGACTTCATACTGATCTAAGATAGAGAAGTGGCAGGGTTATACGAGTTCAGCAACACTGCAGCTGGTGATGTATGTCTTTTACTTGCTTTTAAAAGCGTTACTATTTAAGTTATAAAGATAAAGAAAAGATTAACAATCTAAAAATGCAAGAAATTCAGTTCAGGTGTGCGTGAGCAAACATTTCCTTGGTGCTTAGCTTGTTCTCAGATGTCTTTGTGTCTGCGATCAAGTTGGCGGTGGCGTAAAAAAACGTCTGATGTACCTGACAGAGTTTTGACAATGTGCTCTTTCTTCCACTCCCAGGGCAGCTCGTACTCAGTGGAGGGTCGGCGATCCAGCTCGGGCCGCGTGACGGCCGCCTTGTCCCCGTCACCGCTGCCCTCGTACGGGACGTCATATATCTGTAAGGGCACGGGCTGACTGTCCTCCACCGTTCCCTCGCTCGCCTCCATCAGCACACACACCTTCAGCAGGTCCTTGGACCCCCGACGTCTAATCTCTTGCGAGTAGAAAACAAGGGATTCAAGATTACAATCTGTGCTGAGAGGTCAGTATAGAACCACCACGCAGAGAGGCAGCCTGCAGAGATGTATGTATCCTTTTTATTTGCTGTTATGAATGTTGGTAATACATTAATAAATGTTAATTAAGTTCTAAATTACTAGATTTTGTTTCAGGGGTGAGGTTAGTAAAGGATTTATTAATGTTGTACTACTTCTAAAGCCTTCATAAAAGATGATTCAGGTCAGTAACTCAGGGATTCATCTGCCTTGCTTGTTGAGCCACAGTGACATCAGACTCTTGCTTACTTCCTCAGTATGATTTAAGCCTCATAAATTGACTCAGTCACATCATCACATCCTCTGCAGACTTCTCTGAGGAGGCCTGGAAGTAGCACAGGCACTGATTGAACTGCAATAAACCATTCACATTCACAGCGGGCTATTGTGTAACCCTTTTTGTTAAAACAATGGAGTGATGGAATGAAAGGTCGAGAGAGCATGCGATTGGCCCGACGGACCACCGGTCTTCCTAGATGCTGGGAAGTTTTGATAAATGGTCAGACAGGTCCATGTAGGGGATTGCACAGAGCCGCGTCCGAGAGGAGGTGGGGGGCACTGAGGGCCGACTTCCTTTTTAGAGAATGGTACCAGGAAACAGAGACAGGAAAGAGGAAGCAGGGGCAGGAAACTGCACCCATTGTCCAAACGCAGCGCAGTTGCCATGGCAACCCCCGTGGGGTGCAGAGAGCACTAGAGGAGCGACTTTGTGCTCTCGCTGCTCGGCCCGCAGAGACTGCAAATGGGATTCATTCACACAGGGGATAGGTGTGGAAACGTCAGTGTGATTCAGGGACTGAATGAAACATCATCGCCACAGCTGACAGCTACAAGAGAAGGCAGTAAGAGCACATTGATGAAAGTCTCACCAGTGATCATCTGCTGGGCATCGTAAGGCTCCATGTAGCCATCGTTCTCCCCGACCCTCTCTGCCTCCCTTTGCTCTCTGGTCTTCTGAGCATCAAAGGGATCTGCGTAATCCTCAAGGATGATCACCTGGATCAAAAAAACGCAGGAAATCACTATTTCTTTTTATGCATAATTAGATATAAAAACAGTATACGTTTCCCGAAAGGCATCAAATATTGTTGTTGGGCTAAAAATGTGCCAGGCATGTTAAAAAGAAAATGAGATTCCCCAACTAGGGCTACAATTACTTCTGAAGTTTCCAGCAGATACACCTGCAGAGAAGTTGACATAGATGGTTTAAAGTAAATGAATGGTTGAATCTCCCAACCTCTGCCATTCCAAGTATTAGTAGTACCAATATTCAATTAAATCTACTGGAAAGAAAAGGAAAAAAAGACCACGGACCGTTCCACAATCAGTATTTGGTATGAAAAGAATTGCATTTATATAATTGATAGTGTTAGATACCATTCAGTTAAAAATAGGGCTGCAACTAACAATTATTTTAATTATCAATTCATCTGCTGAATATTTTCTTGACTAATAAATGTATCACCTTCTATATAAAATGTCAGGAAGTAGTGAAAAATACCCATTATATTTGATCAAAAGTCCCAAACCTAAAGATGTTCAATATACTATGATGTGTCACAGACAGAATATCCTCATTTTGCTATTTTTGCAGTTAATCAATTATCAAAATAGTTGCCAATTAAATTGCGACCGACCGATCGATTCATTATTTCAGCTGAAGTACGGTTGGTGTCGATGTCAGACAAAAAAAGAACCGATCAGAAGAATACCAGACATCTTATCTTGTCTGATGAGGCACTCTTTGTTGTAAATCCCACTCTCTTCACATTCATATGTCTGTTCAAAGCCTCTATTCTGCGACACCAGTCACGCCTGACTGTCCTGTCATCTTATCAGTGCCATATAACTTCTTGTTTGTTTTACAAGCCACTGGCCAAGAGACAATGGTGTCCTGTAAAGCTGTAAAGTGAAGTTGTCTCCGTCTAATCACTTCCAGTCGTGTTCCCTTGCCAAAGACATGTTGGCATTAGTTGGTGTTTGAATAAAGTAGCAGATGCTTGACAGGCTGAAAGTCAGATGGTTGTTTAGAGCGCTTTAGATGCAGACTACAACACATGCAGGTCTAACAGCATGTTACACATTCAGCGCTTGTGGAAATAACACAATATTCTTTATTAATAAGGAAATTCAACACACAGAAACAATCAAACCTGGTGGCTGCAGTGGAGATCAATAACAGGGATTTACTCCCTTCCTGAAATATAAAACTCCCATTTGATTCTTTCTCTCTTTTGTGTGTATTTTGTTCTCCCCATCTCTCCCCTGACTTCACTATCTTTCTCCCCTTCTTTTTCAAAGCCAAGCTGGAGGGGACTTGGGTTAGCGCCTAAGTGTCAAATAACACGATGCTTTTTATAACATGATAGCCTTCTTCACCAGGGGAGGGGGCTGAATCCAGTGAAAGATGGGGGATGAGGTGGAGGAAGGAGGGTTGAGAGAAGAGGCAGATAACATACAGGAGAGGAAGGTAAGGCCTCATGTCCGACCACAGCTTTGTATTCAAGGCGAGGTCGTTGGGTGTAAAGGCGAAGGGTGGAGAGGAAGAGACAGAGAGATGAGGAGGGAGGAGTGGACACAATGGGTATAGTGGAGACAAAGGAGAGGGAGAAGCTAAAACAATAATATCAATTTTCACAGCTTGGACTGGATCCTTTGTTACATTATTGTCAACAGTATTGATGACACTACATGCCGCTAGAATAAGAGAATGCTGACACAGATTAAATTAAAATACGTAAATTAAAATACATTTAATTTCCCATCCCAACACTAGCGATCAATCAGTGGCGGTTTACTTCAGTAAAAGTAACAATACCACAGTGTAGAAATGTTATAAGTTACATTTAAATTTAAGTTTTACTGAAGTTTTGGTGCCATAGCAACAAAATGTACTTGACAGAATGATTACTGTCATGCTGTTATGTTACGATAACATTATATTATGAGGTTATGATTACCAGCGGTGAAAGAAGTACACATTGTTTACTGAAGAAAAAGTAGTAATACCACAATCTAAAAATACTTAGATGTCAAGTAAAAGTATTATGCAGAGCGGCCCATTACTAGATTATAATTGCTGTTGATCAGTGATCACTAATGTTGCTGCTGCTAAATCTGGGAATTATTTTAGTTACTTTATATACTGCCGGGCAGCTTCATCTTAAACATTATGTATATTATATTTTGTAAAAATACTCCCAAACTGTAAAGTAACCACTAAGTAAAGCGGTGGAGTAAAAAGTACAATATTTGAAAGTGAAAGTAGAGTAGAAGTATCAAGTAGAAGAAAATGGAATCAATGAAATGCAGCTCAAGGTACTTACTGATGTATTGTAAGAGGTAAAGCTAATTTTAAATTATGATTGGTGGAGTAATCCTTAATATTGTACTATTATAAACTAATCATGCAACATCTTCTGATAGTAATCTGAGTAGTTTTCAGACAAACGAAGCCTACCAGGAAACAAATCTAAATCCGCAAACAACTTTTAGAAAACATTAATTTAGTTTAGAGCCAAATGACATTCCCTTGTGATATAATAAAACTCAAGTCTCAAAATATATACAAGGGGCTTATAGATGGCATCGGCTGCTCACCGTCTCGGTCTTGCACTGGACTGGTTTCTCTGCTTCGGGTACCACTTGATTGGTGATGGTGGCGCTGTTGAAGTTGGGGCTTTTGTCCTGTTTGTCCACTCTGATCAGCCGGTTGATGAACGCGTTGGCAGATAGAGAGCTTTTCAGTGGTCTGTGCTGCTCCTCAAACACCGGCTCCGCTTTGGAGTTCTTGCGACTTTTCCCGGACAGGAGGTTCTCCCAGATGTTCCCATCTTTCGGTGAGATGGCACCGTTTCTACTCAGCTCTATGGCGGAGTTCTTTCGGTTTCTTCCGGACAGGAGAGACCCGACTCCTCCAACTCCTCCGCCTGCGTTGTCACCAGAAAAGTTTTTGCGATGGCCCGTTTTGGAGCCTGTTGTTTTGGTACCGATGCTGGCCACCAGCCCGGCTTTATTGGCTCTAGGTTGTGAGCCTGATTCGGAGGCTGAGCGGATCCTGTCGGCACCATTCTTCAGATTGATGGGGAACTCCTTGAACCACTTTGCCATTGTGACTCGGATGGAAACCAATAAACCTCTCTGCCTGCTCCGTCGCCTTTTAGCGCCATACACAACAGGGCTCCAGAGACGCACCTTTAGAAATCACAGCCTTTCCAACAAAAGACTTCCGTTGCTTTATTCTAGGGTAGAGCATGTATAGAAGGATCTCACCTCAAGTTAGAGCATGTCAGAAATGCGTCCAAAAGCCAATGGTTATATTCTTAAACTTTTAACTGAAAAAACAACAAGGCTACATGCCTATTTGGCAAAAAAAAAAGAGAAAATAAACAAATACCACTACTTTATCCCATTTAAGATTATTTTACACCTGTTCGTTCTTCTTCAGATGAATAGTTCATTCCCGTTGGATGAAAAGATGTCTTCGGAGTGGGAACACCCGAAAGAAGGCAAAGTTCTTCTTGCTTCTGATTTGTGGTCCCATTCCCAAAGTGGCTTATCTGGTCTTTCACAACCTTCTACTGTCGCAATGGGGCTCCTGGCTGCGCCTGGAGTATAGAGAGGGGAGGGGGTATCTGAAGTTAAGAGGGGAGGCAGGACCGGGTGGGCGGTGATAAGCTTTTAATTAGACACCATGGTAGAATAGCCTTTTTGGGGAGTTATTTTACTTCAGACCTATTCCTTAAAACCTACCAAGATTATTCGACACATTGCGTATTCGATGGCTTTATAATGTATGTAGGTTCTGTTTGAAACTACAACATTATAATAAATATTTACATTAAAACATCTGTTAAGAAAAAATTAAAGAATAAACTTGAAAAAGTAAAAAAAATATATGTATCTATCTAATATATGTTGGTATTTCAATACATTTTAGGCTAATTAGGCAATTAGGCTCTGGAATGTGAAAACATCTGTATAGAAGTTTACCTCCATTCATGCTAACTTGTTTGTCCCTATACGACTTAAATTGATAAAGTTGATAGTTATGTTAATCATTTGATGTTGGATGTTAAATAAATATAAATTTTAATGTCACTTCATAATCTGTTTAATTGGCTGTCTAATTAATCTCCACTCCTTCTTTAATTCGGGTATCGTTGGGAAATGGTCTGTTTTGAGCTGCTCCACATATACCAGTGATAGGTATGACCCGTATTTTACGTATTTAGTAAAATGCTGTTAACCACGGTTATACAGATAGTTTCTAAAAAAAATAACATTTTAATGGTATATACTATACAACATAACCTGTGTTTTAATCATTATAATGTGTAATACTTTTTAATTTCATGAAACATACATATCGACTCCCCCATGTTTGTGATGAGATGTAACCTTCCATGGTGCGCGATACTCCTGCTTGTCCCTCTTTGTCCGGTGGCGACAGTAGGCCATGATAATTATGGCAAAATTTGCGTTTTTGAATGAATTATAGTTGAATGGTGGATCAACAAGCATACACCGTGTGAGGACTGGTTTCTGGCAATGACACAACAGAGAGTTTCAATTTAAAGGACAGCAGAGCAAGCAACGGAGAAAGGGTACAGTTTGCTTCCAAGACAGTCTGCAAGATGGCTAGCTATCTTCAGTGGCATGCTAACGTTAGCTAGCAAGCTAATGTTAGCATAGTAAACAACAGTTTTCAAAACATGATCAATTGCTTTATCTTATAAATGCTGTGATAAGTGGAACTGAGTGCACCTTTTCACAAATGACTGTACAACGGCACATCACAGTTTCGGATTAATGTTCCAGTGTTGCCGCTACTGGGGTAAAATCTCACCGCTGCTAGCAAGCCACATTGAGTAACGTGGCTAGCTAGTTAGCCAAGGTAGAAACTAGCTCGCGTTAGCTAGCTGGTGGACTTCTTTGCTACACATCTGTAAGTGATCATTTACAGAGGGAGGTGGGGGGGGTGCTCTTGTAACTTGCTTGTACTGGCAGTCAAGCCAGGTAGCGAGCAACCAGTTTCACTCAGCTGGCTGGATCTGGTTTTCAACGAGACGAACTTGTGCTAATAAATAACGTGAACCAGCTGAGTTTCTACCTGACGTTTTATTTGGTGACCAAATCCCGGCGTGACAGACACCGTGGCGAAATATTTTGCAGCAGCAACGGAGTTTGCAGACCTGGGCCGGCGTTATAATATAAAATACGTGTTACTAACTGCTGTGATGATAACCATTTTAACGTGATTGACATGACCTGAAGGCAGATTCCACCCACTCGACTCGTAGCCTTCAAGACGTCGTCATTTTTTTTAAACTTTGTTTTTTCTTGCACATGAACGGTGATATGCCACTTCACCGACAGTCATAATTAGCTAATGGCTGCCGAATCGGGGAAACTACTGGCGGGACAAGGAAAACGAAGCAAAGGTAGGAATAAATTTCACCCATCTCCCAATCAGACCGGAATCATCCATTACTGCGCTGCAATGGGCTGCACTGGTGCTGTTAGCAACTCCCTTCTCGCCCCCCCCCCAATGTGTAAACTTCACGACTGTCTCCGGTGGTGGCTGTTTCTCCCAGAGTGGATCTGTGGACGGGGTTCATGTCTATCTTGCTATAAATGTACCTTCAACTCCGTTTCCTCGTTCTCATGTTCTCGTCTTTTCCTGTCTCCCTCATTGACCTTACCTCTTCTGCCTCTTGTTTGCGGCCTCTTTCCCTCTCGCCGGGGTCATTTGGTCTGCCTGGGTCATTTTTTTTCTCGATTCCAAGGCTTCACAACCTTGGTGGTGATGGCGTCTGGATGTTCAGCATCTTGTCCTCATGCCAGTCTATGTCCCATCATCGAATCCATCTCAACTGTTGGACTTGGGAAAAAAAGAGGCCCTAGGTCTAACGCTGCTCCACTCTGTCACTCAGGGGTATTGGCCAATCCAAATGTGATGTTGCGCTTGATTGGTGGTGGACCAATAGCATGAGACATGGAATCATGTTGTTATGGCTAATATTACATTTCCCCCTTTTCCCACCCCTTCCCTCCATATTTCACTCTTTCAGCTTCACAGATGAAGAGCCCGGAGAAGAAGAAGGCGAGGAAATCGACCAACCAGGTAATGGTTGTTTTTGGCAATCTGATTACTTTGCCACATCAAAGAAACATTCTCTCTTTATGTGACGAGTGGACCACGAACACTGCGAAGAGATCGGGTCTTGAGAAAGCAATACGAAAAATCATATTCTGTGTTTTTGTTATCCTTTTTGTTTTAGGCGGCAGGATTCTCCCACCTCACGGAGTTTGCACCCCCTCCTACCCCCATGGTGGACCACCTGGTTGCCTCCAACCCCTTCGACGATGACTTCGGGCCCCCATCCCGACCTACTGGGACAGGTGGACCGAGCACTGCTCCATTTCTTCCCAGCCCAGGCGGAGGAGGTGGGTATGTCGGTGGGGGCAGAATGGGCGTGGGCATGGGCTTCATGGGAGGCCCAGCTGGACCAGGCGGCGGCGGCCAACCTGGACGGAGGCTACCGTTCGGACCTCCATCCAACGCTGGTCCACACCACCAGCTTAGCTTTGGAGGAATGCCTGGCTTTGGAGGTGGCGGCGGTGGTGGTGGTGGAGGAGGGGGTGGGTTCCCCCCTGGTGGACCTTCTCAGTTCAACATGCCCCCAAACTTTAGCCCACCCATGCACCCCGGGCCAGGATTCAATCCCATGTTGTCTCCAGGGGCTATGGGAGGTCCTGGGGGAGGGGGGCCACCCCACCCTAGGTTTGGCATGCCTCCACAGCAGCAACACGGACAGGGTGGACACCCATTCAACAGCCCACCGTTACCTGGTGGCGGAGGTCCCAGAGGGCCCCCGCATGGCCCCCTGCCTCCCATGGGAGGAGGCATGGGTCCTGGGATGAACATGATGGGTGGCATGGGCGGTGGCCCCGGAGGCAACATGGTGGGTGGGTTACCAGGTATGCCCCCTCAAGGACAGTTCCCTCCCTCGCAGGATGGGCCCTACCCTGGCCCCAGTCCGCCAGGGCCAGGCAACGAGGATGTAAAAAACTTTGGTGGAGGAGGGCCTCCGCCTGGGCCTCAGCAACAGCAGCAGCAGCAGCAGCAGCAGCAGCAGCAACAACAACAACAGCAGCAACAACAGCAGCAACAACAGCAGCAGCAGCAACAGCAGCAACAACAGCAGCAGCAACAACAACAACAACAGCAGCAACAACAACAGCAGCAGCAACAGCAGCTTAGCCTAAATCCTAACGGCCCCCCTCCTAATAATACCACTCCTGGCCCCCCTCCTAACTCCGGGCCCCCTCAACCAGGAGGAGGCTTCCCTGGCCACCCTGACGTCCAGCAGCCCAATTCCAATACACCTGGTCAGCCTCCCTCAGCACCGCCACAGCCTAACCCCAACTCTTCTCCTACTGGTCCCCTGAATGGATCAGGCCAGCAACAGCATCCACCGCCCAGTCAGCTACAACCCCCCAGCAATGCAAACACCCCCAACTCTAACAACTCTACCCAGCAGCAGCAACAATCCACCCCACCGAACTCTGCCCCTGGCTCCACTCCGTACAACCAGCAGAACAACACTCCCGGTGCTGGTGGTCCCATGCCAAATGCGGCCCCCAACCCGGGTCAGAACAGCATGACCAACAACAACGGAGGCAACACCCCTGGCAGCAACCCCAATCCCCCCTCTAACTCAGCTTCGACCCCAAACACCCAGTCTCCGCTGCCCCCCGGCCCCGCTGCCCCCTCGACCGGGCCTGGCACTGGCCCCGGAAAACTCGGCGGCCCCGGGATGGTCTTCCCTTGTGGCCTCTGCATGGCGGAGGTGCACGACGACCAGGACGCCATCCTGTGCGAGGCGTCGTGCCAACGCTGGTTCCACCGCGACTGCACAGGCCTGACCGAGCCGGCGTACGGGCTGCTGACACGAGAGAGCGCCGCCGTCTGGGCCTGTGACTTCTGCATCAAGACCAAGGACATCCAGGCCGTGTTTGTGCGCCAGGGGTTAGGCCAGCTGGTGGCCGCTAATGAGAGTTGAGGAGTGGGTGACAAAAAGAGCAGCATGGAGGTGCGTCACATAAGGACAAATAGAGACATTCTTTGCTTTGATCTAACTGAATGACCTGTGTGTCATGTCAGCTACTCGCTTCTCTTGACCAGCCCTTTACTTGTTCACTACACAGAGAAACACAGTCATTGACATTCATGCTTATATATAGCATGTCTAAGCCCCCCCCCCCCCCCCCTCCCCCAAACGAGTCAAAAGTAATGATGAATGTTAAACTACACGGTCCTTCAGACATCTCGACTGCCAACCAGCAAAGCACTGACACCAACACACTACCTCACACACTTTGTGACTGACTGGCACCGACGCTCCCGCGATGACTGACTGTGATCGACTCGTGCACCACAGGAGCGTGATGACATTTCAAACACACGAACCCACGTTAGACGGAGAACGAAATGTTGAAATATTCCCCTAGTGTGTATTGATGCAGTGACTGAAATCATCGGCGTTATTCTCCATTTTTCTTGGCTTTAAATTAATACAAACATGATATATATAAAATGGAGAACAAAATAATTGAAAGAGTGCCTGTAAATCTAAAAGGGACTTTGTTTCATTCATGAATTGATTCACAGCTTTATTTGCCATCGGAATACTTCATTTTATCAATAGCCTATCACATTGTCTTTTTACTGCAAGCAAGTGGAAAGAAAATCGAAAACTACATCAGTAGTATTTTGTGAAACAAAAGTATTTGGGGTGGGGGGGTGGGGGGAACATATCTTTTGAATTTAAATTGGAGTCCGTTCCTCCACCCGGACACGTACACACACTTTGACCACGTACACCTGTTGTTTGGTACCCAGTGCTGATTAACCCAAAGGAGACCCCGGCCCAGATTTCATCCACTTCACAGATGTAGTTGTAAATATTAGGACAAAACAATTGTCTGGAACTTCCATCAGTTGTGAACATGCTACAGAGTTGACCAATGAACAAAAATAATGAGTTAAAGTTATGTGTCTTGGTTGTATACAGTATGATGTTTTGGGTTTTTTTAATACAGTACTTTACTCTGCAGTACACATGAATTGTGAAGTCAGTGCTTTTGGATGGTGTTGGCAAAGCAAGTAGTGACATCACGTCAACAGATGTGCATAGTCCTTCAAAAAAAAAAAAAGAGTGGGACAGGGGGGGGGGGGGGGGGGGGGGGGGGGGGGGGTGCATGTGAACCAATGCAGTAACTGTCTGATCTGTTTGTTTATATTCTGGCCTCTGCGCTGCAAGAGGCCTTGAAGTAGACCAAATAACTTAAGAGCGAACAATACCCATTTTTCACATTTCTGTCACGGTATACGGTGTTTATAACTATTCTTCCCTCTGTCAACTCTTTACTTTTCGTTATTCAATGTCCAAGTTGCCTTTCTTTTTCTTGCTCTCTCTGCTGTTCCGTTTCATTTTGTACTGGTATCTGTGCTGTGCTCTTGCTCTGCTCTGGCGCCTCCTGGTGGAACCAGTGAGTCCCACACCAGGTGGGGAAGGGAAAGGTACTGAACTCTGAAGTAAAGACAGAACTTTTTTTTGTACTTGTCCATGTCTGTTTTTATTCACATTTTTTTATTTGTTTGCTAATTGTTGTATTAAAATGAGGGTTGGAAAACCCAATGAAACAGGTAACAACGTAATTTCTTTGTCACAAATGCTCAGTGACACCTACAGTTCATTGTATTAACTATCTACATACATTGTTTTCTAGAACATCATCAGAGGTTTGCTTTGAGTTTAGAAAAGCAGGTGAAACTTAATTTTATGGGTCTGTACATTCTTAATCTCCTAAAATATCCTTGGAAGTTTCCTGAAAAGAATAATAAATTGGCTCGAATTATATAGGTAAAATAGAGAAGGTGCATCAATTGGTACACTTCAAATTTATTGCAATAAAATAGCATAAAGTAGAGAATTTTAGTCAGCCTAAACATACAAAAACAGACAATCTGTCAAGAAGCACACAATTCAACAGTGAATATAGTAATGTCTCCAGAGATAAATTATCATTATACTTTACTTTGTTTATAAATGGAGCTACTCTCTGTCACTTCTCTTTTGCTTGTAATTTGTACCAAATTAAAATGTTCTTGCTGGAAAACTTCAATCAACCAAATACAATCTCAACACATTATTTGGATATTTAAGATGAATTTGTGTGAGGGTTTGAGTTCATATAGAGACAAGAAATATAGGCCTACCTATAAATTGAAATTATACAGTATAAAGTATGTAAGTATCCTTTTATGTATTGAAAATACTCCATCTTTTGGAGTATTAGTATAAATAAGATTTTCCCCTCCAAATATAGGTCGATTATTCGCTATTTCTATCATATATGCAATTTAGTGGTCGTAGGCTGCAGTGGAGCTACTGTTAACTGAATGGAGAATTTTTCCTGTCCATAGTTATTTCGTTTTGCCTCAGCAGTGATCCGTTTGTCTCTTGAACTGCATTTCTATTGGCTATGATCACCGCCCAAAGCTGCCATGCACACATTTTCAAAAATGTATTGAGAAATCATTTTCCCGTAACACCTCTGTAGAGACGGGTCACACACTCTGTATTTACCTGAGAGTGTGTGTAGCCTATGTGTGTGCGATGAAACTGAGCCCACAGCAGGCGCCGCCTCTTCGGGGAGCCGCCCACCAATGAAGTCGGTCCTGAGGCGGGACGATGATTATCCGATGTGCTGGCAACAGGTTGCACTGGTAGCAGCGGGGGTGGGGGGGGGGAGATAAATTTCCCGGTGTCCTCAGTCCATTGAGTAACATCTTCTCATCCCACCAGCGCGGTACAGAGCCGCTGCCTCTGTGAGGACTGATACAGGAGCGCTCACTGAGGAGGGAGCAACATTTCGGGCTTCGGATCATCTCTGCAGGTGCGCTAGAATAAGTATTATTACACAGGTGCCGACTATTTACTGAACACTTACTTTTTGTGGGATCAGGTGCTGGGGAAGTGCAATACTGTAAGCCCCCGTTTTGCTGAGCGGGCGTTTAATAACATTTGGACCAGCAGAGACGGACACCTGTGGCTTTGTGATTGGATTGAACCGTGTCTCTCTTCCCCCCCCCCCCCCCCCCTCTTTCCTGCTCGCGATAATGCCCAAGCATCGGGTTTGTTGTTCGCTCTCAGACGGGTTTGTGAAAGGTTTGGTCTCCGCTGCCTGTAATCGGATCTGACTGCGCGGCGCAAAGAGGATACGAGAGGTCATTGTAGCAGGTAAAGGCTTCAAATAAGATGCGTGTGAAGGGAGGCAGGTGCGTCGGTTTGTTTACCCCAGTATGACCCACGTTTACTCGTGGGTCCCACGTTTACTCGTGGGTCATACTGGCGCGAGTAAACAACCCGGTGGTTTCGACGCGCACCCGATACTGACTGACCGGATGGGTGGGTGTGACGCAATTAATCCAGGAGCAGACAATTGGTGCTCATGGGCTTACTTTGCTCTCATGGTTTCTCCTAAGTGAAGTGCATTTGTTGTGCTTATTGATAGGAATTTAAAAGTGATATTATTTAGATTGTCAGTCAAGCTGTTTCGATTGATCTTGAGAAAATACAACGCAGGCTTTTTATTCGTTAGATGTCAAGTCCGGGGTAAAAAAGTATATCATCAGATGTTGGAAGTCTCATTCTTTTCAGTTGAATTCAAAATAAATTGCTCCACAAATAGTCCTGTCCTAAAAATGTGTGCCTGGGGGAACACTTCAAGCTCCCTTTGAGGTGTTTACGTAAACATGTAACTTTTAATGAGAGACAAGTATTTCCAGGTTGTTGCTGTTTTACACAAGACAACCTGCACCTACCCCTCGAGCACTGCCTGCAATACTGGCAACTTGGCTTTTCTGTTTGCCCAAAAAGAAATGCCAGGCATTTAAACTACATGTTTTTGGTCTCAAATAAGGCTGTGTATTTCTATGTATTATACTTTTATCGGTATTGTATGGTCACATAGTGGGATTGTTTTGCAAAATTCTGCTTAATTTACTTTACTTTATAACAAATGTGATTTCATAATTAAGGTGTATTGTTACATTTGTGTCTAGAATCCTAAAGATATACAATTGAAATAGAAATAAAACAGAGAAAAGCTTTTGCAGGCTGGAACCAGTGAACGTTTTATTTGTTTTGCTTGAGGAATGTCTTAAACAATTACATAAATTGTCCGAATTGTTTCTAAATTACTTCTCTGTTTATTGCTAAATCAACTGATCTCACGTAAAGGCCTGCTGACATTGATTTCCACCAAATCAAACAGCCCTAGTATGAAAGTAGCTCGTCATTCACATACCGAAGGGCACGATACTCTGTGGGAGAAAGTTGAAGATCAGACGGCAGAGGAGGTTATGGGAACAGTGCCAGAGGAAAATGAGCTGGGTGAGGAGAAAGGTAAGAGTGATGGCAGACAGGCCCGTTTGGTGACATTCCTGTCTCTATTGACCCAGCCATTCCTTGTGACAAGAAACGTAACGAGAGGAGGTGAACCTGTTGCAGTGCTCGGCTACTGGTTGGTGACAACAGCTGAGCCTTGAAATCCATATTTGCTGACCAGTGATCAGCAGCGGAGGGCTGAGCTTGGTGACACTAGACGTTCACATTGTCCTTTTTTTAAGATTTTCCAACATAGCTGAGGAGTAACCCTCAGATTATTGTTTTGATATCCAGTGTGCAGCACAGTTTGCAAACCTTTGTTGTTATGTTGGAAGGGGGGAAATAGTTTGTTTTGCGTTGTATTTTTAGTCTCTGTTTCTAGTTTGTCGTCTTTTAATGAGTCTCTTCACTTTTTATTTACTGCCTGTGTGGACACTTTTCCACATGCATAGGCTTTACTGTTAGCACTGCCCTAGTTCTCCGTTTCCTCTTAATCTGTCCTTATTAATACAAATGCAAACCACGCGCGATGCTGAGTGCAAAGGGAACGTCTGGAATCCGAAGAATGTTTCCCAGAAAGACAAAGCCAGACTTTCATTCACCGATCCAACCCCAATGCCAGTTGAGGTGCTTCGTGTTACACTATAACCAGCGGTCAGTTAGAGTTGGTTACATTTTAATTCATGTGAGAGTCACATCTGTAGGTGTGGACATAGGAAGCAGGCTGGGGTTGAAGTACAACGGTGAGCTCTGCAAAGACAAAATCAGATTTTTATCAGACGCTTAAGTACAAAGATGAATGTGTTCAGGGGAAAATAACGCGCTCATTTGATCATGTGGCAGCAATAACGGACACGTTTTAACGTGATTCCACATTAGTTGGTACTTTCTTTCAGATCAACTACCTGCTACCAGATGGTGAATGCACAGCAGGTCCGTACATATGTGTGTATGTGTGCACACACTCGAGCCGACGTGTGTGCCTGCACAGCTCAAAATAAACAGTCTACGCCTGAGTGAGTCCACTCTGAAGTCTGGTGACTGTGGAGACTCTGGCAAAGACAGAGAGAGAGGAGGGAGGCCCATTCCTGACATAGCCCCTCAGTGTTTAATGCTCCGCAGAGCCCGGACAATAGGAGGAGTATTCACCTTCTCATAGTGTTCATCACCAAGCTCGTTTTCAGAGCGTGGTGGACAAGACATGCTTATATACTAATATTTATTTATAAATTATTTATTTATTTATGCTAATAATCTAATGAAATTGTTTCAGTTGTTTTTCAAGCAAAAAACATGCCACACGTATACTGGTTCCAGCATCTAAAATGTGAGGATTTCTTTGTCATGTATAATATAACAGAATATCTTTTTGATTAGACACCGATGCACTTACATATAGTTGGAGAAATCACAAAAGACAACATTTTAAAATAAACGATCAACGAGGTCAAGATAACCTGTCTTTTATTTTAAAATGATGGAACCTACATTTCCCCTCATGCAACAAAGGAGTAGCACTCCACATGACCTTTTATGTGTAACGTCAGTTAAATGCCCATTTAACACAATATTCAAGTCAGTTAAACACAGTGGTTCATTTGATACCTTTGCCACTAAGTCAAATCAAACGCTTACATGTCTATACAGTGAGTCCGTATATATGGTTCAGTTTTTACAATTGTTTTCCCAATATCAAAGTCAAAAAGACATTTAGACCTGTCTCTGTCTGCTTCACAGCTGTTTACATAAATAAAAAACTCTTTCTCATTAATAAAGATTGGATGAAAACATCAACACAGTCAGGATGCATATGTCAATTTGAGTATTGATCACTGTGTGACACCCAGTTTCACTCCTACTCTTGTGTTTTCCCCGACTACTGAGCACACCTAGAATAAAGTATCGACCTGTACAAAGAGCTTCTTAGTGCCCCAGTGGCATATTTCTCATGAGATGAATACAATTCATTCTGGTTTAGAAGGAATTAAACCTGTAGAGCAGCAAGAGAAGATGGCGGCTTCGTCAAGGTTAACCAGCAATCCGATATGATTGCCGAGTCATGGTAACTCCACCTGGGAAGAAGGAGTGACCCATTCAGGTTAGACGAGGCATCTGAGTGAGGTAGTATTTACTGTTTGCAGAGCCTGGAAACCGCAAAAACAAAAAGGACTAATTCACGTCTGAAAAAAGGGCCTGCGGATGTAATCATCTGCAGGTCTGTTTTGTTGATTCGAGAGAAAAGGAGGAATTTCATGTTCAGCCACTGATTCACCTAATTTGTATATTTGCTGTTTTCCCCTCTCTGTCCGCCCGGGCTGCCTACACAGAAACCAGGAAGTCAGCATGAACACTCTGTCCACTGACAGGAAGCCTCTTGTGGATTACGGAGTCCAGATCCGCTTCATCAAGGACCTCCACGACACAGGCGGAGGTTATCCTGAGAAATCCAGAGGGAACAACAGCGCGACCCCTCCTTCCAATAAGTATGGGGTGGCAGTGCACGTTCAGGGAATCTCCGGACAGCCCTATGTGGTCCTGAAAGATGGCGAGAAGGGGGACTCTTATGGAGTTCAGCTGAACAGCCCCAACCCCAGTTCAGAGCCAGCTTCACCATACAACAGCCTCCCCAAAACAAATACAGGACCAGCAGAATCGGCAAACCCCTTTAGCCCTGCTGCAAATACAGCACGCTCCCCCGTGTCTCCAGCAGACGATGAGGTCAGGGAGATTTTTGGGAGCCCTCATAAAAGACCTCCAGGGGACGGTCAAGCAGGAACACAAGGGGAGGAGGAGAGTGGAGCTGGCAGAAAAGCTGAACCCCGGCACAAAGCAACTGCCCGTGAAGCAGAGAGAAACAGAGATAGGACTAGTATTGAGGGGTATAACGAAGCAGGCCTGAAGCCTGTCAAGTTCAACGGCACGGGACCCAGAGGGTTCAAGCAAACTGGCTCTGATTACACCGGCTCTTTGGGAAGACACAGTGGTGGGGGAAAAAGCACAGATTCCCCTTCGGAGTCTCTCCCAAAACCTCCAGCATCAACTATTGTGGAACCCATCCCAGAAATTGACACCAACTCCCTGGCTCCCATCAACAAGCTCATCAGTAAGTTCAACACTGGGACGCCAGCCGGCGCCCCACAGACGAGAGGCCGCTCCGGAGCGAGGCAGAGGCTCAGGTTTGACGAGCACCGGCGGTCAAGAAGCCTTGATGCGAGAAAAGATGTCAAGCCCGAGATTCCCTCTCCTAGCTCTCCGACTCCGAATCCCTACGCTGTTCCCCTGTCTACATCCTCCAAGCTGTTGGCTGCATCTCTCCCAGCGAGCAGTAGCCTGGGTAGCAGCCCTGCATCTGTTTCCAGGGTGACGGCGCTCGAGGCCGCCCAGCCGAGCTTCAAGTCACCAGGGAAGTTTGTTGCAAAGGACAACCATCCAGCTGTAGCCAAAAAGCCTGTGAGTACCAGTGTTTTGTGAGGCATTAAATTGTCTCTTTGTTTTGTGTCTCTTTTCTAACTCTGCTAACTCTGTTTGAAGGAGATCACTCCGAGGAATCAAAGCAAAGTCAACGGGGAGGAAGCTCAAGTGAAGCAAGATGGTTACAATGTTCTTAAAAATGGGTAAATGAACAACAAGCATGACATACTGAATGTCTAGAGACTTTGTTACTGTATATGAATACATGTGCTTTTCTAATCTGATCGTCTGTCCGTTGTTCTCCTGATCAGCACCAGTGAGAGTGAGCGATACCTCAAACGAAACATCAACCTCGTCTCTGAGACAAACGGCAGTTTTAAGGTACGACAAAACTTTAAAGCCTGTGAATTTTTTTTTTTTAAAGGTGCTTTTTTTAGATGCATATACACACACTGCCACACTGCCTTTTTCTTGTATAGTAGGAAACAGTAATAATGTAAGCATGGAAGTTCATTATTAACCCTGGGAACAATATCCCAGAGACTCATGTCTGTGAGGAAAATATTGAGCTACAAACTAGCAGCAGCCTGTTAGCTTAGCTTAGCATAATGACCGGACAGGGGGAAACAGCTAGCCTGACTGTCCAAAGGTAGCAAAATCTACCGTGCGGATTTAGCTTAGCATTAAGACTGTTTAGACTCTAAGACATCTAACCTTAAAGCTCCTCAGTTCACAAAAAGTTCGACAAAACGATTGTATACATATACAAAATTAACATTATAATAGAACATAATCATATTGGATTTTGTTATGTGTATGTTCAGCATGTTGGTCAAACAAAAGATGTGGTGTCTGGGATGGCCGTCTTCCTCTCAACAGAGCAGCTCTTGCGATGAAGCTAACAGATGGTTGGCGGCCTGTCCTCTTTTCTGAGGATATGAAGTTTCTGTTTCATTCACTTTGTCTCCAAGGATCCTCTTTTGGCGAGCCAAAAAATGCGAAAAAATAAAGGCCCATGCTGAGTATTCCTCTGTCAATTTTGGGGCCATCTTTGCTCCTTTGTGCTCCAAACCTTATTAAAAAAGATTGTGCCACGTTTTTTTTATGAACACCAGCGCACCACTTCCTTTTTAAATTTGCATCCTTTTGCATAAATCTACATACAGACGTTCTTCCTGTGTGTCCTGGAGCTTCTCATATTACATGCTCTTGATTATGTATGAACCCCTTGTTATGTACTTCTCAGCGTGTTGGTGACCATGGCTGCGTCTCAATTGTTTGTCCGTCTTGTCTCTTGGCAACGTTGCACCTGCAGAGGAAAGCTGTTGAGGGCTCAGTGTGTGTTGAGCTCGCAGTCATTGAGAGCCATCAATAATTGAGTTGGACTGGAACCTTGCACCAGCTGGGGGTTGGCTTGCCGAATGGGACAGATCCCTTTTGGCGCAGTCTTGTTGTACAAAACCTCCATGTTCTTCGGGGCTGTCCACTTTACTAGATTTAGTAGCTGATTTTTTTCCTTCCAGCATTCATCTCAGGCTCTTCACAAGCGATAATAGCCACTGAAACATCCACAGCCAGCATCAAACTGCAGGGCGAAGGGGTTTACAATGTTTGTTTTTCCGCCTGAGGCTATTTTTTTTCCTCCAGCTCTGTCTCGTAACCAAACATTGCTTTTGTCTGCATGATGCCAAAACGTAAGATCAGAGCAGGATCAGATGTGTGTGTGTGTGTGTGTGTGTGTTACAGAGGGATCGTCCAAATCTGTTTTCAAGCGTTTGTGATCCAACCAGTGGCAGATAACTCTCTGAAATGTACGAAAGGGAGTTATCTGCATTTGGGAGGGTAATGCAAGGCATGGCTCGCATTCCCTCTGTACCATTAATGTCTGTGGCTCTTTCTAAGTGCTTGTGGTGTGTTTTGACTGGTCTAATGCAGCGTGGCCAGTTAATGTGTGTCAGTGGAAGAGTGATGGAGGGAATCCACTGACACCCTGCTTGTCCGCCCCGTTAATTGAGGATCAGATGCTGGTGTGTTGTTGGGTTACCTTAGTCCAAGAAAGTGATGAACGTGAGTGTGTGTGTGTGTGTGTGTAGAGATAATATTAATTCCTTCTCAGGTTGTTTTATTTGAATAGATTGGCCACTCCTGTTTTTCATATGTAAAAGTCCCATTCATGTATCCATTAACAATGTTTCAATGAAACTCTCCTGGTTGAAGTACAGTACAAAAGATCGACGTTTGCTTTAGAAAATATGTCTCAGTCTGTGTAAATAAAAACGGAAGGGAATAAGTTAACTAGCACTCCCAGGGTGCACTTCGGCAAGAAACATCCAATCATTGAGCTTAAAATGATGTTACATGTGCCGCCAACAGTGACTGGAAGCTAACAAATGCCAAACTGACGGACAAAACATGATTTCTCAGAGACAAAGATGATTACAACTTATGGCCTTAACACAATCCTATCTGGTTGTTACATTATCCTGTAGAGCTCTTTGTTTTTGTGTTAAGTAACAATGAGGGTATTATTTATAGAAAAGTTTATTATAAGAATGAAGAATACTGAAAAACATAGAACTAGCTTCTCCTCCCACTTTGCAACTCTTGGTCTGAAGTGATGACATTTACCACTGATTCATGAAGGAAAAAAGTCAGAAGAAAGTAAAAAAAAAAAAAAAAAAGAAGCGACACTTGGGTGTGTCCTACCCCAATGTTGGGAGCCACTGGGCGAGGAGTTATCAAGAACAAACCAGCCATTACTTTAGATCAGACTTTAATAGAATCTCTTTGCATTATGTAATCACACCATGCTTGAGTAGTTCTGATAAGACTGCAGGGCAGGTCTCTTTCATTGTAGATGATTATACACATAAGAACACAGCTGATGCAATTCAATCAAAGCGCTCAAAAAAAAAAAAAATCTTATCTTCTGCTAATTATCTCTTTGTGAGGACAGAGAGAAACCGAAATGTCCCAGAACGAAATTATCTGCAAACTGTCCTGCAGGGAAAGAGAGGAAAATGAAACAAATCTGTACAAAATACATCCTCGTAAGACGCCACTGATAAGTGAGGACTGTGAGGTCCCCTGAGGAGCAAAACTGTTCGTGATCCTCGCTTTGTCTCTCTTCTTCTGCTCTCGTGTGTGCGTCCCCGTAATGAGTGTGTAGGAGGATCAGAGAGGGATCATGGGCAGGCTGCGCTTACGCCTTTTATTTTTTTCAGCGAGAGGGAGCCTTGACGAGCGGCGGTGTGGGCGACGGCGCCCCAGCTCCGCTCCCCTGCGGCCTGTCAGAAAGAGTTGTTAATGCGAGGAGACTGTCTTTTCTTTTTTTCTTGACGATGTCTGAGCACACTGGCAGGGCCTCCTCTCCCAAAGATTCTTTCTTTCTACTGTCAGAAACTAGTGCAAGGAATCCGAGTCAGGGTTTCTTCTTTTACAGTTTCAGATAACACAGAAGGCATAATGCATTCGCACGGTCGACATTGACACTCTGTTGCGATGTTTCCATTCCTCCTCTGTGTGTTCGTGCTCAGTTTTTGTCCTGTTTCTCTCAGTCTCCCCCTCACACGCTTCCTCTCTCTCTCTCTCTCTGTGTTTGTGTTGTGTACAGAAAGGAGGATCTGATGGAAGCCTCCAAAAGGGGAAACTTGAGGAGCTTCAGGAGCAACTCACTCGCTGCAAGAAAGAACTGCAGCAAGTCCAGGATGAGTAAGGACCGTGTGTGTGTGTGTGTGTGTGTGTGTTTGCAAGTACAATGTGTGCACTTAACAGCCCAACAATAAGCCTCCATTTATTGCTCTTGTGGCTTTTTTTGTATTGACACAGCATCATTTCACTATTACATGACTAATGGGCTTGTTAATGTGTTTGGCGCTGCCTAATTGATAATGTGTGTTTGTGTGTGCGTGTGCAGACTGGCTGAGGAGCGGATGGCCAGAGTGGGGGCGGACTCTCGTCTGCATCTACAGGAAGATCAGCTGGCTGAGCTTCAGGAGGAGCTGAGGAGGGTCTCAGAAAACTCGCCTCGCTCAGTGCAGACGGTAGTCACTCTCTTGGGGGGAAACACACTCACACACATAGAATAAAACATTGCTGCACTTCTGCTTGTCCGTCCGTCTGACTGACTCTGTCTTCCTTTCTGCAGGATGTGATGCATCTGCAGGCCGACCTGGCTGAGGCTGCCATGTTGCGTCAGCGCCAGGAGGAGGTTCTACACCAGCGGGAGCGGGAGCTGACGGCCCTGAAGGGGGCGCTAAAGGAGGAGGTGGAGTGCCATGACAGGGAGATGGAGACCCTGAGGGAGCAGTACAGCCAGGACATGGACAACCTGAGAACAACCATGGAACAGTTCACACAGGTGGATGGCCCCATCCTTTGCATTTGGTGCATAGAGTTAGTCACATAAAACTGTATTGCGTTTTAAGCCCATAAGTTCCAATGGGGTTGGAACTGTAGTGCAGCAGTGGTTTATTGAACGTCTAACAAAAAATAGGATCTGTTCAGGCTTAGCTTATGAGCCAAAAATATATTTAAAAAATGGAAATAAAAGCTGTGAAGCTGAGACATAAAAGAAGAGTTATTAGACTAATGGTACACAACAAAGAATTTAACATTCTTGTGGTGTACCATTAGTCCGATAAATATTCTTAAAAGTAAAAGAAATGAGCAGTTACTTTGCGGGAGGAAGAGTGTGTTTATGACCAGATGAGCCTTGAAAAGGGAAGAGATTCTAATCTCAACTGGTTCAGTAAAACAAAAAAAAGTGTTGGTTTAGTAACTCTGATGTCACTGAACCAACACGAGTGATTCAATAAACTGAACAAAGGACAAGCTAGACACTGATAAATACCACTTTAAAAAAAACGGGTCAGCTGCAGCTCCATTTTATGTGTGTCTTAAAGTCCAGTTCAGCACTCCAGAAAGTCTTACAGACAGGTGCTCCGGATCATGAACTGACTGTGAGGGAACCAAAACATTCTGCACACTGCCGACTACTTGCACTCACTTTATAAATGAAGAAAGTGAGCAGCTTATTCAACATTTATTTTTTTATATTTTGGTTTAAAAATAGGAGGCAACATCAGTTTGACTTTCTTTCTTGCATAACATAAACTTACACACTGACACATATTTTCTCTCTCGTGTGTCTATCCTCATCATGTTGTGTCAGTGTCAAAGTGAGAGCCTGTAGATTACAAAGAAATTAACCGGGGAGGATTTATAACCTCTTTGACGTTTACAGCTAAACCAGCTGTGAAGATTTCCTTCAGCTTCTGATCACTGTAATTGTATTTTAATTCTATAATTATTCTATTCTTAAATTATTTAGCTTGTTACATCAATGTCTGATAATAGATGAAAAACATTCTTTTCGGAGCATCTCTTTGTACGGATGTACAAAGAGAACAGTTGGGTTATACCTGTCAGGCAGTTATTAAGACCTTATTAAATTGTGCTTTGATGTTGCATTCGCCCTGTTATAAAACGACAAGACAAAGCCTGGGTGTATGTGTCAGTGTGCTGTCAGTGTTCAAACACTGAGTCGGAGTATCATGGGGTCACGCTAAGCCCAGTGTGCAGAGTTAGAAAACGAGAATTCTGCTACTTGTGATTGCAATGTAAAACTTTTCCAGTTGACTTTCTGTTGTAAAGTTTCTGCCAGTTGACTATTTTTGGAGTGTCGTACTGACGGATGTGGTGTAGAGGAAATCTGAAGTATATATGTATACAGGAATAGATCATTAGGCAGATTCTGGAAACAGCAGTGTCAGGAGAAGTGTATCGTGCAGCTCGAGAGCAGGAAATAAGCAGACCGGTTGGCAGCTGCTTTTGATGTGGCGATTGTATTTGGCGGGAGCCGGATTAAAGTAGTTGGATCGCTGTTTGTGGCGGCTGTATCATGCTCCATCTTCTCTGATATTTCGTGCTTCTTCCGCAGAAGTATTTTTTTTAGAGGTTGAAGAAGTGCTGATGAAGGCACGTTCCCAAAGATCTTTATTTGCCTAAAATAGAAACTGAACTAAAGTATGCGATAGATTTGGGTGTGTGAAACTCTTGTCTGAGTCGCTGCTTTTTTTTCACGACACTATAATGAGGAATAATTCACGTGACTCCCACGACTCGTAACGTTATTTTTTTTTTTCAGTCCCAGGAGCAGATAGAAGAGGAGCGCGAGAGGGTGAACGCCTCCATGTTGACTCTGCAGGAAGAACTGGAGGGCTGCAGAGATCAAGAACAGCAGTGGACGACGCAGCTGGACGTCACCGCACAGGAGCTGCACAACAGCAGAGAAGAGTCAGTGTCTATAAGCCTTTTTTAAAATTCTATTAGTCAATTGAGGGCTTGGAATATATATCTCTTTCATTATCTAACTTCAAAGGATGAAAAAATAAACACTGCATAAGCATGAAGTAACGTTCAAAGACCGTGAATATGTGGATAAAGCAATGTTCATTTTAAACACCTCAGATATAAGCTTCTAATTCTAAGATCTCATGCTGAACCAAACTGATTATGGAGCCATAACGGCATCAAACGCACTCTGCTAACTTTTATACTTTTACCACCAGTTCAAAGAATTGAAAGAGTTCACTGAAAACTTTTGGTTCTGAAAAGAATCTATGTGGATACACTGAAGAAACTCTTTCTAGTTCAGTCTTCTCTGGAGTTATTTTTTAATGCATGTCCTCTTTCACTTGACTTTTCATTCAGCAGGAGCGGGACACACGCCACCAGCAGTCGAATGTGAGGCAGAGAATCAATCTCACTGTTTGGTTTGAGGAGGTTTAGCCTCAGCAGATCTAAACTTGAGAGATGTTCCCTAAAATCACTTGAATACAAACAAAATCCACTCTGATCATGTCAGGGCGGATTCTGTGATATCTGATGATTTTGATCATTAGATCTGTGAACCTTTTTACTAACAGTAATCCAGTGGTAATAAACCCAATCACTCAATCATATCAACTAATCAACATTCAGAAATCTACTTAGTTCATTTTCTTAATTAAATCCTTTTTTAAATAATTGATTTTTTTTTCTTTTTCAATCATTCAGTCTTAACAGCACATGTCCTGATTTAATTGCTATTAAATATAATTGATTTTGAATCAATAATGAATGCAATTTAACTTACAATCGCACAAATAAAGCCCCTCTCAGATTGTAGTTGAGGTTTTAACGATTTAGCGCAGTGGTTTTATCCCTTTGTGCTTTGTTTGTCGCTTGCCCCTGCTAACTTTGGTGTGTGCACGTGTGCTTGTAGCCTTGCAGTGTGTGTGTGTTTGTGTGTGAGTGTAGTTTATAGATCTACTGTTATCACTTTGTTTGTTCTTTGGATCTTCCAGAGTAATTTATTGAATTTTCAAGAACAGAATGTAATACAAAAAAACACATGACAGCAAAGATAGATCGGAGAGTGCACAACTGTTGCAGAGCAGTAAAACACCCAGGAGAGAGCATTAGACATTCATGGGGCACTGAAAGAATGCCAGGCCACAGTGCAATGCCCCCCCCCCCCCCCCCCCCCATGCTACGTCTGCTGTGCAATTTGGGAGGTAGTCCACAGTTCATCTAAAAACCCCTCTCATTCCACTTCAAGACGAAGCTCAAGCACCCCATTGGCAAAACGTGAAATATTTCTCCATGCCACTGGTTAACAGTAGGAGGTCTGGGCTTAATCCGCTGAAATGAAATGCATCTTTTTGCTAATAGGGGAATGCTTGTTCAAAAGTTCTCGCTGGACCCTTGTCAAAGAGATCCATTCGCCTGAAAGATTCAGCAGAAACAAACCAGGAGTCATTTGAATTTCTCTACAAACAAAAAATGTAGACTTTCTCACTGTGTTTTATAACATCTTCTTTATTTCTGCAGGCTGCTGAAATCTCGTTTGCAGAGGGATGAATATGAGGGCGAGCTGAAAGATCTTAAGGACTCACTGCTCAGCACGCAGAAACAAACGCCTGCGTCTGCCGATAACTTGTCTTTAGCCGAGGTAATTCAAAGTGAGGCAGATTATGCTCGCTGTGTGGGTGAGATGCAGGGGCTCATCTCTGTTTTACACTACGACTGGTGTTTTTTTTTTTTTTTTTAGTAGGGTTTTCCTCTAGTTGAAGCTTCAATAATCTTGTTCATTGTTCCTGCACTCACACATAAATCCACACTCACAAGCCCCATACTCGTATTGACACATCGCTGTGTGCACTGGCACATTCATCATGCGCACACACACGTTCTTCATCTCTGATTGCTTATCCCAAGGAGCTTCGGCGTTGCCATGATGATCTGAAGAGGGCTCGCGCCGATCTGGACAAACAAAAGGGCGAGTTGGACGAGAAGAGAGAGACACTTCGAACCCTCAAGAAAGCAAGTGGAGAGAAAGAGGCTGAGCTTCTGTCTGAGATCAGCAGGTTGAAGGTGGAGTCGCAGAAAGACAAGGCCGAGCTGGAAAAGGCGTTGGAGAAGGCAAAGGAGGTGAGGCGTCATCTGCCGTGACTTTGATGATGTAACGGACACAGCACAAAAAGCGCAATTGAAATGGATTCAGTGTACAAAACGAACAAGGGAGAATACATATAAACATATACATGTACATATAAACGAATGTCATCATTTTAAAGTAACGTTCATGCACTTCATGTAAAGTCTGCACGTTTTTTCTCTCTGCAGTCATCAGTCGGGTCTTCAGGAAAGACTGTGGTGGACCACGGCGCCAACCTGGAGCTCCAGGAAGCAAACACTCGCCTCAGGGAGAGGCTGGCCCGCATGGTACTACACAAAAATAAAAAGACACACAGCTGTAGACACATGCATGCAAAAGCATGTAAACCGACTTACTGTAAAAGAACAAAAAGAAATGGCCTCCCACACACACTCTATTTTCAACCGAGAGATGTGAAGTGAATTAAATCCATAGATAAATTCAAACATGTAGGCTCAGAAAATAATCCCTTCAAGATAAATGTGCGCAAGATGCGCATTGTGCTCCATGTGCGTTGGAACATCAACGTACCCTCGCTATTTTAAGATGCTATAATCTTGTTAGCTTTGATGTGAAATGATCATGTGAAGAGCATAGTCACACACAAATCAGTGTAAGTGCAAAGCCAACACAAATAAATATAACTTTTGGATCCGGAGTGAGATTTTGGTCTGGAGTTAGTATGCAGTGATCAGGGCAACAAAGCACAGACTGTACACAACTGTACTTTGAATATGAAAAAATCGCCCTTTTTTAGTTGCCACTCTTCCTGTTTCACAGGCCAAACAGGTATACCAATACAATACCCACATGAAATGCCTCATACTTATAGCATAGTAGTGATAAAAACACACGAGTGGATATTTTCTCGCTCTCCAGACGAGGCTTCACTCCAGCGCGCCCCGGAGCCCAGAGGCTGAGGAGGCGGTGGAAGCTCTGGAGGACGAGAACCGCTCCCTGAAGACTCAGCTGGACGAGGCCAAGAGAGGAGTCACCCGCCTGAGCAAGGAGAAGGACGAGCTGGCCCGGCGGCTGGAGGAGAGGGAACTGGAGAGGGAGGCGCTGAGGAGGGGCAAGAGTGACCTGGAGGAGCAGAAGAGGCTGCTTGACCGAGCCCTGGAGAAGATGACCAAAGAGGTTAGGGTTAGGGTTCGAACTATGTCTCGTCGCTGCTAATATATGGAAATATTGTCACTGACTGCCGTTTCTCTCGTCCTGCCTCCTCCTCTGTCAGATGGAGATGATGATGGGAGATTCCCGTCAGTCAGTTGCCACCCTTCAGACGCAACTTGAAGACTACAGGGAGCGCTCGAGAAAGGACGTGCTAGAAGCCCAGCGCAACGTCAAAGACCGGCTGGTGGAGCTGCAGAGGGCTCAGAACAACCTCAAGGCCCAGCAGGAAGAGGTGAGGACAAATGGGTTAGAAGCACAGAACCTGTTAAATGTTATGAAATACAAGATTTTTCCCAACAGTAAAAATGTAGCTTTTTAAAGTCCTTCATATGTATTTTTAGCCTTTCTAGCCATGCTAGCAGTACAGATCGAGGGATAACAATGTCGGTCAATACTTAAAGGACTTCTCGTCCAATATTGCCTTAAAAGTTAACACTTGGAAATATGGAAAAAGAGCATGCATGCCCGGCAAACTCTAAGTTAAGGTTGGGGGGATGTTGAGGACAGAAACTGCTTGAAAGTAAGTGGACTACGAGACACATTATGGTCCCCTCCATCTTGTTTCCAGGTTTCCCGTCTGAAGAAGGAGCTGCTGGTGTGCAGCGAGGAGAGAGACAGCGCCCAGTTGGAGAGAGACCTCTTCAGCAACCGTCTCAAACACTTGGACAGCGAACTAGAATCAGAGAAGAGCACCCACACCGACCGCACCAGGGAGATCAGGGGCCTGGAGGTGAGGCTTTCCAGGTCAAAGTTCACCAACTGGGGTATTTAAAGTTGGCTGTAAAGATTGAGATGTAAATACCTGTCTGTCCGTGTGTTCACAGGATAAGATTAAGACCATGGAGATCGAACTGGATGAGGAGAGGAGCAGCGTGGAGCTTCTGAACGACCGCACCACACGTACCAGAGATCAGGTGCCACATAGAAATATTTGAATACACATGCAAATAAGCAGGAGGCCTTTCTATTTAAAAACAGGTGTACTTACACGGCCTCTTCATCCCTCCCCTCCTCTCAGGTGGACCAGCTTCGCTCCGAGCTGATGCAGGAGCGTTCGGCGAGACACGACCTTGAAATGGACAAGAGTGCTCTTGAGAGACAGGTGCTGCTCCCTCATTCAGTTCCTGCACATGCACATAAATTCACACTCGCGCAGTTGGAACAAATTTTTCTTAAAATCAGTAGTTCATTCAGCTCACTGTCCCACTCCCCTCCCAGATAAAGGAGTTGAAGTCCCGCGTGGTGGACATGGAGGGACCTACTCGGCCCTCGCCTGCACTCAACCTGCTGGAAAACAAAATTCAAGAGTTGGAGGAGAGGCTACGCAGTGAAGAAAGGTATGACTGAACAAATGTGATGGCTCCAAAAAGAAGGAATCTAGATATGGAGTCCTACTGGGGTATATTTTAACGAGTCAAAGCAAGCAACCGTCTATAACAAAACACCTGGAAAGGGGCAAGGGGAAGAAGAAAAGTTCCGTAATGTGTAAATTCTGAATTTCTCCACACAGAGAGAAGGCCAGTATCCAGGCCTCTCAGAGACGAATGGAGAGGAAACTGAAAGAGCTAAATGCCACGTTAGACCAGGAGAGAAGCCAGCATGTTGAGCAGAGAGATCAGGTGATTGTCCATATTTTGCATATAAATTATCTTAAAGTAGTGTTTGTTTTGCGGTTGCCTGGTTAAACACAAAATGCTCTAACCAGATCTAACCAATTAATGATTATGGTTTGACATTTATTCACTTTCTTGAAGAGAGTCAGATTAGAATGTCGTATTTGACGTCATATTTGAGAGACAGGCGCATTTGTCCAAAGCAAATAATGCAAGAAGTGCATTCAAAATGGTGTCTCCCCGTCCCTACAGCACAAATGCTTACAGATTGAAAAATGGAAACAGCTTGTCTGCCTCTGTCCAAAGGTAACACAATCCACTGTGCACCTTAAAGCTCACTATTTAACGCATTATATTTCGTTTTTTGGATGGATTAGACAAACAAGAGCTTTAGAGGTGCTGGTCGGTGGATTTTGTTTCCTGTGGATAGAGCCAGGCTAGCTGTTTCCCACAGTCTTTGTGCTAAACTAAGCTAAGCTAACCAGCTGCTGGCTTCACTCGAGCGACACACCTACCACACAGACACAATCTTCTCATCGAACGCTCTGCAAGAAGGCACATAAGTGTATTTTCTAATGTCAGACAGGTGAAATGTATCGTCTTAAGTATCAAATACTTTCCTGTGGTTATCTCAAGTTTCCTGACAGTGTGTTTGTAATACTTAAGCAGTTTTAATTATGTAGTAAGAATGATCTATAGATACTGTTTGACCTACACTCGCTGTTTAATTATTAATGCAGTTCAAACAGTGCTTAGTTGCTTCTTTTACGAAAGACTAATCTCATCTGTACTCCTCCTGACACACACCCAACCTCCCTCGGCCCCCCAGGACGCTCCCTGACCTCCCTTCCCCTGTCATCTCTCTGCTGCCTCAGCCTTCTTTACGTAGCCGTGGCTGCTCCCCCACAAACCCACACACCTGTCAAACCCCTCGCCTTTTAACCCCTGCCCGTCTGGCTTCTTCCCCTCCACTCCCTCGCGGCCCACGTCTTCACCCGTGACCTCCTCTGTTCCCCTCTAACCCCCTTGCCTCTCCCTCTCCATCCCCAGCTGACCCTGCGCGTGAAGGCCTTGAAGCGGCAGGTGGACGAGAGCGAGGGAGAGGTGGAGCGCTTGGAGGGAGTCCGCCGGAAGGGTCTCAGGGACTTGGAAGAGCAGCAGGAGCTCCAGGAGGCGATGCACGCTAAAGTCACAGCCCTGGAGGCTGAACAAAAGTAGGACTTGAGTTATCGTCCCATGAAATACTGTTCATTTACTGTTCCTCATGCGTCCTCTTTACACTAGGTGGCAGTCTATAGTAACTAGCTGGACACATGCCTGTGTTCACTTAGCTGCAATGTATGAAAGTTGAAGAACTGAGTCAGTGTTTCTGTTTGTTTTATCTCAGGCGGAAGTCACAGCACGCGCATCGTGCAGCTCTGGGCTCCTCCACTTTAAGCTCCGAGGACGAGGAGGGTTTCTACAACACCAACGTCTCCTCCATCCTGAACGAGACCACCAACTGCTAAAAGGAAGATGAATAAAAAGATTTCTTTTCTCCAGTGCAAACACTTGTAAGATTTTATCAAAGAAAGGCACTCAGGGCGTCAAGGACTCGCTTGCGTGGAGAACTCGGTTGCCATGCACTACAAACTTGCCTTGCAGTTGTTCTTCGGTTTTATTTTTAGTACAGCGGTCCAACAGAGACAGGTTGTCAGGATAATTAGATTGCTTTTTTTTGTTTTCAGCCCTCTGATTGCTTCACTGCTGTCATGTTTTATCTGTCTTGAGATATTCCGTTTGTCTGTTATGCCGAGGAGAAGAATTACAGTTACACATCAAAATACAAGGTTTGATTTCATTTACTTCAACTTGAATCGTTTCAAAAAAGGCTCTTTGCTGTGTGTTCTTTGTATTGGCTGTGGTAGCACATTACTGTGGCATGGTTCGTACAATAGACTCGCAAATTCAAACCAAAAATATTTTGTTATCTTATCCAGTCTTTTATGTGTTTGCTTGCGCATGATAAGTTACATCTGTCAGTGTTGTTAACATCTCAAAGTGTTTCTTTGTGTATTTTTTTTTTTTTTACCTTTTGAATGTGACAATGACGGGCCATTTAAACTGAGCCTTTTATTTCTACACTGTATTAGCTGTGCATACCTGCTACTCAAGACAATCGAATACACCTCTCCCTATACACTTTTCTACTTTAACCACCTCATTGATGATGTGGTTTGATATATATTCCTAACCTTGATTCATATGCATGTTTTTACTCAGATGCCTTAAAAAGTAGCCTCATATCTTTATGTTCATGTTTCCGCATGTGTTCTGTTTATATGCTGCTGGAATGCTTAGAATCGTATTTCCTTTGCTCGCCTGTGTTTGTGTCTCCTGTACATTCCTCTTGAAAGAATCCTCAGCGGAGTCTTGGAGGTGTTCCACATTTCTCTTTGTTGCACCTGTCTGTGAGGATTGGTATTTCCTACTGACATTTTAACGGCATCGTTACATTTTTAACATGCCACTTTTCAATTTGTACGCCGGTGAATACAGGCATGGTATGCTATGAAATGTAGTTTGTTAAGTTGCTGGTGACGTTTTTTGATGAATATTTTAAGTACATTTTTAACCGTGTGTGCAATTAAAAGAGGTATACGTATTGTATTTTTCCTCTTATTTTCTTGATGTCTGATTTCATAATATTAATAGTATACAATGTAATTTAAAAAAAACAAGTAGATCCCCTTCTAATGAGCTTTAATTCTATGTGACAAGGCACAAAATCCACAGTCCTGGTTTTGTGCAAAAATGTATTGAGAAGTTTATCTGAAACTGATACGAGGCTCCAGCAGACTGAGTTAGACTAATGAAGTCGATACCTCTCAAAGTTTCTTTATTTTTAGTAAAATCTCTCCTCTTCTTGTTACTATCTTCCACTGCAGATCAACGGGGAAGAGGAGGGACGTTTGTGCTCGAAAGACTTTGAGAAGATTGGTGAACAATAATGATTACAGCCGCAACAAAGAATCAGCCAATTTTCATGTGGGCACCTAATTTTTGTTTTAATACAGGCTCGATAAATTGTGGACTTATCCTTTAAACCGAACGCCAGGGGGGTGCCCCATTATGCATATTTATACACGATTACTTTTACATTGTGTGAGTTCTGCCATGTGAATCACAATCGGATTGATTTGCCAAGTACATGAGCCAAAACAAGGAATTTGTATTTGTGCATCTCTCTTGATGTAGAAATAACAGCTAGGAACAAGGAAACAAAGCTAGAGAATAGACAGGACTGCTATGTACACAAGCAGCAAAGAAAGTGTTTACATTAATGTATAAACATACATAAATGACCAACAATAGGATAAAGATAAAATGTCTTTATATAAATCAAGTGTTCTATAGGTTAACAATTCAGATGTAATGAAATGAACGGGTATACATGGACTGGATGCATACAGTGTACATTTAAAGATGTCGTCATAGGGAAGTGTAAATCTCAAATCTACTACTTTTTTACACCTTTTTTCACAAACTTATTAAAAGGGTTCTACGTAAATGTCATATTATTTTGAAACCAGACCGATTACCTTTTTCCATGCAGATGTAAAAGGAGGTCAGAGAATGAGGTGACCTGTTCAGCTAGATGCTTAAAACTCTAGGCCTCCCTGCCTACTTCAGATTCAGACACGTTTTATAAAAGTTTAATTTGATTTTAATCCAATGAATGGCAGCTGCGTGAAGCATCACATCCCGTGGGTGTGGCCGTTGCAGCATACCCGCCTGGTCTGTGTTAGTGTCTCTGATGGAGGCGTGCCAGTTAGAGGCAGGTCTGAACCTCTCATCCCCACTTCACTGCACATTGTAGTTTTCCTTCATGACAAGAATATAACAAGATTAAAACAAAAAGTCTATACATCTGTGAATGTGAGACTGAAGACATGCCCCACAGTCCCATTAGAAAGGTTATAAGAAGATTGATATGAAGTGTGAATCCATGATCAGGTATTATAATAAAAGCTGTTAAGGAAAACACGGTTTGGGCTCGTAAACTGGGACTTTGTATTTACAACAGAAACCAGTTAAAAATACCAATAAACTTGGAGCAAGTTCACGCGATACAGAGTATACAGAGACTGCAAGATCAAGGCCTGCTTCTGCGCTGCTGCTCTGTCTATGCTTCAGGTTTCTCTCTACTCATAACCACGCCAGCCCGCCTGATGGTTTCACTGTCAAAGGGAATAGATACATACATAGATTGTCAGGCGACGTGACATTATGGGTCACGCACAGTACTAACTGGAGACACATAAAAGAAATATAAAAGTGCTACATTGAAACAGGCTGGGCTGTGTTTCAGTAAAAATGAAATTCCTGCTTGTATTTCACCTGTAAACACTGTATCCTACGTGTTAATTTGACCAATCAGAGTATAACCCTCGTAGACCTCGTTGGTCATCTGCTCATTATAGTCAGTTGCTACTATACTGATCATTTGACCATCCAAATTATGGTAAGTGCCGCCTGAAGCAGACACAGACGAGAACAAGTCAGATGTTGATATATATCTAAGAGTGGGAATATGTTGAGTATGTCACAAAACCTGCAGTGTATTATTATTTCCTCTTCAGTAATGGAACACTTAGCCGAAAAACGACCTGACACAAAGAATGAGTGTTTGGTTCTATTCAAATAAAATATCCTGCCTCAGTATTCTTGCAACTTGTTTTAGTAACAAGTCTTTCGCATGTTCTCTTATAGCTCTGGCTGACTTCCCCCCCTTCAATATACGGTCTGTAATCCTTAGTTGGTTCACTGTAATTACTAAAGACATCAAGCTGTAATCAAGACTCCACCTCATCCAACCCTCCTGTCTTTGTCCTTAGCTCACCTTCTCTTCTGTCGTTCCCCACAGTGGGGACTTTCCTTTTCTTAAAGTTTCCTCAAAAGTTTCTGTTTCTTTTTAAAATATTTCAATATTCAATGACACACCCACGAATATGTTTTTTCAATGTGATGTCCGTACATTTCCATCAATCAGGGACACCAAGTGTCTAATTAGATCCATGTTTAGATCAGTGCAGGCAATCAGTGATGGAGCTTGTCTGTGGTGTGTCATATAATTACCTGCACTGTTAGTGATATTAAAATACATTCATGATGCGTAAATAAATGAGAAACACTGTCCAAAATGTTCAACGGAGGAATTTTGCATGATTTAATCCATGACATTCAACTCTTTCACTGGAAAAGATTTGGTTTAAAATCACATGCACCCTTTATATTGCACAGTATACAAAGGTGTCTGCTCATCTAACAAAGGCCGCATCATTAATCTATAGTGATAGTGCATGTTTACTTTGGCCTGGGCTTTTCAAAATGAGCTGCCTTTTGTGTTTGTGTCATTCTTGCCGGTAGTCTATTAAACCCAATAGGTTCCTCACACAATGCAGATGTGCTATATTTACTGCAGGTTATTGAATTCCATTGATGTGTACAAAGCGAATACTTTTGTTTGGGCGTCACAAGACAAACAGCTCCTAAAATAATGGAAGTTGTGTCTGAAACCAAGATTTAAAATATAATTACATGATGTAAAACAGACTCTGGTCTTTCAAAGGCAATGGACTTTCATTTCATTTCATGCCACACCTGTCTAAAACTAGACAGCAAGTAACAACAGGAAACTGCAGTCTGTCGTCACTTAAACGTGTGAAGTTAAACCGACATGTGTCAGCTTGAATCTAGGCTCATAACATATCGATGGATTACTGTTGATTAAATGTGTTAAAAGAAATCATCAGACATTGTAAACTCAATACATTTTTCCTATATACTATATACTTTTTTCCTCACTGGTTTGATTCATTATTCAACAAAGATCATGACGTTCTCACTCTGTCAGCAACATTGTCAAATGCTGAAAGTAGGACACTTTCTCTGGGTTGATGTGTCACTCTTCATGCCCTAAAAATGTTTCACGCCATATGCCACCAAAGGCAAATGAGTTCATCCTATAGGCCTAACAGGGTAGTAAGCAAGTGTAAGTGGCAACAGGGCCGTCTGACATGTGACCGGACTGTTATTAAACAGGACTACATCCTATTTGCAGCTCTGGCACTGAATTAGCTGCAGCTCATGGGAGGCAGCTCACAGCTACTGCAGAGTCCTGGTGCTGACAGAGATGTTGCTTGAAAATTGGGGAGAGGTTGAACAGAATTTGTTGACGCAAGACAGATGAGGAGAGACAGCATATGGGATCAATCTGGAAGAAGATCAGGCAGGTTACTGAGGACAGAATGCTGTTTTTCAGCAGCACTCACACCAGATGTCTGACGAATGGAGGCGGCATCAACTTCTCTGAGGTCAGACACAGTTTATTTGAGTATATCAGTTATTACCATCCCTATAGATCCCCAGGATAAATATGAATGTTTGATTTGGATTTATTCTTCTCCTATTCTTCTGCCTTTAATTTAAAGTATACATGACTGAGCGTGTTATTAATATGAAGCATTGTATAGGCTTTATTCTAGGCAACAATAAATGACCTGTTCCAAATATGTAAAGCTAGCTTTTTTTGGTCCTACTGCCCACTGCCCATACTGCCTACCAAAATAAATGTTTTAATATGAACTATACACGTTGAATGATCAGATAAGGGAAGTTATTAAGACCATATAATGTTACATTAAATTGATCCCCGGTACAAATATAGTGAGAGAAAAAACAAACAAACAAAAACTATTAGCCTCAATCCATCAGTTACAGCTATAAAGTAGCCTTCTTTAACCTTGAGTTTGCAACAATGTTTTATCAGAACAGATGCAAGATAAGAAAATGAATAAAGAATGATTACAAATTATTAAAATGTTGAAAGTAAAAAAGATCAAAATCTAAGCCAGTAAAGGAAAAAGTGCTGACAGGCTTTCTGCTTCCTACATCCTGAATTATGATTCAGTGCATTCCATGTGAAAGAGGCGCAGGCATGTCGAAGACCTGCAGCGTTCAACCTCACTACCTGCACAGACAGAGAACGCAGCGGGACAGACGCCAGGTGTCTCTTCACTCTTTTGCTGAAACAGTTTTTGCGAAGAGGACGACATGTAAAGTTTTGAACCCTGACTGATAGGAAAGGAAAGAAACTCTCCACCGCTATAATTTCTTCTTCACTGTTATGTGTGGGCTCGTCTCTCCATCTGACAAGATGAGCGGCGGCGCGAGACGGACTGAGGGAAATGGAGGAGAGGACAACGCAGCTAACGTGAGTGATGCGTACGACTGTCCTACGTGTTTAATTAAAGAGAGTGTTGAATCCGATTGAACTTAACTTAAATGTGTCTGTGGTAGTCAAAAATACGTTTCTGGTTACTCAGTCCCACTTTATGTTCCCTGTATTACTGCTGGACTAACGTAATTCACTTTCGCACAGCTGTGATAGACGGACTAATGTGCGCTAACTGACAGTCCTAGTTTACAGAATCTTCTGAGCAGAGGTGAGGTTAAGTGAAACTGCACAGAAGCATATCTTATGAAATAAATGTGTATGATCCCTGTGAGACATTTGAAAAGCAGAAAATCACTTTTCAATGTCTAAATAAATACATTGTCTCATTACAATGCGTTCACATTTTACATATGAAAGCAAATATGAGTGCTTTGAATCATATCAACACACCTTTCTTCTTCTTCTTCTTCTTCTTCTTCTTCTTCTTCTTCTTCTTCTTCTTCTTCTTCTTCTACGTCATTACAAACTTAAGTGTTTTTAAGTTTTAGACAGACAGGAGCCTAGAGCTTGAGCATGTCATTCTGATGGTATTAATTGTACACTGTGACTGTGACATCATTTGGTCATTTAATGCCTGAAGGTGTGGCGTAATTTAAATCAAATTACTGCAATTTAAAAGGCAAGTTAATTACTTGATATACCTTTATACTCTGACAGAGACACAAGTAATGCCGTGGTCACTGGGTTTTATTGCGTGTCCTCAAACAAACACCTCTTGCATGTTATCTATCATTACAACATAGCAGGTGGGACTGCTTGACAACACTGCTACTTGTTGCATAAGTTGAGCGTCACTTATCAGTGACTTTTCCCACAGAGTGGCTGTTACTGTGTCACCGTGTACATGGTACTTTCACTGGAACTTTAACCCGCTTTGTGCCTTTTGAAGAATCCGTGTGGAGCCTGTATTTGAATGTGTGTGCTCAGAAAGGAAAAGCCAGTATTGCAGCATAGATATGAGAATTAATCGATATGTCAAAACAAGTGAAGTGGGAAGTCCCTTACTTCAAACGTTATTAGAAGTAAATTAAATAATGATACCCTCCAGACATGTTTTAATGGCTTGAAAATAATTTTATTTTTGTATGCCATCCCAGAACATTATTAAGTTAATCCTTTTGTTAAGGCTCAGAATACATTTACTTGATGTTCCGGATTGTAGAATTTACAGGATTCCATGACAGGAGTTCCAAAGAACTCGATACGAAAGTACAAGACTTGTTCGCTGGGTGATTTAATAGAAATGTCCTCTATTCATTGGCAGTCCAAGAATGTTTTTTTCCTCTTTGACCAATCTCATGTCATTTTGACTCTGTGACATGTGGTCCAGGAAGTGTTAAACCTGCTTATTCACAGTTTGTTGCACAGTGTTAACTTTTCATCATACACTTCCTTGTCGATACCAAAGTGTAATGGATATTTACCAAGTGGCATGAATAAGAATTGTCAAATGAAAGGTGAAACATTACTTTTTATTGTGTTAAAGTAATTCATATAAGCCATTGAGTCAATGTAGGTATGTACCGTCACAATGGCACATGATTCAGAACCAGGATGTTGGCATGAATGGACAGATCCTTTGTTTCTACAGAGATCTGGCAGGAAGAGGAGAAATACACAGTCATAAAATAAAATTTGGCAGTTTCCAGCTTTGATGGGCTCTGACTGTGCTTCAACAAAACAAAAATGATTTGAGTTGGCTTTTCATTTCATTTCATTGGCTGTAAGTGAAGTTAGTGATTAATGGCTCTATACAAATGAACTTGACTTCAGTTCACTGGTCCTTTTACACAGCAATGGCACTCTGTCTGAGGTGGCTAAGGAGCATTTTGTTCTTGTCTTGAGTCGCGCGATCTGCAAACATCAACTTTGACCTTGTTTGCCTTCAGTTCTGCAAACCACGATTTCCACTGGGAAACCTCTTTCACCCCACTTACACACATTTAGGAGTTAAATACTTTTTTTCCGGATCTTGACAAATTACATTGAAGTTGAAGTGTGTTTTCACATAGCGTGAGAAGAGCTACAATGACAAGGTCATTGAAATAGCTCAGCTGGATTGTTGTGGGTTTTTGTCAACTGCAGGGTTTACTTACATGGCTGTATAAGAGAGATCCAGTCTGAGCCTTTTGTGTGTGACACTGACACTGTTAAATGGCATGTTTGCACTGCTCGCATATCAACAAAAGGATACACTACTAAATATAAATAGAGTGCTGACGCATTTTTGTCGGCCAACCCTGGAAGTTAGTATCGCACTGGTTTTCTTGACAAAAAGCCAATGGGATTTTTCCATTGGATTTAGTTTTTTAAGACGCATTAAAAGCTTCCACATTTTCGAGAGGGTTATCTACTGACGTATTTCAAATCCTAGAACACAACATTAAAATCTCTGAAGCTTATGTTAACCACAGACCACATTTCAGGCATCTAACCAAAAACCCATTGACTTCAAGACGAGGGAGCCAGGACTGAGGACTCATCCCTGCAGCATTCTATAACGTGATACATAACGGGACGTTTAGTACATACTTGCACAAATTGAAAGTCTGCTCTCTGCGTAAAGAAGCATGCAAAATTGAAAAATGTGAGGTACGCTGTATGTGAGACATAAGGTCATACATTTAGAATATAATACGCTAGTGAAGAAACTATAAGTCAACTTAATGAACACTCATTTTGGTAACCGATTTATCATTTGTAATTTATCGTGAAAACTGTTCTTCTCAAACGTGATTGTTTTTTTTACATCTTTATGAATTGAATGCATTTGTGTTTTGGACTGTTGGTCTGACAATACAAGCACTTGGAAGGCTTCACCTTGAGCTCAGTGAAATAATGATGGGCATTTTTCTTTATTGATCGAAAAATGGTTTAGTCTATAAAATGGCAGAATATGGTGAAAAATTCCCACCATGATTCTCCAAAGTCACGTCTTCAAATGTCTTGTTTTGTCAGACCAACAGTCCAAAACACAAAGATATTCAGTTTACTATCATGAAAGACTAAGGAACCCATACATATGAACATTTGAGAAGCTGAAACCAGAAAATTTGTTCTTTTAAAAAAATGTAATTTGGTAGAATGAATATCCAAATAGCAGATGATTTTCTCTCTATCGACTAATCGATTAGTTACTCATCGTTACGGCTCGAGACGAAACAATGAATCATCAACTTAAAAAAAACAACATATAGATTGATATTTTAATATTTTGAGTTGCAGCCCTATAACGCTTCAAATTGTAATGAAAAGAACATAAAATTTAAGATCGTTTCAATGCTGGAAGTTCAACGTTTTACGTTTCAGGTAGTCAGAGACACATGGGTGTACACACGCAAGCGTGAACATATTTGGACTGTGGCATTTGACTTTTGTTTGCACAGTTTTGTTGACACTGCACAGACTCACCACGCCAGTGACTGTTGTATAAAGACACTACATTAATCTCTCTTATATAACTCGCACCACACATTCCTCACAGTGCTGCTACCTACCCGTCACCATGTACCAGATAAATGAAGCCATCTTCAGCCCACCGTTTTATCTATTGGTCACTTATTGTTATATACTAAGTTATATATAGTATAGAGTATATTTACATACATTTAGGCTACACTTAAGTATGATAGTTGAACCTAGTCACTCATTTTCTCATTGACTATTTGATAAAGATAAAAGCCTAGTTCCAGACCTCCTGAATAAAAAAGTCATTTCAGTCTGATTATCAAACTGTCATGCAGTTTAGATTCACCGCCAACAAACCTCTTTGCTCCGGACGGTTTATTATCCAATCAGACAAATGTTCCCGTCGTTCTTTTCCATGGTGCATTAGGCACTGCAGTCCTGCAGGGGAGGCTAGCAACCATGTGCCTCCTTGAACTGGCACCGTAGCTCTCTGACTGGAGAACAATCTGGAGGGGAAAAAAGGGTTGGGCTGCTGGCAGAGCCTCACCCAGCAAGGCAAGGCAAGACGGCCGGGGCTTCCCACGCTCTTATTCACAAAGACACAGACGGTCTGGATCACAGCTGCCTGAACATCATTGGGAAGAGTCCCCGACAGCTTCGTCTGCCCAGGTAGATATCAGAGGGATAAAGTAAAGGGTTCGCATTTTGGGTGCGTACAGGGTGAAGTGCATGATGGTACCTGCGGGTGTAGTTTTGTCTGCTTCGTTACAGTGTTTGCTTTGATGATTCATGTCTTTGTTGTGGAGTTGTCGTAAAAAAAAATAAAAAATAAAGGGCTAGTTACCCACACACAGATTAAATCAGCCCAATGAGATACTTAGAAATATCATACACATAAGAGACATTAGTTTACCCTTTATTTGATTCATGCAAGGCACGATGTCTCTTTTTGTATGTATTTTTATTAAGTATCAAACATCCATCTGAATTAGTGCGTTCATCTTCATTTCATTCACCATCTGAATGCAAACGTTGCCATGGAGTCTATCAAGACAAAATGCAACTTTAAAACTTTTCAGAGTCACTTCCCATTTGTCAGTTTCTGTTCAAGAGTGACTCAGTTGTGTGGTATTGGTGACACATACCGTTGGTATTAATCAGAAGGGAAGAGTTTATAATTGACATGTGCGATGTGTGATGGCTCAGAGCGGGACTCGCTGATATCAGCAAGTTACCATGTTTAAAGGGTTTTATGGTTTTTCTTATCGTAACATGTTGCTCGGTAATAAAAGTACTTTGTTTTGACTGCACTCAGAGATGGATGGATTTCACGCTTTGCTGTGATCTCTGTTGGCACCTTGGGAAAGGAATGTAGATACTCGAGTGTTGGTGCAAATAATGATCCACCGTTCTACTTTCTCAGCTTGTTAGAAAAGATTTAGTCCATGGATTTATAGCTATGTCTGGTTGATTTGTTGTGTGTTCTTCAGTATCGGTCAGCCTGTAGTACAGCTGAGCACAGCAATGCATCTCTTCTCCCACAGCAGTCATGGTGGAGCTTGTGGCTCGATAACTGGGATTGGATGGTTGGGTATTGATTGTGGGAGGCCACTGACTGGTATGAGGATGCTCTTGTAGCCCAGACACTCCAAATCGGTAAACACGAGTCACGTTGGACGGATGTGTAACTGACTGTTTTCATATTAGCTGCAGCTCTAATGCAGAATAGATGAGCTGCGTTTGTTTTTGTTCCTGAATACCTGAGTGTCAGAGATATTATCTCCTCTAATCTACTTCAGTCTGCTCTACTCCTCTTCAAGCCTACTCTGCTCTACTTTAAAACACATTGTGTGCTCTACTCTGTGCTACCCTGTTCTTTTATCGTGCATGATCTACTTAACTCTTTTTTTACTATTAGTCGATCATTTAAGTCAATAAATAGAACATGAATTGTCATATTTTGCTGAATAGATTAATTGTTGAAGTCGTTTCTAGCAAAATGGCAAACATGACCCAGTTTCAGCCTCTCAATTGTGAGGATTTGCAGTCTTTTCTTTGTCTTATAGCAGTCAACTAAACATCTCTGTGTTTGGGACTGTTGGTCGTGGGGAAAATAAGACATCTGATGACGTACTTTTGAGTTTTAGGAAATAATTATGGTCATTTTCCACCAATTCTGGCATTTTATTGACGAAACCATTCATCAGTTTATCAAGAAAACAATCTGCAAATGAACTGACAATGAAAATAATAGTTAGTTGCAGCCTTATTGCACTTTTACGTTGATATAAGTTAACAGAGGAGTAAAACATGTGTAGATATCCTCCTTATCTCACAGAACAGAAGCAGGACTCTAGAGACAGAAAACACAGTCTCCCTCAGGGCTCAGCTAAAGAGCTGACCTGAGAAATGATCCAGTGGCAGATAACTTACCCGATAGCTTACTTCAACACTTCATTTGCACCTGTTGCATTGTTTTTTTCTCTTGTATCGTTTCACTCCAGTACAGGTCAAAGGTGGAAACAATATTACTGTAGGAAATAGCAGATGATGATTGATGTTGCACAGTTTTGCATAGTTTTTCCAGTAGAAATATTTCTGCTCAGTGTCATGCAAGACATGTTGTTGTCTTTTGATCGTTATCATTTGATTCATGAGAATCTGATAAGGAGGATTTATAGTTCGGACTGTAACTGTAATGGAACAACAGCTGAACGCCTCAGTTAACGTCACTGACTCTTCCCAGGAATTACAAACAAATGGAAATTAAGCATTTCCTGAGCTACATGGACAAGCCTAGTGGATGAGTACAAAGTGTAGGCTGTATTCATTATAATAATAATAATAACTTTATTCATAAAGCATAACCTGTTTACTTACATATTCTTCATTGGGCACATTTGCTGATGTAAGTATGTTTTTCTTTGTCAATGCATGAATGTAGGAGCTGTGATGTCAGGACTTAACATTAATTATGTTGATTGTTGGACAGCCCAGGACCACAAAAGTATGCACTGATTCAATGTTCTACTTTGGAGCATGACGTCATGCACATTCCATTTGACCGTAATGACACCTAATAAGCACCTTTTGTAGGAGCAGTCCATTTGTTGTCATGGTGCTGTTTAGTTTACCTCTGCAATATTTCTTTTGATTTTTTGTGGTGACAATGTTTAATAAGCAGAGATTGCCTTGGCGCTCACCACAATATGATCTTATACTGGCAGCATTGTAGTCTGCAGTTTCCAGTATTTCTTTTGTTTGTCTTAAACACGCTGCTGTCGCAGGATTTTCCTCAGTGAAAGAGGAAACTCCTCATAGGCATTCAGTATAGCACATGAGAAAGCTTGACACATGGGTTGGCACTATTAAAGATTCATTTGCATTCTGGGAACCAAAATATACCCGTGATCTGCCCACAATGTACTTTTATGAAAAAGATTATTATCTGTAAACTATTCTACAGGTGTGCTTATACTTTGAAGCTCTGTGGGTGAGTGGCGGGCACTTGAGCAGGACACTATGTTTCTGTGTACAGTAACCACCTCCCAGTGCGTCTCTGTTCCGAGATCCTCTGTGGGAAGCCCTCAAGCTGTCGCTCCCTTTGATCACAGAATGAAATGTCGGCCTGCCTGTCACTACCTTGACTCTGAGGGTTTTCAGGCGTTGCAACAACACACAAAGATCTGCCGTACGTGCAAAACCATTTGCATGCAAAGCAGCAAACCCTGTCGCTTACGTAAGTAGCCACATGTGACGTGCCGGGTCGCTGTTCTTTGGCCTTAAGCCAAACGTTACTGTATGTGTGTCGACATGACTTATGGGAGGCATGTTAACACACACACACACTCTAAAACCATAAAAACACAGAAGAACAAAACAATAAAAAGCATACGTTCTACAGGAATCCTGCAAACAGCAATTCTCTGTTAGATATCTCATATTGAGATATATAACTTACACACACACACACACACACACAGTAAAAGTAACTTTTGTGGTAGTTGAATCCTACAGGATGTTTCAATGCATTCTACTTATATTGAACAGAGATGATAAAAACAACAGTGGTGCCATTCCGTCCATTTTTCACGATCTTATCATGATCTGCAGGCAAGAGGCATCACATGATTGTTGATATTATCAAAAGTGTATCAAACTGCAGTTATACATTCGTGGTCTGTGAGCAGGGTGTTGCCATGTTGCCAAGTTGTCACATAGAGCTGTAACATTCATCCACTTACTGGCACTTAATGTGTGTGCGCATGACTGCTGGATGGAGTTACTTGGAAGCCAGATACAGTGAAGGGCTTTTGCCAGGAAAGGAGTGACTGAATGAAGGACGTTTGCTGTCTGGTGGTACGAACTATCGAGCATGAAACTAAATCTAAGCTTTGCAAAATGTATTATTCCGGTTTGAATACTTTGAACGTTCTCATAGTCAGGTTCAGGTGTCACTACTGAAGGTATTATTGCAGCGCTGCCTTCACACTTAAAGACAGACTGCGGTATGTAGAGTACGTGTCAGTGCCTCTTTATCATCCCTGCACTTAAATCACAGGTGTCATTCTCACAGGGGGCAATTGCAGGTGTGTAAAGCGTCTTTATGATGTGTGAGCTGAATCACTGTGCTGCATGACAGTACTGGGTGACATCGACCAAACAAGACAACATTAAAACACGGGATGTTACAGAGCAAGTACTTCTTGACGTCCTTTAGTTGGATTTAAGACAGGGAGACATGCTTTTTATGTGTGTGTGAAACTTGTAAAAATAGCCAGTCCTGGAAAAAACACATTTTTGTGAGCGAAGCTTCAGTTTCCACTAGTTTGACACCATTGAGTGCAGCTGTATTCTACAGAATAAAAAAAAAAACTTCAAATAAACTCTCCTATCTATCCAGTATTCCTTCCTATTCCCATCTTTTATTTTTTTTAGACTAAGATTTAAGATGAAATCAACAAAGAAACTAAGGTAATCGCAGTACAATCATCTACAAGACATTTTGTTTGTGTTTCTTCTTTGCTTTTAGATTATGTGCCATGTGCTCTGATTGCTATCTAATTTACTCTGTAGCTGACGCCCACACAAAGTTGAATTATGGCCACTGATGTTGATGGTGATAGCACCCACTGCAGCACCATAAATAAACTAGGCTAAGAGTTTTTATAATTCTGTAATGACTGACAATATCCATTCATTCTTCTCCTCATGCTCTGTATAGTGGAGGCACACAACAGCTACAACAGCTCCCATATAAGCTACACATGTGAGCACGTACATACACATGCACACACATGCATGCATACATACGAACACATAACACCACATAGAGGCCAGGCTTAAGCATGAGTTGGTGATAAGATAACAATCAGCTATGTTACGTAACTCTGCTGTACCTGGACTTTTATCCTCCAGCTAAACTGGAATTAGTTTGTCAAAGAGACAAATGGTTTGTTTTCTTTGCACATTCAGAGGAAAAGCGACACAACTTGTGCGGAGCCATACCTCCACTTACTTGAATGGGTGTTGCCCGAGGAGGATTAAGTATTGTTAAAGGAAGTATTTGCTTTAGGGAAAGGTTGTACTTTGTTTTATAAAACAATGTCTGGTAAAAAGGACCAGCTGAGTTTAAGAGCTTTAATTTGACTGTTAACTGATGTCAATTGTCATTTCAGTTTTTAAATTGAGCAAAGAAAAATGTTAGCTTCCCATCCTGCTGTGTAATTTATTCACTATCTACTGGACTATTTGTTTGTCACTGAGACATAAAGTCTGAATGACGTGTTTTGTGTCACAGTTCAAGAACATTTTACTTGTTGAAAAGTTATGTACTCTATTAATGTGTGCATTAGGCCCTTTGCAGTGGATGATCTTAAACACTCTCAATAAATAAAGTTCTACAACATGAAACAAATCCATAGCACTGGATTTTAATTGGATCTTCGTCTAAATAGCTGATTAACATAGAACAACTTGCACCTCTTGTGAAAGCCTACATTTACTATCAGGGGTGTCTCCACTTTTTATTAGGAATATAATTACATGTCACTAATTAAGGCAACAGGAGAAGCCGGCGCCCCATTTAAAACAGCTTATGATCAACAAATAAAGGAGCTATAAACGCCATTGAAAACAGAATAATCACCCATCCTGTGGGGATGAACACATCATATTTTATATTAATACTTCGTTTTTTTAAAGTGAAGTTGTCAAAGCATGTACGAGACAATTCTCACATGATCTGTTTTTATTTCAAAGTTGAATGGAGAGTGACTCACCACTCACGCTGTTTTTAGTGGTGGTATTTTTGGCCCTTACTGGACCGAACTGGTTTCATTTTATCCAGTGAGGAAGAGCGGACTGTTTGGTCATAACCACCAGACTCCCCCCCCCCCCCCCCCGGAGGATGCAATGGAAATGTCTTGTCTGTGTCGGTTGCTAGGCTTTGTAGTCAAACAGTGTGGCATCCACAGAGGAACTTCAGTATGGGGAAGTTTTATGACAAAAAGAACGCCTTTTCTTTCTCGGCTCCACCCTCTTTCTCCCTGATGACATTCATTTTAAACCTCTCTCCTTTCCCTTCATTGGTTGTTTCTCTCAAAATCCCCACAGCTCCATTTAGTCATCTAGTTTCTGTTGTGCCCTCATCTTTCATTTCAGGTCCAATGCAGGCGGCTTAGACTCACTCTACAAGATCAGGATCAGTCAGGCTCCGAGGAGCGGCACAGCAACAAGGTACAAAATCAAAGAGGAAAACATTTTTTGTTGTGCTGTTTACTGAATGAACAAAAGTACAACTTTTTTTTTTTTAACTGAATATAGGAGAGCAGCATTGCAGTAGTGCTGCCACAGATACCAGAGCAGCAGGAAGAAACACTCATCACTCCCACAAAAGAACAAATTGAAGTCATTAAGGTATGTGAGCTTGCTTTGGTGTTTGTTTCTATAATTGTATGCATGTGCGAGCCAGTCCACTTATCTATGCTTATTTAAAGTATTTGTGTGCTCACCCGTTTTATCTAACACACTCCCATCATTGTGGTTTCCAGGTTTATCTCGAACCCCGTTCAGAGACAGCGGAGAGGGTCAAAATGATGACGGACGAGGTGTCGCAGATTCAGGAGGTCAGTGTGCGACTGGAGAGCGGACAACATCTGAGCGTGTGTGTCTCCGGGTTGAATAAGGGGAAGGGCATAGAAACATTTTGGTTTTGTGTTTTTGTTTCTAGGTGAGGTACTGTCTGAAGACTCTGAGAGAGCAGATGGCCGCCAGGCAGAACACTAACAACAACAAGGTACACACCGTCTGCATCAAACATAAAGACGTTTTGATGAATGTTGGGCTGAAACAATGAGACGAATAATTGTTTGGTCAATGAACAAAAAGCAAAGGTGCAGTATACATCTTGTTAAAGTGGTGGACATGTGGACTATATCTCCGACGTCTCTCCTGACAAAAGCGGCGGACATCTTTTCTTCCTTTGTTTCTGTTTTGTGTATATGTTGCTTATATTTATGCTTAAGTTGTTGCTTAAGTATGTTGCACTCTTAGCTGCCGTATCAGTTAGGCCTGCAACTTATTAACTAAAGATTATTTTCATATTTATTAATCTGTCAAGTATTTCTTACATTAGTTAAATAATTGTGATAAAGTGCTTTACTTTCACATTAAAAGTTAGAGACGAGCACAAATTGTAAAATAAAAAGAACAGATTGGGGCAAAGAAGCATCAATAAAATCCTCAACAAAGTAGAAGCCTGGACACCACGAGTCTCGTGCTTTTAGCAGAGCAACACCAGGAGCCCTTGAATGCTATCAGCGACTCATCGACTGTGTGACTAATCGTAGACACAACAAGAACACGATACAACAGCAACTGTAGTGTTTCTCAGTTTGTTGTGTTTCCTTCACGTTGCAGTGCTGTGATCTGTCTGGGCCACTCTAGTAGTTGTACATTGTGCGAGTAAAAGGAGAAATAAAGCCCTAACTCCACTAACCAACCGCTGCTCTCCTCTTCAGTATCCAGCCAATGGCTTCAGAGTCAACCTGTCCAGCAGCCAACCGGCTGTCACCAACGTCAACACTGTTCCCAATGAGTCAGACGCTCAGGTGAGCCTAAAACAACACCGCCTTCTCTAACTGATGTTTGCTGTGTTTGCTTTTATATTCTGATTATTCATCAGTTTAATTAACATGAATAAACCACGGGGAATAGCAGAAACCAATTTCAGCTGAAACTAGTTTGAATGCTTTCAAATGGGTATTTAAGTGCCAGGCAGAACATCCATTATGGAAAATATGTCTGGCCCGCCAGCTGTTTCGCAACTCAGATAATCCAACTGCCTGCTGCTCCAAACAGAACGGTGCCAGACTCTCTTGAAGCTCATAACAAAACTTACCACACACACAGTGAAGGGCTCTCTTACATCCTGACTAATAGCGCACACACACACACACACACACACACACACACACACACACACACACACACACACACAATATTGTATTTCCCATGCATTATTCTAGACTCGGCACATCACAACATCTCCTGTAACACGACACCATAATCTACCAGGGCAGTAGAGTCAGAGCAGGCTATCCATAGCCAGTGACCTGCATGTGTGGTATGTAGGTAACCAAAGGTCAATTTACACTAAGTGTTGTCAGATTATACAGCAATGCAAAGTGCATTTTTTTTGTCTGGGAAAAGTATGTAACTTAAATTATCTCTGCACAAGTTACCAATGCGTCCAGCTTCTTGTCTAAATGCCTTGTGTTACCTCAGGGTTGGCCAAACAGCCTTTTAAACACGTAGCAAATGGCCTGTCAGCAGCAGCTCTTATCTCTTTGTCAGCGCCAGCCTTACCCTCGGGTTTAAGTGGTTTGCCAGATTAATCCTGATTGAGCGCGTCACTTTCTGTCTGCCTGCACTCTCAGGTCGGGGATAATCAGGAGGAGAGTGTGAGGCTCAGGGAGGCGACCAAGCGTCTGTACGCGCAGCTGAAGGAGATGGAGAAGAGGCATCGGGAGGAGAGGGAGAGACTGCAGGTCTGTCTCACAAGACGAGTAACATGACACGCCTTCCTGTCTGCGGCTATGACTCACTCCTCTGCTGCTGCCTTGTTCCTTTAATCGCCCTCATTATCTGTCTTATCTGTGGATTTCATCCCTCATCCTGTGATCCCCACTGCTTGGGTCTTTGCTCTACAGCACATTCATCTGTCAGGTCATGTAGGGACACTTCCCACAGACTAACCACAGGCTGATCTGTCGAGCACTAACCCTCCTTTACAGTTAGTGGCAACAACACAATTATATTAACACAACAGGCAGAGACGTGGAACCATTTGCAGAGTTTCAACCCTAACGTGTCATTTTATTCAGCTGTATTGCAAGTCATCAGCAAATAAGTTTGGGTTGTGATTCAGAAAAGATCGGAGCAAATATACAACAATGTAAGAAATACCACTTTCAATTACACAAACCAGCTCTATACAAAATATTGTACTCCCAAAGTTAACTACTGGGATCAGGGAAACCCACTAAGTTGCTATCTGAAAACACGAGCAGTCAGACAATCAGAGGTTTTAAACTAACTCAACTGAATTGATAGACTTCCCTGGATTAACTTTCATCACTGTTGTGCAAATAGGGATAATAAAGACTAAGGAGGATCTTGTTTATCAAAACATTGCCTTGCATATAGCAAAAGAAAATGCAAGTATTTATTTGGAGCCTAAGAGTGTGCAGACCTCCTTTGTGCCCTGCTGTTAAGTATTTTTTTACTTACACCTGAGTATTTTTGCCTGGATGTGCGCACAGTTGGTCCCTCTTTAAATAGGGATTATGGCCGCACTCATTTTTGGTTTAACTTCCAAATAAAGTGGTTTAGATAATCTGGGTATTTGTAGGCTAGCCCCAAACAACTACAATGTGACAGAGGTCTAATCAACCAGAGTAATTGAAAACACTCATTGTTTGTGTGTGCAGAGCCTTCAATATGGTATCCACCACTACTTAATTACAGGAAAACCCAAACAAGGTCTTACTCTGTGGCTCTCCTGACAGGCTGAGTCGCACGAGCATGGTGTTCGTCTGGCCGAGCAGTCTGAGCAGCTGCAGACGGCGGAGAAGCAGTCGGAGGAGAGGGGTCAGCAGGTGGAGGAGCTGCAGAGGCTGCTGGGAAGCATGGCGATTGAGAGCCGCAACCTCAAAGACAAGATGGCGGCTGGGGAGGCAGAGCTGCTGCAGCTCAAAGCAGACAAGGAGGCAGGGGAGGAGAGTGAGCAGAGGTGAGAAGAGAAACAAAGTGATGAGACAAAGTACAATCATTGGTACAAATAAGGGAAAACTCTGTATACTGTATACAATAATGTTATGTTTCACTGTTTGATGCCCTGAATTCATCCTCATTATACATCTTCTAACGTGAGACAGTATATCTCCAAATATAATTTTGAAATGGATTACTTGCTTCCCAGGGTGTAAAATACAAATCATGGCATCTAACATGACCTCCGCTAGTCAAAAGAATGTGTTCAGTAGTTTTGTTAATGTATGGCTTTGTACTTCATCCATTTGCTGTTAGTTTGACAGAGTTTCCTCACATATTTGTGTGTTTGCAGGTGTGAGGAGCTGGAGAAGGACGTGGCCATTCTGAAGGAAAAGATCCATCACCTTGACGACATGTTAAAGAGTCAGCAGAGGAAAGTCCGCCACATGATCGAACAGGTATTTATGCACACAAACAGGTTGACTAGCAGTGCAAGGTGCACACAGACACACACACACACACACACATAATGAGCTCTCCAGTGCCCACAACGGCGCAGGAAGCCATTAACAAGGAAATTAGATTTTGAGGAGGTGGACACATAAAGCGTAATTGATGTGCAGGAGTGAAGTCGAGAAGAAACGTGTGGTGAAAACAAAAAACGCACTCGTCATGAATAAGTGATGCCGCGTCTGCTCCTGTAGGAAAAGTGTTTCTCCTGAGCACATCTCATTGTTTTTTTGTGTTTGTTTGTTCGCTCTGTGATACAGCTGCAGAACTCCAGGACTGTCCTCCAAGAGAGAGAGCGATTCATCGGGGATCTGGAGGAGAGGGTGGCTATCCTGGAGGCTGAGGTCAGGAGCCTCGTAGTTAGAATCTGAATTCGTTTTGATATAGTACATAATGTGTGTTTTTAGTTGTCCTTTCTTCGCTAAAGCTTCAACACTTTTTCCAACCAAGTAAAAGCCGAAAAGTTGTGCTGCATGTGAAACATTCATGGTACTCCTCTGTGACGGCAATGGTGCGTCTTTGCACACAATGTAACGTCTTTAACCCCTTTCCGTCTGCAGAACAGAGAAATGCATGACCACTTGGAGTACTTCCTGGCAGGCCAGGAGCCTCCGCCCCCGACATCCACTGAGAAGAAGCCAGAGGTTGTTTACAGGTAAGCTGCTTGTACATTAAGAACATTAAGAGCGTCTTGTCTGCCAGTCATACTAAACTCAAATGTCCACATAAACCTCAAAACATTTATTTTCCCTGTTCTGTGCAGTAAAACAATCATACCAACGACACACACCAACAAGGCCCTCCCGTTCATCAAAGTCATCGAGATCAAGTCCTGAACGGAGCGTCAACCAAAGCAATGACCAGATGGAAAATACAGTGTAAATATATATTTAACCACCCACCGGTATGTAAATGTAGATATCCAGTGAGTTTTAAAAAGCTGGTTTAACAGACCTCATGGTGACAAAGTACATTGGTCCTTTGGTTAGTACCTCCATAGTTACTCTTGAGGCTGCTCTGCATACATTTACTGCATCCCTTCGGTGTCAAACAGAATCTAAAAAAGGAAAGAAGAATTCAAACTAGGTTCCAATGGTAGGAGGAATCCTTAAAAGATACAAGGAAGGAGCTGTGCAATGCAAAGAGTTTTACCGGACTTCGTACATGATATACAAAGACACAAATCTGTGCAGCATGTGCTTTGTCAGCAAGTCGTAGCGATGCAGTGGCAGTAGCGAGAGTTCAGTGAAGTTCTCTGTGTTTATTTTTATCCACCTCCACTTCTTTCCCATGCAGAAATAAGATGTAAAAGGTGGGTCGAGATTAAAAACAGCCCTGTTATTTATTTTTGAATGTCCCTGTTAGACACACATTGGGACAAATGTACAAATAATCCACTGTGTTGAGTGTTTCCAGCACTTCTTCGTCCTACAGCCTCTTGACCTATTGACCTGTCTGAAGCAGCCGCAGGGTTCAGGGTCAGATTCCTCAGTGCTTCGCACCACATTGCCAATGGCAGGCATGCAGTTGGCAATGTCATCGTTAAAATATGGGTCATGTTTAATTTAAATATATTTCTCTGTACAAATACAATTACAGTGATAATGCTATTTTATATATTAGAATGTAGACCTTTTTCTTTTTAGCTATGCTGATACATGCTTATTTGAGGCTACCTGTAGAGATAGAGGCGAGCTGATAGCAAGATTTATTTTCTTATGTATGCTGCCAAGTGTTGCCTCAATACCCTTATTACATATCCTGTCTATTTGTGCTATAATATTGCATATTTAATAACAACACCGGTTCAAACTTACTGACATCGTTATACATTGTTTGTATGGCTGTTTTTCTGTAAAATACTTGGACTCGAGGATGTACATTTTTATAAACTACCCATTTACTGTGAACACTGTAGATAGATACATTGAAGTTCAGTCTGTTATTTCAATAGAATGAAACACCTGGTTTATCTGACTTATTTGTTGTATCTCTGTTGTTGCATCTTTACTATGTAACCTTGTACTGACACCTAGTGGAGATATTAAAGACACTGAAAATGAAGAAGCGGGTTGCAAAGCTTTTATCTCAAACCACGAAAGAGTTCAACCACACATAAATACAAATCACACAATATCAATGAAATAAGTTATGATGGTCCGTATAAATATCTTACATCTGTACAAACACAGTGAATCAAAACACTGAAATTTACATTTGGACTTGGGAAAAACAAATCCAGGTGACTTGCCATTAACTTTGCTGTTTTAAAAAAATGACAATGCAAACCTTGCCATGTGGGCTACAATCATATTTGTCCTCTGGACATGTTCATTAGTTCCAAAATACAAACTAAGGCCAACTTTATGTTCTCCAGCAGGCTGTTGCAGCCGTTTGTCCACACAAACATTTTTGCGACAGTCAGCTGTAGCAGCGATCTCTCACAGGGTGCTCTCCAAGGTGTTGTAGTTGTCTTTGAAACTTTTGAGCTCCAGAAAGTGTTTGGGCCTCTTGCTGCGCTGGCCAGTGGAGGGCAGGTAGGTGACCTGGATGGTGGAGGGAGAGCTCCGGACAGGAGAGCCCGTCAGGTCCTTGGCTGCGGACTGATGGTGCTGGTCCAGGCTGGTGGTGCTGGAATAGGCTTTCACCCTGAGGGAGGGCAGAAGGAAAGGGGGGTTACTAATATATAATAATACTAGTACACATAATAACATTCATGGATATCTAATGAAATAGCAGTGTAAGTAGTAGTAGAAACGATTACATGTGAAAGCATGCACTAGCTCCAACAATGTTTCAAGTCTGGACCAGTGGAGCAGCACTTACACATCAGCCAGTTCGTTGAGAGCTTGCTGGTATTCGAGAAACTCAGCTTCCCCAAACACCTGAAAGAAACGGTTAAAGTCAAATCAGTAACATGCTGCAACATAACTGTTAAAACCCATTATATTCATATTTTCTTTTCATCACCCATCAGTCACACACAAAAAACACTCGTAAGCACCCCAGTCCCATGGCGAGCGCTGTCGTAGCCTTCGAGTAAACGGTCAATGAGCGGGCTGCGGCTGCTCTTGATCAGAGAGTGGGAGTTGCGCAACTCCAGCAGCCAGTTCCTGAAGTTGCGTCCAGTGAACGCACTGGGACATCGGCTTATCTCCTGCAGAGGAATCTCTGAGGTCCAAACAGGAAGGAACCACAAGTGAAGGTTAGAAAAGATGAAACTTCAATACTTCCCATGGGAAGGTTGGGTCACTAGAAAAAACATGATTTGGTATTTGAGTATAATACATAAATACAAAAACTAATGACATAAGAAATCCATGTTTGAACTGCTGCTCCTCCTTGAGAGGTAATTGTTGAAGTGATTTTGAGAGAGAATAACTGTAATGTGTGTGAGAATAATAGACTCAGTTTATGTGATGAGATGATGATAAGAACAAAGCATGCACCTGCAAAATCAGTGAGTCCAAGCATCACGTTTAATTTCTCACCTGAGTCACGGATGGCATCCAGAGCTTTCATTCTGTACAGGTAGTTGTAGCAACCTGTGAAATACAAACATAATACAAATACATCATAAAATACACATTTTTGATACATACATGCACTTCAGGTGTGTGACCAGATGAGCTGAATAAGGTGACTGACTGATTTGTGATTCCTGCTTCAGCCTGTCGTCTTCCTCTGATAGGAGACGAGGTTCGAAGCGGATCTCGTTGACCTTGGACAGCCTGGAGTCAATCTCCTCCCTCAGACCCTAAATCAATTCACGAAGAAAATACACAGACATGTGAACTCCCGCTCCAACGGCAGCTACTGCATACAGTAGTCAACTATTATTTGGCAACACAAGAGGTAATCAAACGTATAAAAGTGGAGATCCACTTTACCTTTGGTGCGTTGTGGCCAATGGGTGCATGGGGTCCTCTGCGGGATCTCATTGCGAAACGCATGATTTGCCTTTTGACGAAGATGAACAGCAGCACGAACACCTGCACACAAGACCAGACGTGACGGGACAGGGTTTTAACGGCGGCATCATCACATGAGTACATATCAGCCAGCAACTAAAACAGAAACGTAGCGTCACGTACCAAGCTTCCATAGGCCATAACCAGAACAACATTAACCCCTGACAATGATTCTGCCATGTTGTCTGTCCGTGTGTACGTTACAGTTTATCCACAGGTCGGTTACGTTAGCTAACCTAGCGAACAAGGAACCTGTCGTTCAACGTTATGTTACTAACATTAGCTTGGTAGCTAACAGTCGGTTGTCCATCTTGAAAAGAATGGCCACTACTGCACATACGAGAAATTGTTTATCAGCTTGGAAAATATGTTTTTACAAAAAAAAACAACTATGCAGCAACAGTGCTGATACTCATCTATGTGTTGAGCGGCATCATGCATGAAGTAAGAAGTGTAACGTTCGCTTGTGCTAGCTGGGGAGCAGTGCGACAGCGACTACTGATTTGCGACTCTTCAAATTACCGTAATAACTGTGTAAGGCGGACCAGTCAGGTCAAACAACCTACACATAGTTTAATTAACATTTCTTACAAGATTTTTAAAAAGTGTTGTTCTTTTTTTAGCCCCAAGATGTCACAGGACCCTAAAACCTACTGCTATCTGTTTTGTATTGTACGTTGTGTACCATGTTTCTTTTTGTACAAATTACAATGTTTGATTACAAACACTAAAGATAATTTTGCATTATGGTTTTTTCATATATTAGTGGCCAAACTGTTGTCATTAAAACAAGCCCCTTACAACAATATAACTGCACTTTCTACTGGATTATATATATATATATATATATATATATATATATATTACATTATTATAATAGTATTACTCGTCGTAGTTGTAGTAGAAGTAGTAACAAATCAAAAACTATTTTATCTACAATTATTTTGTTTATATTACTTATTTTCTTGTATTGTATACTACAATATTACATATTGTTGTATCATTATAGCATAGTGAGTGTATATAAATAACACATTGCATATACTGAACCCATATACTTAATTCTATGTATATTGTATTAATTATTCATGCTTGTACCTATACATTTATTTATGTAGCACACAAAGCATGACTACAATAAGCCTCAATAAGGATTTCAGAGTTGCTCAATTATTTGCACAATTCATTAGTAAAGTATTTTGAGAAGTTACTGTTATGTACTGTGTATTATGTATTGTCTGCAGCTTTTGATTGTCATTTCTGTGCTTTCTTCTATGCATTTTATTGTCCCTATTATATATTGTTTTTCATCTGTTTTCATACCTTCTTACCTTTCTCTTGTGCTGCTCTTGCATGTGAAACCTGAGTCTTTCTGAATCTTTTCAATGAGTTCATACTGTCAAGTTCATGGCTCCCACTGAAATGTTTTACATATAATTCGTATTAGATAAAATGCAATCTCTCACACGCCTCATCTCTCAGTTTGCCAAAATGCATTATCTGTGTTGTGCATCCATGCCACTGACATGTCCTAACTCCGCTGATAATATTAAACTAGTGTGTGATCACATGTTGTGGGTCCAGTTTCCGCGAAGCGCCCTACAGACCACGTGACGTAGCTCTCCGTGGTGTCAGAGTGGAAAAGAAACAGGTAAATTCAGTCTCTCGCTTATTGTGCGAGCGAGTCGGTTCGCTATATTGCCCCAACTTAGTTGTATCAACTTGGGGTTCGGGAATTATATCCTGTCCTAAATCCGACTAGAAGGTCGACAACGAGACCACTTGTCGGCCGGTTGTGTAGCAGTGTCTAATATTGAGTCGGGTTTCTGGTCAGTATCGCCTGTTATTTATTTTCATTTTAGCGGCCTGTAGGCCTGCCTTTAGCCTCGGTCTACGTTGAGAGCCTGGCCATCAGAGATGCAGTGGCGTTAGAATGCTGTAGAGTGGTGGTGTAGTTTGTGAAGCGGCTACTTTGCTAACATAGCTAACCGGCCAACGTTGCCTACCTGTGCGAAACGACGGTAGTTAGTTAAATTAGCATGGCTAACGTTCGTTAGCGGACAGCTAGTGGTAACCGAGTGGCACGGGCGTCTTTGGTTTGGTCGAACATTACAGCTTCACTGCTAGCCTGTAGCTGATTAGCTCATTAACTTGTGGCTATCGAGCTAAGTCAGCTAACGCTAACAACTAAGCGTTGTATAGTCAATTCTCGACACTCTGTTAGCTGGTTAGCTAGCGTCTGTTAGAATTAGCCTCGTTGTCACCATGAGGTGAAGCCGTGTGAAGCGGAAGCCTACCTAGACTTCAGAGCTGGATGATTTCCCCTCAAGTATTAGCGAGTTGGCTAGCATTTTGGCCATGTGGCTGGCAAAATGGAATTGGATATGTTGGACGGGCCCCGGCTTTAGGCTAGTGTGTGGGCTAACGTTAGTACAAACAGGGTTTTACGTAACGTATGCGAGATTAAGCAGTCGCTGTCGATAGCAAGGTTAACAATTTGCTATCGAAAAAGATGCAGTCGGATGCGTGAACTGTTTGTATTTTGTCTCTCTCGTTTGGTGTTCATAGCGGGGTGGATCTATTTGTAATAGGTTTGTAATCGTATACTCGTGTTTCACAATATATAACGTTGGGTTGACTAAACACCACCGAGGCTATTTTGATATAGAAAGCGTTGCATAATGCTCTGGAGAGTTAAATACGCTAACGGTATGCACTTGTACGCCGTGACTGCATCAGCACCCAGTGTACCATGACTTTTGCTTCGCGGGTCAGACCCGCGGCTAGCTTCGGTTTTAGACATTGCCTTAGAAAGGGGCTGAAAACACCCTTTGTCAACGTCCAGGCGTCTCTGCGAACAAAGCTGATGCTGTCTTCTTGATAGCGCCGCTAGCTACCCCCCATTAGGCAATAAGCCACCAGGCAGTTTGAGGAAGTAGTATTCAAGTGCACTAGCCATGTACGTTATGACACAAATGGGTCATAGTCACAGGTCTGTAATTCCTCTCGTCTGTCTCTCCTCAGGTGTTATTCCTTTGTAAATACTGTTATTTGTATATACTGTAAATGATGACGTCCATGGGCGGGAACCGAGCCCGGGGCAGCTGGGAGCAGACACCGGGCCAGACACAGAGTCAGACACAGCACAAGCAGAGGCCTCAGGTACCCTCACTCTCACCACCTGTCTCACTGCCCAGATGCACAGTGATGTGCACCAGGGTTGAGTATAGGCAAACCAATTTATAGACACAGTTTCTACAAAGCTAACGTTACATTAGTACTGACACCAAGAATTGAGACGGTATTATTCAATATAACTTCAAATACAAAAAGCATAGTTCAACATAATATGCTGTCTAAGAGGTTGTGAAAAACAATACCAGTTAAAACCACATGACGTTGTCTTTTGATGAGATTCATAGCAAAGAATGTATTACAGGATAATCAATACCCGTTGACACCATATTTTCACTGAACATTTCCTTCAGTATATTCATATTTTTGTCTGCCACCTGTGAAATCTTTAATTTAGGAAAGGATTTAAAAATATTTACAATATATTATTTCTTAATATAAGGACAACTTGTATGCCATGGTGGCAGGTGACTTGGAATGTTTACCTACCACAGCCAACATTTACAGTGTTTTGGCAGGTGCTAAATTTATTCCCAGTGCTTTCTGTTAGACGCGAACATCTAGTATAGTATTTGTACACAAAAGTTGTTGAAGATTTTGTAAATGGATAAATAGGAGTTGTTCTTTCTGGTTTTACAAGAATGTAAATCTTGTGGTTCTGCTTGTTATAAATATTCGGTGTTCATTTCTTTTGGAATAGGCTACTGCAGAGCAGATCCGACTTGCGCAGATGATTTCAGACCACAATGATGCAGACTTTGAGGAGAAGGTCAAACAGGTGAGCAAATGCGCATCTTTTTGTCTGTTCTGTAGTATTCAAATAGTACTATTCTGTGTAAAATGTGTTGGTGTGATATTGATCGGAAAAAAAGGCTTGAACTGCGTCTTTTTTTATGGCACAAGCTCAGTTATGAGAAATGATGAAAAATGTAATTTCTGGCAATAAGATTTAGTAGTAATAGTACTAATAAAGAGAGACACAGTATTTGATGGAAGAGACCAGGTTGTGGTGGATGAATGTGTCAAATCACCAAATAGACTGGGGGTTGAGTCTTGCGAGAAGGCTATTTTTACACCAACATGACTTATTTGCAGTTTTCAGTTCAAGCTTTGGGCAACAAAACAACTTCTTTAGGTTCAGGAAAAATATACATGGCCTACAGTTGGCTGCATACAGTGTGCAATGTGTGCCAAGTTTGGTTGCAAATAGCATTGTTGGCTACAGACATCTGGGAGCTTGTCTCAGCCATGCTATATATAGTGTATAGTATATACACGCGGGTGTAAATAGCCACATTGGCTATTCCGCCCTCGTGCAAATAGAGTTTGCATCTGACACCTGGGTGCTAATAGCATCTGACAGAAAATCCACCCTGGATATCACCGGCTGCTCTTATTAAATGAGTCTTTGCAATTTCAGTTAGTAACCCTTTGTTATAGATACTTAAGTGACCAAGAGGCTCAATCCCTGCTGTTAGCAGGTGTACTGTTCTGTAGTTCAGTGTTCGGATGTATGTTGTTGTTTTTTTTAAAACATTTGGCACAAAGTGCCAGAAGTGTACGCCTGGAGTCACCTCTGTCTCTCATCATGACACTCCTTCTTTTGCAGCTGATTGACATCACAGGCAAGGACCAGGATGAATCGATGATCGCACTGCACGATAGCAACGGGGATGTCAACAGAGCCATTAACGTGTTGCTGGAGGGTAGCCCAGACACTGTGAGTATTGGCTTTGTGTGAGGGCTTAGGGCCGTAAGGGCCAGATCCTGGAGAGATCAGCGCTACGCTGGGTTAGATAACTATGATAGTGGACTTCAGTTTCCACTGTAAGAGTAGGGATCCTGTGAAGGTACAGCATTGTAAGAGCATGGACAGAGGCAGGTTTTCCTAGTTTAGACAAAGTACTATGTAAAGGTAAAAAATGCAAAAAAATATTCACCTTGAACACATTTTCTCTACTGCCCCTGTTGCTCAGTATGTCAACTCTGCATGCCCCTAGTGTATTGTTTTTACTGACCCATTAGGAAAAATGGACCCTTTAGCAAATGTATTACCGTCTCAATTACGTTATCTAACAAGAAGTAAAAGCAGTAATAGACTGATATTTTAATCTATGACCAGTTCTTGAAAAGAACAGTATGAGTTGGCCTTGCTTGCAACACAAGTGCACTAAGGACAAACTTGAAGGGGCCCTCATCATTGCATACAAGCTTTGATATACTCGTAGCTACGCGAACATTGGGTGGAAATTGAAAGCAGAAAGTGTGGAAATGTGTCTTGCCAGCACATTAATCAGACCTGATAAGGGGTTGTCAGCTACCTGCATTGTAAAGATACTGGCTCAGTGTAGAGACCTTAAAAGTAACTATTCCTCTTGTCAGTAATGTCCCAGAAAGCAATATTGAACTAGAGTTTTTAGTTTTTTACTTTGTGATTTTAAAATGGCTGCTGCCAATTCTGGCTGCATCTTTGACAAATGGTGAGAGAGACAACCAGAAACTATTTCTTAATAACCAGTTAGCTCACTAGCTGACCAGCCAATTGTCTCAAGTCAATGCGACACTCAACATCCAACCTGTTTGTTTATGAATACATTTCTTTTAGTTGTGATCATATTTTTGGTGGGTATGTTGCCCTGTTGTGACAGTGCTCTATAAAATACTTAATTTAACCTTCTCGTTTCCTCAGTGGTTGTTGTTTTTGGTCATCGTGACTCAGTACAAAGTCGGTGAGTCCAGCAGTGTAACGCTGTCTTTATTTCTTCCTAAGGACTCTTGGGAAATGGTGGGAAAGAAGAAAGGGGTGTCAGGCCAGAAGGAGACTAGCCAGGCAGAGATCGGAGAGGAAGGAAAAGAGAACCGGGAGAAAGGAGGAGAGAAAGATGTAGCACGTCGCCGAGGTGGAGCTCCACGCAGGGGCCGTGGTGCCAGCAGGGGCCGAGAGTGTAAGTGATTACCATTCTTTAACTATGGCTTCATTATATTATTTTGTTCTTTAAAATGAAACCGAACAAAGCACTGATGCAATCAAAATTGCAACAGGCACTCTACTATTACAACTCGAGATGATTTCCTCTCTCGACACTTTTCACTAATCAAAACAAACGCTGTTCTTGTGACCTGTTAATGGGCACACGAGAGCCCTGTAGGACTCCTAAATGTGTCTGCAATTTGTGCGTGACAGTTATTTGTCAAATAAGGCTGTATTTTAAAATCAGAAGTTCTCCAGTGTTTCAATAATGGAGGCTTTCAATGTGAAGAAGCGGTAAACATGTTTGGTTTGCTTCAACAGTAGCTCGTAATCTTGTCTCAACAGTTTCTTCTATTGGATTAAATTGAGATTAAAAATGTTGCTCATGTGCAAAAAAGTAATTTAAAGATGAAAATAGGGAGCCTTTTAAAAAATGGCAGTTTCTGACATCACATGTATGAAAGCATGTTAAACTAATACTAATTACATCACACTAACACTAAAACGTAATAAGTTTGTTTTTTATCTACGCTGCCTTCTTGACCAGGACCTTGTAGAAGAGATTTAAAATGTCAATGGGAGTATCCTGGATAAATAATGGTTAGATAAATTAAAATGATTAAGAGTAGTTTGACAGAACATCTTGGTTTGAAAGTTTATATGATTATTTTGACATTCTGTAGTGTCTAAATTTGAAGCGGTTCTCTCTCCAGTTCGTGGTCAGGAGAATGGCTTGGATGGAGCCAAGGCTGGAATAGCTGGAAGAGGTGCAGAGCGAGGCCGAAGGGGAAGAGGCAGAGGAAGAGGCACCATTGGTAAGTGGCTGAAAGAAATGTTTCCCATCAAAACGAGTCGGTATCTAGGGAGGGTTTTTACTTAAACCGACAGTATTTTTTTCCTGTGACATTAGTTGTCACGGTAAGAAACTGAAGTAACCTCTTATCTCCCCAGGAGTATCTGGGCGGCGAGGAGGCAGATTTTCGGCGCAGGGCATGGGGTAAGAGAACACCTGTGTTGCCTAAAACCAGAGGGCCCTTTGTTCCACTTTTACCTGTTGCCATGGTCACCAGAGAGCAGGACCCCGGCCTATTGTTTAGCCTTAATCCAAAGGAGGGAGAATATACATCAGCCAATGGGATTGAGCAGCGTGGGCAGAACAACTCTCATGATGTCTAATCATTTTATTTGGTGTGAAATTTTGATGGATCCACTCGAGAGGGTGTCTCTGCTCTCTGGCCCTAGACTGCAGCTGTGTGTGTGTGTGTGTGTGTGTGTGTGTGTGTGTGTGTGTGTGTGTGTGTGTGTGTGTGTGTGTGTGTGTGTGTGTGTGTGTGTGTGTGTGTGTGTGTGTGTGTGTGTGTGTGCGCAGTTAATGTTGCTTTTACTGGTATCTTGATCAGTAGGTGGCATAAAAGAAGAGGTACTTCTCAAATGAACAGTCAATCCAAATTTAGTTATTTAATGGTGAAAAATTGTAGCTGTCATGACAAAAGTCCTGCCTTTTGACTTTAAGCAGTTAGGTGGGAAGTTATAGATCTTACAATCTTCTTTTTATCTTGATCTGCTGAAGTAGCACATGTGATATGATGTGGCTTTCTCTAGTGCTGTCGACGGCTGAGTGGTTTCCTCCCATGAGAAGCCTGAATGTAATTTCCACTCTTGAATGTGTGCTACAAAGCTACAGTAATCATGCCTTAAATATATTTGAACACGGGTTCAGAAGGTAGAGGAAGACTTGAATGAAACTAAAGGTGTTTTGATTTAATTCGCAGATATTTGCTCAGGTGGTGCACTGCACACAATTGCTGTAACAAAACCTCACGTCTTTTAGGTTTCATCTGTATGCCCTGTGTTTCCATGATGCTGTGAAAATGTCAAACAATTTTAAGTGTATTTGTGAAGTGTGGACCCAGATATTGACTTGCATATCTCCAGGAACACTACAATATGCTTTGTTTCATATTGGTCATAATTGAGCTGAGTGCTGGGGCTTCGCACCTACAATTGCATGCAGTGCTAGCTGAGGTGTTTTCATGTTTCCTAACCTCCCACCTCATGCCACACAACAGTTCTGTGATTGCTTTTGCATCTTGCTGCTAGCAGACACAGTTCACCAGCGTTGCTTCAGTGTCACTTAAACACGGTGGCTTAAATGAAACGTGGCTTTAAAGGAAGGTGTCTTAAAGCAGATCCGGTCTTTGATCAGTTTATTACAGTGGATTGCATTTGTGTGTGTGTATCACTGGTACCTTGTGCTAGTACATTTGATATGCTACGGCAGCATGTACCATTCACCTCACGTACACATATTCTGCTTGAAAATGTTAGCATGCCCTGAATTACACTAAGTGAATACTGTGAGCTCACAAGGGAAACAAGTACCGCAATTCATTACTGAAGAATAAGCTGATCAAAAGGATTTGTTCTAAAGTTGGTGTAAAACTTAAATTACTAGGATGATGGGGTTGAAATTAATAAATGAATTCAATATAATCCACGAATGTTGGTTTTTAGCCAAATATAACCGATAATATATATTTTTTAATTCCATAGTAACAGTAGCTTGTAGATGCAGAAAACCTCAGGGTGCCAAGAATCTCAGACACATTCATTTTATTATTTAATGCAATACAGAAGATACTCTTATCTTTAAAGCTGCCCCAGTTTGAAAACACTGTTGAAGGAAGTCCATTGTGTTTTGCACAATATTAGTTTTGGATGTGTTGTCTGAAATATAATAAGTCTTAAGTATTGGCCCATTGTTGGTGAAACGGATCATGGTTTTAAAAACCGTATTGAATTGATCTTGAATCCTTCAGATTGTGGCACAAACAGTAATGTTGCATCCAGAGTGGCGTTGACCTGCAGCATGTAACACGGCTGCATATAATCAACCTCCTCCATTGCTGATGTTGCCTGGTGTAAAGGATGCATTCATTATATAGCCAGTTGTGTTCACTCGTACCACAGCATTGGTTGGCACATTTACAGCACTGCCTCTTTGGGTTAACTGTTAGCTGCCTTTGTATTTGAGTTCTGTGGTTGAGTGTGCAGAAAAGAAACTAAGGGAAGAGATAGGACTCCCAGTTTGTTACGTCTATAGAGGCCTCTCCAAATTAGCATGAATATAACTCTCCTGAAAATGGTTACAACTGTAGGACACAGCTACAAAGACTATAGTAAGTATGGTTTTGCTCCGGTGGAGACTGAGCTGTTTATCTGGATTTAGCCAGTTCAATTCAAAGCTAGTCAACGTTTATCACAAAGTGTGTTTGTCATCATTCAATTTTTACTAAAAGAGCAGTGAGATCAAATACGACTAGTTGACTAAAGATGGTGATTTCTTTTAATGGAGGAGATATTGAATGCGGACTGATGCATTCCCATCGGCATCCTGTGTGACTGTTCAGCAATAGCTTTGAGATGATGCGGCTGTGTGATGGGCATCATTGAAAGTCCTGAGATTGTTTTAGCCATTAACTGAATCGGTGGAAAGATTACTGCATTTACTCTTGCATAACTGCTGTCATCTAGCAATGGTTTTTGTGTTTGTGGCTGCATTGTGTAATCTTCTGATGAGTTGGGGTTTCTTGGACTGTGTATTTACCCACCACGACTAAAAGCACACTGGCTTGCCTTGCATTGGGGATTGACTGACAGGTGGCGTAGAGTGTTTGTTACACTACTGGCACAGGCAGATCAAAGGCATTTTGCTCACGCTGCTGCTCTGGATTGTGGTTTGAAAAACAAAAGCTTTATCTTCTACTTTTACTTTGTTGTGCTTCTTGTAATTGTTGCCATTATTTTCCCTCTAAAGCCAGATTGATAAGGGGCCCAGATATGATATTGCAGGAGGTGAGAGGTGAGTGCATCGCCTCTGGTGTGTCTGTTATTCTTGTTTTTCTGTAGGGAGACTTTTAAGTGACATAAAACAGGATGTTTAATATAAAATATTATCAAAACAAAAGTATTACTCTACATTCTATTAATAGTATATGAAATGACCTTCCTGAAATTTGATGTTAAATCTGCTCATGCAAAGCCATAAGTGCCCTCAGATTTGCACAGGAAATATCTTCGACAAATAATGAAAGCAGCTTAGCTTGACTCAAAAGAAAAGTCTTTTACATCATCATGTTGCTAGGTTGCGCCAGCTGTAATTTATCCCAGCATGCACGGATGTGTCAGATTAATGAAAGACATGCAGTACCAGGAAAAGAGTTGTTGAGAAACAACAAAAGCAGTATTTGGATGCTCACACGTCCTTATTTGCATGTCTTAACTGTAAAAACTCTCCAAGACAGTAATGGATTCACTTCAGCCTCTTATCATTTCCTCTTCCTGCTACAACCCCAGTCACTCCTTTTTCTGAAGTGTTTCTATTAGCTTAAAGTGTAATGACGATAAGAGCAGAGCTGGGGATTCAAACAGTACTCATAGTGCAATATTCATGCTCACTAGTGGTTTGAAGCGCTTAAGAATTGAACTGCTTCTGCTTGACATTTTCAAAACTTTGACCTGTAGAAGGTAAGTTAAAAATGGACCCCAGATTATTGTGTGTGGGCACCCAGTCATGACTGAAGTCTTCATTTGTTTTTTTTGTAGTGCTGACATTCCTTCAAATGTGGCCAGTACTTACTCGATTACTCAATTCTCAACTCGACCCACTTATTGCTTTCTTCCCCAGAACATTCAACCCTGCTGACTATGCGGAGCCAGCCCAGACAGAAGAAAGCTATGGAGGGGGCAGCACCTGGAACAACACAGGAAGCGCGGAGCTCGAGGAAGGAGCTAGTAAGTTAATTTATTCAGAAAGGTTTTCCCTCCAATAAGAGGGGGTTAATCTTATCAATGAAGCATCTGTTTACCATCCAAACCATTTTGATAATCATCAACATCCCAAAGATACTCCTGCTGTAAAGATGAGAGGAAGGTTCACTTGCTTTTAAAGGGCACTTGCTTTTTGAGGCTTTCTTCATCAACCATGCACACTGTTCAAAATCCGAGACACATCCCGCTTACATCTTAACATCCAGATCCCTGTGCGTCCAGTTGACTCAAGTATAATCATCTCTTTTCATTACATTCAACTTTGATCTCCTCACCTCTGTCTTTGTCTCTAGGGGTGGATTACGCTGCAGGAGAGGGAACAAATTATCCGCCCAAGTTTGACTCTGCTCCTGGTAAACCTTTTTTTCTGCTATTCTGTTTGAAACTCTTCTCTTATCTCTGTAGTATTGAACCGTTTTTCTTTGACTCACAGGAGCCTGGAGGTCTGCCACGGAGGAGTGGGGCACTGAGGACTGGAATGAGGATGTGAGTGTTTCTGAGCTTAACCTCATGGAACTGCGGTAGCTCTAGACGTTCTAACTTAATGTTATATTTAAAGACAAATCTGAACACTTTAGCAAAGTGTCACTGAAGGAAGACTGGATCCATCTATATCCTATGCTAATTATTACTATTTCACACAAATGTCTTGTTGGATGACATTAAGTCATGACGTGTTGGACATGCATAAATGGAAACTGCAATACTCTCGTTGGCGGAGACATGCAGCCGCAAATTCTGTGAACTTTTGTTCTTCCAACTAAAACTACCTCCATCCTCTACTCTCTCTTCCTTTTGCAGCTTTCAGAGACCAAGATATTCACAGCTTCCAGTGTGGCGTCCGTCCCTCTGCCTCAAGAGAATGTGACCATCACCAAAGGACAGAGGTGGGTCACTTGTGCACTTCATCAGCTCGACTCATGTTTTCCAGGAATGGGTCGAGAGAATAATTGCATTTGCTTGGTTTCACTGTTTACTTGGCTAAATGTCAAAAATATTTTCTGGGTTAAGCTTCTCAATTATGAAGATTTGCTATGTTTCCTTGTCTTTCACTATAGTGAACTGTATAATGGTTGGGGGAACAGTATTATGTCACCTTGGAAAATTATGATGGACATTTTTTGATTAATACACCAAGCGATTAGTTAAGAAAAGAATCTGCAGATTAATTCATGATTAGTAGTTGGATTTCCTAACTGATATTTGTACTTGTGGTATAAATAAAGGTTCAGTTGACACAGATCACATTTCAAATGTCTTCTTGAATATGAATATTTCTGTTTTGCTACAGGATTGACCTTGCAGTGCTCCTGGGGAAGACTCCCCCATCCTCCTCTTCAGAGACAGAAAACCCCCCCATGGAGGCCACCCAGCCCCCATCCTTGTCCCAGTCACTGGTTTTTAGCAACTCCAAGCAAGGAGTGCCGCTCTCCCAAACATCGTCCAGCACCCCTTACACCCAGCACAGCATGGTGAGACTCGCCATTTTTAAAGTTTATATCAACCACTTCCTAGCCACACAGGAAAGGGATAGGGCCATGTAGCACCAATTGTTTTTTATTGTTGTGATAACAGTGTCTTAATCTGCCAACATTGCAGGTCAGCATGCTGAGCAAGGGTTTCGGGGATGTGGGGGACCCTAAAGGAGCTAGCACAGGGACCACTGGTTCTCAATTCCTGGAGCAGTATAAAACAGCCCAGGCACTGGCCCAGCTGGCAGCCCAGCACTCCCAGACCGGACCACCGAACACAACCCCTTCATCCTGGGACACCAGTGCCGCCTCACTGGGACAGTACGGTGAGATAACATTCTACTCTAAATACTCTGATCTTCCCTCAATATCCCCCTGAGCATGTTACGGATCATTCCATAGATCCTTTTCTTTTTTCTTTTTTTAATGTAGGAATATCCAAACTGCTCTCAGGGTTTCTTTCCTAACTTTAATATTTTTTTTTCATTTTACAGATATGAAGACTCAGGCGGAGTCTGCGGTCCATACGCCCTTTACGAAGCGGCAGCCCTACCAGGCCGCCACCTCGTCCATGTTGGATGTTTTCCTGCAGGACAAAGGTCTGCCTCCTTCCTCCTCGTCTTCTTCCTTACCGCAACAAACAACATCCTCATCCCATGTGGTGCCGCCGCCTGCTTCCTCCCTTCCCAAAATGGCAGCAGTTTCATCACTAGGTCAGCAAATTTCCCCAAGTTCCTCAGACGCCCATGGTTCTAGTCCACTGCTGTTGCAGCAACACAAACTCAAACAGCAGAAGAAGAAGACTTCCATTTCATCAAAGGTAACAACTGAATAAAAAAAAAACAGCATATTTGAAATGTGATGATTGGACCTTTTTGTTTTTTTTAATGAATGAGAAGCTTAAGAAATTCTCCATGTAAACAAAAATGGCACATTTCATGGATGTGATGTGAAAATATACTCCTGGTTCTGGGATGGCAGAAAACATCCTTGAACAGTTTTGCCGAGTTTTATAACGCTCTTCATCTTCCTCAGATTCCTGCATTGGCGGTAGAGATGCCTGGCTCAGCAGACATCACAGGCCTCAATCTTCAGTTTGGAGCACTGCAGTTTGGGTCAGAACCAGTTCTACCAGACTACGAGTCCACCCCCGCCACCACAACACAAGCCAACCAGGTTCAGAACAGTCTCTACACTAGCCCCAGCAGGTTAGTGCATTCAACATTTTTTTTATTTTTTTTAAGAGATGTGTTCTCACAGTAAAATATGTTTTGCATGATTTATGCCATCTGTATTATGGCTGTAAATTAAGCAAGTATTTTTTTCTTACGCAGCATTTAAGTACTGGGGGGAGGGGTAATATTTGAGTGCATGTTCTAGTCCCTAAAAGTGCATAAAAACTTAAGTTGTGATTAGAATTGTTTGGGTCAGAATCACTAGTTGTTCTCTAAGAACACAATCTTGGCAATACCGTTGCAATCTGCAGTGAGTCAACTCCAGCTCTCTCCAACTCCAGTCAGATGGACCTGTACGATCAGAGAGCGTCCCAGACTCGCCGCTACCCTCCCTCAGCCTCTTCCTCCCCTCAGAAGGATATGCAGTCCAAGGTATGGCCAAAGATTCCCCCTTTTTCACTTCAACTGGGAAAACATTTGATTTGGTGTTGTTATAGTAGTTAGAGCAGTAGCTAGTGTGGACAATATGCCTAACCCGCACTTAGACCTTTTGAGCTCATTGCTAGTGTTGATTGAAAGGACTGTTTAATTCTCCTGGTGTAAATATCTAACGAAAAAGATTGTCTGGTTAAAGATATAAAGAGCTCCACACAAATTGCGTCAGTCGAACTCACAGGTCTTTATTAAAGTTCTTGTTTAATCTAAAATCCTGTCAAGAGCATTACCGGATATGGTTTTTATATATACCCTCATTGGTCCAGTTTAATTGTGGTCCGTGTAATACACTACTGGTGTCAAACCTGACCGGAAGTTAAAACGCTCTGCAAAGCAAACAAGCATCTTGGCTCGACTCTTTACAAAAGTCCCACACCCTTCAGCCTCTTAAAGGTATAATATGTAGTCTCATTGTCGATCGCTACTTGTAAACACAGAATGCAAACTTTGCCTCTCCTCTCTAGCTCAATGAGAGGGAGTGTAGAGGTGGTCGACCGATGAAGAGAGGGGCCAGTGTTAGGAGAACAAAGCTGTGAATCAGAAGAATAAAATGTTATTTTCTGATTGTTTTACGGTGGTTATGTTCTAAAAGCACTGAAAAAAACAGGTCCACACCTCACAAACTTGCAGGAAGGTCCCCAATTTTGATTAAATACAGCCGAAAGCAAGCTTTATCTTGCTGTGGGCTGTCTGCACTCTGTGCCCTGGTCTCCGCTCAGTCACAGACTGTCCCATATGGACAAGGGAAACGCATACACACTGAAGGACACAACAAAACACAGGGATGTAACAACCCATTTTACGCCGCTTTGTTTCAGACACTAAAGAGTGCCATGTGTTTGACCTGGGGATGAGAACGGGCTGCTTATTGGCTGGGGCCTAAATGCCTTCTTGGGGTCCAAATGCTCTGAGACCTAGAAATGTCCCAAACAACGCAGAATATGAGGAAATGCAGGTAGAGGGCTCGGTCTCTGCAGATACAGACACCGCCACACACTTCTAGTGGGTCATAAGCGATGATTGAGAGGGATTCTTTTTGTATCAGTCTATACTTAGAATTTTTAAGAAATCCTTGCTTATTATGCCTTTTGTAAGAATGGCCTGTTTCCATAGAAACCTCTGAGCTCACCTTCATTGTTGGTTTTACAGAATGGCTTCAGTTCAATGCAAACTGCACAATCTGTGGAAGGTAAGTGTCTATTTACATTTAATTTTTTTTTTGTTAACAGCATTTTTCCTGATCACTCTGGTTGGAATTTATTCCAGAAATGTCTCGTTTTCTAGCTGCAGCAGGCTCTGCAGTATCGGTCAAGCCGGGCTCAGATTCAGTCACGCCCGTCTCCAGCATGGGCTCTTTGGTTGACGGTGGCGCTGCCTCCTTGTTGTCTACATCCAATCAGATGTCCCACAGTGGTCTGGGGCACAGTGAAGACCTCCCGCCGAGCACTCTCCCCCCTCCTCAACACAACAAGTGAGATGCTGCTAAATGAACATGCATGATAGAATAGGAAGTTAACCCGTATCTTAAGTTATGACCTCTAGACAGAGTCCTCCAGTTGGGTAACCCGCAAAAAATAAAATCTATAAATTTGAGTGCCTGGGATAAAAATGAACTGAATGCGGGTCATTGAATGCAGTCATTGAGAACAAAATGTTTAGTCCTTTTAGAAGTTCACTTCAACCAAAGCACACCTGCATGCAAGGCCCTCATTTTGTCGGTTAACGAGGGTCTGCTATCTTTCAGGAAAAGAAATTGTCATCCCTAGCCTCAAGGTTGTTTTGTATTGTGAAAGCCTGGCACTGATTGTGCTTGCCATCAAGCACAGCCAGTGAAGGAGACTTCTCCTTGGCTGGATTTGTGATTTAAGAACAGAGAGCCCAGTTTAAACCAGGTACTGTGTTTAATCATGGGTCAGGCTGCAGGACTTGTATAAACGGATGAGGATGGGTCCAGTTTTGACTTGGCGATAATTGCTGGTAATGGGTCTCTTCCTGTACTGCGTGTGGGCGGGTTCAGGTTTGCAGAACTGGACCCGTGCAGGACTCTGCCTCTGGGGCAACCCAAGTACCAGTAAATGTGATGTAATTCGGAGATAGTTGAGACGTGCTCTGAATCTTCCCGTATTTTTACAGCTCTCACCCATCACAACAGAACAGCCACCTTCCATCTTCAGTCCGGACATCCAACTCAAGCCTTCTGGTAAGCTGGTTATATGTATATTCCTGTATTTATACCAGAACCTGTCATGTGGATAAAGCATAATGTCTTCTGCTTTTTTTTTAATGACCCTTGAAGCAGATTCAATGTTATTTTAACCAGACAGAAACCATGAGCTGTGTGTACATGCTTATGCGGGACAGTGCATCTTTATCCATCTCTGAGCCTTTTTAAAGCTGCATTTCCTGTGATGGCAGATGGACACATTAGATGTCCATTCACTCTAATGGAAATGTAATCTCATCAATCCTAACCGCATCTTTCTGTCTTCTTCCTTTTGTCTCTACAGCATCCCAGCTTAGACGGTGACTCAAGCCTCCACTCCTCCTCCTTCCCTTCCTCAGTGTCAGCCGTACCGTCATCAGTTGCCTCCTCATCCTTGGCGGCTGCTGTGCAGGTGTCACTAGGGGCCCCTCAGGCCTCCTCTATGGGCCATGCCACAGTTTCAGCCCCCTCCGGCCTCGGCCATGTCAGCAGTCATGCCATGGGCCTCAACACGGCCTCCATGTGTGTCCCAGCTGCTGCTGCTGCTGCTGCTGCAGCAGCCGCCGCTGCTTCACTCGCCGCAGCCGCCTCGGTCATTCCTTCTTCCGCATCCTCACGCAGCTCTGTGGCATCCTCAGGTTAGATATAAACATGAAAAATACACCTTGTGTTTAGTGGTGTAACTGTCGATCAGTGATCCTTACGGTTCCCCCCCTCACGATTCGGCAAGCGCATGAACCATGCATTAAACGTTAACCATGACGGTTTGAAATAGTTTTACTGACGATCATTATCCACCAATATTCAGTAAAATATGCGATCAGGACATCGGCATTCATGCTTTTCTAGTCGCCGATTTCTGATAATGTTGCATTGTAAACGACTAATCCGTGTTTAAATTGACAGAGAGCTAGTTAACGATAATGACACCGCTAATGGCCAAGGAAAGAAAGTTCTGTAAATTATAACGGTATCATGATGTGTTCACATGTAATCCCGTAAAATGTAGTGTTGGTGAAGGAGATGTTTCACAACAGCATAAATGGATATTGGAGAGGGATTTATGACCCGTTTACACTAGCTCTAAGCAGCTTATAATACATCATTAATACTAATATTGACATGTTTTATTTTTAATCCATATCTGTTGCCTAATCATTTGAATTGTGTTTTTATGAAGAAAACACTAGCAAAGTAAAAGTACAACATTTAGAATTTTTGGTGGTTTACACTGACTTCAGAGCAATTGAAATTATGTTTTGGACATTGCAAAAATTAATATATAAAATATTTATATCTGTTCTAATGAGACTAGATATCGTCTTAGATTTTGTATATGGTAATATGGCAAAAGTGTCATCACTTTACTGTAACGCAGCATTTCAAAATGGTAAAAGACATCATTTTTTTAACTTACCAGATTGCTCTAGCTGTTCTATTATTTGTTGTGGTTAATTTTGATCAAGTTAAAAAAAGGTGAGGCCAGAGGTTTGTTTGTGACGTTGAATAGAAGAATTGGTAAAGGAATGCCGTAGTCACCATGTCGAGTTAGAAATGAGCCTGAACAGCAGTAAATCGAGTGAGAGCCCCCCTATCGCCCACTTAAAGCTGAAAGATCGGCATTTATAAAATATACGGCGTGCTACGTTATTATCCTTATTGGCTCTGTGACTGATTCTCGCCGTCATTTTAACGAGCTGAAAGACCTTCACTTTGATTCAACAAATGGCATATTGTGTCACTTTCTACACATTTAAACAGTTGAGTGAATCCCCCCGGACCCCACTAGCTGGCTACTCCATGCCCTTTTGGAAAGCCCTGCCAGTTTAAGCAACAGTTAATAGATTTGTAGTATTGGCTTGTTTGGCAAAATTAATGCAATTGTTATGTTTGACTTACAGGGAAAGCACCTCCAAACCTGCCACCTGGAGTGCCCCCTCTACTGCCCAACCCATACATCATGGCCCCTGGACTACTGCACGCCTACCCTGTAAGTTCCTGCCAGCATCAAGTCCGTCTTTGTACGATCTAAACTGTACTTGTTTGGAGTTTTTGTTACATAATTTCTGTAGTTGCACGGTTTTCTGACACGCGCTTCGTTCAGCCCCAGGTGTACGGCTATGATGACCTCCAGATGCTGCAAACAAGAATACCGCTGGTGAGTTTTGTTTTATGATGAGTCGTAAACTCCTGCAATAGAAACACTATGCACAAGTCGTACTTTATTGCTTCATGTCTATTATTTCTGTTTTATAAAATAAAAAATTCTCTCCAGGATTATTACAGCATCCCCTTTGCAACTCCCACAACGGCACTGACTGGCAGAGACGGCAGCCTGACAAGCAACCCGTACTCTGGTGAGCATACTAACAATTGCGTTGAGCTTACTTTGTCTCTTCAGCAGTTAGCTGCATGTTGAAGAAGCTTAATATGCTTAACTTATGAACAGTGGAACTTTTATGATTATCCTCACAATAAACTTAAAGGGGCTTTTTTTTGGGTTGGTGGAAAGTGAGCCTGGCAGGTTGACGGCGTACATGTCTGCAGTCACACATGGGTTCTAACTTCCCACTCTGTCCTGTCGTCCTCTGTTGCACATATTCGCAGGTGACTTATCAAAGTTTGGTCGAGGCGATGCATCCTCCCCGTCTCCAGCCACCACATTAGCTCAGACACAACAGAACCAGACCCAGACGCATCACACCACACAGCAGCCCTTCCTCAATCCCGCACTGCCGCCTGGCTACAGCTACACGAGCCTCCCATACTACACTGGCATGCCAGGCCTCCCCAATACCTTCCAGTACGGACCTGCTGTGTTTCCGGTAAGATAACTTCTCCACAAGCCGGCTAACTTGTTGGCTTGCATTACATTCTTGCTCCCACCCTGAGTTTTTTTTTTTTTTTTTTTTTAAAGTATTGTATTGTATTGTCCCTTTGACTTTTCCTCTGGTGGCCCCCTCAAGACAAACTTTGGTTACGGCTTGCTGACATGACTACACCTGCCATGGTTTTGTCTCTGTCCAGGTGGCTCCTACCTCGTCAAAGCAGCACGGTGTGAACGTCGGCGTCAATGCATCAGCCACACCCTTCCAGCAGGCTAGTGGCTATGGTTCCCATGGATACAGCACTGGTGAGGCGCTAAACGCTATTGAAGCTGCAGTTGTTTTGTTTTTTTAGAAGGGTCATGCAGGTCCTGCTCTATATGCCTGCATACCAATAACTATGTGCTGTTTCTCACGATGAGCCCATTGATTTCTCATTGGCGTGGAGTGCATATTTCATTTGCGCTCTGCAGCGTCTACAAGCATAAACATGATGCTTGTGTAAAGACTTCTGTTACGCTCGTGTTGCCAACGGTTCATAACACATTGTTGAATGCTGATTCTCACTTGAACTGTGGACCTCAAAGTTAAATCTGAATGTTTTTAGATTGTGTATGATGAATATTGAGGTTCTATTGTGTCCGATTATTGGAAATGCATCTGCACCGTGTGCCCAGTTTTCATTGCCCGTACACACAAGAAAACATGTCTCAATAATGGAGCTGTTTTAAGATGGCAAGAATTTGTCTTGCCACTTCTGGTTTCTTGTGATGAAATGTATAGGACTGTCATTCTACTGGATGGGAAAGGGGAAGATGGGCTTGAACAGCGGCTCCTGGCTTCATCAGTTTATTTAACAGAGGGGTTAGATTATCGTTCTGCTGTCTTCCATAGCTTGCTCTGCTATGGGGTTTGCACCAAGGCTTCACCTTCCACCACATCTCCTCCACACACATTCATCCTTAACATGGATCACCCACCAATATCTCTTAAAATGACTCCTTGTAGCCCATTTTTTTCCCCAGCAGTTTAATTCCTTCACAGTTGCCTTCCTGCTATCTACTCTTATTTTTCAGTGATGCTGTTTTTTTAATTTTCATGCTTTGATACATCACATCAATATCCATCTTTGGTCACATGTGCAGCACCTATTCGTTCTAAGCTTCACCATCTGCTGCTTTCTGCCATCACCCAACTCAAGCTCCCCCTCCCCCTCCTCCCCTCCCACACACACAACCTGCCTGCCCCCTCACTTCCCCCACCTCCTCCCCACAGACCTGGGTCAAATAGTATTTGCAAATGATGTTAGCGTTGTTTCTGATCTGCTTGTTGTAACCGGATTGACCGGTTTTGCCACAAAGGACAATACATTTGGTGTTTTAGTTCAGATACTTGCAGTAAAGTATTTGGATGTCAGTATAATGTGTTTTGCTAGAGGACACTATCTGTATTGTCACAATTTGGTAAAACCTGTCCATGTGGTACACTGTTTCAGACCAACGCTATGAATTGTTTGTGAATGCCACTTGAGGCAGGTCTGTTTCCCCTGCCTGGTGTGTCTAACGCTGTGGGCTGCGGCTGTGTGTCTGACTGTTGCAGGCTATGAGGATGTGGGCCAGGCTTCAGTGAGTGGGGATTTCTGTAAGGGCGGATACGGCACTGCCGTGGCCGCCGCTGCTTCTGCACAAAACAAGCCAGCCAGCTCTGTCACCGGGCCGGGAGTCGGTGAGTGCCGCCACCTGCCAAAATATAGAAGAAAAGAAAAAAACCCTGTCCCTCCCGTCTTCCTCCTTGTGTCACCAGCCATCCTTCTCCCACTCTTTGCTCTGGTTCCTTTGCCTCATCGCTGATGAGCTGCGCCTGTGGGAAGACCCGTCGCACTACATCCGCTTTTAGACCGTCCAATGCCGCCTGCCTCCCTTACTAGCCTCGTCTGCCATTCTGTCTGTTTAGTGTTCTCTTCCAGAGCGACTCATCATCAATCCAAATGTTCTTTTTATATTCTTGACATTTATGCTACGTAATTATTAGATTTAGAGTCAAAAATGTGGCCGGTCACAAGGGCTGTGGCTGCAATATACTGATGAGTTGCTCTGGTTGATGCCGTCCCATTGTCCCCTCTGTGTTGCTAGTGCTTCACTCATGCTGGCATGTCCATCTCCAGAGTATTGAGTTCACTGTCCTGTAGGTTACAATCCAAGAGAGAGGGGGTGTGTGTGTGTGTGTGTGTGTGTGTGTGTGTGTGTGTGTGTGTGTGTGTGTGTGTGTGTGTGTGTGTGTGTGTGTGTGTGTGTGTGTGTGTGTGTGTGTGTGTGTGTGTGTGTGTGTGTGTGTGTCGTTTGAAGAAGCTGCAGCAGCATTCACACTGATGCTCTTGTTCTTCACGCAGAATGGTACCTGAATGAACACTAAGTTGCCTTGAAAACGGTGCTTGAGGTTTTGCTCTCAAGTGTTTCTGCCGTAATCTTTGGAATCTGTATTGTGGTATTTCTGTGACAAATCTATATGAAGAATGTGTTAGCCAAACCAAACGATGAAGGAAATGACACCATTTTGACCTCTAACTGAGGGGTAATTATTTCTTTAGAAATATGGAGGATCTATTTCATAGTAACCGTCAAGAGTGAGCTCTTCATTTTATTCAGCTAGGCTGTCTATTGTGTTTGTTTTTAACCAAGTAATATTTTTATAACTTTCAGCGCAGTCTGAGTCGATGCTATCAGATTAATGCAAAGACTACAGTGGCACACAGGGATGGGCATCTCTCGTGCTGACATTGTGCATTTAAGGATCCAACACTGATGCAGCATGTAAAAGAACTCAAACCACTCTTCATTAATATCATGTTGCAGCTTACTGTGGTTTTCTATCAGTTCCGTTGCTTCAGATGCCAAAAATCACATTAGCATCGTGCCTCTTTCTGACTGTCATGTCTTAATAAAGCCATACAAATGATTCCTGTAACAGACTGAATGACCAAAGTAACTCACTTCAGGGTGAATTCATCATGTGATCAGTCTTCTTGCTCACAGATTTTGACATGTCAGGGACTCAAAGACACGACCATTTTGTTATGTGAATGCTACTTGAACTGAGTCTTACTAGAATCAGTCTTTCATGTCCATTTTTTTTTTTTGCACACCAGTTGACCTTGTTCTATGGCGATATGGGGGGTAACAACCACAGCAGTAATCACCAGATGCTCTACTGTGGCTGACTGATGCACTGCGACACCATCTCCCTCTCTTCCTCTTAATTTCATCCCTCTTCATCGCCTCTGCTGTCCTCAATACAGGGAAATTCTGCTGAAATCTATGAACTTACACTGACATAGATGTTCATACTCTATATTTCCCAGGAACCTCGTTTGTCTTGAATTGGAGAAAGTGTTGACACAAATATAGAACATGTGTATAGAATTATACAAATAACATTCCTTGTGGTTGGCACACCATGTAGCAATTGTGCTGGCTAGAATCTGAAAATGGCTGAGCATGGTTTGTTTGCTGGGTGTTTCTCAAGTCCCCTTAACATGCCCACTTTTTGGACTAATGTTGTCTCCTGTCTCCCCTGTCTCTGCAGGAGTCTCTGTGACATCAAGCAACACAGGGGTACCAGATATTTCAGGGTCTGTTTACACAAAGACGCAGGTAATTACAGATAATACATCGTTCAAGCCTCTCTCTCACAGAAGAGGACTTTTTGCAGATTGAATCAAGCCAAAACATGTCTGTTCGTCGTGTCCCTTCCTCCAGCAGTCGTTTGAGAAGCAGGGTTTCCATGCCGGCACACCAGCGGCTCCGTTCAGCCTGCCCTCGGCTCTGGGGAGTGGCGGACCCATCAACCCCCCGGCGGCTGCCGCCTACGCCCCTGCCCCCTTCATGCACATCCTGGCACCGCACCAACAACCCCACTCTCAGATCCTGCACCACCACCTGCAGCAGGACGGACAGGTAGCGTACAGTGTTTGTCTCCATCTGTTGGTGCAGGTCGCTTTCACACCTGCAGTTCAGTTCAGTGGGTTTGGACCAATAACAATGATCCTTAATTGCCTTTTTTAGTTCCGGTTCATCTTGCTTTCGACCAGTTTTTCTTTTTTTTTTGAACTCTCACAATATCATATGGATTCACGGGTGACTCTTTCATTGGACTGTTTTAGTCACTGTTGTCTGGCTTCATCAATGTAAATCAAATTCCAGTGACTGATAGCAGATCATGTAGCACTTCACAGGTTTAGCTTCTCTAGTGTCACAGAGCTCACTGAGAAATATTACCTCATCTGTTAAAAATAATGACAAACGGGAAAAAGTTCCTGTTCGGGCATTGTATTTTACTTGCTTTTAATGAGGAACTACCAGAATACACAGCAGCGCACAACCTCAACATGCCCGTTTTACTGCTTTCAACCTACTGTTGCATCAGGGGAAATCCCTGTGCCCAATCCCGGAAGTATATACTTGTTACCATCGTTACTAAATGAACTTGCATAAAACATCTAAAGATAAACTCTGTCCTCTCTCACAGAGCGGCACCGGACAGCGCAGCCAGAACGCCTCCATTCAACAGAAGTCTCAGATCAACAAGTCGGCATACAACAGCTACAACTGGGGGGCAAACTAACATCAGCTGTCGGCCCCCACCCCCCACGCTGTTGACAGAAGCTAGAAGGGGGGCTGATCACTCCTTCCGCAAACAGTCTCCACATATAAACTCCCCCTCACCCCCCTGCAGAGATTCCCTCCCCAGTCTCTTGGCCCAGCACTCCTGCAGCTCTGACTGCGGTCAGAGGAGGTGCTGTGCCGAGAGAACCAGCACTGTAATGATGCATGGATGGGCGGGAGGGACAAAAGGGGCTTAGAAGAGAGGGGAGATCGGAGCTAAATGGTTATAGAAATACACCGTCAAGAGGTGAAATATTGAGTGTTGGGAATTTGTATTGTGTTAATCCCCCAGCCTCACCCACTTTTCTTTGACTTGTATGTAACATAGAACTGTTTTCTAAAAGAATGAAAGAACATTTCCTGTATGGTCGTTTTTTTCCGTTTTTTTGTCTTCCCCCTCCCCTTTTTTTCTTCTTTTTTTCTTGCAGATGGGGAGGACTGAAGTAATATCTAAAGGTGGGGGGGGACAGGCTGGTTTTGTATTTCTCACCCGCAACTCCCCACTACTTCATTTTTTGGTGGAACACAAAATACCCAAACACATAAATTAGCTTAATTGCTGTTGAATGTTTTTTTTTAAATGTCATTTTAAGTTTCAAGAAACAATTCTCTAAATTGGTAGAGTTGTGAAGTTTATTTTTTACCAAATATAGATATATTATATATAAAGACATATAAGCGAGCTCACTGGCTTGGACTGTGAGGAAAGTGTTTGTCATGTGACTGCGTGCATGTTTGTACACACGGGGGCTGTGGTTGTGTACTGTGCTTTGTTTTTTGCCTAGCACAGAATTTTTCATTATCCAACACTTGTACAGTAACTGTTCCCATGAATTATAAATATGTTGCATTACGGCCCCACCTATTCTGCAAGAGATGTTGAATGATTTCCAAGGCCAATACACACCCAATCTGCCTTCCAGTGTGTTTCGTTTTTATTTATTTTTTTTAGGCCCCCCACCTCCTCCCTGCTCCACCACCTGTCTCCCATTGTAAGGAAACCTGCAGCATTGAATACCAATGGACAACATTGTACTATGGTTTTTTTTTTTTTTTTTTTTTTTTTGTCAGTGATTTTTTTTCTTTTTGTACTGTGCGTTTTAAAAACAATTTAAATGGATAAACTTGTCTTGTACATATATAAAAAAAACAAAAAAAAAAACACAAGTACTGTAGTCCCTGTTTGTTCGATGACTTTCTCCTTTACCTTCTCGTAATTACTTGCAGACTTGTTAGCTTTTTGTTTCATGTATTTTTATTTTGTAAAAATATATAAATATTAAGTAAATAAACAAGAAAAAGACATTTTCATCGTTTTGGATGTGAATGTCTTGTTGGAAACAATTTGTTTCTCCTGTGGCTTGGCCTTAATTCATCTGACAGTTTGAAACGTTAAAGTCACTGATACTTTATATCAGGGGAACAATGAATTGACAAACGCAGTAAGAAGCCGTTCATCCAGTGAAACCATCGGACTCAGAGGCTGGACGGTTGGTGTCTGTTAGAGGCCCGAGTTACCCAACAAACTCCAGAGGATCAGCACTGCACTTCTCCAGGCAAGACTTGGATGCCTTTTGCATCTATAGAACCTGTTCTACAGTGTGATTGTCAGCAAACTGTCGAACAGGTTGGTCTCTAGATAAATATCTAGGATGCCACCTAAATTCAATGTAATCTTGCCGCCATTTACATTTCCTTAAAATTGGTCATGTCAACATACAGCCATGCTGCTGGTCCTTACAGGATACTACATACATGTCCTGTTTTCCTGAGGTGTTGTAGCTTGTCAAGTGAAACTCAGTGGTAAGTTTTGTCAAGTAGGTATACTGTACCATTTCTGTTTTGTATTTTATACTTCTTCTTCACCACATTTCAGATGGGGACATTTTATTATGTTTCCTTTTTTAAATCTAGTACATTTAAACATTTACTTGACAGGCTTTGATTTTTCTGTTTTCCTACTACTGAAACGTGGATTTGACTGCATTTTAGGTGACATTGTCATCACGGGTCAGCTCATCTCTGTCGAAAAATAACTTCCAGATAAACTCCTCTTTATAAAGTCAAAATGCTTAATTAACACATTACGTCATTTATTTCCCAACTATCTCACAAAATAGCCTTCGCACTTTACAATCGGGATGAACGCCTGTTACCCGGGTGACTGACTGGCGTCATAATGCTCGTTGGAAGTTTTCTCACTGGTGATGAAACGCCGTTGCTAGGAAACAGCAGCCTGCTTTAACGTAGCAGACGCCTCAACAAGCAGTAAATTAGTAATGGAAGTATTAAGCTCCTTTACATATGTATACTGCAGAAATACCCATATGTTGCAAGTGAAAATTTTACATTTTTTTACATTTTTACAAATAAGTCATCGGCAAGATGTAATTACTACTGATGCAGTAACATGTAACGTTGGCAGCCTTTTAATATAGGTTAGCTAGTTAAGATGGGTAGCAATCAATAACATCGGATATATTTTTACAATTCAATTAAAATTTGAATTGTTTATATCCTTCAACGGCTTATGTTTGAATCTTTATCACTTAAAACTCACGCACACACATCAGCTTTTAAACTCCAAAAATCCTGGCTGATTCGCAGAGAGTGTGCGGTTATTTCTCCTGCGCATTTCTTCTGATATTTACAGTAACGTAGCATTACGACTAATTGCGTAATTCTGAAGGATCTGGAACACTTTACGGCACTATTGACAACGGAAGCTTACTCCAGTGAGTGTCTGGTGGTGTTTTTTTTAGTTATGAGTTAGTTTTCTACAAAAGCTGTCGCTAAATGAGTGTTTTCGATTTATTTCGCGGGTTCTTCGGAGTACCTGGAGATCATTATCGTGACCGAAGGTGAGTTCATGGAGTAAAAGTTAAGTAGCGTCACACAGCTGTTACTCTGAGCTAAGCTAACGTTATCAGAGAATTTTGCTAACTCGATAGCGCCTGCATTGCAAGCTGTTGCGTTCGTAAAGTAATGAAACTGCTTAAGTTACAAGATTAGTGTTTCTCAGCCGGAGTGACCACAGGGGTCACTTAGCCAACATGGCTGCTGTTTTATTTAGGCTAAGGTTGACCTCGGGATTAATACGATTCAGTACTTTAAGGTCTATTAACGTAACGTTAACTGTTGCTCACGCGACATAACGAACAAACCCTAAGCAAGATAGCATTGTTAGTCAATTTACATTACTTCCCTGAATAACCATCTATTTTACTTACTGTAATATTTCAGGGACCCCTTCTTTGATGCTATGACTCATGATGATGATGACGATGATGAAGATGAAGAAGATGGATTCGCCTATGATGGGGACCAGCAGGACCCTTTTGACGGTGCCTGGAGGTTTGGCTTCAGTGTTGGCCCCGATGGGATGAGGATGCAGGAGCCACCGGTGTTTGGCCAGGTCCTCAAGGAGATGGAGGAGATCTTCTCCCAGCTGGGCCGCTGGGATGGACAGCCAGAGTCTGGACACTTTGGTATGTAAGCTGAGCCATGATCCAGTCCTTTACCATCTCATGTCGATTGCAATGGTCACTTGTAAGTTCAGCTTGCGTCTCCCTTTTGTTCTAGATGTTCCCAGTATCATGCCGCCACCACCTCGGGGCCGAGCAGAGAGGGGTGGAGGGGGATCTGGTGAGAATCCCCTGAGAGACTCGATGCTCAAGTCCCCTTACAACAACCAACAAGGACCCCTAGCAGGGCCATCTAGAGGGCCCAGAAGTGATGACCACCCATCTTACGAGTCACCAGACTTTCCCAGCTCGCCATTCCATGGCTGGACCCCATTTTCAAAGGTGCATAAGATATTTTCATAAAGGCCTTGTTTCTGTGGCAATATGAAGTGTTTCAGTTTACCGTTATGTATCAACGTTCTCATGGTGTCTTTTAATAGTTTAATGATATTTGGAAAAGAGGACCACACAAATCTTCAGAGGAGGAGCGCAAAGAAGACAGGGGTGGGTGATATTTTTAGTCTTTCAGTAAAACAAATGAAGTATATTAATTTGCTCTGTTTTCTAACTGATTTCCCATTCCCATACAGATCTGGACTCTGCAGTGTCCTCTGGGGGCTTGGATCAGATTCTGACGCCACCTTCTGGTCAGTTACCGAACCAGCCCAGAGCCCGCTCATTCTTCCAGTCAGTCATAGTCACCAAGGTGGTGAAACCTGACGGGGTGAGAGAAACGGTTTATCTTGTTTTTCAGTATTAATCGTATATTAAAATGCCATCACAACATATTTTCCAGTGTTTCGTGCACAGTTCAAATGTCCCACTTCAGCCCAGAGGGTGGTAACACTGCGGGGGTCTGAGACATGATTCATGCTGGAGGAAAACACCCTAAAAATTATTATTATGACCGTCTATATCTCCAGTCGTAATCCTCTCTTTTTTTTTCTTACCACTTGGCTGCGAGTTTAATGTTTTGATGTCTGTCTGTCAGTCTGTAGAGGAGAGGCGAACAGTTCGAGACAGCCAAGGCAAAGAAGAGACCACGGTGACCCGCTCAGGAGGTTCTGGTAGCCTGGAGGGACCGAACCAACAAACTGGACCGGTCACATCAGGTCAGTCTCTACATAATAGGTGTTGTTAATGAATTCATTGTTCAGGTTTTCAGAGTATTTTACCTTAGCTACATATAGCTCTAATGCATTCTTGTTTATATTTCAGGTGGTCAAAATCCGTTTTCGGACATGCGGGGTGATGACTCCCTATTCTTCAAGTTGTTTGGAGGGTTTAGATAACGTGTAGCGTGGAGTAACGCTTTTGTGCCCTGAAAACACATCAGTCAATGAGTGATTTCCCCAAAGCTGTGAGTTTGCATATGTATAGTTTATATCTATATATGGACAGAACACTTCCATGACCGTCAGTTGCCAAAGTGAGCGTGTTGGATGGATTAGGATCTCTGGCCTGTATACGGTCACACCGGAGTTTCCAACTCACGTAGACTAGAAGCTGCCAATCCTGAAGACTAGTGATTTCAACAAATCAAAACACATCGGGTAGTAAACAATTCACAATTACATATTCTTTGGGGGGGGGGAGTTGTCCTGTAAGATTAAGCGTGTATGGATGTGAGTGTGTGTGAGATGTCAAATAAAAAAGCTTAATATATTTACACAGTTGTTATTTGCCTGTTGTTTTAGGTTTAGGCAAACTACTTTAAAATAGCACTAACCTGGAAACGAGCTCTGCTCTGATTGGGTGAACTTCAGAGTGGATTGACTAGTGATCACCTGAGTGATGAATGTGTTCGAGTCTGTATATTTCTAGTTCTGCTTTGAGATGGTGATTTCATAACACCTGATAAAATTCTCTGTTAGATCGAAACGAACTGGAGGGAATTTCCAACATCACAACACTGGCAGTAAATGCAGCTCGTTCTCTTCTTGTCATGTGTTTTGCCTGCTGCCTTGTTTCTGCCAAGTCTATAACCGCCTTTATCCCTCTAAATTGGCCATTTCATTGATGAACATGTCAGTGTAACCTCTCTCAGGTTTGTGGTTTCCATGTGCTTAAGATACAGAAAGAATGTTGATTTATTTTCAAATAAAATGGAAAAAAATAAAAATCTCTTTCATGTGTGAAATATCAGAAGGTTTCATCGCTCTTCTCATGTTCTGGTGGATCTTCCTTGGTGAGGGGAGTCCAGATCGTGGGAGTTTTCCTTTGACGAAGGGCACTTCACTCCACTTCAGAAGGAACTGTTCTTGTGAACCATTTTCATAAACATTCAGGAATTCTACAGTGTGGTGCTCACTCTGGCATCCTCCCTCAGCTACTAACAGAGTTGTGTTCCTGTGTGGACCCTTAAAGTCATCAGATCCCATTAACAGAGTATTACATTTATACGGGTTAAGAAAAGTCGAGTTTAAACTCCTCTTCTGCCATTACTTTACAGATCTGCATCATGGTGTCAATGATTTCTGTCTTTGTCCACTGATGTCGTTGTGATGTGTGTACTGCATCTAGATTTGACTGTGGTAACAGAGTCCTGAACGGTAATCAAGCAATTAAAGGTGCCTATCATTTTCTCACTCATCTAATCCGTTTGGTAGAAAACGCCTTCCAAAAGGCCTTAAGAGAGAACACATGAACATTTGAACACCTTGCCTGGTTTTTAAGCCTTGAATGTGCAAACGGAAGAGAAAATGAACAGAAGAGTTTGTCTTACCTGCAGACACACTCATAAATATTTTGTATTTACTTCCAATGTTATCAGTTTCCCCCCTTAATTTGACATGGATGTTTTATCTATGTTACATTGCAGCCACTCATATTTCTCCATGAGCACTTCTGTTGATTTAAGTACAATTGATCAAGTAAAAAAAGGTTTGAGTGATCAGAAAGTGCATTCCGTTCGTGCAGGGTGAAACGTACTGTGTAGTATTATGCCCTTTGAAGTCATTTGTTTAGTTTCCCCTTCATTCAGATACTCTCTCTTTTGTTCCCTTATAGAAGGGAGATTATCTTCACAGGAAACCAAGGGACAAACTTATCTTCCAGAGGCTGGACCATGAAATAGAGATAACATATCTTATATGAGATGTGACTATATTCTGCTTCACTTTGTTTATGATCTACAAACAAAATGTCACTATGCTGTAATTAGTGTGATGATCTCTCGACCTACATGTTATGATATGTCAGTTGCAGTGATTTACTTATGACACCCGTTGCTAAATCCAACAAAAACTTATATATGTTAATTGATAAACGGTATTATCTCTGTCATGATCATGAGAGCAGTGATTATTCTTATCAGAGATTATAGTGATTACTTTACGAGCACATGGTTTCCATATCTTAACTTTATTGTTCTGTGGTAATTAATACAGATGCAATATGGCACGTAAATTAAAATTCAGAAGAACTGTATTCCTTTATTTATAGGAAGCAGGTGTCTTGTTTTAGATGAAGAATGCTGAGCTGGACTGTGGCATAAACGGTTAGAGAAGAAGAAATATAACGACCAATCAAACGAGAAGAACAATCAGAGCCAACTCCTGTCAGGTGAGCCAGAGTCAGGCCTGTTGGCAGGACTCCAGTTCTGTGCAGTGAAGTACTTTCAACCATGTCTGCTGTGATTTAGGTCTGAAGATGTCCTTCAAAGTGAGCTACTCTCCTCCCTTGCGTGCACGCACACCACCGCCTCAGCCCTGCCATAAAGTGTGTGACGTAGCCTGCAGCCCCAGCGTGGAAGGGCAAACTCTGCTCAGTCAGGCAGACTGTGCAGCGCTGTGCGGGTCAGATCCACCTGGTGACGGCGTCCCGGCTCTGAAAGCTCACCTGTGGCCGGACGGTGCAGAGAAACACTCTGGGATGGAGAGGCTGCTGAGGAAATGTCAGATCACAAACCAACTGGTCAGGGAGTGCTTGGCTGAATGCCTCGGAGTCTATGTCCTGATCGTGAGTATTCGTTTGTGGATCTAAACTTTAGTTCGTTGCATGAGACACTTTGGTACAGGTAAGAGAGATTAATTACATGCGTATCATCTTCTGCATTTAGTTGAATGAGCTGTAATATAGAGAAAACAATGATTTTCTTCTCCACCAGTTCGTCCAAATTCTCATCTGATCAGCAAACTCAACATCAAGTATTTCATAAGAGTTTTCTGAAACAATAACATACCTACATGTTCTGTTTTGAAGCAGTTAATGAATCCACACAATGGATAACTGAGGACTTTGGCCTGAAAGAGAGACAGACAGAGAGACACAGAAAGAAAGAAAGAGAATGAATGAGAGAGAGAGAGCTAGTGGGTGAGGATGGGCGAGGATAAAGAGCGAGGGTGGTGCCATCAGTGATTTGGAATGAAGCATTGGTGTTTGTTCGTCTCTGCTGGCTGCGTTTCTGTGGTTTTGTTGTATCTAAACTGTCTCACCTGTCGGGGCAATGAACGTTTTACAACACAAATCATAAAGCAGGTTCCTTAGCAATGAAGTTCATAAAACAGGAGATTACACCAAAGGAAACAATGTGTGTTCGCTAATCTGGGCCAGACCTTTCTGAACTTTAGTGTGAATTCTTAGTACCTAAATCCAAGTTGCATCACATCTGTAATACTTCATTTTTTAAATCCACTGTAAAGTGCAGATTGTTATTTTATTTTTTTATTTTTTTGAGCTCCGTCTGTTTTTGCACTCTGGTTGATATATTCCTCTAATACAGCTCTTCCTCTCGTGTAATTGCAGCTGTTTGGATGTGGCTCCGTTGCCCAGGTAACCACAACTGAAGATAAGAAGGGGCAGTACCTGTCAATCAATCTGGGTTTTGCTCTGGGAGTAACATTTGGGGTCTTTGTGTCTCGTGGAGTCTCAGGTAAGGGGCCGTATGAAGATTATGTTTCACTTTGTAAAAAAAACAAGTCCTCCGCTGGTTGAGCTGAAGACTAAGACTCCCAAAAGATTCAGACTATCATGCCTTCAGCTGTAAGAATAATGCCAAACCCTCCTCCTCCTCTGCCTCTAATAATAAACAGAAATGCCAGTAAATAATAATATCACCTTTATTCATTCTGCAGGTCAAAACATCTTGATGGTTGATTTAATGTGCATGCAAAGAAATGATTGTTGTCACTTTCAGGAGGCACAGATCTGTTTGAATTATGAAACGTATTATTTCTCCTGGATTATTTTCAACCATGAGGTGCCCATCTGAACCCTGCTGTATCTCTGAGCTTGTGCGCTTTGGGCAGACATCCCTGGATGAAGCTGCCCTTCTACATCTTCTTCCAAGTGCTCGGAGCCTTTCTGGCTGCAGCCACCGTTGGCCTGCAGTACTACGGTGAGTTTCAACAGTGATGACTGACACCAGAATCACATTGTATCAGACAAGACAAACATTAGAATAGAAGTAAAATACATGTTCTATAGGTATAGGGGTAACGTTTTTTTTTTTTATTGTCAAAGAATCTCATAAAAAGACCAAAACCAACAGTGCATTGTTCCATCTCTCAATACTTTGTGGCATTCAGCCCCAAACCTATTCAATACTACTGGGAAAAACTGGTCACAACTATAGTTTAATCATTAAAACAATTTCCAAAAACAGCTGGGCTCTGTAGTCTTTAGCTAATATTACTACAATTAAAGTAAATGGTATATTTGTTGGGGACTATTTTCATCTGTGGATTAATACATATTTGATGCTCCAGTTGTTATTTTTGGCAGTAGGATTGATTCATATTCATATTCCTCGTGGTGAAGAAATAGTGCAACGTTGTGGATCACTGTGTTTTTAAAAACAATAGAGGACTATGCAGACTTTGCTTTTGGTCTTTTCATGAGAATTGTTGACAATAAGAATATAGAATATCACCAGACCTATCATTTCATGTTCAGTATGAATTAAAGCGTGCTGATGGTCCATGTGAATCTGTGTGGGTTTTTGCATGCATGATGATGATGAGGTGTCTGCAGATGCCATCCAGGCGTACAGCGGAGGTGAGCTGACAACAACGGGTCCCACTGCCACAGCAGGCATATTTTCTACCTACCCAGCTGACTACCTCAGTGTGTGGGGAGGAGTCGTGGACCAGGTCAGACATCGCCACTCCCTTTCCAACCATCACCGTGAATTATGACGTTTAAATCTTTCGAATATGTCCAGCAAAATCACCAAATATAACCATCAGGTTTGAACATCCTGGCTTTCGTACTGAAACCATGGGCTCACCACTTCGCACACCTGTAGTTCAGCTCCAGTGTCATTCTGCCCCTTGCCTAAATATAGGACAGGATGTGCACACAACTATGTCTCTGCTTGTACATTAACAACTCCCATGTCCTGCAGGTGATTGGCACGGCTGCACTGCTGCTGTGTGTCCTGGCTCTTGGAGACCGGGGGAACGGCTCCGTCCCTGATGGTCTTCAGCCCGTACTGGTGGGAGCAGCAGTGCTGGTTATTGGCATCTCGATGGGCTCCAACAGCGGCTACGCCCTCAACCCCGCCAGGGATTTTGGACCACGACTGTTCACGTACATCGCTGGCTGGGGAGTGGATGTTTTCAAGTTAGTAGTTTGACTCTGGACATTCACATGCACTTTGGTTTATTAATTTAACCCGTAGAGACCCAAATAGATCAGTTTTAACTTTTTTTCAATGGGGGGATCTCACAGCAGGTCAGGGAAATATTTAAATACACCATTTATAGAATAGGTGGAAATAACACATTTATACTGAATGTAAAAAACTGTATGTAAAGTGGGTTTGTCTGTAAAGGGGATTCTCTCCCATAAAACCCATTTTTATATTCAGATATCTTCAAGTAACCCCTGTGAATACATCCAGCTTTCCCCTCTTCCAAATTTGTAGTGTTTTAGCCCGGTTCCCATCAATCTAGCATGACATTGTTGGTACCGATGCATGCCTTAGGTTGCATGCTTTAAAACTGAGCAAGCTACTGCCTCTTAAGGATATTAATGTCGGGTGGGATCACTGGAAAGTCTTGATTGTGTGTAACCCTTTACAGGGCTGGAGGTGGTTGGTGGTGGGTGCCCATAGTGGCTCCCTGTGTTGGGGCGCTGCTGGGAACTCTGATCTACGAGCTGATGATTGAAGTCCACCATCCTCTCAGTCCAACTGAGCTACAGACCTCATGTCAGGAGCCCACTGAGGGCAAGACGGGGCTGCAGCTGGAGGGGCAGGGAGTGAGACTGTGAAAAACCCACTTAGTGATAAATGAAGCTTTGTCAAAGAAGAAGAACTGTCACATATACAGTAAATGCTACTTTTGGTGTGATACACATTGAAGCTGTCTGTGTAAATGTGTGTTACTGATTCACTGGAACAGGTAGATTGGTTCTGACAAGAAGTTTAAGTGAATGCAATAATATGAACAGGGAAGTTGAAACAATCCCATTCTGTAAACAGAAAGAAGCTGCAAACACTGCTCTGAATGCAACCCTCAACTCTGCAGATGAACTGGCTGCGTGAGTCAATCTTCTCTTTTACACATTTATTTCAAAAACAGCACAAAAGTGTATGGCATTTCAGCAAGCAGACCACAACCATGGAAAAGAAAATGACATGTAATTTCCACTATTGAGCTATATAAATATGATATTATGACATATAAAAGATACAAACAAAACAAATAAAATCCACTTTTCGGCCTCCATCACGTGACCATGAAGGCTGTTTTTGAAACATACAAAAGAAATGTGAGTACAGCAAGCACTGAATCTGTAGATAAAAAAAGAACCGTCTCAAAGAGATAAACGTTTGTATTCATACACATTAAGACAACACAACCCCCACGTATCTCCCTCTGCTTTGTAATTACAATGTATAGCTACCCCTGGGAGGGAATTCTTTTAAACTTTAAATTGTTTGGAGAAAAAAAAAAAAAGGAACAGTACAAGTACAAATACTATACGTATTCACATTATCATAGCAAGCTACTAAAACCAGAACGCTTTCTTTTAGTGTAATATGTATTTACATGGCAAAACGTACACATATACTACTGGCAGGAAGCCTGACCTCTCTTCTTCTTCTAGCTTAACGATTAACAACATCACACATTGTTCACACTACACAGGTTACGGACCTCCAGTAACCTCGTCTCCAAATGAAATGCCTTCAGAGATTCTCATCTCATGTCTCTGTTGTAGGTAAACCGCACCACGACCGGTGCGATTTGACGCAACCGACTCACACAAATACCAACAGCAGTAGTGTGTTTCGTATAAATAAATATTATAGCAACATAAAAATCAGTGTTAGATTCTCCAAACACTCCCCGTCATGCTTCAGATGTCTTGAGATCCGTTTTAAAAGCCTCTGGAGCTGTTAAAACCCATCTCACGCCGGAATAATGAACATGGACTTGAAGCAAATGAGTATAAATACAACAAACAATAGGTTAAGGTACAAAAATATCGGCACTACTGTGAGGTGTACAGTGGGAGGTGTACGTATTTAAGTGTGTGACGTGGAAAAACAAACAGGTGGCTACAGTCAGTGCAGAGTGATTGAGATGGAAGGACAAGACGTATCAAACACGGTATGGCTGATATATAAATGCTTTACTCAGAGGGCTGTTTGAGAGTCTTTCCAATCAAGAGTCTATCACAGGTGTGTTCAGTTAAGTGACCAGTAACATGATCAAACATGCAGTTACAATCGCACAGAAGAGGTGCCGTAGATTAGAGTAAAACTGTTTATGGTGGCTAAAAAAAAACCTGCACAGGAAGTTTCATCTCAGGATCAATATTCATATTCTACAGCCTCTCTCCCTCCGTCATGACTCCTCGTTGGAGATGATCTGTCAGTCTCAGAAGACCCCTCCCCTCCTCTCCTCTCTACTGGGGCTTGTCCGTCTTGTGTGCGGTGAGGAAGGCCATGCCGTGGGTCCTGAAGTGGGTGTTGAGGTCCGAGGCCTTGTCGAAACGCCGGCCGCACACCTTGCAGATCAGATTCCCATCTCCGTCCTCGCCCTGCGCCTGAGGGGAGCCGCCGGGTGAGCCGTCGGGAGAGCCGTGGGCGCGCGGGGTGCCGCGGTCCGCGTCGCCGTGGGTGTCCCGCACGCGGTGAGTGATGAAGCGGTGCCTGCTGAGAGAGCCGGCTGACGCGAAGCAGACGCCGCACTGCAGGCACTGGAAGGAGGCGGTGTCGGCCCGATGCTGGGGGATGTGGCGCTGGAACTCCGCCCCGTCCTCGGTGGAGAAGCCGCAGGGGACGCAACGGAAAATGTTGTCTTCCTCCTCCAGCTCATTGGGTGCCAACGATGTCGACGCAATGGACGCCCTGGTTCTCTTTGCAGGACCTGCAGGACCTGCAGGACCTGCAGGAACCTCCTCGCCGTCCTCTGGGGCGTTTTCTTCCTCGTCTCCCGCCCTGCCTCCAGGAGGTCCGCCCTCACCGTCCTGTTCTGAGGAGCTGCCTGGTCCTTCTCCCCCTGTGGCTGCTCGCTTCCTGGTCATGGGTCTTTCCTGAGGACCCAAAAAAGTAGCGAGAGACTAAACGTTTGCTTTTTTGATGCACACGGCAAGAAAAAAAGTGCAGCAGAATTTCCCAATTTCATCAGGAAAATACTTTCAAACTTTAACATTTCCATGGTTTTTACATATTACATAGTAACTGTATATACTACTGTACATACACATTATCATAATGTACTATTTGTAGAGTTAGAATACCAAAAATCTAACTTTGACTTCTGTTTTGTAATAAGTAAATTATGCAATATGTGCGTTGCAGTATGGAATTGGGACACAGCTTTAGTTTATCAGACATGAGCATATTCAAGTCCTGAAACAGAAAGAACTGCACTGTGTTGTCTCACCTGCCCATCTGTGGCTCTGTGATGGAGCCGAATATGCTTGTCCAGTAAGAACCGACTACCAAAGGTGCGTTTGCCTTCTGTGCAATATCTGAAAAACAATTACGCTGGTTAAATCACATTTAAAAAAAAAGTATTGATATTGATATAAAATTATCAACATTTGAGTGTTTTAAAATTCTGATTCCAACATTATGGCCAATAGTGAGAAGGAAAAAAAACAAAAAACACCGTACACACCTTTCTTGACACAGATCCTTTAAATTTGTTTCATTGTTAAAGAATTGAGACCAAGAGACATATTGAGGCATTTTACAGTGTAAAATTAACTTCTCAGTACTCTGGTGGACTAACGTGATGGTGACAGCGTTTCTGAATAAATTCAAAACTAGTTTTGAATTTGTTACTTATCAGCCAACCTATACATTACACCAATATAATGGCAATACTCTAATAATATAGCCCATCCACCAGTCTAGCTCTACCATCAACATGCTTAAAAGGAAGATCAACCAGTGATTTTATCTTCTAGCGAAACATTGAAAATGAGGAAACATTTAAAATCATAATTGTGGATCATTTTGTGTCCGAACAAGCTCTTACACAAATATTTGATGAAAGCTTTTAAGTAACTCACTGGCAATGGAAGACTCTCTTGTTGCCCTCATGAATGACACGCTCGTGACGTCTCAGGCTGGAAGAAGTGCTGAACGTGCCTCCACAAATACGACAAGGAAACTTTGACAGCACACAGACAAACGTACACACACACACACACACACACACACACACACACACACACACACACACACAGAGAGAGGCAGAGGGAGATAAGATAAGAAAAGATAATGAGTCTCAGTGAAATGTGCTCCAGTGCAGACAGGAAATGAACAGCCTCCCTCAGTAAGGGTGCTTCTTTGTCTGCTTTACCCTCGAGGATCGGATGTAATTTATCAAGCACAAAGTTTAATTAGCTAGTTAACCTGTTGGGGCAGTAACTGTAATCACTTGCTTCAATGCAATCAGGTTTAAGTAAATGATAAGAGGTAGTATGCTACACCTTGCCGTGCTCTGTCTTCACGTGACTCAGATAGTCTTCGTTGTCAGTGAAGGTGGACTGACACTGGGGGCAGGTCCACTCAGTCTGGGCGGGGGGTTGACTGCTGGCGCCCGGGGCGGTCGAGTTACCGCCCGGAGCTTCGTAGTCATCGTCCTCATCGTCTTCGTCGTCGTCGTCGTCTTCCTCCTCCTGTTCCCGCCCCCAGTCCTCTCCGTCGGAGTTGTCAGGCTTTCCAGAGGATTTTGATTTGAGGCCAGAGGGGCCGGATGTGTTGGTCGGAGCCGAGGCCGGGTTGGAGGCATCGGGCTGAGACTCTGTCGGTTTGGCTGACGGCCCTCTGTGAGCCGTCTGAGAGGTGAGGACAGTAACGTGTGAGAGAAGAGAGAGGCATACGGAGAATATGAAATTAATTATTTTACTTTGAAAAATGCAAATAACTCAAACTGGCACACAAAAAGACAATCTGACTTACAAAATAAAAAAGTACTGTTCTTGGTATAGATTAGAATTTAGGACAAAGCAACCGGGGAGGAACTTTGCTAAATCCAAGGAATTGCTGTGTGCCTTTGTTGACACTACATTCACTGTAGAAAGCAATGAATGGGCAACACATAAAGGCAGAAGGATAATTCATGATTTGCAGTGACATTATACTATATTTATTCAACTTAGTATCTTAAATCTATGACCTTTAAATTTGTACTCATTCACTCTACTCTAAACATATAAACGCACCTTAATATGCTCCATCATTGATCCTTTCTGGGCGTAGAGTTTGGTGCAGTCGGGACACTTGAACACGTGCACTTTTTGCTTGGCTAAATGAGTGTCAAAGTGCATGTACAGCAAGGGTTTTTGGGTAAAAACCGTATCACACATCACACACTTGTAGATCATTCTGCAAAAGGACAAAAATACAGATATTTTAGGGATCTATTTACAAATGTATGGGCATCATTGTCAAACATCCTCTGAAGATATTTCTCCCACGAGAAAGATATATCTCTGAATTGTTTTGGTAGAAGTAAGTTACGTACTTGGCCTGTCCTCCAGTGAGTGTTGGGTGCTGGGTGCTGATGTGGCTCTGGGCACTGGGGGAAGACTTGAAGGCCATGGGGCAGCTGGGGCACTTGTGGAAGACCTCACAGTGAGCGGTCTGAATGTGGGACTTGATGGAGTTCAACCCTCCGAACACGACCTGGCAGCTCGAGCACCTGGACAAGATCATGGTAAACAGTATGTCTTATTATAGCTCAAGCACAGAACCATTTTCTAATCCGTCTTGGACGTGTACACCCTAAAACATCCACTACAGACAACACCTCAAATTACATTGGTAGTTTTGTGCGTATTTGTCCTTAGTACCCAATAAAAGTAATTTGCAAAGTACCATACTTTCTCAGGACTATAACAGCAGTTGTATAATTTGAAGATCTGTGATTCTTTACTTTCCTAAATGTAAAAAATAAATGAATACTAACCACAGGACAAACTTAAGTTAGTAAAGCATTCAAGCTTGCCCCACTAAGATTTATTAACGTTGGCTCCCCCCCCCCCCAAAAAGGTCAATCTGAAATAAATAATTATTGTTCTTTCTCAAAGAACAACAATTGTCAAGGACAAGCTTTATTATAGGATCATTTAGCCTTTGGTACAGGTCTTAATGATGGTTTTGGGAAATGTCTCCACACCTGTATCCAATGCGCCTGGCAAAGTGCAGACACGCCTCCTCCAGGTGGGTCTGGAAGCTGGCCTGCCGGGCGATCCCCCCACACTCGGGACAGACATGAGGCCCTCTGTGTTTATGGATCCTCTGGTGGGCTGACACGGCACACGAGTTGGGCAGCATCATGGGAGGTGAGCATTGCGTACATGTCTGAAACGGAAGAAAATAAATATCAAACAAGTTATCGCCAGCATTTCACAACAGCAGGTATCGGCAGAGTGAAACAAAGACTCACTGAGTTGGGAGCGGCTCTGATCTGCTGGAAGTGGGTGACCAGCTCAGCCTTGCTCAAGAATTGTGATTGGCACTCCGGACATTTGAAGCCGTTGTACTGCAGCCCCTCGGCCTTCTTGCAAGGCAGAGGCATCAGTGCTTGGGGGCCCTGGGGTACGCGGCGGACAGTACGAGGCTGAGCTGTTGCCGGAGACGAGGTCTCCTTCATTGGACTGGAGCTGGTAGAGACGGCGAGGCCCCCGGATGTGGTCGAAGGAGATGAGACTGGAGGAGAGGAGGACGAAGAGGTGAGCAGACCTGGTCAGGCAAAGGTGGAAATTGGAGGAGACAGATGGGATGCGGTCAATGGAGATGAATTATAAATGAATGAGATGGTTTTTATTATTGCTGTGGTTCTTTCATGACTCTCTACACTAATAGAAACAAAAACTATGATGTGGAGCTGAAATGATTCAACAGAAAATGAATGAGCAACAATTTTATTGATTAATTGCTTACCATTTTTAAACACAAATGCCAAAAATGATCTGGTTCCAGCTCCTGGTTTTTGAATACTTGCTTGATATATTAGGCCTGTTCTCTTGTCCAATCTATTCTATGATAGTAAATTAAATATATTTGGGTTCTGTTTTGTGTGGGCGGCCAAAACAAGCAATTTGAAGAAATTGTGATGGATATTTTATAGTCCAAACAATTAATCAAGGAAATAATTGACAGGATGAGCCTTGGCATGATGTAAACTGTTGAATGTTGACCCTGAAAGCATCAAACACACTTTATGCACAACTTATATTAGGGCTGCAACGATTACTTTTAGTCAATCAACAAAAAATGAACCAACAATTTTTATAATCAATTGTTTGTCATTAATCTAAATAAAAATCCTCCGAATACTACTCCTTAAATTGAGAATATAATATCTTTGAGTTTTGGACTTCTGGTCGGACAGAACAAGCCATTTTGAGTCACATTGGGCTCTGAGAGATCGTGATTTTCAGACTAAAAGGTTAATCATATCATATAAAAATAAAACAACAAATGAACCTACATTTAAAATAATCGTGAGCTGCAACTCTTTCTTACCACCAATGGGTGTTATGTCCTGCTGTCCAATCATCTGCTCTACAGTGACGGGCCTCATGACCAGGTGCGAGCACTGCATGACCAGCCCGCGTTCCTTGTGCTCCCTGGCATGCAGCAGCAGGCTGCACTTATTGAAGAAGGCTAGCCTCTTAGCACAGTGGTTGCAGGTCACCTCGATGCGGAGTGATCGTCTGTCGTAGTGTCGAGCCAGGCTGCGCTCCAGGGCGAAAGCATCTCCGCACTCCAGGCAGCGGTACCCTGTGGCCGGGAGCGGGAGACCCCACTCAGGTGGCGGAGGTGCTGAGAGGTCGGGCTTGTAGCTCGGTAATAGGTTCTTACTGTTCAGGATTTTGTTAAAAGCCTCCACCAGGCTCGACTGACTGCGGGAGATCACGGCCCCGGTACTGTTGACAATGGAGGCAGGTTTGTTTTGCTGGAGGGTGCCGCCAATGATGGTGCTGCCACCTCCGTTAGCCGTCTTGCTAGTGGATGTACGTACACTGATCCCACCAGCAGCGACTGAGAACTTGGGAGAGGAGGCCACAGCGGGAGTTGCAGGCAGGGAAGCAGATTTAGTGATGCTGACAGCAGTGGCAGAGACCTTGGCCTTGTCAGATGCAGCCATTTTGTTTTGGACCTTCGTGGCAGCCGCTAGCATCACGCTGCTGGCTGCCAACGTAGACACAGGCAAAGCATTGAGAGCACTTACTTTCTGGGAGGTTGTTGTCATGTGACCTGTGGAAGCTTCAAGTTTTTGGGCCTTGTTTCCTAACACCTTACGTTCCCCAGTTTGAGCTTTGGGGTCCAGACCTTTTCCTGCAGCACCACCTTTAGGAGCTACCCTTGTGACAGTTCTGGTGATTCCGCCTGTGGAGGTTTTAATCGTTTTTATTCTGACTTTGAGGGGTCGGGCTGGAGCTCCAGAAGCAGCAGGTGCAGCAACGCCTGCTTCTCCTCCATCGGTGGACAGAGATTTAAGCTTGCCGTCATCTACCTCCATCTTCTCCGCACTTGTTCTCCCATTTTCTCCCTTGTCCGCTTTGCCATCAGCGACCTTCTCTATCCCATTACCCACTTCCATCTCTTCCTCCTCCTCTTTGGGCTCCCGCAGTTCAGTCGGAGGAGGAGTGGAGGCCACCGCAGGGCTGGAGCACCTCTTCACTGCGGCTTGAGTAGTTGATTTTGGCATCTCTGGTTCAGGACTCTCCGGGGAGTCTCTCTCTTCTATGACATGCTCTGGATGTCTTTCCTCCAGCTGGGGACTCTCTGTTGAGCCTGACTGGGGTGTTGATGAAGTCAGAGATGCCCCTGAAGGAGTGTCCCCAGGTTTAGGGTGAGATGCAGTAGAAGATGTGGGCTGCGTTGAGACAGAGTCAGACTTGTAACGGCGGCTCAGCTGAGGGCAAGTTGGGGAGTCTGGGCTCTCTTGGATCACCAGTGGACTCCCCAAATCAGGGTCAGAATCATCATCCTCCATCTGTTGGTGCTGAAATCCAGCAGGGCCACCTTTGGGAGCTCCGTTAAAAGGCTGAGATGAGTGCAGCGTGTGTGATGATAGGGCCGAGGGTGGAGTGGGAAGCAGAGGCTTGGAAGGGGGAAAGAAAGGCGAGGCTAGTCCGACGGCCCCCCCTGCAGCCAGAGGAGACGACCCAGCTGACAGAGAGGAAGATGAAGGTAATGATGCTTTGACACCATCTGCCCTCTCTTGGCCTGTATCCTGCTGCTGCTGGTGTTGCTGCTGCAGAAGCTGCATCTTCCTGGCCCGGCCCACTGGATCCCCAGACCCCTGTGCCACAAGCGGTTTAAGTCTGTTGAAAATGTTCCCGCCCTGCTTGTGAGACTTGGCTGAACCAGCACCTGGTGCATCTGAAGACACTTTAGGGGCGTTTATTGACCACGGCGCTCCGTTAGACTGGGTCTGGCTGAGTGGGAGGGGCGTGGACACACCAGACGCCCCAAAACCGTTGTGGTTAAGAGCCTCAGATTCAGCCATTCCAGGGGCGCATGCACCTAGTCTTGGACCCACATCTACCCCTGCGATCACATCGATAGGGTCCTGGTCTGTGTCTCCCTCCTCTCCATCTGCAGTCTCAAGGCGGACTTTATTCTTCACAATCACACTGACAATTGAGGTGTCCGCCTGGGGGTCTGAGGGGCTCGGCGGTCTCAAGGATGACCCAACGCCCACCACGCCATCCGACTTTCCCAGAGATGCACCTGCAGCTCCATGGGGTCCCTCTGCCTCATCTGGGGCAGACTGGATGGCCTCTTTGGCATCTATGTCAGGAATGTCAAATGCTGCCAACAGGTCATCAAAATCTGGGGTCTTCATGTCCCCCATACCGGGATTACTCCTGTAAAAACAAATTAATAAACATAGTATCAGCAGGCAACACAAGTCATTAGCATAAATCTGTATGTGTTGTCCATCAACCTCTGCTCTGCCTTGCTAGCATAATAGATTTGCTGCAAAACCTAAACATTCCAAAATTACTAAAATCTTCAAAATGATTATATTTTCGAGGTAAAATCCACTTATAAAATGTCTTGCATGCACTTTCGTTTGACACAAACTAACAAGCTACAGCAGTTTAGCTTGATATCGGGGGACCTGCACTAGCATCTGTATTAGCCAGCTAGCGCGATAGCCACGGCGTTACTGCAACCGAACCCTCCTCTGTTAACAGGTTCAGCACTAATTTGCTATGAATGGGAAACACTGCTTCTATGATGCTTTTAGCGCATGCTAAGCTGTGTAGCAGTGGCCACTTGAGAAACCGTTCAACCGGGACAGCGCCTCGTACCAGCTCCTTCGGATATTTTGAGCAAACGATGCTCCTTCCCGGCTGAAGCTGGCTAGCTGGCCGCTGAGCTCCAGCCAAGACAGAGGGGTCATTTAGCTAACTAGCTAGCGTTCGCCATTAAAAAGCAACTGGAGCGATTTGCTGAGGTATGGATTGACAGCAATAACAACCCGGTAATCGTAGGGTCGACGATGTCACAGAAGAGGATGGTTGGGATGGGGTTTTTCGTTTAATATTTCATGTATTTTGGTTGTTTACCTGGATATGCGATTCCCGACTATCCTAGCTCGTTTTCAGCTGAAAATGCAGCGCTTCCCGTCACGTGACCTGCGACATCCTATCAGGCTCAGATAATGCTGGAAAAATGCATGGAGGATGCTGCAAACGACACGTATATTTATTTATACTGTTAATCACATAAAACATTGCTACTTGTCGTTACCAAACGATTTTTTAAATCATGCAAAGCCATTTGAAGTTGGGAAAGTGGTCTCTTCAAAAATACACTTTTGTCTCCCAATCTACTCCCAGCACTGTCAACAATGAGGTTCTGAGGGCAACAAAAAAAGACCAAAATGCAACATATTTACACAATGATTTTATTGCAAAAACACACATACATGACAGGAGCGTGGCTAGCTGTTTAAGAGCCTGTCATGACAAATTCTTGCTCTTCTGATAGGCCAATTATACCATGTAGACAAAATGTAGGTTAAAGAGCGTACAAGGCAATTTGAGAGGAGATTTTAAGGATGATATCAATTTGTTACAGGGCATTCAGATTTTACACTAAATAGTCATTCAATACTTAAGATTTTTCTTTATTACTGTTATGTCGGTTCTTTTGAGTGTCTGACAGTAAACGATGGTATTAAATGTCAGAGTGCTGTCTCATGCTGGGCTGTCAGTCCAACAATGCATCAGCAATATTTTGGTATATTAAAGTAATCCTGCATTAGTCTGAAATTGTTCGTTTATTTATTTTCTAGTCAAAGTCTGAAGACTGTGTCCATCTCGTTTGCCCCCTCACTTCTTCTTCTTCTTCTCTTCATCCTTTTTGCCCTCTGGCTTGTTTCCTGTCTGGGAGGCCAGGGAGCCCATGGCGTTGCGGATGGCCTCGTTGTTCGGGTCGACACCAGGCAGGTTCTCCAAGACGCTCTGAAGGAACTCCGGGTCTTGCATCACATCATAGTCATCTTCCTCCTATTCAATTGCATTAGAGGATACAATAGATTAGGTCTTTTGTGGTTTTAAGATCGCCAAACTATGTCTGCTCATCTTGCATGTAAAATATTCTTAGGTGGGAGAAGCCACTGGTTCCAGGGTATTTTCCCCATTTCAATGTTTTCTTTTCCAATTAAAAATGTCCTACTGTCAAACTTTGTTTTGCAATAAGGAACAAATGTATTTTGGGGTTTCTACTAGGCATAATATTTAGCTTCCACTTACCGTTAGCAGCACACACAACAGGATTTAAATCTTGATGAGATGTTTACACTAAATCTGCGTTGGGAGTCATACACCTTACACCTACGGGAGTCCGTACCTTTGACTTTGAGCTTTTAATCAAAGAACCAGATATTTCCTAAAGCAGTTGCTCATTTGTTTACACTGACAATTCACTTTTACTTTCAGGACCTTGGATGCCAGAAATAATTCCTCCACCCTTTCCAACGCTATTGAGAATACACAAGGGACAGGTGAGCCCCGTTTAACAATTGCTCCTTAAAACAGGATTACTCACCTTGGCTGATTCTCCAGTGTCCATGGGAGCTGCTGCGTCCATTTCTCCATACTCTGTTGACAGAACAAGTGAAAAGAACTTATTATCTTAGACATACCAGCAGATGGAGTGGCCATAAGTTATAGCAAGCACATCAATTTGCATGATAACCAAATGGAACTCACCTCCTCCGGCAAGGGACATCTGCATGGCGTAGGCTATCTGCTCCTCCTCTGTCATGCTGCTGAAGTCGGGAAGCACTGCTGCAGCACTCTCAGGCTGAGATACTGACATCTTCAATAAGGCGTCCTCTGATTCTGTGAACAAAATTGAAAAAAAATCAATCAAAACTAAGTAAGTGTCATTCTATCAAATACTAACAATTATAATAAACAGAGCTGTCTCATAAGTTAAAGCAACTAGTTGTTAATCCTGCAATAATTACCATCTGCACTGGCTGGGGGCACGCTTGTATCCATGCCTGCATCCGCTGCAGAAGCAGTAGCAGCTCTGCGGGCCTCTTCCTCCTGCCTCTGTCGCTGCTCCTCCATTGATACACGCAGGGCCTAAGGGAATTCACAGTGAGAAATAAAGGCAAAGGGCATCACTTCAAACTCTAAACTAACAACACCTTTTTATTGTAACAAAGTCAACGTGCACTTGAATCTCAAGTTCTTTGCATTCTTGGCCCATTTCGTTTCATCATCTTCATCAAGCCATCTCTTTGCAGCAGTGAAATTTCAGTGAAGAAGAGTCACACATTGTTGCTGTTTTTAATACCATGCAGCATCACATTGGCTTTCTACGCGTGGATGAGTTTCTAACCTTAAAGTGCTGATCCACATGTATTTGCTATGTAAACAGCATCTCTCACATTGGTGTTAGCGTGGGTACATTTTGAATGAACTATCTGATCGTTTTTCACTCAATCTATACAATAACGGTATAATAGCAGTTAAGTGCTATGATTTCACTTTTTTGCCGTTGTCTTAAACAAACTATGTTTGCTTTAAAAGAATCCATGAATTTCTCTCTCTCTCAAGTCAATACATCAAAGCTAACATTTATGCTAGGTACTAAACTCACATCTATATATTGCTTACCAGGGCAAGTTCTGGATCAGCACTGGGATCCACACCAAACTCGAAGTCACTGGCACCGAGACCCATCATAGAGCCTCCTTCCCCGGCCAAGATGGGAGAAGAGAGCAGCGCATCAGCCAGACTGGGTCCTGGAGGGACTGTGACCAGGTGGGAGCCAGTCCCCTCCTTCCCATTTAAAGTATTTATAAAAGCAGTCAGCTTCTCTGTGTTCAGCTCCTGAATAAACAGTTGGGAGATAGATGGGAAGGCAAGTTCAAAGCTCAATTTAGAAATGGGAATAAATGTCAGATATGGACATCAAGAATATACAACATTATGCTTCACTTTACTCTGCTTTATAGCAGTGCAACGATAGATAAACCAAGAAGTCCTCACCTCTTCTCCAAAGTTGATAATATCCACATTCACCTTCTCCTTTTTCAAGCGCTTTGCCAACTTGACAAGCTGCAGAATCAGCAGGTGGAACAGTAGCAGGTTGAAATGAAGAAAGACAGACATACATTGGCAGCGTTAGAGACAGTGGGAGAATATGTTAAACCTATGATGTATAATAAAACATATAATAAAAATGTGATACAAGAATACTTTAAACTCACGTCTTTTTCATTATCCTCCACAGGACTCCCAACAAAGGCAATGATCCTCATCTTGTGGTTTTTTCCTTGTCTGTGTTTTAGGGCCAGCTACACAGGAAACACATGACAAAAAAATATGGCTACTCAAAAACTGCTGCTGCAGACACCAAAACCCTCTTATTTACAATTCAAGTAATCACTATGTATATCCCTTCTTTTAAAGCTAGGGTTGGTAATGTTCTTCAAGAACTTTTTTATTATATTTTTTGACAATTGAATAAATCCATCCAATCTGTGGCAGTCACAGGACTGTAATAAATCCATCCAATCATTGGTTGAATAATTGGACAGCCTACCTGTTTGTCTACCTGGGCACTAATTGCACATAGTTGGGAGTTTTCCTTCAGCTGTTAGCTTGACAGCTGTGAGTACAAACAATTGCCATGATCAGGGCTGTAAGTGTTGCCAACTTGGCGACATTCTCCATAGGTTTGAGGAATTTTGGAGATGGCGCTACTAGCTACTTTCGTTGGAGAAGAGTTGGCAACACAGGCATGACATTTTTGGTTTGATCATTTTTTTTTTATCTAGCGTACTCTTACAGGTTTCTCAAGATTACCAACCCTAGCTTTAATTTTTGAAACAAATGCTTAAAATTAGAAATATCTCAGTTAACACACATGAGCCACTCTGATGCCCGTGCAGAAGCAGATATTTCCTTTGGGCTGGATAGCGTGGAGTTTGGACAGGAGGCGGCCAGAGTCTGGTGTCAGCGTGTTCAGGACCTCACAGTTACTATATGAAAACAAAAACAAACATCCCGTGCTGTCCATCATCCGCCACCATGTACAACAAAACCAATTGTGCAATGAAGTGTTGAAGAGATAGGAGGATGAACACTATTAGCACTTATGATCATTTCTGTGAGAATAACTTACTTTGCCATAGTGATGAGGCCCACGTTGTTTTCTGGATTGCTTCGTGTTTTGGAGTGGCAAACAATGTTAACAGCATCTTGTTGAGCTTGTAGCCTCGTTGGTAGAAAGTCTCCATTTCTCATGTATTCACTGTTGTCCACACTGTGGGGGAAATATAAGTTGAACGTGGCTCTGATCAAGTTAGCGTTACGTCACTCACGTTAGGCTGCTAACTAGCTAACGTCAGCAGTTGACATGTCATTCCCATATCAACCCGAGACCAAGCTAGTTAGCATAGGCCTTGTAGCTAGTTTACAATAATAACGTTACATCTCAATTCCTCTTCACTATCAGCTACATAGGAAACGTTTACACTATTCATCAGGGAAGTAAATGTATGGTGTTAAATAGAGTTAAAATGTCGGTACAATAATAAAACAGCATTAGCACGGCTGGCTAACGATAGCAACTGGTGACTCCACATAACGTTAAGTCGATGGTCGAAACAATCACATCATCGTGGATGTCAGTTGATTATGAAGATAGAAAGTATCTTACTTAATTGTAAAGTAAATAATTCATGAATGTAATGTTAATAATATGGCACAGCTCGCAAAACATATACTTTAATAAGACCGCAAATCCAAGCTAACATTAGCTACAATGACTCAGCCGTTAGCCGGGTTAGCCGTCAACGGTCAATTGTCTGCCCTGTGAACCGGACATTTGCTCTAAATTCAGGTCAAAGATCTACTACACCGACAGATAATTGATTGTGTCTTCGTGTGACCCGCTAACAGACCAACAACTACACAAAAGAGTATATGTAGACTTCTTACCAGACCATAGTACTTTCGAGCCCCATTTTGGAAACTTCTTGTTGCTGTCTGTCGTAATCTTACAAGCTCACAGGCTATTGGACAACGACTGAACAAAGTGAAATATGATTGGCCAGGTTTTTGGCCAGTATTTATTTGACTCTTTTACGTTATATTTATAACTTGTTACGTCTTATGTTGAGCACTTTGAATTTTTAAAAGATTAATTAACTTTCCTCGCTCGTGCAGATGATATTGCTTTTACTCAGTTGTAATGGAGACAGTTCAGAGTAGAATGGCATCTTATTTATTGTGCAAATAAAGACTAGGATTGGACAATATGAATAAAATCCTATTTCAAGGTTAATGTAATTTTGTACTGCAATTTCCATATAAAGTATATATTGATTAACTTAAATTGCAATAGATATGATGTAGTACATTTTAAGTTGAATTAAATGCTGTTTATTATTCTGTGACATTGCAAGGGCGTAGTACACCAAGAAATAAAGGGATAGCTAACTCATTAATATCGTCTTACACTTACAGTATGATATATTATATCATAATATATAATATTGCATAACACTATTAAAGACAGAAAACATCTGTATAATGTAATACAATCAAATGTTTTATTTCATAAATTCAGGTAGAAGTGTACAAAAACATGAAATCACCAAAAGAGCAAGAGAGAGAGAACTTCTAAATACATATTCTGGTGGAAAAGGCAATATTGTGATTATTGCATACAGTTGCACACATTTACTGTATATAATACAAAGGCAAGTGAAGACTAATGGACAAATTAAAATTAACAAAAAAAATTAAAGGATGATTTCACAATTGTTATAATAATCAAAACCATCACAACGAAGACAAGTTTTACTACAGTTGCATGCCTTTGATACAAGCTTGTTGTGCTAGAGAAAGGCACATTTCCAATCAATAATCACCATTAATAAACATGCTGGACACCAGAGCAATACATACAGTAATAAATACTATAATACATATGACTATGTACATGTTGAGTTCATAGGCTGCATGTCTTAACTGTTTTAAAGTTTCACTTCAAAATAGGGTCGGACAGTTTGATATAACAGCGAGCAGAATAAAATACCTCCACATACCATTGACAGGATGTATAAAACCACCCAAATGATGCATGTTCCTCTTTTCTTGGTTGAAAAATTGTCATGTCATTTAATGTATTGCACCACTATCTATTCATTCAGGAATACAGTATACAGGACTGTCTCAGAAAATTATAATATTGTGATAATCCCCATACGTGTGATTTAGTTTACTGAACCAAGCTGAGTGTTTTTCAAGGCTCAGGAAACCCTTGCAGGTGTTTCGAGTTAATTAGACGATTCAAGTGATTAGTTGAATACCCTACTAGTATACTTTTTCATGATATTCTAATATTTAGAGATAGGATATTTGAGTTTTCTTAAGCTGTAAGCCATAATCAGCAATATTAAAAGAATAAAAGGCTTGCAATATTTCAGTTGATTTGTAATGAATCCAGAATGCATGACATTTTTGTTTTTTTAATTGCATTACACAAAATAAAGAACTTTATCACAATATTCAAATTTTCTGAGACAGTCCTGTATATGCTGTAAACAAAGAGTTTTGTTGCATAGTTGAAGCATCTTTAATGCTACTGATTTAATTTGGCTGTCAGACTAAAAACGTATTCTAAAACATTTCTGCATTTTAAAACATCGAACAATAATTAACATTTAAGCATTTCACATCCATGTTTCGTGCTAAAACCGAGCTTGAATCAAACAACCAATATGTCTACCAGTTTGCAGTCATCACCATGTTTTCCTAATGAAAAGCATTACTACTATATCTTAATTGGGCCCTGTCTCAAAAATCTCTCTTGATGAATTTGTATAACCCGTACAAACAAAGCTCACACAGCTGGCTCTGTTAACCCCGGGTTTACTAGTTCATCTTATGACATTGGCACGTTTCTTTAATTACAATCCAATCACATGCAACAAATCAACTAAAATTAATTCAACAACAGATGGAGAAGATAACCCTTTTGGGAAATTGCAGTAACCAAGGTTGTGTTAAGGTTAAGATCATAATTAATACAACAAAATAGTATGAGCAATGTTGAGGAAGTACTTGATGCACAACTTGTTTATAAATATCGGGATCAGGAAAACCAAAAGCTGAAAATAATACAACAATCAAACTGCCATACATCTTAATCGGTGTGAAATACATCAGCTGTAATATGTGGTTGACATAAGTAAAGGGGAAAATAGATCACTCAAATTTGAGTATCATATTAAGTTTATACATAGCTTTTTGACTATTACCAGTGGACTAATGCAAATTGTGAGAGTATCATTTAAAAAATTATAATAAAAACGACCACCCATGTTTATAGAGTCAAAACTCCTACCAACATATATTGCTAAATTTCTTTTGGCCAGTGCATCCTACCCTAGTTTTATTTTCTTTCTCCTGGTTACTTTGCAGAAAATGACGGACAATAACACTCAAGCAAAACTCTTTATGTGGTCAAAATGTTGAAAAATAAAAACAAACATACGAATATGAACCGGAAGCAAACAAACAAAAATATTCTTACACTCATGAGCTGTTAGACAAAGTTTCTGAAGCTGTCACTTTCGTTGACTGCCGGTTGAGCAAATCAGTACATCTTTAGGTCTAAACTGGTGCCGCAGTTTGGACTGGACTGCAGGTCTGAAACTGCCGGTGGTGTTATGGTTATGCATTTGGATGATATTAGTGGAGGCTAGTTTCAGATGCTTTACATAAATTACCCAAACAATGCAGAAGATCTGTTGTTATTTATGATTATATAAAATATACCTACTTAGAAAATCACATTATGTTCTTCAGGGCTGCAGTGTTAGAATGTGTCATTACTGTAAGGCTGAGCTATACCAATAGAAATACTCTGAAACAGTACGTCCGATGCTCTTTATTCTATTTTATAGTCACAGTGGGACACCTGCTTACACTGCAAACATTTACTATATTACCATTTGAAATATCATAATTTATAATGAAAAACAACGTGATTGTACCACGTTTGTAATCATGTCATGCTTTTAAAAAAAACTCAAACTTATCTGACTAACTCACTGGTATCACTTAATGAGACAGGCCCCAAGTCACTGAGTATCAGTTCTTTGGTCACATTTAGACATAAGCCAGTCGACACAATAAACCTGAAACTGATATCAAACTGTACAGTGTAAGTATAAAAAAATCCTTTTAATATAACCCTTTGACCTGAACATGAGAGGTAACATTTATAAATCACAGTCCATTATTAGAATAATTGGTTGAATAAAAATCACAAGCTGAGGATCACCTCTTTTTCCAGCATGATTTGCATTCAGAGTAGGCTTCAAAAACGGCAGCTTACCAAGTATATATACAGAAATTGCTGTTAAAACTGTGTTCCCAACCCAAATAATATGGTTTTGTGTTAAGACATCTTAGTCAATCATGTAGTAGGAACCGGCACGGGCCTTTGGGTGGTGGGACAGACACTTACAGAGACGAGTATACACAAGGATGTGCTACAGCATTTGGTAAACACAAAGGAGGAAGTAATTCTAAAAAGGAGACAATAAAATTGAAGAAACAACGCTTAAATAAAGACAGTCTCAAATAAGGCAAAGTCCTCATGTTACACTCTACATCAAATGCTGGCTGAGTTTAAACATCAGTGCCAAGAACAATCTGGTTGTGCACAGAAGCATTCCTATGAGATGAATAATAGTGTTCAATAACCACAGCATTAATGTACCCGCAATTACTAGTGTCAGAACACAACCACCCACTGACATGCTCATACCATGTTGAGATTTGGATATCATAGTGCAAAACAACAACAACAAAAACATTGAAAGGGTCCACTTGGTCTCGCTGATGCACAGTAAACTTTACCTCAAATCACACCAAGTGGGTTGTAACAATTCATCCACGCCCATGATTTCCTCCAAGTTTGTCTCGGATCATTTAAGTTCATTCTTTTACACCTAAAAACCAAAGGCAATGAACATAAGTTACAAAAAAACACTCGGGATAAGCTAAAACTGTCACAAGAAATTAAAAACTTAAGCAACTTACAGCGCATTTGCTTGCTTGAGGAATAATGTCACTGAGTGAGATCACGTCCTCAGAACCGATACCTTCGTCATACTGAGCTCTGCAAACAACAAAAGACCAGTGTAAGTGAATGGAACCTTCACACAATAAGAAACACTCTATTTGTGTATAAAAATTAAATGAATATACAAAAAAAAAAAAAATCAAAATACTTTTAAAATGTGTTTTTTGAGATTAGCATGATGGAGATGTTTGCCACTAGATGGCACTTTTAACAATACTGCACTGCCGTTATGCATGCTGACCTTTCTTGAGGTTCTGGTTAAACAACATTTATATGTCAGCTTTCACTCCCACAACACAACAAAACACAGCCAATCAAACTATGTGAGGTGGGATGTGTACACAGCTTTTGCACAGTTAATAATGACCATTATCATTAACAATGGCATCATGTAAGATAATAGACTTGAATCTGAGTTCAAACTGTAAATATCAGACTACACATTTAATCATTAGACACTACAATCCATGACAGACCTAAATACATTTGAATATGCATATACTTCTGACGAGCTCTCAAATGAAAATACTATTCTTAATGTGTGTTCTCCCTCTTACTTCTTGGGGGAGCTGAGCTCCTGGTCTTTACTCAGAGTGTTGTTTAAATCCACTTCCACTGGCATGTAGGCATCCTCAGAGTGAGGCTGACTTGTGGGAAGAAATCCAGGGTTTCCCAAGGAGGAGGTGGTTTCAGTAGCGTTGCCAACAGCGTTGCTGGGTGGTAAGGTCTTTGGGAGGAGGTCAGGACGACCTGACTGCATGGCTGGGTGGAACGGGAGTGGAGTGGGTGGAAAACTGTTAAGATTGTGTTGCGAAAGAAGCACTTCACGTGCTGGTACATGCTGGAGGACTGCCGGTATCAAAAAATTAAAGTAGATTTCAGCACTTCACTTGAAACCCTGTTTCCAGTTCTTACCGTTGTCTCCTTCAGTGTCAGAGCTGATTTGATGTTGGAGGTTGGAGTGCTGACTGTTGTTGCTCAGTTGGGTCAACAGAGAAGGCCCAGCACCAGGTGTCTTCCTCAAAGGACCATGTGTCACTGCACGCCGCTTCTTAGATGGCGATGTCTTTACTAGATACAAGAGGAAAAGTGTTAATTAAGAGTCCATAAATGACACTGACATTATGGGCAATAGTGCGACCCAGCGGGCAGAGAGGCATGTCTGAGGGTGTGGCGATGCGATCTTGGTGCCAAGATGTATTCTGTGATATTTTGGTCACTTTAAGTGGTGAATGCAAACCTACATAAACTTCTGAAATCAAACAAACACCATTATTCATGTTTCGTCCAACTTTCCACTTTTGATCTACGTTTTTTTAAACTAGCTGACATTTGACTTATTTTTTTACAATTCTTTTTGGCCCCTTTTGCCATTATTAGATAGTTAGAACAGGTAGACTAGAAAGGGGGACAAAGGGGGACAACATGCAGCAAAGATTGACTCTTTATTGCCATCTAAAGGCAGCAGATATTTGTTTCATCAGCAGTCTAGAATGTTGAGTGATGTTAATGAATTCAACAAGAGTCATCATCTGCTCTAGGCAGGATGTTTGAGCAGCTGTTTCTATAATTGAAACTCTGCACGTCCAAGACAACAATAAGTTTCTTCTGTGGAAAGCTCCCCACAGGGTTCCCAAACTGTCAATGCACCATGACAGGGAGAGCCCTGTGCTTAAAGCCAATGAAAGCAACAAATGTGCCGAGCAATGAGGTGACACAGGTGTGATCTGTGCCACGCTGCAGGGTTCACAGTATTCATACGCATACATTCATGGACACAATATGTACTTACACAAGACCTTCTTGAAGACTGCATTGCACATGAACTTCTGAAATCGTTCCGCATAGAAACTTGGTCTGTGTACAGATACACTGTCCTACAGAAAAGGAAAGATTACACGGTTTACTTAGAGAAATGTAAATTCAAACTAATTTAAAACACAATTAACTGAGGCTAGATGATGTAGTAGAGGATGTAGCCTACCCCATCGTGAACCAAAGCTTTCCACGAGTGTTCAAGCTTCTTTACTAATCTGAAAAACAACACAGAGCATAGATCAATACTGTGCTTGAACACATCCTGTATAGACACAGACAGGGCGCTGAAGCTGCCGCTGCCTTGCCAACGGGCTGCTTTTGCTATGCAGGTTGTGTAGACTTTGTGCGTCACTGACTGCACAAAGGCTTTAGAGTTATACAAACATGTGTGCTGCTTACCTATAGGACTGCAGAATGTCAATAATACCAATATACACCAGCAGCCTCTCGCCTTTTGAGTTTCGTGCAGGGATTCCTCCCGTTCTGTCAAATCAAACAAAAAGAAATATCATTTGGTGTTCTGTCATTACTCTCAGTAAACATGACCACCGAAACACTGTCACTCACTGGTCCTCTGTTTCCGGTGATCCCATGCTCCCTGCCTCAGCCTGGATGGCCTCTATAGCAGTACTGTACAGGGACTTTTGACCCTGTGGCTTCCGTTGGTCCACAGCCCCGGCCCCGGCCCCGGCCACCGCCTCTTTGCTGGCCTGCTCCCGACAGGCTTGATCTACATTGTGGATTCCCACCAGAAGGCTGTAGTCCATAATCTTAAAACTTTGCAGAAGCTGAATGGAAAACAAAAAAAACACCAGACCAGTGATTACAAATGAATTGGGAGGAAAATACATGAGAAAAACATAGATATTTCTTACTAATAGTCTATGTGCGTTTATGATGGTTTTATCCTAAGTACATTTGAAAATATCCCACTTGTAGTCTCATGTTTAGACAGGCATTAATCTGTAGTTCTTACCAGGCAGTCTCTCTGGATGGTCTTGCAAACAGCACTATACTTGTCCCCCTCCAGTATCAGCCCATTCGGCATGTCCTGCCGGAAGTCCAGGTCCTTGTATGTGGCCACAGACTTTTCTCTCTCTTTAGCTGAGGCCCGCCGCTTGTAGGTGGAGCCCTTTAGATCATACTTGAGGTGCATTTGTACGGCGCTCGGGAGCAGATTGTTCATAACTGCTATACGGATGTTTTTACCCGCTGCCTGGACACAGCAGAGTCCATAAAACTTTGGTAATAAGGTCCGTTTGTTCTGGTTCAGGTTCTGAAAGAGAGCAGAGAGGATGGTAGAAGGAAAGTACAATATTAAAACAAAATCCAAACAAGCATCAGTGCAACTGATCAAAATCCAAACAGCCTTACATGTTGCACATTAGCCATGGAAAAAAAAACAATGCAGGGCCAATATTTTGCCAGAGCTTGTTATGTCAAAATAGTAAAAAATGGTACGATGCCTTTAGTGCTGCAACTAATGATTATTTACATTAACAATATGGAAAATGCCCATGGTTATTAAAGCCAATCATTAGATCTTACCATGAAGTAACCTGGGAGCAGTTTCTGCAGAAATTCCGCCTCTTTGTGCTGCACGGTCTTAATGATGAACTCATCATCACTGGAGACGTAGAAGAGAGATCCACTCGCCCCGGAGTTTGATAACTCGATCAGCGGCTCATTACACAGAGAGTACTGTCACCAGACCAGAGCACAGTAGTTAGAAATGTTATATTATAGAAACCAAAGAACTACGAACACCAGTTAAAAACAAGTCAGCTGGACTTTACATCGTAAGCAGCCCAACACCTAGTGTGTCAACGACGCCCAATTAGTTCACGCTTCCCTGGTTACACTCTTTCACGCCTTTCTTCTCACAGTTCTTGCACTTTGCTCAGAGTTTTACTGTTCTACTAGCACATTTTCTGATTATCACAGATGCTGAGTAAACAAGAATACCATGTAGTCATCAGGCCGGATGCCAAACATCTCTCTGAAGTACCGGAAGGCCATTGGGGCGTACGTCTTGAACCTGAAGTCTCCGTAGTGGTGGGCTGGTGTAAGGTTACTGCCCTCACTGCCAGTAAAAGACAAGAGGCAGAGGATTAGACAACATACAAGGAGGTTATGTAAAGGAGTAATCATTTAGTACAGACAGAACACCATCATCTTTACAACTTGTCTTTAACTCAAAGTTTTACCTGGGAAAGAAGAAGCTTTCGACTACTTCAAAGTCCTGCAGCAGCACGTCTCGCTCAGGTTTCTGGCTTAAGCTGCCCACCGTGTGAGCGATGCCTAACTGGATAGCACCTTGTAGGGCTGAAGATGTTGTCTGGAAGACAGAGCAAACTGACATGACTCAAATGACAAATACAGTTCAGATCTGTCTATGGTTTATATATTATTAACCAATCATAAGCAATCTCCACAATAGAACTTGACAAGAAAGGTTTGACATATTGTCACAAATTAACAGTGAGTATAGATCTGCAACAACTACTTGATTAATCAGGGAACAAAAAATGAATCTGCAGCTTTTTTGCTAATTGATTAATTGTTTGAGTCATCTCTAAAGCAAAGGCACCAAACATTATCTTTACAATTTAAATATCGTTGTGTTTTGGACTGTTGGTCAGACAAAACAAGACATATGAAGATGTTACATCTGGCTTTTAAAAATATAATAATAAGCGATTAATCGTAAAGATATTTGGCAGATTACTAGATAAGGCAAATTATTGTTGGTTGCACTCAAAAGTGAGTGAATGTGCTTCAGTCAATGAAGGCTGATCTCCCACCTTCTTGTACGTCGTCTCCCCAGTGGTATCAATTCCACGATGGCCGATGGTCTTTTTCATGGCCGGAGTCATGCTGGTGCTTGGACTCTGAGTACAAACATGGTGGGAAAATTAAATAGAAGCGGAAAGAAAGTCTGCTGCGAAGTAATATCCTCATGTTTCAAAGAGGAAGGAATGGAGGGTGTGTCAGCTAAATGTCTGTAAATGCTGTGAAGACAAACGCAATGTGTTTCACAACAGTCACAGAGCTAGAGTACGCATTTCCTGCAAACGAATCAGTTATTCCTTACCTCGGGAGGAGCATTTTTTCGGGCCCCAGTCGAATCTGGAGTGAAAAGGGGAAGACACATAAAAGTTAGAAAATAATACACAAGGAGGGAAAGAAATGAGTTAATCAAACAAATGCAATTCTCACACTGGATGCGTTAATATAACACAACACAGCTTGAAACAGCTTCCACCATTCCATAACGGTGAAAAGAAAGCGTGCAGACGCACCTCGTTCATTACCTCTGAGAAAAGACAGTCTCCTCCAGAACTGACTCTGCAGGTCTTCGAGTGCAATGGGAGGAATTAGATAAGTATTCTATTACTATTTAAGTAAATTCATAAGAGGCTAATGAATGTCCTGATATTGATAATGGACAGTTATTTTCCTGGCAGTCCAAATTGAACATTAGACCTCAATAGTTCACTTTTGTCTTTTAAAAAACACTTCAGAAAGTGAAAATGATGTGACTGTCTACTTTTCAGTTTGCTTTTCTCACTTATTAACGGGGACTCCACCGATTTTACACTTAAAAGGAAAAAAACAAACCCTGAGGATGTTGTGATGTCATCAAGTGGAGAGTTTTAAAGTCGCATTACCGGAAATGTAGGAACCCGTTTTTTTAGAGCTTGACCCATACCAGGCACTAAAAGTCAGGATGTTTGGCCCTTTTGACTATTCATCTTTTCAATCTGTCTCGTATGAATCCCACAACTTAATATAACTAAAATACAAAATCGCTAGAGTTCCACTTTAAAAGTTGTTGTTAAATGGCCCCATTTACTGCTGTTGATTTCACTAAATGCTGTTGTTCTAAAACTAATGTAGTCTCTTATACTATTGACATTACTCTTTTTTTGGTCCGTCACACTTATTTCAATACGATTTAATAGTATAATAGTAACACATTTCATTATAACTCAATGGAGTTCAACAAATCCACACATTAAAACCTCCAAAATGACCATATGCTTGAGTCAGTAACTCACTGAAGGTTTTAACAAAAACTGAAAACAACAAGCATCAGGAAAGTATTGGGTTGCTTTATTTTCAGCTAGGTGTGCCTAAAAACCTGGCAATAGACTGTATACAAACAATAGAGCCAATATTGAAGATCGTTTGAGGTTGTCACAGGACTGACTGATTGATGAGCCGTTCGCGTGCTGAGACCTGCCCGTCCACAGGATCCATAACCTGAGCTAATGACCATCTATCTAGATTATCTAAGTGAATAACTCGTGTCAAACACATCTGATCTATCCCTTTCATGAAACAGTGGTGTAAAAATACAGCGTTAGTACTTACTACCAGAGAGGCCCTGCAGCTCTGGAGGCTCCTCTGCAGCTGTGGCCATTCAGACCGAAACCTGATCTCAAACTCGGCTGTGTTGAAAGTCAGATCCTGGTTAGACGTTATCAGTTTTCTCTGCGTGAGCACTTCTAGTAGTTGGGGATCTGTGTAGACAAAAGTAGCTCGTTAACAGCAAACACTTCTGATGACTCCATGCCACAAATATTGACAACCGCCACGTTGACTGGCTCTGTTGCTGGACTGGAGGATTTGATAGGATTGTTACGTTAACAAGACGGAGACTGACGGTAGTTTTTGACAACTTTTTGCTAACAGTCTGTGAATAATGTAGCTGTGGGGGGATGTAATGAATGGTAAGACCAGTGCATGTTGTAACATGTTAGCACGTTAACTTACATTGGTGTCTGGATTGCGACATTTAATTAAGCTAGCTAGCTGCTAACTCTGATTCAACTTTTCTAACTTTAGCAAAGCTGGTCACACTGATAACTAAATAACAACATTACAAACAAAGAGCCAACTCACTGGAAAACCTCGTGGAGTAGTTTTCGCCGTTTCCAGAGAAAGACAAACTCAACTTTAAAGGCACTGTTTGTCGTAAAAACTAAATAAACAAGGAAGCAGTGCGGAAGCAGCAGTTTTGTATTAAGCACCACCATCCAGAGCAAGAACAAAACTTCCGGTTAAATGTTCTTTCAGAATAAAACACAAATGTCACAGGAAAACAGAAACCGAAAACAAAGGAGTTTTATTGTGTGCACCACGTCACCGAACAACTATTTCTCATGAAAAGATATAGTGGAGTAATGTTTACCTGAGCAGAGAATGAAGTCGCTCTCCCTCTATGTGTGTTGTATCCAGAGTTTCTCTGTGCACCTTATTACCATTCCTCCTACTATGGTAAGGTCATACTGTATTCTTATCCCAACCCAAAGCAATCTCTCTCATCATGCCTAAACCTAACCATATTAAACCGACAAAGTCAAAGGGTACTAGCCAAACGGAGACAGAGTAGGGCGGGTCATACTTTCGCCAAAACAGGATTCGTAATTTTGATGGCCAGTGCCTCCATTATGTTGATGCATGTGAGCGTGTCCCACTGGCTATTACCTGGGCTCTGCAATGCGCTCAATACAGCTAATAACAATGACACCATCGTGGCAGACATGAACCACCAGACAGACAAACACTGTAAGCACCCTCACCATGTTGAGAGCCGTGTGGAGGCAAATGCTCTAAGTTTAATACTGAGCACTTTGAATATAGAATATATAATATTATTTAACGACCCAAAAATATATACGAGATAATAGCATTAAACATTCATTTGAAACGATTGCCTCCCAGTTAGTCAAAAAATGCAGTATAATGATTGTGTGTGGTCAACAATGCAATACAGGCTATATTGAGCGATTGTTATCTAAATATGTGTTGGAGCTATTTCATTAGTTCATTCAATTATTTTGTTGTTATTTTTGTCTTTATTTGTGTTGACACTAGGGGCACTGAGCACCAGGCCAGGCACTTGTGTCGGTGAAGGGATACAGGTAGCAGGTGTGTCAATGTCAGGTGATGCACCAGGAATGGACATCTTTTGGTTTTCTTTACCAGAGAGACAGACTGCAGGACAACTGTTTACTTTTGATCACTACAATAAAATCACCATAAATCACCACTGGACATTGGACTTCTTGCTTGAGTTACAATCCGACTGCATAAGGGGCCTTTTGATGTAAGTTTTGTTTTTGATTATTTCTCTGACAAATAAACACTACATAAAGTAAAATAACCTCCCTTAAAAAAAGGGAAAAAACTTCCCTGGAACAAAGTAAACCCCACACTTGGAACAAAAAGTTTTGGAACAATAAAAAAGGACAATTTGTTGGATTCTCTGGACTTAATGTGGATGCGCTTTGTTAGATGCACGTTGTCTTTCGCCAAGATGCCAAACAAAGGAACGACAATCCACACCATAGCAGGAGCACACTACAAGATGGAATGCGCTTTAGAAACCCAGTAACTCTGTTGGTGTGAACTGCCACGTAATGAGTGTTATCGTTTGATCCTGCTGTGAGGAAATAAGTTTCGGACTCAATAATATATTTTCTCTTTTCATTCATGCATTTGTTTTCCGGTTGTGGTGATGATGACTTGAAAGAAGTGAACTGTGCTTGTGATTGTTAACAGAAGTATTGTATGGTAATGCTGCAGTGTGGGTCGCTTGTGTTAAAGGAGGAGTGCACAAAATGTCCCTAACGATAAGAAAGAGGGCAACATGTCTGGAAAAAGAGACCTCAAGCTGTCTGGAAAAAGAGACCTCAAACTCACTTCAAAGTGGCCGGCTCACCACATAGAAAAGTGCCAAGGAGTACGAAATATCAGAACCAATGCCCATACTCAAGCTACAGATCAAGTGCAAGAAACTCAACTGAAGTCCATCATTCATACACATGTACAGAGAGACTCAGTGGGGCATGTTCACTCTCATACTCCAATGCTCAGTGATAACAGTCAGGGACATTGTTAATATCATGCAAAGACAAAATGACATTACTGCTTTATTGGTCCAACAAAATCTCTCATCTTCTCTCCCACCAAGAGACATTCCAGTATTTAATGGAGATCCTCTTCAGTACCAAGCTTTCATCAGAGCTTTTGAAAATTGAGTAGAGGAAAAGACAAACAACTTTGCCAACTGCCTGCACTTTCTTGAACAATACACCAGAGGTCAGCAAGGAGACATAGTGCGCAGCTGCCAACATCTTCCTCCAGGATACAAGAGAGCTCAAAATGTTCAACAAGAACATTTTGGAAATGAACAAAAGAATGTCTTCTGCTTGTAGGGACAAAGTCTTCAGCTGGACACCTATTAAAGGTGATGATGTTCAAGCTTTTGCTCTTTTTCTCCGGGGATGCTGTTATGCATCAGAACAAATTAAGGACATGAAGGAATTGGACATGCCATCCAACATGAGAAACATTGTCCTGAAGCTGCCCTATAAGCATGTACAAAATGCTTATTGACCACGCTTTCTGGGCAATATTATCTTAAGCCTTAATTTATCTGTAACTGTGCTGAAATACCAGGTTTAAACGGAATGAAAAGACATGTCTCGTCACCCTGGACGCCACCTGTGTTAATCTGGGTCTGTTCAGTCTAAAAGTGATGATAAAGTTTCCGGTTTCTTTGATTCTGACTGTTTTTTCAGCAGTGTTTTCATTGTTGTGGAGCTGTTCCAAAGCTTGATATTTATTTCTTCCTTCCACAGTTGTGGAGGTTCTTTCCAAGGCAAAATTGAGTGTGACTACAAGGCTGATGGGTCCTGTGATGTGTGCTGCCTGTTTTTATCTGTATATACCAAATGCTTATATACGTCATGGTTAAACATGTGAAACTTTGGTCGATTTGATAATTATAGAACGGATTTCTCTTTTAATTGGCTGCTCAGTTAGTTGTAATATAAAAAACATGGTACCCTGATAAAACCATTTAGCCTCAGAGGGGCTAAATAACAACGATATATACGTACTGTCTCAAAATCAGAAGAAGTTCATTATTAATCAGAGCTCTCACATTAGAACTTAGCATTATCAGAGACTATTTTTATTAGAGATTGTTTGTTAAATGAGCAGTGGGAGGCGGGTAGCTGTTCTGGGCTTGCAGCTCCCTCTCTCTCATCTGCTCCGTTCATTGCTGCACAGCTCTGCTACACCTACACACATCATCTACACATAGCAAACAGCGCTGTCCATGGTTCTGGAGGTCATTGTTCTTACACAAGAAGCTTCTATTGAGGTTTTTTTGTCCGTTGTTACATTTTGTGACATTATCACCCTAAAAGAATATCATCAAATAAAATCCTATATCTGTGAAGGGATTAATTTAATCAAATGAGTTAGTCCTTATTTAGTATTACAAACTTTCTCTACTGAATATAACTCGTCAATGCGTGCCTCCATTCTGTGTGCAGCAAGTAAGAGAGAAAATGGTTTCCAGATCCTTCGATGCTGACTGGCTGTTCAGCAGTGTCTTCTTTGTTGTGTAGCTCTTCCACAGCTTGGTATTCATTAATTTAGGTTTTCCTGTGGAGGTTTTTTTCAATGAGAAATTAAATATAACGACAAGGCTGATGGGTCCTGTGATGTGTCACATGTTATTTTCCGCATGTACCAAATGCTTATTTATCAATATTTCTGACGTCTTCCACAGAGGCCATCAGACAAACATCATATAGCAGATGTCCATTATCAGTAGCTTGTTCAGTAACAAAAAACATATGAGAACTTTAATGTCTTCATTTCATCCTTTATTTCCCTAACAAAGAACAGTACATGTTAGAAACTGTAAAATCAACTCAGGACACAATTTATTTGAGCTATGACTGTGAGTGAACATTTGCCAAATTAAAATGCATTTAAAAAAACATGTTTCCCGTTGTTGTGACAAAGCTGGTTGAAATACAGAGTTGTCAAAATAATAACTGACTTCAGCCGTTATCCTTACTCAGCATTAACACAACCAGCATGCCCTGTCCGCCTCTGTGACAAAGATCTACAGGAGACATCACATTATTAGCTCAGCATGTATGTTTTCTAATGCAGGTTTTAGCACATTAACCCAATCTCACTCCCCAAGGTTATACAAAAATCATTATTTCATTGCAAGATACTTTGACCTAACTATTCTGTTAATTTTTGTTATATATTGTATAGATTTAGTTTGTTGTCCAACTTCAGCAACCGTTAAAGGTGAATCCTGGCTCCACGGGGACAGGGGGTGCAATGTAGCCTGGTGTTGGGTCATAGTTTGGGTTTGGCAGCTCGCTGTTAAAGCACGCCCACTGAGCGTCTCCTCCGTCCGCACAGCACACGTATGCGCCAGTCATGGTGGAGAACTCTTCTGTACAGAACTGGGACAGGGTTTGTTTCCACTGTAAGAAAAACATACTCAAGGTCACAAAGTTGTATTTCATCTCCCTGTGAAAAGCTAATTTTATCCTCACAAGTCCTAACCACTTTTAGTTTCTAAAGTTAAATCTATTCCTTTGTATTTGGGTGCAGAATACTGGACACAGGTATTCCTTTAAAATGTGTATTGTCTTTTAATCCACCTATCTGATGCTGGTCCTGCTGAACTGAGGCACTAAGGTCCTTTTGTCACCATTCATCGTGTAAAAGGCAATACATTTAACCTGTTTTTTGAATTATGACTTGAATTAATCTTGCAATTGACATTGTCATATATTTAATTAATTCAATTATATTTATGTCAAAATACTTGGTTTATTTCCTAAACTATTTTTTAAATGTATCTCATTATTTCTCCCACACACAAACACAGGCAGAGACTCACAGCTTGTTGGGCGCAGCAGAGGATCTGGTCATGCTGCTGTGCTATCTGGTTGCTGCAGCACAAACTGTACCACGACTCCAGACGGTTGATGGCGTTTCCACGGCGGCGGAAGTGACCGACCCTGGATCTCGGGAAGAAGCTGGGTAGGTATCTGGGACGGCCTTGACCTTGATGGCAGATGGCAGCGAGGTTCTGAGCAGTGGGACAGGCAGGTGGGAAAGGCACATCAGGCTCATTGAGAGAGCTTCTTTTGGTCTCTGTAGGCAAAGAACATGAAGCAACACAGAAGTCAACATTGCGATTAGAAGAGTACATTAAGTATAAATGCTTAAAAAATCTCGAAGAAATTACCTCCCACATCTGCACCATGAAGAGTCAGCAGTGCAATCATCCAAAATCCTGTGAGGCCTCCAATCGACATCATGGCTGTATGGTTGTCTAGCCGGAGCTTATGTTGCGCAAAGATATTGTGACTGGATCTGCAACCAGCTTATATGGGGCAAAGTGAGTGAGTCTGTGGGCGTGAAATGCTTGGAAGCGGGGGTGTAAGTGTTGAGGGGGTGTGTGTGTGTTGGGAGCTGTCAAGATAAAAACGAAATGAGTTTGAACTTCAGTGATCTGCTGATGCATGCAACAACTATTTGGTCTCAAAAGTCTGCAATCGTAGCGGAAATAAGTATTCCATGATGATATGGGTTTACCATTTTGACTTGTCTTCAGAGGGGAAGCACAGGTGTTTCTAAAAACATTAACTCTGCCTTACACCAAATGCAAACACATGTTATATTTATTTTAATGGAAGCAGTGATACAGTTCATCAGCTTCATTTTCTATAACAGATAGTAGCCAGAACATGTTGAACACATATCGAGTCCAACGAAACATAATGAAACCGAATATAAATAAGTGAGTTAATGAATAAGTATATAACAAAAAAAATGAATCCAACTTGTCTTTCAGAACAAAGCTAAATGTTTTGTATAGAGTATCAGGCAAGTAATTAAGCCAGTACTGTACTGAGGGGAGTTTCTGGTGTTTTCCAATGCTGGAGTAGAACTTTCTTCACAGTTAAAAGGCCGCCCGTAGGCAATACATTTGAGGCTTCCTTAATGTGTTCAGTGCCTTTGTTGTACCAAAGATGGTCAGCTTGGAGTCTGGATACAATGTCAGACCAACCACTTTGGTAAAGATGCTGATAATGCTTTGGACAGCAGGCCAAGCTGTAACAACATGCCCTCTGCAGAATTACACTCACCACACTGTAATGATACCTCAAGAAAAAGGCTGTGTGTGGAGTTTACTTTTTGTAAACTGTGTTGTTTGATACAGTTTGATGACTGTGGTGGCCACAGCCCCACAATGAAAGTTACCTGGCTGCTGATTTCCCTTTCCTGGTCTGATAAAAGATGGGGATGAGGGTGGAGCCTGGTTTTAATCAAGTGGCCTGAGCCAAGGACCATACCAAGAGCTCTGACAGCATGGGGGGATCTGGGCGATTTTGTGTTACCTTGTGGTTCTTGTCTTTGTTGTCCTCTCCTGTATGCTTTCGTTGGTTTGGTCAGCCAGTATATTTTCCCTCAGTTTCATTCGGGTCTTGTTTTGTTAACCTTATTCTTTAATAGAGTTATGTTTTCTTGACTTCTTTTATTGGGGCCCTATAACGCTGTTAATTAATTTCTTTGTAAATGACTGTTATTGAATAATTTTTGGGAAAATAAACCCACTTTTTGAATTTAAAGCCTGTTTCCTTGTGCCTTGACTGCTTGATCCACGACAATGACATATAAATCTACTGGATGAATACCATTGAATTCCTATTGTGAAAAGGCCCCATCAAAAGCCTTTATCAGAGCATCATCAAGTTTGAGAAATGCTGTGATAAACCACAACTCAGGATTGAAAAGCTCAAAGGTTTTTATCTAGGCTCCTAAAAATAAAACTGCAGTCCATCTGAACTGTGAGACAGATGTCAAAATGTCTTCCCTGAAAAAGGACTATTAAAAAAAGGGAAATTCCCACTTTTTTAAATTATCTAAAGAGTAGAAAAAACAATTCTTGAGCATTTACCAGTCAGTGATGCTTTGCTGACTGGATAAAGTAGGAAAACAACATTGTACAGACTGATACGCTTATCAAAACAATTCTGGTGTCTTTCTCAGAAGTTAACACTGGACGGTAAACTCCCACAACCGTTTTAAAAAACAAGTGGAGTGTGCTTTCTGTTATCTGCCACAGATATAAATATGAGAACATCTCGTCTCATGTTGTTGTCTACAACCAGTGTTTTGACTCCTTTCGTGTGAGAGGAATGAAGGATGTACTCGGTGGAAGATCATTGAACCATTTAATGGTTTTTTACTTCCTAGAATTCAAACCGTTCTCACGCGACCATTCCTGCTGTCTGCATTGTGTTTATGAGGAAGTGTATTTGAATCACTACCCTTTTTTTTTAGCTAACATGAATAAGTGTCCATCAGTATTTGATGGGTTTGTTTTGTGTTTCAGATATGTTGGGGTGTTACTTCAAATAAATAAGTAGTCATAAAAAAAGTAATTTTCAAATCAAAATGTCCTTTCCATGAATGACTGCAATGCCTTAATAGTAACCACCACATACATATTAAAATCTTTTCTAAAATATATATTGCCACATTTGGTTCAGCATGTGGTATATCATACTGTATTATTTAGTGACCAAAACTAGAATATATCACTGTCAGAGAAAAAAGAAATCAGAAGAATTAAAATGTTTTGGTGTCATAATAGGCATTTTTGTATTAATTTGTCTTGTTTCCAAACAGATGTACTTTAGGTAAAAATTGGGATGCTACAGCACCGTGATGGTTCGATGATGCAGGTCAACAGATTGGAATCAGTTACACATAAGAGACAGACATGAAACTAATTGTTTATTGAGTACACAGTAAAAATGCTATGTTGATATATATTCCCAAGAAAAATCTTTGTTTTCATTAATTCTTTTAATTACTACAGATGTTTGACAGGACAAACATATTTTTCAGACTTTTGAAAATTGAAAAGAGGCAAGGAATAGGATTTACATGGATACGGGATTATCTATGTAAATAAAAAGAATTTCATGAATCAATGATGCTGTCAGGTGGGTTAGCGCTGAAGGATGTTGATCAATGCAGTTGATGGAAAGCTGGCAGGACTGAAATTTACAAATCACTGAAAAAGAAAAAGAGAAATATTTTTTCAAGAAAGCTCCAATAGTGACATGTATGTGCAGTAAGATTTTTTTGTAAGATTTTGTTATAGAAAAATACAATTCCTGGGGAAATTGGTGCACTCTATGGGTTAATGGTATTGAGGTCTTCTTAGTATCAGTCATTATTTGGAGGCATCATTTATGTTGCTTACCATTGGGGGAAATCTGGAGCCACCCACTGCCTAAAGTTCAGTGCAGCACTCGGCCTGAGTAGTTGAGCAGGCCTGATGGTTCCACATACCCCACATACCACGTCAGCAACTTCGTCGCTGACAGTAATAGTGAGTTCATTAGTTGAACTAAAGGACACCTGAAGGCTGGAAGTGTTAATTGTCACTGTATTGTCAGAGATCACCACTTTCACATTGTTCTGGGAGAAAGTGGTTTGAGTCAACGCTCTTCCATTTATCTGTGAACACAGATTGAACACTTTATAGTAACATTCATTTTTTTTAAGTAAGATTAATGTCACATCTTTATCCAGACACTTACCCAGACATCATGTTTACTGTTGACTGTGATCACTCCTTCGTTGAAGAACACATACACAGCTGTAATTGTGTTGACACCAGGAGTGCACATATCCAACTTCCCCACCACCCTGAACCAGACTGACGTTGGAGAGACATCACAGCTCTGGATAATCTCATAGGCTCCTGGCACTGTAATGATACTACCCACCCCATTAAATGCATTGAGGGTCCCATTGGCCTCCAAAAGGCAATGCTGAACATGGCAGCCCATCACGCCTTTATCGACCATGCATCTCTCATTGGGGTCACATGACATGTTTTGGGACACAACTACTCCAGAGGCCTGGCAGGTGTGAATCCTGTGACAGTCGTCAGTTAAAATGGACTCTCCAATCTGCAGCAAAACACATGGTTTGGTTCATGGTTAAAGTGTCCTACATACCTTAGTAGTTTATAGTGTAATACAGTTGGGAGTAGGAGTTAGTGTACATATCATCAACATTTCAAATGGTGGAGGTGAACTCTTGTGCCCCAAAAATGCCCCTGCAAGAAGGCAACAAGAATAGAGCTTGATTTATACTTAACGTATCTGCGAGGGTCATGGGCCAATGTGACGTCACACCGTCAGACACGCCCCTTTGCGTGGTCATGTGCAACAGGTTTTCTCCTGTCCATGCATATCTGACATTTTCTAACAAATGGATGGGCTAAGAAAATGGAGAACCTTGAGGAGATACTGGTGGCAGAACTGAGGAAATGCATACATCGGTCTCACAAGTATGTTGTACTCTCTTGTGTCTCGCCTACGTTTATTTGGTGCCCGTAAAGCCCATCTGCTCCTCCTTCATTTCTGTCGCAGCAGGATTAATTATGAACACAGCAGCTTGTGTCTCCATTTTGACGTGAGTTTTCGATATACCGTCCTCTACAGTTTAGGAAAATATCGATTAGAATATCCGCAGAGAGGAGAAACCGCATGGAGAATAAAAGATTCAAATATTTCCTCAGCTCACATCCATGCTACCGTCCATGCATTAATAAATGTAATGTCAAATGTGTTGATGTGGAGCACACCATAAGCCTCGTCACAAACTTTTGTTTGAAGCCAAGATGCATTTATCAACAGATTGAATAATATCCAGGTTTACTTCATCAGATTGGGTCTACCTATAATAAATTAATAATATATTATCTTCTCACCATGTAAGTTTGGCCATTGTAATAGCAGCTGCACTGGTTAGTGGGCACACAGCCAGTTCCATTGTAGAGGTAGTCTTTATCACAGGCACAGCCCTCAACACAAGTCGTTGTGCATTTGATGATGTCATGGAGACCAGGACATGGAGTGGTACATGGCAGTGCACAGATGTCATAATGGCTGCCAGCACTGCATGTAAAAGCTGTAATCAAATAATAGTAGTTTTTTTAAATAGTAAACGTAAAAGTGTTGAACAGATGTAGAGTTAGAGATGGATATTACAGTGTACAATGAATAATAAAAATGTGCAGACTCACGGCATAAAGAAGCACTTCTCCAGATCTCAATCTTTATGCCAAAGGATTGGCAGTCTAACATGTATGCAGCGATACTTTGACACAGCACGCTTTCATCATTGTTGGACATGCAAACATCATAGACACAATCTCTCAAGTAGGAGGTGGGATCAATTACATCATGGCAAGCAGCAAATGGACCTTTGATATCGGTGATTATTGAGCATTTTGCCTTTATCGCAGCTTCCATAGAATCGTCGCATTTGGGGCACTGGTCACCACTGCAGCCATCTTCACAGACCACTCCAGGCACGGGCACTTTCCACGCTGCTCCAAAGGTCTGGAAGTCCTTGGTCAAAGTTCCATTTGGCAGCTGGAACTCATCTGCTTTGTCATCATTAAAATTGCCGCACAGACCACAGGTTTTGCCGTAGTAGTTTCCAGGCACAGTGATAGTGACGTGGTAGATCAGATCATACGTGACCCTCAGTCCAAAGTCGGTGATAATGACATCATTTGCCCCCTCCTGATAAACCATCACTGCACCATTGTAGAGGTTTAGCGGAAGGCGATGTAGGACCCCATTTACCTGCAGAAAAAACAATGTTGAGTACTCATTTATTCTCATTTTACATACATTTGTCATTCAATTATATTCAATTGATAATGAACATTTGTGCCTATTTTGACTGTTTATGCTGATTTGTTTGCATTGGCATATGACAAACTTTCATTGCAAATATATAGCTCTGTTTTTGGTCTCTACCAACTATATCTATAGCTACTAAATGTTAAACTGCTCATCTAGCTAGACGCTAACTTTGTCTGTTGTTTGGTCTTGAACAGGTAGTGTACAGAGTTTAATGGAGCTGTTTTGCTGAAAACAGCTGCCTGCTGTGGTTGAAAACGACACTATTAGAGCATTGATAGTGAACCAACATGGTTAAGTTGTGGGCCGGACAACTAAAAAATAAGCTTGAAATCCGAAAGAATCTGCAGATTCAGTTGATAATTCTCAGTAGGTTCATCACTAGAATTACTTACTTTCACATTGTAACTCTGTTTTCACAATGACATTGAAATCATTGTTAGTGTAAAGTACGTTTATCGCATCTTTAAATAATATCAGTCACTTACCCAAACCATATTAATTTGATTATTGCGAAGCATCAAGAGGGTTCCGTAAACTTCTACCGCTACAAGCTTTGTCACTGACAACTTGGGATTGTCAGAAAAAGCATACCACTTGTCATTCTCCACCGCCACAGAGAACTCGGGGAGCTGCGTGCCGCTCACGTGGCAGCTTTTAGCGGCGATGTAGGTGCAGGTGCCTTGGAAGTCATAGGTGGTGTTGTCAAAGGTGTTGTAATGTGGATCTCCAGAGATGGAGCAAAGTCCGTTCCTCAAAGGCTGACATGATCGCACGTTATTCTTTATCTCACACTTCTCATTTGGGCCACAAGAGGACTGCATACACTGCATCTAGTATGAAAGACATACCTGCTTGATCATTGTTGAAAATGTTAAGCATTAAAATGCATTCCCATTGTTCCAAACAGATCTTGGAAAAATAAACCCAAATAACTAATTCAAACTCTCTATTCATGTCATCCTTACTGTGCCATTACAGGTGCATTTCTTCTGGCAAAGGGCATCAGGGTAGAAGACCTGTCCGTGCTGGTAGTATTTCCCCTCAAATGTGCAGCCACATTGGTCGGCAGGCACACATTTACCTCCACCCAGCAGGTAACCCTCATCACAGACACATCCTTCCATGCACTGAGCTCCACAGTTTGGGTCTTTCTGACATGACTGGAGACAGCCGCTGCCACAGAGCTCGTACTGGCTATTCGATGGACACTGGGCATCTAGGAAGAAGGAAGGGTCAGAATTATTTTAGCAGTATAATGGTTCAAGAAATTCACAAGAATTTAATAAATAGTAGATGTACTTACCACAGAACTGAGCTGACCTCCAGGAGTACACTGTGGCACCTTTCAGCTGGCAGGCGGCTGTGTAGGCGGTAAAAGTCTTGCACTGCATGTTGCTGCTGCCCTGGTAAAGACAGACATCATACAAGCAGTCGTTGAGGAAACCTGCAGGGTCGACCTTGGCGTGGCAGTCACGGAACGGGCCTGCGGGGTCGCTGATGAGGCCACAATAACTGTTAGTGCTGTAGATTTCTTTCTGAGTGGCGTTACAGCCGGGGCAGGGGCCGCTGCAGCCGTCTACGCAGCCGGGGATTGTGGCGACTTTCCAGCTTTGACCGAGCTCCTCAGAGGTGGTGGCTTGTTTCCCATCTCTCATCTGCATGTCGTCTTTGGGGTTGAGGTTGTAATTGCCACAAAGACCTTGCATCTTGCCCATGTACGTACTGGGAACGGTGACTATTGCTACACTGTTCCAGTCGTAGTACACGCTCACTCCGGAGTCCATCTCGATAACAGCAAACCAGCCGCTCGGGTAAAGATGGAGTTTACTGCTGTTCAGTGTCAAAGGGAGGTAGGAGAGCTCGCCATTTACCTTAAAAAGATAATAGAGGAATAGAAAAAAATTCATAAATTAATTTGTATGCTCAATAATTAAAACATAGAATTAGAAAATTACTACATGTTTGTAGACAACAATTAGTCAAATATTCTCTTAGTTTATTTACAAAAAATAATTGAGACCAATTTTGATACCAAAACCGTATAACTCAATATATCTTTGTGTTTTGGACAGCTGGTTGAACAAAACAAGGCATTCACTGACATCACATTTAGCTTTAGGATGTTTCGATAAGCATATTTAATTGTTTCCTGGTGTTTTATATACTGAACAATAAATCGATTAATTGATTAAGTAATCTGCCCATTCTATTGATTAGTAAAACAATAACAATCATTAGTTGCAGCCCTACAAGTCTGATGGTTTATATTCTGAAAATATGTTACCATAACAGTGCCAGGATGCTCTTTGCTGATGACGATGGTGTATTTATCCACTTTGACCTCCACCAGCTGGACAACGGACCCAATCTTCTTATCTTGACCATTATTCTGCAACACAATGCTAAAACTTTCCAGGCTGGTTTGATTGGAGGAGACAGCAGCCATCTGATACGCACAAGTGCCCTGGAAGTTGTAGCGATCCCCATCAAAGGTCACAAAATGTGGGTCACCAGATACCATACACGTTGCGTAGTTGACAGGATAGCAACCTCTGATCCCTTCCATTACTTGGCACTGCTGCCCGGCGGGACAGCTAGTCTGATTGAAAGACAAACTTCCACCAGCGGAGCATGTGTAGCGTTTGGTGCAGCTCTCACCACCCCAGAAGGAGGCTCCGGCTTCCACATAGTGACCCTCATACATGCAGCCGCACTGAGCCTTGGGGACACACTTGGTGGCGCTGAGCATGAAGCCGTCATTACAGACACATGTCTCTACACAGGTGGCATTGCATTTTGTGGGAGTGTTTGGGTCTGCACATGTGGCAGGACAACCACTCCCACAGAACTCATAGTAGCTGTTTTCTGGGCACTTGGGTGTAGCTGTGTGGACAAAGAAGAGACAGATCCAGTTATTCACATGTATTCAGTGATGAAGGAAATATTCAGATCCTTTACTTAAATAAAAGTATTAATGTAAAAATACTCTGGTGCAAGTCCTGTATTGACAATATTACTTAAGTAAATGTATGTACACAATGTAAAATCAGGAAAATGTACTTAAAGTATTAAATTAAAAGTACTATATGAGGAAACATGGCCCCTGTGAGCATACTATTATTTATTATTAGACCTTTATTATTATTACTCATGCATTAATATAAAAACAGTTATTCACTGTTGTTGTTGGTTGAGGTAGAGGTAAGCATTTTATATTGGACTGCAACTAATAATTTGTTTCATTATGGATTAATCTGACGATAATTTTCTCCATTAATCGATCAAAAACAGCGAGAAATGCCGTCTCAATTATCCAGAGCCCAAAGGGACACTTTCACAACAGTCCAAACCTCAACATTATAAAAAAGAAAATGTAAACGATTTTTTGAGAAGTCACAATCATAAAGTGTTTTTGCATATTTGCATTAAAAATGATTTAGTTGTTGACAATTTTCTGTCATTCAACTAATTGATTAATTAACTAATTGTTTCAGCTGTGTATATACTGTTTGGTTGTTTAATTTATAACAAAGCGTCATATTTTCTAAGTTCATTGCAAAAATCTTATTTTGTTAAGTAACTATAGTACTATATTATGTTATTACAAAAAGTGAAGTAGAAGAAGAATGTGGCATGAAAAGAAAAAAACTCAACACTTTGGATTACTCACGGCATTGAGTCGGAGTCCTCCAGTTGGGACCTTTGGCCCCGAACCTCTGACAGATTTCAGCGTAGCCTTGAAGAGTGTTGCAGAGATACGTGTTCACAGTTTCACCTCTACAGAGGTCAAGCATGCAGTTACTTTTAAAGATGCTGGAGTCGATGTCAGGTTGACAACCCAGAAGTTCTACAAAATTTAGAATGAAGGCGCTACAGAAAATTTGCTTCTGTAATTTCTGAACTTCATTGAGAGGACAGATTTCACACACGTCACATTCACTGTGGCAACCGGCATCGTCTGCGGCACCGGGAACCCTCCAGCTCTTTCCCAGCGCTTCCACGCTGCTGGCCACTGAACCACTGGGAGTGGTGAGATCATCTTCCTTTTTGTTGTTGAAGTTGCCACACAGGCCGCACACACTACCGGCAAAACTGCCGGGCACTGTGACGGCGAGGTACTCGTTCCAGTCGTACTGCAGGTTCAGCCCAAAGTCTGTCTCCATGATGACATACAGACCTCTCTGGAAAAGCTTCACCTGGCCGTTGTTCAAGTTGATCGGGAGATTCCATTTTTGATAGTTCACCTGAAAATAGATCCAGTTCCATATTTTATACAATATGTTTGAATATATAGAGACACCACATTGCACCTGTCAAATATCTTTTCATTGCTTTGGTCCTTTTTTGTTTGTTTGTTAGATAGTAGAATATCTCCAAAACGAGACATTTAAAAAGTTAGTCCAGTCAAGGAACAAGTGAGTAGTTGTTGGTGCAGACAGGACTGCAGCCAGACAAAAAAAATTGACATCTCCTCAACACACCACCATAATTACATTTTGAACAGAAACCAAAAAGAAGGCCTCTAAATTTGTGTCAAATATTTAGATTTTTCATATTTTACTTTTTTCAGTTACCTATTATATTATACTCACTATTTCCCAACATGTAAATGTCAGTATTAAAGCTTTCTCTACAGTTCTCTACTTATTTTGTTGTCCTTAAAGTAGTCATACTAGGTTTAAAAAAATAAATTAAATAAATCGGAAGTTCACAAATAAAATCTGTGTTTTTAATAATAGTGGAATGTAAACCTCTAAAACCCCCAAACTGCCACAAAAATAACGATAACATGGCCTCTACTGCACTTAAATGAATACAAATATAAAGCCAATGCATCCCATATAACAAAAAATTCAAAGAATTTTCAACTATAACAATGAAGATTAGAATACTCAGCATTCAAACAATGCCAACACACAAAACATGAAACAGTGCAACACTACTGACTGACTCACCCGGACAATACCAAACTCAAAGCGAAGTATTTCAATGTTGATCCCGTGAACATTGATAATGACCGTCTCCACTGTCGGGACCTGTACGTTGCCCTCGTTCGCGTTCTTGGTCTCCACCTCAAAGGCCGGGAGGGTGTCCTCAACATGGCAGTTCTTGGCCAGGGTGTAGGTGCAGTTGCCCGTGAAGGTGTAGTGATAGTTATCAAAAGTGTAGTGGAGAGTGCCAATGACCCAGCAGGTGCCTGACTGTGGTGTTAAAGTAGTTGGTCCTCCTCTACAAAATCCTGGAAAACATTTTAAATGTCTTTAGTGTTTTTTTTCCTTTTTTTCCATTGGATTATAGTCAACATTTCAGTTATCAAAGAATAAGTTAGGTTCTGCAAAATGTACTTTACATACATTTCTGTGACATTATTAAATGTATCACCATAACAAACAGTTGAGTCACAAAAGTTACATTTCAATTACTTACAAGCCTTCAAAGATCCTAGAATTAATGTCCACAGTCGAGTCATCAATGTATTGTTTTATGGTTCACATTGACATAAAATCTTCTACTCTTTATAGCTGACAATATGTATTGATTTATTCTGCAGTCCAAGCTGTTTCTTTAACTTTAATTGTGATCTAGTTCAAATCACATATAGACGTCTAACTGAAACACTTTTCATTTTTTATTTAATTATTTATAAAATAATGCTTCATAACTTACCACTCAGGAGAAGAGCTGAAACGATTGCAACAAACACACCCATGTTTGTCAGTGGAGCGGACCTAATACCTAAAAAGAAACCAATAAGTCAGGAAAAGTTTAGCTTTTTAACTTTTGGTCATCCTGCATGTAAACACATCTCAACAGATAGATGCCAAAATGTTGCAAACCTCAATTTTGTCTCTTTGTTATGTAGAATAGAAAGAAATTCATTGAAAAAAATTAAATTACAAGAAAAAGGAAGAGAAAAATGCATACATTTTTACTTTAGCATCTGAAAAGAAAAATGCATGCAAAAACCTTTTACAAAAATAGCTAGAGAACAGAATTGGTATTTTGTTTAATACTTTAGTTATCTAAATCATTCTCACCTGAGCTGGTCAACAGGCATTCGGGGCTTCAGGTGCAGGATCTGAGGATCCTTAAATACTTTGTGACCTCCACCAATGGACCAATCAGCTTCTTTATGTGGCTTTTCCCAGAACTGAGCAAATACAGCATCACGTGACACATGTCTTGAAAACCTTTATTGACTGGGAGACAGATGTTAACTTGATGAAGTTAATCGTATTTTACCAGGTCATAAAGGAGTTCACTGCAGTAAAAAGTGTATAAGTGTATAAGAACAAGCAAATTATGGTCAAAGGGTAAAGCAAAAAAACAGGTTGTAAGACCGCTCTGATTATTATACAGATCAGTTTGAAATGACTCTTAGTCACATTATTGTATGGGACTGGTCTGCTGGCTTTGAGCCCATCGATTTGACTTCAGTGTTACTGTAAAACATTGAACAAGTATGATTTATTTGTTGACTTTGTGGCGGCTTTGTCACCACCTGCAAGAATAATGGGTGGGTGTGAGTTGTTTAAATGCATAACTCTCAATGCTATCGTGACTTATTTCGCAAGGATCAGGTGGAGCTCTGTTATGCTGTCCTGCAGGATAGTGGACATATTGTGACGTGGTGGTGTCGTTTCTTAGTTGTACCAACTTTATGTTTTGTGTGATGTTAAAAGATAAAGACTTTATCCGATTGTTCTATTTATTTTGCAGGAACACAGTTCTAAAGGTAAAAGAGTCTTTGTTTGCACATGTATATATCTGACAAACACACACACACACACACACACACACACACACACACACACACACACACACACACACACACACACACATACACATATACAGCGGGTAAAGTAAGTATTGAACACCTCACCATTTTTCTCAGTAAATATATTTCTAAAGGTGCTATTGACATGAATTTTTCAACCAAGGCCTCTTCTATGAACCCTGATCTTTCTCTGAAACCAATTGAGCTCTGTTGGGGCCATAATCAGGAAGTGGAAAGAACATCCTTTCACCATAAACCGGCCTCGACCAGGTCCTCTTCGCAAGATTTCTGACAGAGGTGTGAAAAGAATTATCAGAAGAGTTGTCCAAGAGCCAAGGACCACTCGTGGAGAGCTTCAGAAAGACCTGGAATTAGCAGGTACAATAGTTTCAAAGAAAACAATAAGTAATGCACTCAACTGCCGTGGCCTGTATGCACGCTCACCACGCATAACATAACTTAATTTCTGAACTTATTTGTTTGCTTTTCTTTACATGTATGGATTACTTGGGTTATTACCGACATCTGGTGACAATGTCATGTCAATAGCACCTTTAGAAATATATTTACTGAGAAAAATGGAGACGTGTTCAATACTTATTTTACCCGCTGTATATATATCAGCAGCAGTTGGCAGTTGTTATATAGTGATGCCTAAAACACAGATATGACAGTTTAATTGAAATAATCCGATTTTCATGATCCAATGGTTTTTTAAATGATTTATTACACTTAACAAGTAGGATCATTTTTTTTATAAAGGAACAGTTTGTATATGAAAAACATAAAATCACATACGTTGTTACAACAGTGCAGCACAAAGTACGCAGAATATCATTGTATTGTTTGCTTTAAAACTGTAAATGATGTGCATTTTACGTTTCAGATATAATGGAAGGCAGATATTTAAACTTGTCAGTGTAGGAAAAGCACAAGTGTTACTGATAAAATGAATAATGGTGCACTTCCACTGGTGATGAAAAACCTGTCCCACTACAAAGACATCATAGTGAGAGAGAGAGAGAGAGAGAGAGAGAGAGAGAGAGAGAGATACAGATCATGGCATCTGCAAATACATATTCTATAACAATGATATATAAAAATAAATAAACATTTAAAAGGGAACAAAAGTTAACATAGACCAGACACTGAATAGTAAGATTCCTAGCTGCACGTATAACAGTATTTCCTGAATTTAGATTGAACCAGCCTCATGTCAACATGGAAGATGTAATAGACAATAAACTTGGTAACTAACGAAACATTTATTGTATTTGCAGAATTCCTAAAAACCATAATGAAAAAAGAATGTGAAATTTGACAGGAGAGGTCCAGAAGCCACAGGCTGATACAACGGACCTTCCCTTTACTTCAGGAGAAAAACAAACAATGCCAATAAAAGGGGGAAGAAATGAAACTGCTTGCAAACTGTGTTGTCTAGTGTTTGAGCAAATAGCTATTCTTTTAAATTCACTCGAGTGAAGCCAGTCAGGCCTGTCAGACCTGCGTTGACAAAGATAATGAAGTAGAGGGAAAGAGCTTCATGGAGTAGTTCCTGGGGATAACTAGTCTAGCAGGATAACAACAGCAGTCCATAGATAACTAAAGCTATAATGAACTGCTGGAAATTTACGGTGGATTTTCAACGGTATCTAACAGTATTTCATAATAACTGTAACATACAGTTAAATGTTCGTCCCTCGCATGTAAATTAACAGTCAATGCCGTCAATTAACCATAACAGCAGACTACTGTAATTTATCAGCATAATACAGTAAGAGGTGGATACATGCTTCTCTATACAAGTTCAGTGAGTCACGATCATCTACATCGTACTGTCTATTGTAGGTTAATGTGTCTGCAATGACGATAGAATATTTTTATCATTCAAACTGCTCATTGCCTACAAGTCACTTTTGAGTGACAAGACTTGAACGTGACTTTGGACATCACAGCTTCAGCTCATCCTTCTGAGCCATGTGGAGATCAACTGAGGAGCCGAGGTCAACATAAATAAAGTAAGATGTAACGTTAGTAACCTAACTTGTGTTTACTTGTGCTGTTATTGAACAGATCAAACTAATTTCATTGTTGGACGTTAGTCCATTGTGGTCCATTGTCTTTGCTTCATTTCTTCACCAGTCAATCAGCTCATCACATAGTCTGTTCATTTAAACTGTATGCTATTGTTGTATTAACTTTTTGTAAAGACTTGCACTGATATGTTAACATGTGTGAGGCACATGCGAACCCACATTTGCACACTTAATGCTTCTTTTAAGTGTGTTAATCCTGGATGTCATAGAACTTTTGAGAAGTTCAGAACATTGTGTTTCTAAATTTTCTATTTTGTTTGTTTTACAGTCACTCGTCAGAAGAGATTGAGGATACCAGCTGGACGCTGCAGTCGGCCAATCGTTTCCTGAATGCAGGTGCCGCTTGAAAGTTCATATTAGTGGTATATGCCGTTGAATCAGAGTGGTATATCCGAACAAGAAAATAGACAAGATAAATTAGATACATTCCTTTATTTAAGACGCTTTGTTGCACTACTTTGTGGATTCACGGTTTGTGAATCAAACAAATTTACATTAAATGTGCATGTTCATCAAGAGACGGCACTGGTGTGTCTGTCTGACAGTCGATCTCCACTTTCAAGTGGAACCTGCCTTCAGCAAACAGTGTGCCGTTGGAAAAGTACTGGCATACCACTCCAGGGATCGGTATACATACTGCTGAACAACAGCAGCATACCACTCCAGGGATCGGTACATACTACTGAACAACAATAGCATACCACTCCAGGGATCGGTATACATACTGCTGAACAACAGCAGCATACCACTCCAGGGATCAGTACATACTACTGAACAACAGCAGCATACCACTCCGATCTCGGCGCTACTGGTCTGAGGTTATCCTCATGAGTTCAGTTAAGCCGGTCATTAAAGATTCTATGATTTTATTAGTTTTCTTCTAAACATGCAGTACATTGTGAGTTTTGTGATGTAATACAAATGTCTGTTTATTATTTGTCTTGAGAACTAGTATTAAATGGCAACAATTATGTATTGAATGTCTATTGTTATTCTTTTATTTGTTGGGAATTAAATGCAAAGGTATTGGGTTGTATTAGCCTTTGTAAATAAACGGTAACATTCTGGCATATACCGTAAAATCACTTGTGTACTTTATCACCTGATTATTTATGACACAACAGTGTGAGCTACTCGACCTGTTTGCAGTGTGAGAGTCAAGCAGAGAACCGGTCTGTTGAGAAACAGGGCGGGGGCAAAAAGTGGGTAGAGCATGAACCGACACTGGCTGTTAATCAAGAGACAGTTTGACTGTTTGCTGTAAAGAGACACACAATCTGTGTGTAAATAGATAGAAAGCTAGATCTGAAGTGGACTACAGAAAGGAAGGTAAGATGGAAATATGACTCGTTTAACTGACGTTTGTTATAACACTCTTATTGATTAGAAGCTGGACTGAACACTGTGAAACATGTCATCCCTGCTTCTGCAGGTATGTTTATCTCTCTCGTTGTTTTCAATCTTTCCACAGTACAAAAACCCAAACAGCTTCAATGAAGGGTCAGGGGCTTGTGGCCATTATATCCATTTTGGTGTCCATGGCAATGCTGATGATTATTCTGAGTCAACAACAATTGTTGAACAAAACGTACAAGGATACAGAAAAGCTGCCGATGGAGTTCAAGAGACTCGCTAATGAACAATCACAATTAGATTACACTAGAGTCCTGGTGGAAGGGATGCTGGTTCAGGGGAAAAAAATAGTGGAGAATCTGGAGGCTGAGTTGGCCAAAGCCGGCCCAGACATGGAGAAGAGGAAAACAGAAGTTGACGTCTGTGTAGCAGGAAAGGTGAATTGTTTATTTTTTGCTGTTTTTTGCTTTAGCATCTCTCTTTCTGCTCCTAAAAAAAATAGTGGACATGACTGTGTGGCTCTTCACCGGTTGTGTGTTGCTAGTAAAATGCTGCAGGACAGGGCGTGGTCTAGGAAAACAAATCCTCACGCTTAGCTTGCACACATTTCTTTGACATTCCTCCTGTGTGACAAGGAGAATGATGGTAGCCAGCACAGAAAAACGTGAATGACTCTATCTAGACTGAGCTAGTGTCAGGTTTGGTTTGCCGGCTCCTCGAAGAGGACCTGCTCCGTATGTAGATACACGTAAACGTCTCATCTAAGGCAACGAAAACACCACAATTCTTATTTGCAGGTGATTATACACTAAAGGATACATACTTACTAATATTATAGTCCATTTCTACCAATAGAGCTCCCTAAATTCTACACACTCTTCCTTTAAGTAACATTCGAAGGTAGTTGCTAATTCACTTTTATGCCACTTTATTTGTGGTGTTTCAGATGACTATACGTCGTAAGCGGTTCCATTTACTCTCTAAATGTCTTAGATGGCTTCATTTAAAAAACAGAATTACAATTTTCAAATATTTCAAGAAAAATGAAAAAAAGCCTCATTAAACATCCGACAACCCTTCAAATCCATCGTGTGAACATGTAAAACCAACTTCACCTCAGACCCCGATAACAGTAAATGCATTGATGCATCAGTCAGTAGTAACTATGTAATATTGAATAACATATCAGTCATGTGGTAAGTTTTTCTGCAGAGCAAGTACTTTAAATAGTAAATTGCATTGATTATTATTTTACTTAGGCGGGATTTTGAATACAGGACTTCATGGTTAACAGATGCGACAGCGATGCTGGAATTGTTTTCACCTTGTGAGAGTGTTTGTTGTCGTCATGTCAAAATGCAGTCATGGAGACACACTGACAGAGGAGGCTTATATTTCCATATTAAAATCTGTGGACGGATTGTGTTACTGCGATAGCAACCGAGCCAGATGCATTCGGAAAACTTTGCAGACGTGTAGTTCAGATCAGAATGAAAGTCAAATTCGAAAATGTCTGAGGTCCGAGTAGGGGCCTCGGTCGGGAGGGAACACACCCTCCAGTTAGAGCCCACCAGTCTTAGAGGTTGGATGTAATTGTAGTGTATAAAGACTCACAAGTACATATTCAGTGTTTGTGTAACACAACTTCCATGTCACATTGACTGACATTTCTCCCACACTATCGTAGCAAACAGAAGCAGACGAGCTGGCCACCAAGGAGAAGGAACTCACAGAGACTGAAGGTATGACACACAATGACCTCACAGATCATTCTCAGCTGCGAGTGCCATCATGTGGTGAAATACAATTACTGTTTGATTATAAATTGTTCCTTCTCTTCTCTTTTTTTTTATGTCACTAAAGCATCTTTAAAAGCAGAGTCTGACGCCTGGATCCAAGAGATTACAAATCTGAAAGCACAAGTGGTAGCGTACAGGCCAATATGTGATCATGTGAAGGATGAGAACCAAGCTAAGTAAGTCACAAGTACCAATCAGACATTTGTGGAAAATGGAGCATAAATAGTTGAATGATATTAACACAGTATAATTATGTCTTTTAGGACATCGTGTGGCACCAAAGCTTAACCTCTCGCCTGAAGAAGATGGAGTAAGATCTGAACTCTCAACAATTGGTAAACTCACGTTTACTGTTAAAGTTTTATATTGAAAGTGATTACCGGATGTGGCGCTACGTTACGTTGTCTGTCTTGACACTAATGGTGAAGGTACATGTTGTGGCCACTAGAGGGCCTCACGATTATTAATAAACTACATTCTGTTAAAAACTCAATGGAGCTGAAACTGAGAAAATCAGCGTATTGATTAACAAACGTTGGTGTTTTTACATGTCATGACTACCAATTTTTTTAAAAGACAGTTGTATTGTAATGTTTCCCTAATTACCGTCTTACAGTGCAAACTAGTACAACTGCCAGCTAGCAAGAAAGCTAGCGAATGAAACAAGCAATGATGACAGAAAATGTTCCTGTACCAGTTTATCTATGTCATCCTGAATTTACATTTTTGGAGATTTATGTAAAATACGACAATGTATTGACTCACCATGTTGCTTCTGACTGAGAGCCACAGGTCAGAAGTTTAATGCTAATAAAACACATTTTAAAACAAAGCGGTTCCTGCGTCTCTTGGCTGTTTAAAATAAGTGGAGAAATGCTTCATTTATAATATGTGTTGTATGTTCCCACATCATTAGATATTGCTAGTAAATTAATGATACGCCGTACCGCCAGGATTCACGGGACACGCTAAACAGTTCAGAAAGCTTTTATTCTGACATTGTGGACAGGAAGTACAACTATACAATTGTGTCTGCTTTGACAGTAGTGCTGTTGTAGTTAGTCATTGCGGCCACAAGAGGGCATAGAAACTCAGGATTTGTCAAAACTATTAACAGAGCAGGTTGATTAACAAACCGTAAGAGTTTTTACTATATCAATTCTAACCATAATGCTGTGAAAAGGTATGGTATACAAAAAAGATTTAACACTTGTGTTCACCAAAACTCTTAATATACTATTGTGTCTGTTTCAGCGCTTGTTAGAGTTTATGGTTAAAAACAGCATTTATAGCCCATAGAATACAATCACGCGTAGACACTGTCCTCTGGCGGACACAGTGTGTAACTACATCTGTCTCTGTATTTAATTTGAAAGTGCCTACCAGAAGTGACCCTGTGTAATTGTGTCTGCCTTAACACAAGGCACATGATATAGTAACGCAATGTGACCACTAGATGGCAGTATACAGCTAGCATTGCTCTTTTGCCAGCTCTCATTCTTCATCTGCATATACAGAACCGATAGCATATGATTGCTTCCGGTATACACTTTCAAAATAAAAGTTTTACATTAAAAGCTCAGTAGTGTAGTTATAAATGGATTCATTTCTAACACTACAACCATGACGGCACAACTTCCCTAGCTGGCAAAATGTAGCTACCTCTATTTTCGGTTCCCAAGTCTCCTAGTCTTGTTGCAAAACAAAAAGTATATATTAAACGTCGTGTGGTGGCCGCCTGTTTTCATGAAGTAGATGATAAACTCCATCCTGTGAATCGCAGTCATGACGGTCTGAGAGCAGAAATTTAGCAACTTACAAGTATTCATGCATCAAGTGTATGTTTGTTAACTTAACCGGTTGATTTCACTAGTTCGGAAAGAAGAATGACTCTGAAAACGGCCGTAAAAGTACATCAATAACAAACAACTTCCGGGCAGATTTTCTGTATTTCTCTCAATGCAGAACTAAATGTTACCTTAACAGCTGTGAGAATAATTAAACACTGTCACCACGCATAAACTCACGTTTACCGTTAACGTTTTATATTGAAAGTGATTACCGGAAGTGTCACTAAGTTACGTTGTCTATCTTGACACTAATGGTGAAGGTACATGTTGTGGCCACTAGAGAGCCTCACGACTATTAATGAACTGCATTCTGTTTAAAACTCAATGGAGGTGAAACTGAGAAAATCAGCGTATTGATTAACAAACTTTGGTGTTTTTTACATGTCATGACTTCATATTTTTATCAAAGCATGTATATGTATTTTTCCCTGATTACCGTCTTACAGTGCAAACTAGTACAACTGCCAGCTAGCAAGAAAGCTAGCGAATGAAACAAGCAATGATGACAGCAAATGTTCCTATACCAGTTTTTATTATCTATGTCATCGTCAATTTACATTTTTGGAGATTTATATAAAATACGACAATTTATTGACTCACCATCTTACTTCTGACAGAGAGCCAGAGGTCAGAAGCTTAATTTAATGCTAATAAAATACATTTTAAAACAAAGCGGTTCCCACATCACCAAGATGTCTGAAGAAGATGAAGGATCTATGATGTACTGATGTATGAAACCCCTTTACAATGCAAACACTGTCATCACGACATTGCTTTGTTAATCGTGGTATTTAATAATATAAATCATTTGCACATATTGCACTAATGTCTGTTCCTTGTAAAAATCTTGACTTTCACTAATGGAGGGGAATGTGCAAGCCTTGACCAACGACCGATCAGCCAGTTCTCTAAAATACCTCAGAGGTGAATCTCATGAACCTTCAGTTGTTTACACGTCTAGTTTAGTTGTTTTTCCACTTTGTGTTATGCAGTGCTGTTAACAGTCTTGTCTTGTTTTTTTTCATATAACAACATGATCCATCAACAAATTACAGATGTAAATGTGAATCCTGTCAATCTATCTCCCACATACAGTAATGTGTAACTTTGTACAATTGAAATATATAAATGCCCCACAGAAAGTGCAGCCATATTCATTATTGTCATCAAAACCATAGTAAATATCATAAAATACTAAATACTTTCAAATAATTTGATGGATGCTGCTGCCCTATGCTTGTATACACGTTCATTTCCAGCATGTGCTGCAAACAAATGTAATGGAAATCCAATACAAATTGTTAAATAAATAAAAAATGTCACTGTTATATTGACAACATGGCTAAACATTTTGACTATCTTGTTTGTGAACAATGATAGAGGACTGATTGGCACTGACAAGGTCACTGACATAAATGTTGACTGTGAGTAAGTTACAGGCTGTTGCTGGTGATCCATTGTTTGGTGCCGTTTGTAGGAATTGTTTCGAGAAACACACTTGCTGTTTTGCAAATGTTAACAATTCAAGAAATGTAAAGCAATTGCAAAAAACTGTAAAAGCCAAGCTAAAAGGGTGATTTTTAGGCTTATGTTTAATGCTGTCAACACCTCAAACAATCTCCATTCAATTATTTATTTCTCTTAAGAAGCACAAGAATTATCTTAGATTATAAAAGAACAATTCATCTTTTCTGAAAAGTATGATGAAAATCATCCTTGTGACGACACAATTGTTTTCAAACACCTCATGTCTTCTGTCACAGGACCCGAGTTTCTCAGTGCCCGAGGGTCATCAGATTTTAACAATAACAATAAAAGACCAAGTTCTTTATTTTTTTGTCTGTCTCTTTGGTGTCAGTTTCACACACATGGTAATATTATATAACTGATATAATTATACCATGTGTGTGAAAATGTTAAACAGTCAAAGGTTCATTTTACATCAGACGGGGAAACAACTACATGAAGCTACTTACTTTGATTACTTTAACATTGTAATCAGTGAGCTTCAGTTAAGATCAATTTAGTTCATCCAGAGGGGAGTTGTTGTTTACTGATTCACTTTGTGTGGTATCCAAAACACCAACACTAGCTCCAGGACTTCCAGTAATTGTGGCTTCTCAAGTGTACCTGTTTGGGGGGTCACAGGTGTAAACGTGAACACCAGACCTGCAACTTCAGAGAAGACATGGACCAACAATGGTGAAATGTGATCTAACAGCCCACAGGGGGTCCATATAATGAAGACTGACCTGCTCACAGACAAGAAGACACCAGGAGAGAGAAGGTCTTGAGCACGTTGAGTAGGCTACTAGTAGCTGAATAAACAGGTGTAATTAAACATCATAAGATGTGCTGGGCAGATGTGTTACCTCTTTGCACAGAGCCAGGCTAGCTGTGTCCTCCTATTTCCAGAGTATCTATCTCACGAAATAAATATAAAATATGGAACTCTTTGATTCATTGAGTCTGTAAATCAACTATAAAGAGATTTTTAACGCTTGTTGTGCCGGTAAAAACTAATTCTAATTTGAAATGAATATCGAGCGTGACATATTTCTAGCAGGTATGAAGGCGCTGTGGTTTACAGCAGCTTAGTTCTAGCTTTGTCTTTGCTGCTGACCTGGAGCATTCCCGTTCTGGCTGCGCAACCAGACCTGCAGCCGCATCACCACCCGGGACTCGCCCTCGAAGGGAGGGGTCTTCCACCGCAGGGAGGAGGGGGAGGGGGAGGAGGAGGAGAGAAGTGAGTGGTGAGTGGACGCAGTTATGCCAACAAGCCGATTATTGAAGGCTACTGGAGCCTCTCTGTCAATTTGCGTCCGGTCAAACAAAGACGGACACAATACATCTGAGGCTGAAGTTTTTATTTTTACGGGGCGGAGGATTCATTCAGCAAATCACAGGGAAGTACTTTTTTTTAATGGCTGCAACTTTTTATGGATTTGAGAAAGCCATTGTTTCTATTATATACGATTTAAAGACTTGCAATGTGTATTTGCTAATCTGTAGAGAGCTAAAAGTGTTTTTTAGTTGCTGTGGTGTCACTGTTTTATATTTTTAATCTCAGTACCTGCGTGTTACTTTATGTTTACAGCCTGCCCAAAAGTATTTCAGAAAATTTTTTTTTATTTTGTGAAGGAAGTTAACACTAACAGAATGCATCAAATGAAAATGGCAGCTGCAGTTTACTTTTTCAGTAAGTGAACTTTACAACCAGGCCCCTACAAGCCAAGTCATAGAGAAAATAGAGCCCACTTTGTCTTGCCCAGTTTAAAAGTGCAAAGTATGAAAATGAACAGCCTCTCCAGGAGTATCGAGGACCAGAGAAACATTAGCGAGAGCCCGTCTCACAAACCGGAGACATCCAGGTACCGCAGCTGGAGCAGCCTCCGCTTCTCAAGGTGGAGAAGTGGCTCCCAGAGGACGAGCCCCCCTGGTACCCCCCTCCCCAAAGGCAGAGAAGAGGGCCGATGTGACCAAGACGCTCTTCTCCTTGGTTCAGACTCACAATGACGACTTTACGGCAGATCCAGATGGCCTGCTTGAAACCAACGAGGAGGGCGAAGGAGGCAGCGAGGACACAAAATCCTCATCGGACCAGTCCACCTACTTCCAGAAGCAGTTAGGGGCAATTTTGCAGCCCGGGGTCAACAAGTTCTCCCTGCGCATGTTCGGCAGCCATAAGGGTGTTGCTGCTGAGCAGGCCAGGGTCAAGAGCTTTGGAGTGTGGATCATCCACCCTTACAGTGATTTCAGGTAATAATGAGGTTGTCTTCAGAGTTTCCTAACCTCGGTTTCCTTTTTATTTCAGTGCTGTTTGTGGGAATGATTTCCCCCATTATTTCTACATTAACATGAACAGAACATGCAAAATGGGTGAAAACACAAGTCAGTAACCTTTTGCCAAAACAAGATTCCCCAGTTGGTCGTTAATCTTTCTCAATTTTCCTTTGAACGTATACAGTTTACATCCAACCGAACAGCCTGTGACGGTGCTGAGATCCAATTTTTCAAAGACAGACTACAGGACAGCAGCTGATGGTCGGTCTCACATGATAAGGCGATGAAGGGATTTGATTAGTGATACAGTATATAGGACAAGATCATCTGGATTAATGATACCACTGGTAACTCCCTTTCTCCCTGCTGATGAGGAGGTAGAACTACATTCATTGATCCTGTTAATTTAAGTGATTCAATGTATTCCATTTGAAAAACAGCCAATATTGTTTTGCTCTAGTTTAGCCTCACTTTTGGAGGATTTGTCAGATCATTCAGCTTTTGTGGCGGAGCACATCCTAGCAGCGATGCCCCGAGCAATCCGTATGTGTGGTCCCTAATAATAGCCGCCATAAAATCTATAACATTTTTAAACACCAGGCCTATGCCAGACAGAGAGGATAAACCCGTGCAGAGGGATTATTGCCCATAAGAATCCCTATAATTCCAATCTTGCTCTATTATGCAATAATACACAGACAGCTGAGGGGGGATTATCGGAGGCCTGCTCTCCTTAAACCTTATGCTCCAACTTCCCCTTTTTAATGGATGAGTTGGAATAGCACATTTGTGGTTACAGCTTTCCTGTTTCGTGGTTAAGGTTGGATAGCTGGTTTCATTTAGCATTTTGAATCCAATTTAAAGTTGGAATTTAAAGGCGGAATGACAAGCAACAAAGGTGCTTATATCCAAAAGTGGCGTTGCGATCACATTATATGGTACATGTTTTCACCACTCTTGTCAAATCTTTATCTCCTCCCTTATTGTTTTTAGTAAAGATTATTATACAAAGTGTTCAGGTTGTGACAAAATTATCTGAACTTAAAGTCAGGGGCTCTCCAAAGTCACTGGGTCTGTACCAACTTGCAAAGTTAACGTTTGTAACTAACAAGAGTACGCTGGATTTTTTAAATGATCCAACCGAAAAGCCAGCCCAGTGTTGAACAAGTCTTACAATGAATGTAGTGAGCAGCACGAGTTTCAAAAGTTGCTGAATCTAGCGAGAAAGTTGTCAAGTCGGCAACACTGTCAGCCCGTTCATGCCAGGCGGCAACCTCAGTGTCTGATAAGTGAAGCCAATGTAGAAGTACCTTAAACTTGAATTATTTCTAATGGCCATCAGGGGGCGACTCCTCTACTCTACTCCTCTACTAAGAAGTGTGATCGTATAGAAGTCTATGAGAAAATGACCCTACGTCTCACTTGATTTATTACCTCATTAAACATTGCAAACATGAGTTTATGGTCTCAATCACTAGTTTCAAGTCTTCTTCAATACAGCATGATGTTCATTTAGTAAATGATGGTCCCATTTAGAGTAAATAGACAATAGAACAGGGGATGCTTTGAGGCGTTGTCTGTCCTGGAAGTTGTAGTTGTTTTCATCCTACAACTTTAACCCTTTCACAGTTTGTTTTCAGTTCATGAAAGTTAATTGAACCATTTTGGTCCCCTAAAAATGTCTTATTCAGCGTTTGGATGTACTTTGCTCCACCCTCTCATTGCAAAACGCCCAAGATGGTGACGGCGAAAATGCCGACCTCCAGGCTTTAAAACAGCAGTCCACAAACCAATGGGTGATGTCACGGTGACTACTTCCACTTGTCTATGGTCCCTTCAGACCTGTCTCCGAAGCCACTCCCTCAAAATGATCATTATGAATGTAAACAAATAATAATGAACTAATGAACGTGAACATCAAACGTGGCTATTGTTACCACTCACAGCTGTCAAGCTTGTGGACGGCTCCAGTGACGCACAATGAGTGCAGATGCAGAGTGCGCACATGCAGGCAAGTGGAGAGGCAGGTAGGCCATCTAATCATTTAATTCGGGCCAAAGGGAATTATTGGACGGGTTTATTTCAGTCTTGCAACAGCAGCAGATACCAGATTTATTTTCTCTATTTTGTCAGAACATTTATTAATTATGTAATAGTTATAGTAATACTCAATCCTGGATTTAGATTCAACATAAAATGCTTTTATAAAACCACGTTCCTATTTCTGTTCCACTCCCGCTTTTATTAATAGCTAAAACGTCTAAAAGGTTGTCATACAGCAGAATTAACTCTGCCTCTCACACGCTTCATGTAAACAGCCATAATGGTGTCCAGAGTCTTTTTGGAGTTATTAGCAGCAAGCAACCACTAATCTGCTGCAACATGAGAGGAGATGATAAGTAGTCATGCAAACCAGCATGTAGACACAGACGACATGGATAGATGGAGGGATAAAAGTGAAAGAGAATGGGGAACTAATCTTTCCCTTCCTGTGTCTCTGCTCTGACCGGCTAAAGAACACTATCATTTTCTCACAGGGTTCATATTGTGATCACTGACAAGTGACGGTAGTCAGACATAGTCTGGTTCATATTCTGTTACTGTGCCTCTGTCATGAGAGAGAGAGAGAGAGAGAGAGAGAGAGACCCGAAGTGATTGATTCGTGATGGAAACGAGATGTAAGGAAACCCAAACCGTGTACTTGTGGTGTATAACAAGACACTGGACACTAATAGGAAAATGGGACTTGTATGACACGAAGCAGACAGGGATGATTGAAGCTATATGCAGCGCAGACATCTGGGCTTGAACATCCTAAAAGCAGCAGACCACCTATCAGACATTTCCAGTGGCAGTGACGTTTGTCTTTTCTTCAATGTCTTAATATTGAGCCCGCTGAGGTAAACACTGTTCATTGTTGATGAGAAGGGGTTCCTCTTGTGACAGCAGCTTGTTATGAGAGTACAGCTCTCCTTCCCTTGATGGTACACTATTTATTCGATAACTTCACTTGACCTTGATTGCTAATACTATACTATACTATACTATACTTAAAGGAATAGATTTGGACTTATTCGCTTTCTTCTTAGTATTATAGATTAGAAGATTAACGCCAATCTGTCAGGCAAGAGCCAGATCTAAGAGGTGACTAGCTTTGCTTTTGGCTGGCTGTGTCCAAAGGCAGAATAAATAGCTTAACAGCACCTCTAAAGCTCACTAATTATATATTATTTGTTTAATTCATATTCAAACAGAAAAGTTGTGATTTGTTGCGGTTACTACATAGGTAACTACGGTAGGTAAACTAAGCTAGATCGCTCTTGGCTCCACCTCCTTACTAAAAGCACATAATGCATGTAACAGACTTTACTGTATGTCACTGGTGTTTCTCTATTTAGGGAATACTGTAAGACACTCTGGAGCAGCTGCAACAAAACAAACACTGTAGACACCAATAGACTCCATAACAATTAATTCACTCATTATGTGAACAGATTTCACTATAAGCCTTCTGTTGCCTGCAGGGATAAGGCTTTTAACCTCCCGAACTCTGAACCCAAAGAAGTTCAGGTCGCACGATCAACTTGACAATCAGCATTATTGCCAGAATTCGCTCATATCCGTTCACACATGTATAAACCAAGAGCACTTCCATGTATGAGCCAGTAAGAGGACTTGTTCCTGTGTTTACAGCGCTTTCATTGAATTTGTAATGTGCTTGAAATATTTGTAAAGTTAGCACATTATGTAGCACACATAAATATCAAATTGCTTACCTGTATCATAGTGCATTTCTGTTAGCCTGCAAAAGACAGACTTAGATATAAATATAAATATTTATAATGTTTCTTTTATTGATTTCCCTCAGATTTTCTTTCAATATTATTATTTATTTATACATTGAAGAACAATTCAAATGTCCTCAATGGGATGCTCAGAGCACTAAAATAGCTTTAAACATGCAGCAAGAAACCGTATTATTTTATTAAGGAGCAAAAAGGGGACACTGGATGTATCTGGATCACTGTACAACAATAGTGGAAACGGTTTTGGTGTTTAGTTGTATATAAAATGCTCACAGCTTTACATCTGCACAACCATCAAATTCCCACCACTCCTGTTCTGTCCAGGTTTTACTGGGACATCGTGATGCTCCTGTTGATGATGAGTAATCTGGTCATTTTGCCATGGGGAATCACCTTCTTTGAAGACCAGAACACCGGGCCCTGGATCACCTTCAACGTCCTGTCTGACACTCTCTTCCTCATGGACCTGGTTTTCAATTTCCGCACAGGCATCCCGGTAGAGGACAGCCACATCATCCTGGACCCCAAAGATATCCGCATGCAATACCTCCGCACCTGGTTCCTAGTGGACTTCATCTCCTCCATCCCTGTTGACTACATCTTCCTCGTTGTAGACCTGGAGTCCCTGCAGGACTCGTCTGACGTGTACCGCACCGCCCGCGCCCTGCGCATCGTGCGCTTCACCAAGATCCTGAGTCTGCTGCGTCTTCTCAGACTGTCTCGCCTCATTCGTTACATTCACCAGTGGGAGGAGGTAAAGGGAGGATGAGGGATGAAGCTTGTGATGACATACAGAACAGTACACATCAGAAATTCAACTTTTGTCCAGTTTAATGTTGGTTTCTTTCTTCCATACAACTTCCTCTCTCTCAGATTTTCCACATGACTTATGACCTAGCCAGCGCTGCGGTGCGCATAGTCAACTTGATTGGTATGATGCTGCTGTTGTGCCACTGGGATGGCTGCCTGACCTTCATGGTGCCTATGCTTCAAGACTTCCCCCCAGACTGCTGGGTATCCAAAAACAACATGGTGGTGAGTACATGTTCATTAATACATACTCACATGCATGTTTTATATAAAAAATGTAAACCTGGAAAATAAATCTTTCTCCATTTATTGGGAAAATAGGTTTTTACTTAAAAACCATAATCCAAAATGTAATGTATGTGGAATTGTATGCTTGCCAGTTACAATTTTGCTTATTCAGCTGGCCTGCTGTGCACTGACTAAAAGACTGTTTAGGTTTCATTGGCAATTCATTTGATTCAATTAATGGAATAGTTTGAATGTGGAGATTGAAGTCCCTCTCTGACATTAGAGTGGTTTTAATCGTCTCACCTAACTCTCGTCAAGTGAATAAGTGTATTTCCCCAAATGTTAAACAATTTCTATAATTACAAGTGCACCAGTTGAAAACTGCATTTATTTTTCTTATAATGAATACCAAATTACATTAATTCCAGGAAACTTCTAGGAAATTATTTGGCGACCTTTATCTGTAAAATAATGTTACTGTAAAAATGTCACTTATGCTGCATTCATGTGGCTATAGCCATGTAAAGTATATTTTCTCACAATAACACTCCCTTCGTTGTTTACTCTGCCCTTCCCAGAATACTACATGGCACCTACAGTACTCATACTCCCTTTTTATGGCCATGAGTCACATGCTGTGTATAGGATACGGTGCCCACCCTCCAGAAGGCCTGACTGACGTTTGGCTCACCATGATCAGTATGGTCGTGGGGGCCACCTGCTACGCCATGTTCCTTGGTCATGCAACTAACCTGGTCCAGTCCTTGGATGCATCACATCGCCAGTATCAAGAGAAGGTAATCACCTCTGCACTGTCTGCAAAAGATTAACACACTAAAACATTTTGACCTTCAGCTTCAATTGTTTTGTGCACGATATGTCCGAATAGCTTCACGTGGATGCTAATGTCATTCTGGCTGCAAGGTTTAATATCACAGCCATGTTTTATATCATAGGCTTACTTGCTCGTACTTTATTCGTGGAAATTGTGCCAAATGCCTAGAGAATATTTATATTATCTGATTGATTTTGTGGCCTGACTCTGATCCTTTCCAGGGGATTTTCACAAGATAAATCAGAACGGATGGACAAATTATGTCACCATTGTTTTGGATCGCTGTTCGCTAATGCCCATTACAAATTAGTTTGTAATCCACTTAAAAATGGAAAAAACTACAAAACAAATATAATAAATGCGTATTTATTGTGCTTAGGAATAATTCAGCAAACACATGGTAGAAAATGTGACTAGATGTGACATCTGACATCAGCTCTGTGGAATTTCAATTGTATCCTCATGAAGGTCAAATGTCCATGTGTTTTGTACAAATGATTTCAGTATAAGCAAGTGGAGCAGTACATGTCGTTCCATAAACTGCCGGCGGATGTAAGACAGAGGATCCATGATTATTACGAGCAGCGATTCCAAGGCAAGATGTTCGATGAGGACAGCATCCTTGGAGAGCTCAGTGATCCGCTGAAGGAGGTGTGTTATTCATTAGACCATCCATTTGACTTTCTGTCTCTTGCTTTCTCTCCATGTCTCTCTTTATCGAGACATGCCCACACAGATGCAACTTTAAGCCTGAAAAAAAATATATTTATTAGTCTGAGTCCAAGAACATGAAGATATTCAGTTTACAATGATATAAAAGTAACATATCCTCTCATTGGAGTAGCAGGATTGTTTTCCAATTTTTCACATTTCTTGCTTGAAAATAGCTGACATGATTGCATATCTAAAAAGTTTGGATTCATTTTTTGTCCATCAATTAATCAATATCACAATAATATTTCAATGTTTATATTCTCTATATCATGATATGAGTATATGCAGTGTTATTTTTTTTAATAAGTCGATCAATGGTGTTGATAGCAGAAGTTTGCCCATCAAAATTTCCTTAAGCCAAAGGGGACATTTTCAAATGTGAGCTGATTATTAGTTAATTCATTGATTAGATAGTGAACAAAAAAAGCTTCCCAATGTGAGGATATTCTGCTTCTTGCAACTTGAATCTTTGGGTTTTGGACTGTTGGTCAGACAAAACAAGACATTTCAAAAAGTTTCAAGTTTTGTAGACCAAGCGATTAGTCCAAAAAATAGTCTGAACATGAATCTATCATGATCTATCTATCGTATCAACAATCATTACTTGCGGTCCTAGCCTTGTTTTGTTCAAACAAAGCCGTATATATTTTGTTTACTATTGCATAAGACAAAGAGAAGCAGATAATCCGTATCAAAACAGATCATTCATTTTCTATTTGATTAATCAATTGATTGACCAAACATCAGCTTCAGTTTCAGATCTACAAAACTTGACACACATGTAAAACAAGCATCAATAAATGTGTTTACTTTCTCAATAAAATGAGCTCAGAATCATTCATTTGAACAGCTGAATGTAATAAAATGATAACACGGTAACGTAGAAAATGTCTCAGCACCACTTATCTTAATGTCTTCTCTCTCCACTTTTTTCACCATGCAGGAGATTGTCAGCTATAACTGCCGTGGGCTTGTAGCCAACATGCCACTGTTTGCCAACACCGACCCTCATTTTGTGACAGTGATCCTGACCAAGCTGCGTTTCGAAGTCTTCCAACCTACGGACCTTGTTATACGAGAAGGAACGTTGGGTCGGAAAATGTACTTCATCCAGCACGGCAGCGTCACTGTCATCCCACGTGGCAGTAAAGAGATTACGCTCAACGATGGAGCATATTTTGGAGGTAAATCATTTGTGAATCATTTAACCTTCAAAATGTTTCCCATCGAATTGTTAGAGGATGGTTGTGTTTCCTCTCCTGTTGTTAAAGCTGTCGCTGACCCCTTTTCACTTTTTCTGCACTTGCTATACAAATGTATTGCTCATGTGTACATCATCTTATCATCCAGGCACTGCCTTGAATCTAAGATTGCAACATCAAATTATTTTATCGATTAATGATTAATCTGACAACAATTTTCATAATTATCTGATCAATTGTTTGGCCTAGAAATGTTTAAAAAATACTTTACAAAGACAAAGACCGATTGCAATTTCCCAAAACCCAAGATGACGTCTTCCAGTTGCTTGTTTCGTTTAACCAACAGTTTCAAAGCCAAATATATCTAGTTTACTTTCTTGGAACACCTAATAGTTTGACATTTTACGAGTTAAGCTTATTTACTTTCTTAATTATTGTTAGATGATAAGATTGGTACCACTTTGGAGGGGGGAAACAGGAGGAAACAGCTAGCTTGGCTCAGTCCATTATGCTTAGCTGAGCGAGCCAGCTGCTGGCTATAGCTTCGTAATTACTGTACAGACATGAGAGTGGTTTCATTCATCTGCTTCTTGGAAAGCGAAAGATTTTCCAATACATTGAACTATTGCTTTAAAGGTTAAACTGACTCTCTCTTCCTTGGTTCAGAGATCTGCCTGCTAACCCAAGGACGACGCACAGCCACCGTGAGGGCTGAAACCTACTGTCGCCTTTACTCCCTGAGCGTGGACAGTTTCAACGAGGTCCTGGAGGAGCATCCTCTAATGAGGAGGGCGTTTGAGAGTGCGGCTGTGGACCGACTGGGCCGGGTGGCTCGCAGACCCAGTTATCAGCCTCCACCAGATGAGTGACTTCCTCAGTACCAACGAAGAAAGACGCCCGCCTGCCAGAAATGTGGAGGATATTTGTCATGCTGTGACTGATCTTGACCACATAACAAAGAAACCTTTGTTGTAAATTTGACTAATTGCAGTTTACTTTAGTGCTCAATGATGGATGTAGAACCTCAGTTTTATTTATTTACACATTCTTGCTGCACTTGGTTGAAAATAGTGCACCTTCAGTTGATTTTGTTTTGTTACTTGGATCTCAAGTCGTTAGCTGAAATCTAATTTTGTGTTAGATCTTTGTATACAGTTCATGTTAGATTCATTGTGTCATTTACAAATCGATGAAAAAAAAATCAAAATGTTCTAGTTTCTTCAGCAACTTTGGTGATACATGTGCTTTTTACCATTGGCAACACTAGCTTTTCCAAATGTAAATACTGCTTTAATACTTATTTTTAGTTGCCTGAACGCTTTCTGGCACTGCAGTTTCATAATCCATCACATCATTTATACGAGCGCGAGGGCACCAGCTGGGCTACACATCACATGGCTGAATGTAGCGCTGATTCTAATGATCCCTCAGATCTGAAGGTTGCATCAAGTCACAGTTTAATACCAACGTTCACTGAGGATAAGCTGCTGTGATGTAATAACTCCAACTGTACAGATACAGATTGTACACAGTTATGCATCATTGTTTAAATGGCCACATTTAATAGTGCTCAAACTTGAAGAGGTAATCTAAAACAAATTACCTTTTCATCTCTCCAATTCAGTGTCCAGTATTACTTTGATTTCTTTCCACACATGGACTTAAGTTACTGACTTTCCTGTTGAATAACACTTCCATCTGTTTTAATTATCTGCTGGCAATTAATATGCAAACAAACATTTGGCTTTAAAAGAATATCATATTTATCAGAAATAGCACATATATTTATGTTGATGCAGGGAAAAAAACGTATGATTGATCTGTGCAACTTATTATCAGACAAAATAACAAGTATGTGTGCTATTAGACTGAATTTATTCATACAGAGAATTTATTTCCCAAGTAATTTTGATGCAAAGAAAAAAAGCCATTGTTTATCAAATGTCATTTTACAGCAATGTAAAGTGAGAATGCAGTCACATGAATTTGTTCAAATTTATTTAAACTTTGATGAATGATCCTCTTATTTATGTAATGTAAATATACATATTTATACCCTTTAAACATGAATATGTTTTTTTAGCCTGTGCAGTTTGTTTAGACACACGCTCACACACACACACACACACACACACACACACACACACACACACACACACACACACACACACACACACACACACACACACACACACACACACACACACACACACACCAAAACCAGTGACCATTATATTCCCATTATATTAATATGTGCTAGTAGTATTAAAATCAATAGATTAAAAGCAATAGATGTCACCTTGTAGAATGGCCACTTTCATATATATATATATATTGTTTTGTTTTATATATATATTTATGACATATAGCTTTATGATATATAAGCTGGCCCTGTATGTTAAATATTGAAAGTCTTATTTTTAAAAAGTGATAAGCAAGTATAGCTCTCGAATGGAGTGAAAAAGTATAATATTTCCCTCTGGAATGTAACTATTAGAGTTGAAGTATTATACAGTAATCATCAGCACTAAATTGAAGTAACGTTACGTACTGTATCAGTACTTCTAAACATACACTTACAGACTGACCTTCAGTGAGGGTAAATTGTTGTTATGAAATAGTTTTTTATTAAATGCAAAGAGGGCGGTTCATAGTCAGCATGTTGTGCAATCAAAACTTTTAAAGAAGCCTCCACAGCGCTGCAGCTGTGTTGTTGATGACAGCTTCCGGCCGTGTGGTCTTCACTTCCTGTCAGTGTTTCATAAACTCGGGACGTACAGTTAGACAAGGTAAGCAGCGCCAGTTGTTTGCTAACTTACATCAAACCCGTTTATCATTTAACTGCTTTTAATGCAGCTGCCAGTAAGGCTGTTATAAACGAGTTCATTCATGTTTTGTCACTGTTATATCTGGATGCTACGTTGTGAATCCGCTGATGTTATTCTGACATTACAAGGTTAACCGCTAGCTGACTTAGCGTAGCGCCAGTCTAGCAGTAGCTAACGTTAGCTATATCTGCATGGGGCTCAGGTGTGCTCCTTAAGCGAGGTAAAGTAGTTTAGTTGTAACGTTATCCATGATTGTTCCATTTTCTAAAAGTCTGTTTATCCGAAATATTACAGCTGGGAGTGTTATGTGGATTGATAACATTGCTGGCTCTCGCCCTCACCTTCGTTAGCTAACTTCTCTCAATAACGTTACCTCTGACATAATAACGCCTCATAACAAGTTACACAGGATCTCTCGCAAAGCTATTACAGTGCCAAACAAACGTCTATTAACATGTCTATTGGTCGTTACCAAAAAAAAGAAAGTAAATCTAGTGTTTGTAACCTTTGTTGAAATAGAACCAGCATCTGCTTTCACTCAACGTCTGTTGATTAGATGCAGCTTAATGGTATGAAAAAGCTATTTAGCAGCCATGACAAAATGTTGTTTTTACAGCTTGTTGTTTTTACTCCTGTAATATGATGAATGTGTATTGTCATTTGATAGGGCCATGTAATGTGACATATATAACTAATGCTCTGGTTGATTATTCCATTAGGCTATTTTCAGCTAGCATTCTTCAGTTTTGTTTTTCTGTACTAGTCTTTCAGAATCAGAACCGTTTATTGCCAATGTATGTTTCACATACAAGGAATTTGTCATGGCTGATGGTGCATAACAGACAATAACATTAAACAATAAACACAGTGGTACCTTGATACCTTACCTGAGTTTGAAACCAACACCAAAATTATTCATACCTTATTTGAGAAATATGTTTTTGTACAAAATCTTTTTTCATTTAGTAAAAGAAACCAAACTTCTATTTTGAATATTGCCGATTGACAAGCACTTGTGCAAGAAATTTGCCTAAAATAAGAAATATTTTAGCTTAAATCAGGAACTTTTGGATCAACAAATATTTAAACAAAACTAAGAATTAAACAACGGAATTTGATGCCTACTTTCAGTCCTTCACAGTTTGTCATATGTTAATGTGTTTAAGAAAGTGCTGAGGTACAATACCCTGGCCATAAACGTGATACATCTTGTTTTAATAATAATATGTTTAGTGTAGAAGATACTTGATATTAGAAATATTGATGTCTGTCTTCTCTGCTTTAACTTCTAGGATTACAAAGGAAACACATTTTATTGTGCTATGTTTAACAATTATTGTGCGAATAAAGCTCCAACAGTTTGTCATTTTGTTGAAAATATCTATTTTGGTTATGACGTTTTCATTTTTTTAAGCAAAGCTGTCAAACATTCTCTTCTTTTCTATGTTTTATATCATTGTAAACTAAACACCTTTGGGTTTTGGACTATTGGTCATGCAAAACAAGACAATCCAAGATGTCACATTGGACTCTGGGAAAATGTGATTGTCAAACATAATCAGCTAATTAATCAATCATGAAAATAATCATTTTGCAGCCCTAACAGTGATTATCCAACATTTTCTTGTTAAATGAAAGCAACTTAAACTATCTGTTTGATTTGTCTCTCCTCTGTGCAGGAAGGATGCTGTCTCTGTCTCGAGCAGTGGTGTGTGGGGTGGCCCGTGCTCCAGCTGCTGTCAGTCAAGGGGGAGTGACTGCTATCACCCGATTCAACAGCACAGCTCAGGTACCTGACCTGTATTTTGAAAAAATGTAAATTGTAAAAATATGGTTAAGATGTAGACACTGATTGTGTTTGTCTCTATTGCTCAGAGTGCTCCTAAGAAAACAACATTTGGGCCTCTGGCAGATGAGGACAGAATTTTCACAAACCTTTATGGCCGCCATGACTGGAGGTAACACCCCTTACCAGCTTATTCTTATGGGCTCTGTAAAATCTGAAACATCATATCCATATTGCTTCTATTGATCCTCACACAATACAAAAGAATGTGCTGAGCAGTTAAAGAACTGAACAGTTAAAGAAGAATTCCAGTCATACATGCCTTTGACCTGACAGATTGGAGACAGATTGTAACGTTATAAATAATTTCTTTTGGAAAAAAAAAAACACAACTCAATCCTCATCCTCTCATGTTTGTGCTTCAGCCTGAACGGGGCATTGAAGCGTGGCGACTGGTACAAAACTAAGGAGATCCTTTTGAATGGAGTTGACTGGATCCTCAATGAGATCAAGGGTTCTGGCCTACGCGGGAGAGGCGGCGCTGGTTTCCCCACTGGCATGAAATGGAGCTTCATGAACAAGCCCAGCGATGGCAGGTCAGTGAGTTCCGCTTTTTTTTTTTTTTGCTTGATATTCTCATGTGTCTTTTTTTTTTACCAGATTCATATCGAAACACAAATGTCTTACAGAATGTAAACCAACAGTGAAGAATGTCCATGTTCCTTAATTTGCCCCAAGTATTTGTGCTGGTACCTCAAAATAATAACAGTAGGTGTAAAATCTTCTTAGCATATTGGGAGTGATGAATCTTAAAAGTTATTATGATTGTAAATGACAATTCATTTTACAGTAATGTTTTTATTATTTATTAGAAGTAACCAATTATTGCAAATGGCAAAGACGGTATTTTGCATTCTTTTAACATATTTATATATCCAAAGCTTGATATTTTATTTATCTTTTCTAAAAGACGGCAAGTTTATTTTTCATTGATTCCATTCCTAGGAATTAAGAAGGAGCCATTAAGGTCCGAGTATGCAATTCCTTAATGATTTTCACTGAACATGAATTCACAAGGTCTCTTGCAATCAACATTTGTTGAAGCTGGCACAATTGACTGGAGCAGCTTTGAAATCTTGGTTGATACCATGAAACTATATTTGGATGGATGTTGTTACCAAACATCCGCTCAGACTGTTTGGACACATTCACCACAGTGGCTGCTCTGAGACAAAATTAAGTTTGCCATACCTATTTAACCCAGTTCTAATGTCTTGTATAGGCCAAAGTATCTGGTGGTGAACGCAGATGAGGGAGAACCTGGCACCTGTAAGGACAGGGAGATTATGCGGCATGACCCACACAAGCTTGTGGAGGGCTGCCTGGTGGCTGGGAGGGCCATGGGGGCGCGTGCTGCTTATATCTATATCAGAGGAGAGTTCTACAATGAGTCGTCCAACCTGCAGGTAAATATGAACACAATGAAACCTGAAATATAAACCTTTAAATAATTGTACATTGTCTCACGGATGTTCCACGTCAATTTATGGAAATAGGAATTAACAAACATTTCAGTAGCTTAAACAATATAACGTGTCAGTAACATTCACACAATTCTCTGTAAAATCAGTAAATACTATTTCATGAATCAATAGTTGCTTTGGAATACAACACTGAAACATTTGACCCCATACTAAAATGTTTTAATAATTTGTATTAAAATATAAACAATACTCATGACAAACACCCAACCCACCAACAGATGCAGAACAGCAAATACAACACCATATAACAGAGAAAAACCTTTGTTTATGTGTGGATCAATACCGTGTTTCTAAAAAACTAATTGGAATTGTTCCCAAACTGTTCAGACCTTGTTCAACTTTCGGTTCAAATCATAGGTCAGTCTCTCTAATGGCATAACAGCGACCTGATTCCAAATAAGTGTCTTGTTTGATTGATTTGTTAATATATGTTGCTTATAGATCTGTTAGTTTCAACACTCCTCTCAACATGATATTATCCAAAAACAATACACAACCACTTTTATGCACATTTGTGCTTCAAATCATTCTCACATAATTCAGCTAAATCAAGGATTTAGCTGAATTATAAGAAGAGGTCCGCCAACCAGTTTTTTCAGCGTTCAGCTCCATTTGACATACCGTGAAGTTCAAGAAGGAAAATTAATGCTCAAATCCACATCATCTTAATTTCATTATGAGGTATACAACTATAACATGTTAACCAAAAATGCAGTTTACATTGTTGCATTGTAGTGCATTGCAGTGTTGTCTTAATCAAGTTTATTTTGACATAGTGCAGGCCAAGTGCTCATGACTGTAATAGGAGATTTGTAGAAAACACAACGTATGATTGTATAAGACTAAGTAGTAATTCATCCTGTAGCATTGTTTTTTTTCTATTTCTGCTCTTAGGTGGCTATCAACGAGGCCTATGCTGCAGGGTTCATTGGAAAGGACTCCTGTGGCACCGGTTATGACTTTGATGTGTTTGTGATGCGGGGTGCTGGAGCGTACATCTGTGGAGAGGAGACTGCTCTTATCGAGTCCCTGGAGGGAAAGCAGGGGAAGCCCCGTCTGAAGCCCCCATTTCCTGCTGATGTGGGTGAGTTAAGGTGCACAGAGAGGGTTTAGCTTGTATCCCACAGTGCATTCTCACATATTTTCTTCAACTAGTTATTATGATCTGAACACAAGTGAGCGACTGCAAAACTCTTGTTCTGAAATATCTTTTCTCACTTCTGTTGCTATCTTAAAGGTGTGTTTGGTTGCCCAACAACTGTTGCCAATGTGGAGACTGTAGCCGTGGCGCCCACCATCTGTCGTCGTGGCGGCTCGTGGTTTCTGGGCTTTGGCAGAGAGAGAAACTCCGGCACAAAGCTATTCAACATCTCTGGCCATGTTAACCACCCTTGCACCGTAGAGGAGGAGATGTCTGTCCCTCTGAAAGAGCTCATTGAGAGGCACGCAGGTACTATGACGCTAAGAATGTGTCACAAAATGTATCTAATGAGCCATCTTGACTCATATCACTGAGACAATGTTTTTGAGTAAATATTAACACTGTGGGTCTCAAACTGGTGTGTAGAGTGAGCTGTTTGTAGTTGTTATATGACTTGAGTCAGGGGGTTTTGTAAAAAATCAACTGAATGGAAGAAAATTACTTTTTCCTGGTGAATTAGGAAAGCCCTCCTGTAAATAATTCAGTGAAACTGGTGGAATTCCGAAAAAACCTAAATGCATCATTTGTTTATCTGCCCTAAGGGGGTCACAGACCGAAAAGATTAAGATGGCTTATCATAAGCACGCCCTAAATAACTGCTGTTTTTTTTTTTACTTAATCGAAACGAACATCCGTCTGGTAGGTGGTGTGCGTGGTGGTTGGGATAACTTGCTGGCTGTAATCCCTGGTGGCTCCTCAACACCGCTTATTCCCAAGAAGGTATGTGAAGAGGTGATGATGGACTTCGACGGCCTCCTCCAGGCTCAGACTGGCCTGGGCACAGCGGCAATTATCGTCATGGACAAATCTGTGAGTTGCCAGCTCTGCTCCATAATTCATCCTGCATAAATGAATCATCAAACATCTGTTACATTGGTGGATGCATTCTTTTTTGCAGACGGACATTATCAGAGCCATTGCCCGCCTGATTGAATTCTACAAGCATGAGAGCTGCGGTCAGTGCACACCCTGCAGGGAAGGTAAGAGCTACTTCAGTGTCATTTTCTGCACCGACCATAACACCACACATATTGGGTTTTTCAGTGTCTCGTAATACCTCTAAATTTCCCTTTCACCTGCTTCTGTAGGAGTGGATTGGATGAATAACATGATGTGGCGGTTTGTAAAGGGTGATGCACGGCCATCAGAGATCGACATGATCTGGGAGCTCAGTAAGCAGATTGAGGGACACACTATCTGTGCCCTGGGAGATGGTGCGGCATGGCCAGTGCAGGTAAACACATGGACCAACAGGATCAATCGAAAAAATGAATGGGGCACTGTGAGAAATTAATAAGTTAATATGTTGCCAGTTGTATGGTAGTGTTTTGCATCACATTGACAAAAGTTTCCATTATTTTGTGAATTGTGATTGAGGGTGGACAAAGATTACTACAGAACTCAATAAACAGCTCTTCAGCAGAGTAACAAAAACTGAATATGATAAGTTTCATAAAGGAAAGATTGATTGTAGTAGATTTAGCTAGGTGTAGCTATGAAGAGTAAACCCCCAACCACAAACCATAACCTAAAAAAAATACTCTTAATCTCAATTTCAAACCTTTACCACTTCTAGGAACACTTTTCTGTTTTTCTACTTTTTTAATGTACCATTTTCCTCTGTTTTCTCTTTTCTGTGTTCTCAGGGATTGATCAGGCACTTCAGGCCTGTGATGGAAAGTCGAATTGCTGAGCACCAGCAGAAGCAGCAGGCCAGGGCTTAAATGGCTCCTCTAACTCCTTGAACTCGTTCTTCTACCTATTTGCCCTCAACCCTGTGTTGTTTCTTTGACAAATTATTTAAAGCAAATATGTGCCGTCTCATCACCTTATCATCAAGTTTTACATTGATGTGTCTGCCTTGTCTGATAATAACCAATAAAATTCTATGAATCTAAATTGTACTAGACTTTCTTTTGTTATTTTAGTTTTATTTTAATCTTTTTTAAAGTGTTTAACATCTAGAAAATTGTGGAAAGGAACAACTGGCAATATACATTTTGTTCATATAACGAGTAGTTTCAGTATGAATTGTTATAATCAAAGGTTATTAAACCACTGAAGACTGAAGCACTGCACTATTATGCAAATGTTTTTTCTTCTCCTTTTAAAAAAAAGAATTATCATCGATGTTTAGGAATTAACAGTGTGCAGTGAACATTAATAAGCAGAAAGTTTAACAAAGCCAAGGTTCACTATTTATTATAGAGGGAAAAATGCAATATATATATATTTTAAAATTATATAAATATGCTACTGTATAATGCTGCCCCAGTTCAAACTTTTGGTTTTGTAACAAAACAAAACAATCATGCGCCTCAATTCATATAGTCATCAAGTAATATAAAGCATGGTGTCACCTTTTAAAACGTAAAGGCTGTGTTCTGAGGGACAGTAATGTCGTTCAAACGCCACTGCTGTGACAAAACCGCAGTTCCATAATCTCGCGATATCTCCATGATCGGCAGCCCTTCTCATATCACGTGATGTAGGCAGAATACTCACTGCGGCTTCATTTCGGCGGACGTTTCGTACGGTAAGAAATGGATCCCTTTTTGAATTGTTTACATAGACTGAAGTCCAAATTCATCACGATTTCGCAGATGTGTGCAGATTTGAAGTACAAAGGCATAACACGAAAGTAAGCACGAGGCAACGGGATTCAAAATGTTGTTGAAATACATAGGCACAGTCCTCTCGCTTTCAGGTGTCGCTGTGCATCAGTGTCCGTTTTGCTGTCAACTAACTAGCTCAGGCCTAACGACATGTGTTGTGTTTTGTCTTTATTTCATAACTAGTGTGCCCAACGTTAAAAGACAATCAGCCTCTCATCGGGGATGTAGTTAATCGAGATATTTTACACCGTTTTCAATTTTCCCAACCTCCAATATCTGAATATTTATCCGAAACATCCCGGTGCCTCTTACGCGGGTTAATGTAATGCTAGACTCACGTCTGCCACTGCAGTCTTCTGTTGTCGCTTTATCTTTGCCCGCCAACAAAACATTGAAGATGCATGAACTGTGCATTGTGTTTCAACGTTGCAGCACCACGTGGCTGATTAGAGTCCGAAAGCATCAGCATGGAAATGATGAAGATCGAGCAAGTCATTGTTGGTAATGAGAGGAGATCCACCTCGGCGGAGATCAAGTCTGAGCCCGTGGTCGCCCCTCTACAGTCCTGTAAGCTAACATGTATTATTGCACGATATGATGGTGTTAATCTAATTATTTTCTCATTTGAGAGCAATCGTAGTATAGCATGCAGTTGTATATTTCTATTCCCGCTGTAACTGATCATACAACAACGTGTCATCTCATTGTGATGCAGATCAGCATGAGAGTCTGCAATGTTTTCAGTGCTTCATCACTTTCTGTAACTCCAAAGCCAAGGAGAGACACATGAGGAAGAGTCACCGGGACCAGTACAAACAGCACCTGCAGCAGGTAGGAAAAAGCAGACTGAAAATAAAAATGCAAGGTCAGGATTCAAGTAGTGACACAAACTCAAGCAATTCATGTGTAATACGGTTTAATGATATTGCTGTTTTGTCCAACCAACAGTCTAAAAATGCAACTACATTTTTTAGTATAGTCTCATAGAAAACATACAAACAGCAAATTGATAATTTTCTGTTGATCAAATAATCGACTAATTGTTTAAGCTCAAGTAATTTCTAAGAATTGCAACTGCGGTACGAAGTGGGATGCTGTGTATATATATATATATTTCAGTTACCTGGTTTGGTATTTCTGTGGCCGATATCAATATACCGGCCGATATTTGTCATGAACATAAAACATTTTTTATCATTTTGTTATAGTTATTATAGATAATATTACTATGATATGTACAGTATGGGACAATTTACAGCTGAAACATTTGTCAGTACTCCCTAACACAAATCTTCTGAGTTGCAGTTTCTTCTGTATTGCTGATATCGACCAATATTGGCTGGGCTGATGTATCAGTCAGGCTCTGATATAGATGCAGATTTTCTGCAAAATGTAGTCTTTTTATACATTATATCATTCCAGATGAAAGTGAAGATGTAATTGAACCTCAAGGAAGATTGTCTTCAGTTGACTATTGTAAACACCTTTCAACAATCTGTGAATAATGCCTTCAGTTAGGATTTCATATTTTTAACCAATTTCCTGCTCATCATTCTTGCAGACTGATACAGTCTTCACTTGCTATAAGTGTGACAAGAGCTTCTCCTACTCTGAGGAGCTAAGCCAGCACCAGGCCACCCACAGCACAGAAGAGAAGCCCTTCCTTTGTGCTTTCTGCCAGAAAAACTTCTTTACCTTCACTGAGGTGAGTGCGCAGCAGGCTACATGTTTTATTGGGCTTGGGAACTGATTAAATAATTGTGTATGATGAATGTTTAATGTCTTGCAGCTGAACAAACACAGACGACATGAGTGCATAGAACGACGGTGTCCCTGCAGGGACTGTGGCGCCTTGTTCCCCAGCCCTTCACGCCTTCGCAACCATCGCATTTCAGTGCACCCCCAGCGCCCCATAGTGGATGATGACGTCAACACCTTCCATTGCTGCAAATGTAGTCACGGTTTCATGACAGAAGAAGAGCTTCTGCAGCACCAGGAGAAATTTGCCAATGATATAAACTGTGGCGTTAAGCTGCAAGGCAAAAAACGTGGCCGTAAACCCAAGAACGCAGCTCAAGGAGGGATGGTTGAGAGCAAGAAGATCAAACAAGAAGACGAAGCAGGAAACAATAACTCTACAACAGAGGGTTGCACCTCCAATGAGCTGCAACCCGAGCTCAAGATCCCTTGTTCCGAAGCAAACTGTGACCTCATATTCCCTTCTGTTGCAGCACTGCGGGCACACAAAAAGGAAGCACATGGGCCTCCCCCTCACAATGCTCACACATGTACAGAGTGTGATGAGAGCTACGCTCAGCCTGAGCAGCTCAAAGCACACATGGCCAGCGATCACCACTCTGGATACACCTGCCCCATCTGTGAAAAGAGCTTTGCACAAGAGGGCACCCTGAAGATCCACCAGAACACCCACGCTGAAGGAGAGGTGGCAGCAGAAAAAAGATAATATATGGGTAAAAGACTCTAACTTCATCCTACATCATTCACATAAATGATTATCTGAGTGTTTTGTACCATAATCCGTCTAGTGTAGGTAGATTTTTATGTGAATATTTTAGGGTGAGAGTTTTTGAAGCAAGGTTATGCAACACATGACTTATGGAGGTTGTTTCTAGAATGCCGTCTTTCAATTGCTTTTAGAAAGACATCTCACGCTTGCGAATAAAACTCTGTACAGATCTATACATAATTATGATTGATGTCCACTATAAGCTCATGTCACAAGGCCCTTGCTGTCCATATTACCTCTATTGTACCTGGGATGTTTTTTATTCTTGTAGACTAGCGACCTAATTCTCCCTCAAATGTGGGAATGTTTTTTTATTTTCAGGATGTACACATAAGGGTGTCAATTACACAGAGAATGTAAGTCCTAAACATCATAGAATCTGAAAAATGGCCAGTGTATAGGATGCTGTAATGATGGACTTCAACAATTAAATAATTCTTGCATTAAACAACACTTGTGTTTCTGGGGTGTCTTTGGCTGTCATTTTTGTGTGTGAGTGTGTGTGTCAATGCTTTCAATAAAATATAGTAATGGTCAAGGATGACAGTCACTTCTCCCTGCATCTCATGTAATTCCTTTATGGAAGATTATGCTCTAAATAATAATACTATAGACTCAATATTTATTTTTTTATGAACAAATGTTACCCTGAATTGAAATGAATGTGTTGGCTATGACTCGTATAGTGTATGTATATCTATAGATATATGTATATCTATAGATATATAGGATATCAACCTACACATTCTTGATTATATGACTATAAATTTAACCTTGAAAAGATTGATGTACATTTTAGCTTCTACAATATACAAACCAGTATAATGGTGAATATATTTTTCCTTTGTTCATGCAAAACATTTAAAGATTATTTTAGTTGTATTGCATGTATTAAAAAGAAAATAATGATGTATGTGATAATTGTCTGTACTACCAAGTGGTGTAAAGTAACAAAGTACATTTACAAAGGTACTGTTAACTACAATTTTGAGGTACTGCTTTATTTGAGCATTTCCATTATGTGCAGCTTTATATTGTATGTTTTACTCCACTACAGTTATTGTCGTTACTAGTTACTTTGCTATTTAAGATTCGCATACAAAACATACATCTTGTTATATTATTTAACATTAGCTGCTTCTTTGCTTTTGCATGCAGGACTAGTAATGTAGTAGATTTACACTACTTTACTAGTGACCTCAATACATATTACACCACTGGTACTATAATAATTCAGCAATTCATACACAAAAGTCAACGTTTAACAATATCTGATTACAAATAACTGGTCTTTACAAGCGAAGTCTCCCAGTATGCCGAACAGGCGTCGTCCAGAAGCCTCAATAACGAATCCTGATCCTGCTATGGCGAAGGAATGACCCGCCCTACTATGCCTCTGATTGGCTAGTACTCGTTGGTTGGATTGGTTAGATTTAGGTATGATGGGTGAGATTGGTTGGGTGATGGTAAGAATATCGGTGTAAGCCAATCAGATGCAGAGTAGTGCGGGTTACGTCAAATACCGCGTCATTAGGGGGAGAAGTTCGTTTTCCCATGATGCACTTGTGATTCCTTTCTATCTCGCGCCTTTGCGTCGGCGCAGTCCATCTTGCCTCACATATCGCTGCTGTCACACTCTGCCAGCTCGCCGTCCGTGTTGTTGTAGTAAATAATGGCGGCATCGGGAGGCGGATTATCATCTCCCGCTACCGCTGCGGGCTTGAGCATCCAAGCTCCGGCCCGAGCTCGCTTCCCGGGTCGACCGTGCACGGCTCGCAGCAGGTTGCGGTCGGAGAAACGTACCAAACGCGGAAGATTGGGTTCGGACGACGGGGAACTACCTGCCGAAGGGCCGAGGCCCGTAAACATCGGCCTGGCGTTAAGCGAGGACCCGTCCCTGCTGCGTCTGCTCGGGGTGACGGAGAAGCACAGGAGGCAGAGAGATGCGGGCTTTGACTCCAGTAACAGTGAGGAGGTGAACGATCTAACTGTACTATGTCAGCTAGATGGGTAACAATACCTCTAATGGGACACATATGTCCGTTTTTTTCTTTCAAAAGAACGACATTTAAATTAATTTGTCTCTTACTTTCTGAAAGTATTGAAGCTAACGTAGCGCTAGTTAGCGGCAACTTAGCTAGTGAACACTAACCCCAAATAAGCATTGTAGCCAGCCGCCTGCCTGGCTAACGTTATGCTTCAGAATGGTTAATCGGTGAATAATCCTTCGCATTTACTATTAAGTTATTAATTGTTCATTTCCTGTTTTGAAGTTGCAAACAGAGATCAGCGTCGGTCCAGCATAGTTTATTTGCATGAAAAAACATTAGCCGGAAAGTTTGGCGGTATAACGATCGTGAATGCGTTTTGTTGTGGAATCTTTGTTTATTCATCCCCTGACACGTTTTGTTGAGTTGAACTTCCCACACTGCGCTGACATACACTCGTTGGTAATCTTGTGGTGAAAACGTCACTGCTGCTATCGTGGGGATCACTTTATCCATGTTGTAGCGGTCAGCTGATTGCTCGGTGTTTTGAACGTGTGATGCGAGGGAGAGGCAAACAGAAACGTTACCTTCACGTTATAATAGAAAAGTCACATTTGGATTATACACTGAAAGATGTTGTTCAGTGCCTTTCTAAAACCTCATTTTACATAGTGTATGTTAAACAAACATGATGCATCCATCATGCAGTATTATTGAGATTTATGTACATGGTGAAGTATGCGAGGAATTAAAGCTTTCCCAACTTTTTACTTTTATAAGGTCAGTTTATTTTAAAGAGAGAGCAGGGTTCTCCCCTGATGGCCAGCATGCTCTAACAGGAGCACATTTGTGTTGCTTGCATAGGCTTCGTCACATATGATGAGTTATTGCAAAGTGCCATTCCATCTGCTGAAATCAAGTCTTCCATGGATGAAAGACAATCGTGTCTGCAGTCATCTTGCCAAGAGACACTGAATGTGTCTTTTACTGATGAACTGTCTGTTTTTATTGGTGTTGGGATTGCTGCTCTTGTGGTAATTTAGTACTGTTCTTCGGTTTGTTTCGGGGTGTCTTTTTTTTTGCTTCTTAGTTTTTCGTTAAATGTTTTGGTTTACTACAACTGTTCTTTTTTTCTCTTTTGTTCTAAAATGCAGACCCAAACTTAAAATGGTATTGTGTTGGGCCACTTTATTTTATTCTTTCCCATTTATTGTGAGAGGTTTGCTAGACCAAAGGTTATCGATGCTCTGAGCACAGCCTTGCTTCCCAACTGGCTGGAGTAATTCATAATGAGACCTAACTACTGTATGTTATGCAAACTGATAATAGAGGACTTGAATCTACCACACCGTGGTCTTATTTTCAGCTTTTCTTCATAGAAGCCAGTGTTAGATTCACTTCCAAGGTGGTCTTATTGTAGCTCCATCCAGACATGATGGTGATGATGAAAAATTGCCAAATCTAATCCAATCTTATTATTTAATCTCCAGAGCAGGGGCTTTAGTCTCTGACATCAGTTGGACTTCACTGACGCAATCCCTTTAGAGTGGACTGTAACAGAGTCACATGGCTCAACGCTTGTGGGTGCTGATCAACTTGAGTACCACGCGTCACATAGTGCCACACTCAAGTGCTCTGCAGTTATTTGGGAAAGATATCATAAAGGGGGATTCATCCCTGACAAATCTATGTAGTTTTTGTTTTGCGCATGAAGATGGATGTGAGTAATTGGAAGTCAAGTTGCTGTATGCTTTTGATTTGCTGTAGCGTACCATCTTTGCATCTCAGCGGAAGCTGGAGGCTGTCTGTGCTCCATAGGATCTATTTAAACTTTTGTAGCAATTGCGTTTGGATGTATTTATAGTACTCTGCGTTTAGGGGAGAATTGGGCTAATGTGCACTGTTTTTTATTCCACTATAGCTTGAGTGCTACACTCTTGATTGATTTCAGAGAAAATATTGTTGAATATCTCACTAACAGTGAGACGCGTGCCGAGGTGGTGCACAGTAAGATAATTTGCAAAAAAACAAACTAGATTTAATTTATTTTTTAAATATGTGATAGGGTAGACCGTACATTACATGCAGATGAGCAATAGTGGGACTCTCTTATACAGCATACCTGTCCAGTCTTCATTTCAAAATTCTCAAATGTATTTTTGCCAATCAAAGGATATATTTTGTGTTTTTCTTCAGGAGGAAGTTTTCACTGGATTTGGGACCTCAACAGTTGGTCCTCAGAAAGCTCCTCAGGCTTCGTTAGTCAGCCAAGCAAAGCCTCCCCAAGCTTCAGGCTGTTCTCTGTCAGCAAAGCCTCTCATTGGAGATATTACATCCAAGACCACAAAACCATCTCTTGTAGGGAAAATTGTACCACGGATCTCTAAAGAAGGCCAGGATGTCCAAGAAAGCCCAGAAAAAGACAAAGAAATACCCAATGTGGTAATTAAACTGCATGGCAAGCAGGTGGCTCTCACTGCAAAAGCCAAACATTCAGGCGAGCAGGCCTCAGGGCGACGGAGCAGTACAAGATCAGCTGACTTTCTCAGGAAATCAGGAAAATCAGCACACTCAGGCGGTAGGCAATACCAAACAGCCGCTACCTCAGCTGTTGGCACCAGGCAAGCCTCTAAGGTCAGAGAACCAGGCGAGGTGTCAGAGGACTCGGACACAGACCAACCCCAGCTACAGAGATCTGTGAGAAGCATGAGGGGGTTTCGAATTAGGCACACCAGACGCACATCTCAAGCAGTCGCTCTATCGTTTACGTCCTTTCACAAACGGCAGAGGAAGAGAATAGCTAAGGGTATGGGTGCTTCTCCAGAGGCCGGAGCTGAGGCCGGTGCCCAGAGTGGAGAGGAGGCAGCAATGCCCCTTGAGTGCAAAGCCACAGATTCCTCTGAAAGAAGAAAACATAGAAGACGCAGGTCTGTGTTTGGTCACAAGCGAAAGCAACTAAAAAACGCTCCAGATTTAATACGTCCAAAAATGGGTCGCAATCGCATTAGGCGTGTTTTTTACACTTATGTGACAGAGCCCATTCCGATGACACCGACGCTGGACCAGAACGAGCAGCAGCAGCAGCAAAAGCAGAATATCACTTCATCTGAGGGTGAGCTGAGCTCGTTTCCTAAACAAGTCGAGAAGAACTCATCCACTCCTGTAATGAGCGCACGGTCCTCACGCGTTATTAAAACTCCAAAGAGGTTCTTGGATGAGGGAATTATTTCCTTTCCAAAGGGGCCTCTGTCAACATGGCTGAAAAGTCAACAGAGAGAGGACGGAAAACCAAGTCCATCACGTCACGAGTCAAGCTATGATAGCGACTTGTTGCAGTCGGACAGTGAATTAATATCTGTGGCTGAGAGCCCATCTGCTGTGACAAAGTTCTCATCAAAGCCCAAGCCAGGAGCGAGCCACTTAGAGATCTACAAGAACCTCAAAAAACTAACCCTGAAACTGGCAGAGAAGAAGAAAGGCCACTCCAACACAGAGGGGGATCATACACATGACGACGGTTTGACCTCTCATGTCAGGAAGAGACGGCGATCAAAGATCACAATGGAGGAGATGGACTCTCCTGGTGTTGTGAGGAAACTAGCCGTGTCGGTGAACGCTGATGTGAAAGCACTCTCACATTTGCCGTTGGGAGATACAGGCAACAATGGTAAGAATCATTTCTTCTTTTTGTGTTATTGTTTATGTTTTATGTTTTTTCAGATGCTCTAAAATATGTTTCCTGGAATTGAAAATTAACAACATTTCTCTGATATTAGTGAGATGTTTTTAATATCAATGGGACTACACAGTTGAATTCATGTTCAATTGAGAACAAATTGTCAGCAGAGACTTAAGCCTGTGGTTGATTTTTTTATTTATGCAATTTTTAAGATGTAGCTTTATTAGACAGGTCAAATTAGAAAAAACACAAGAAAGACCTACTGGAGAATGCAAATCTCTAGGCTAAAGAACTCCATTAAAATGTTGAATGTCTTGAGTGGTTATTTCACTGTTTAGTGTATAGGTGTGTTTTCAATAGATGGTTTAGCGTTTGTCTGTACATCACTCTATTCTCACATTATTCCCACTGTGTAATACAGATGAAGCAGGAGGCATGATGGCTGCAGACAGTCATGAGGCGTTAGAAGTCAGCGGGCCCAGCCATCGAATTGGTCTCAGTGGAGCCAATAAGACGATGCTCCACCTGCTGAAGAAAGCCAAAGTCCAGCTCATCAAGATTGATCAGCAGAAGCAGCTCAAGTTGTCACAGGTAAGAATCCAATTTGTGCTCAACTATAAAAGAAGATTTTTTTTAAAGAAAGATCATTAAATAATTGTTCCTCAGGCAGGTACATACGACTACACATAGTCACTATAAACTCTATGGCGGAAATTATGTCAGTGCCATTTGCCGTTTCCAGGCTCTCAAAAAGAGAATTTGTTGCCGCTCTGTTTTATATAATTGTGAGCTAAATATGTTTTGTTTTGACTAGGACTAGGATCATTCTTTTATGCGAATGGCAACGTCAGGCTTGACTTAAACATGGCTTTCTCAACTTTGAAAACAAAATATAACAAATTAATACGAAGACAGAAATTTACTGAATTGTTGTTATTAGAATAATAAATCGTACACCAACAACTTGGTTAAAAATCTTAAATTAACAGGAACTACATTTCTAGTGTAAAGCTTTTTAAATGCAGGCAAACTGATCTGAACAAGGTTTCAAATTTCAAGATATCATTTATTACGTTTCTAAAACAACAAATTGAATTATATAGATTGGCCCCATTTTCACAAATACCCGATCCAGCTATTTGAGTCAATACCAGCCCCTATCAGCATCAGTGAATGCTCGTAATGACTCACTACATCCACAGAGGAAATGAAAGCAGAATTGTACACGTAACATTTGTTTAGTGGTCTTATTTTAGTCTGAACTTTACAAGTCAGATTGTAAGTAACATGGGTTTTTATTACAGAAGGTGCAGTAACATCAGAATCAGAATCAGAATCAGAACCGTTTATTGCCATGGTATGTTGAACATACAAGGAATTTGACATGATGGGAAGGTGCTTAACATTTAACAATCAACAACAATCAGTGCAAGTAGAAACATATTAAAATTTACAGGTGAATATAAAGTAAGATATAAAATAAAGGGAAACATAGAATAAGGATGAAATATAAAATAAAGTGCACAAACGAACCGATAACAGGACTATAAACAACGAACAGATAACAGGACTATAAACAAGTAATGCTACAACATAATGATGTTGTAGCATCTTTTACATCAAATCTTGTTTTTCTTCCTTGTCTGGTCCGATAGCTGGGCTCCAGAGAATCACGAGTGCCAGTGAGCGGAAGAAGGAGGAGGAGAGTTGGTGTATCTCCCAAAGATATCAGTCCTCAGGTAATACTTTCAACTAAAAGAAAGTGCATTTTTATGTTTTCTTTTCTGTGTTTGAAGCAGCATCAGTCCTCTGAAGTTGTAGTCACCCGTGGTTTGGATCCCGATCATTTATTACATGTTGAGGAGGATCCCCTCTAACACTCTGCCTGTTTTGTTTGTGTGAAGATGGTCATGAAAAAACAACCGTTAAACACACAATGTAAGGGTGTTGAGTCATTAGGAAAAACTCCTGCTTTTGCACATAAAGCAGTGTAAAACCTGCATCAGCTGCTGCTGTATACCCGCATACTTGGAAAAAGATTAAAGAGTGCAGGTTTCTTTGTGGCAAACAAAAATAGGCAATGTATCATATCGGGCTGGGCAATCATTACAAATTATTGATTGGCTTTCAATGGAATCAGATATTGACATATCGTGATACATAATTACATCATCTTAACTGATAATAACAAGCACATACTTTTTTTTTTTTGTGGTTTTGTTTTTACATCACACTTTACCACTCTGTTCAATGCGATTAACAAATGTGTTTATATTTAATTATTTATAATTTCAGTTGAAACTGTTATGTTCATTTTGCAAAATAGAATACTCAATACTTTTCATTTGTCAGGTAATAAGTTCACACATGAGTTCACAAAAATAGGCTTTACTATGTGGTTATTTCATATAGACTTTATTTATTGATTTAAGATATTTAGAGGGCACTTGTATATCTCACAAGTGATGTTACCATCATTTGTTTAAAGCCAAATATTTCTGCATTTCACAGTTTGTTTTTTTGTTTTGTTTGTGTGCAGGAGCAGCTGCTTGGGGGTCCGAGGATCAAACATGTGTGTCGGGCAGCAGCAGTGGCTTTGGGGCAGCCCCGTGCCATGGTGCCAGATGATATCCCCAGACTCAGCGCCCTGCCACTACACGAGAGAGAGGGCATCACTTTTTCTCCCGTAACAGAAGGTACAGTGCATCCACGTGTGTTGCCTTTAAGCAGAATGCAGAAATGAACTTCTCTGTAGCTGTACAAGAGGAAGACGAGCACAGCAGTGCATTTTGCATTGCACTGTGTATATAGACATTTTAATGGAGGTTTAATAAACAAGGTAGTTTTACATCAGTGCAATCATGGTTTATGATGACATGAAGAAAATATATTTAAGTTGTTAACTGATATGCTGAAGGGTGTTTATTCAGGATCAAACTCATTTTCCCTTGTTAGGATCTAGTTGAAATTTGTCCAGAAACTGACACAGAACACAAAGGAGGGACCTCGAGCTCTCAATTTATTAAAAGCACGCCTTGAAAAGTCTTAAAGCATTGAATTTAGTTTTCTTATGAAACAAAGGATTTAGGAAGTACTACAGTTTTTGTTGCCTGCTGTAGGCAGTAATGTTTGTTATAAAAATGTTTTTGTATTCAATTGCGGGCTGTTGCACACTTCTAATCTAAAGGTAGGAATGATACGACAGTGGATTGTGCATGCAGAAAGTGGTTCAATCCTTTTCATTCAGCACCGTCTGACCTGTAGCAAACACTGTCACAGCTCAACTCATTATGGTCAAGTGCTGTTTTTAACAAAAACTTTTTTACTTAATACATTTGTTTCTTTATTGGTTAATTGGTTTTACGACGCATATTCAGATCCGCATTGATTCTAATAATTATACCATGAGAATTGATTGTTATATACTACTGTGAGATGTATACAAAAATGACGTAAAGAAATGACGTAATTATATATGTTTTACGGCCATATCGTCCCTACTGGTTGTCCATCATACTTTTAAGTTGCATTCTATGTGGTATTAAAAAGATCTTAAAATCTCTTCAATTTAAATATAAGTTTCTGAACCCTTCAGAGACAAATTCAGAAGCTTACAGCGTATTGCAAAGTGTGCAGCATCAATTGTTGCTACGGTGCAGTTGGAGTTTGCGGGACCCTGAAATAGTCAGGATTACCACCTCATTCAGATTGATGGTAAAAAAAATAGATCAGCTTGATACTGTGTATGGCCATGCTCTCAGGTAGGTTATCTGTTTTTCAATCCAATTGCTCCTGAATGCTACATTAGCATTTCTGCCAGTTTTTCTTTGGCAAAGCTGCTCTGCTAATGTATTGTTATCAAATCATTCACCATCTAAAATATTTTAAACTGGCATAGTTAAGCTTTTGCATTAATAAAAACACAAACCAAAAAAAGATTATTTTGTAAAAGAGCACAATTTTTTAATAGCTTTTGGCAAACGTAACCTGCTGAGCGCAAAACATAAAAACTGCTTTGTTAGCTCAATGTAGTTGTAACCAAGATATTTGCCAGCAAAAATATCTTTTCTCACACACAGATTAGCCACCGCTGTTGGAAAGCTTTACCCAACACTGGTCGAGTGAGCATCACTCAGTATATGAGGTGAGGAAGTGCCGTTTGACAAGTAGTCTCACTGCCCTGAATTATGTCTCCAAATGAACACATCTAGTGCTTTTGGGAAACACGGATCCTTACACAATGTTATTCCACCTACATTATTCATTTAAAATTACGAAAGTAATGCATTTCTGTGCCAGCTGGCATTAAAATACTACCACTTGGTGGTTGACCGGTTGTCAAAGAAATTGAGTTTCAAATCTATTTCTAGTAGTCTTCAACTCTAAAACGTCAGGTAGTGGGATTTACACAAGGCAACAATGGATTTGTCAGAGACTCCTGATGTGTTCGTCCACTCACTTAACTTTGTTCTAGAGTGACTTTTTCTTATTTCTTAACACTTCAGGCAGCCAGTAGTTACTTGTAGCTGTAGAAACCAGACAAAAGACCAGTAAATTAGTTTATTTGCACCTTCAATCACAGCAGTTAGACCTGTAATGTATCCTGCAGACTGAATAGTAAGTTTTTGGCATCCACAGATGTCTCCCCCACATCACATGTACTTTAATTATGATTGAAATGTATATTGTGGCTCTTTTACTCATCCTCTCTGTCTCTCGCTTGCAGATGTGGCAGATGATGATGACTATGATGATGAAGATGACGTCTCTGATCAGGGCAGGACTCAGTGGGTTGTCTCTCAGGAACAAATCCAGCGAAGGAGGGGGAGGGGGAGGGGGAGGGGGAAGGGCCTCAGGTTCAGAAAGAGGAAGGCCCTGAGTACATATGCACCCGGGGGAGTCCGTGCCCGGCGCTGTGGATGCTGCAAAGGCTGTTTGATAGAGACGGACTGTGCAAAGTGTACCAACTGCCGCGATAAGCCCAAATTCGGGGGGCCCAACACCAAGCGTCAGTGTTGCATGTAAGTTAAACTAATCACAAATTCTGTTTGAGTTTACGGACCATACTGGTGAATAGGCATATTTTACTGCGCACAATGTCTGTGTTGTGTGGGCATTTCTCACACACCACTGGTGAGCTTTTGATGAAACTTAAGCAAACGTTTTAAAGGCAGTGGCACAGAAGACGAGAGCTGGCAGCATGAATACATCAACTATTCAAATATGAAGATCTCAAGTTGCGCTTACTTTGTTATTTACAATAAACTTTGGGCGAGCAGACGTCTGGTCAAGTGAAGACATACCTCAATGCTGAAACATGTAACCTGTCACTCACATTTACATTGCGATTACCTTAAATTTAAACAAACAAATTTACACAAACAAGTAAAGGGTGAATATTGTTCTCTGATGTTATAAAGAAAGAAGGTAAGCATTTGGGAAAAAATATCAATCATTTTGGACTGGAAAATACATTTATTTCTCTCTAGTAAAACACATTAAACAATCCAATTAATGAAGGCAAGTCGATTCTTATAGTTAAGCACATTCATCGATGTTTTTTTTACTTTTGATAAACATTATAGTGACATTTGACTGTTTCTTCTCCCCCCCAGATATAGGAAGTGTGACCGGATTGAGCAGGCGAAGGTTGATCGCGTCATCAAACCATTGAAACGTATGTCTCTAATTATTAGAGGATGCTCTTGTTTTTATCCCAGAGTGATTGTGTCTTTTTAAAACTCATGTGCTGTAATTAATTCTCTAAAACAAATTTAAAAACATACTGTATCCAAATATCTAGTCTGTTTATAAAATTAATTGTGGGTGCTCCCCTTTCTCAGTCCAGGCGAGGCGTTTTGCGGACTCCGTGTTAGGCAGGGACGATGCAAACTGGCGCTTTGAAGGCGGGGGATTGCCCTCGATGACCCCTGGAGTCAGGAAACAGTCCCTGCGTAACATCACACCACGCTCCTACAGCAGCCTGCTCAAGTCTGAATCTGAGGAAGAAGAAGATGATAAGGCACATAAATCGCCAGTCAAGCCAACTGTAGCTGCAGCTAGCAAACAAGGTAACCAAAGCTTTGTTTTTGTGACACAAACCTCTCGGTGTGTCTTTTCTTGTCACTGTATTGGTTTTGCAGATAGTGGCATGAAGATCTCTGATGTTCAGAGATTTGTTGCAGCTAGCGTATCACAAATGATCATAACTTTTATATTTCAGACATGGAACAGGTAACAGAGTTATAAAGATCACTCAACAGTAGCACCATTTTCTCTTTCGATAATATAATGAACGATTTCGGGGCTACAAGACTGTTATGATTGTGTTTTATAAGTATTGCATTATGTACACTGCAGGATGTGGAGTGTTAAAAGGTAACCAGCATACAATTTCCAAAAAACTTCACATCGATACCATTGGTAAGGATCACAAAGGAAATGTGACATATTGAAAACTTGATGAACTTAAACGTTTGAACAGGTGAAGCCTCCTCAAACTCTCCCACTCAAGGCCCTTAAACTCTCGCAATAGCACTTCTTTAAAAAAAACATTTTGAGGAGCTGCATCCACACCATAGAATCAGAATTTTGTCTCAGATCTATTTTTCTCCGATTGGAGATCTCGCTCCTCAAGATGGCGGATCGCTGCCAGACGACCCTCCAGCTGAGGCGGTGAGGCCTCGCCGGCCGTTCTCCAGGGGAGCTGGGAGCAGACCCAGAGCTTACAAGGTAAAAACATCCAGCAGATTTCCCTCCTCTCTTCCAGTGTTTCACCTGATCAAACCTGGGTCAATTTGTACTTTTATAAAATGTTTTTTGCGTCTTTTGGTATACTGTTGAAGTTCCAGAAAGGTGACGTTTTAAAAATGAGATAATAGAAAAGTCATTGTTCGATGATATATTTATATTCATAAATGATATATAAATAAATATATATAAATGATATATTTCTCCAATTAAATTTGTCAGTTTAAATTAAGTGATTAACTTAAATCATGATTTTGACAACCCAAATATCCCCAAGTAACACTTTGCCCAGGTCTGTGTCTCACTGTTTTTTTCACATTTTAATTTGATCATCTTTGTTGGGATGAGTGAGTCAAATCATTCAAATTCACCCGTGCTAAACTTCTGTTTCTGACTTTTTGATTTTTCCTTCATATTAAACACCTTGCATGTGCTTGACCTCCTGTTTTTATGAATTATAGATAGTGTTCATGATAAAACGCAGTGCTGGTCTATCCAGACCTAGGACTTGAAATGTAATTTACATCTAAACTGGAAGGAAGGATTACTCATGTCATGTTTAAAGGACTAGTGTCTGGCATTTAGTGCCATGTAGTGGTCGCAGATTGCAGCCAATCCTTTAAATAAGCATTTTTTACTTTACATATTTAGCCCACGTGAGATTTATTTTTCCTCTGTGGTCATACATCTACAGCGCAGCATTATGCACACACATGGTTTACAAAAGGGTTTATGCCCGGGACTTTGCATCACGAGGGGGCCGAAGATTCAGAATATAGAAATAAATGACCTCCCATCTCTTAACTTCTCAAAATGAGAACTACAGTAACTGGATGTTATCACTTTAAATAAGAGATTTTTCTCATAAAAGTTTAAAATCGATAACAATAAACATTAAAAAAAATCAGAGCACATGTGTTTAATTTCACTTTGACAAACCTAATGATTTGAAAACCTAACTAACAATGCTAGTATAAGCCTTTTGGTAACGGATATATTTTTGATTAGATCTCGCACAGTAGAAGTGCTACCATTGCTTTCTAACACCACTAATGTCAATGTTGAACGGCTGTTAGCTAAGAGGAAACCTAAATCTTGGCTGTGCCCCTTGACTCTTTGCTTCTGCTTGCTCTAGTTGGCTTGTACATTTCAAATCACTTGCCTATCCAATCAAGCAAACTCGCTAATTACAAACCGTTTGCTTATCCACTATCAAAGCTGTCTTTTTTTAAATTTATTTTTACCTTTTTATATCTGCATTACTTGAATCCCTGACATTCTTAATAAGAAATTCCTCTATTTATGCACCGACATTGCTTCCAATTGTTGAATTTATCTCCATCTGTGTTTGTTACTTGTGAATTGGTGATGATTTCTGGTTTTGTGAAGTTATCATGACATGTACCCATGCATCCACAAAAACAACCTGTGCGTACATCTTAAATATTGAAACATCATGGTGACTGTCTGCTGCTCCTCATTGATGATTGACTCATTGGTTTGTGTTGCCACAAGCCAATAACTCGGTCTTGCTCCTCCTTCACCCATCAGCAACAAGGAAGCCACCATATTTTGAAGAAGAGAATAAAACGGAAGCAAATACACAAAATCAACAACATGTGGTCTATATTAGTGGCATTGCAACCAAAGCGGCAAGTGGCTTTTCCTGGTTTCACCTAATTTATGGGCTTTTGTTTGCTGCAGATCTGTCCATGTTTGACTTTTATTGGTTTATTTGATAAGGGATAGTGCACATTAATAAAAACATTGCTGTAAATGCGCCAGAGTTAGCGAAGAGGCTATTTTTCATCTGCAGTCCCACATGGTTGTGGACAGTATGTTGGTGGGTGCAAAAGAAGAAAAAAAATTGCGGGTTATTGGTGGAGACCCACTCTTCAGGAAATGCTCGTTTACGATACAAATGCATATATCTAATTGGAGTAAATGCATGAATGTAATCACACCTAAGAAAATGCACATATGAATATCTGCATGTGCGAGCTATGCCCATCCAAACACACTGTATGTGCATGTGGCACCATTTTAACTAAAGATGACTTAAGATTTCTTTATGTCTCGCTCAAATATAAAAAGCCAGCTTAACACAAACAAAAAAATGCAGAGATCAATAAAGAGCCTTATATATTAGGATTCTAACATATTCTTCTTCTAGCAGTCTTGCATGTAATGCGGCATCAAACTACATATTGCACAGGGAAAATACACAAACCTTCTTCTAAAACGAACAAACTGAGAGAACGTTTCTACACTTTATCAACCTCAAACCTGCAGTTCCAGGTGTAGTGATAGGGAAGTGTAAATATAAAAAGATGTCTTTCACATCAAGGCGGTTCTTTCATGTTATCCTATTTTCATTGTTCAGCTTATACATCAGAGATGTCAGCCTTTTTGAATGACACTTAACATGACAAATTATTTGTTAGTCTTTATAGTATATAGACAGTCGTTTATATACTAAATGTTAGCAAAATTATGTGCTAGTTTAGTTTTATCTAGCGGTCTTTAAACACCTTACTTAATGTGTGTCTCTGCTGTAGCTTAAGGCATCTTCTTTACCTTTTCTTACCTCTTTTTCCTGGCCAACCTTCTCAAAGCCATAGCTCTCCTTTTCTGTCACTTTGGCTGCTGCCGGTCGCCGTCTCTGCATGTCACTAGTATTCGTGTCACTTTGGTACCTGTCGTGCTGGTTGGCTTAGGCAGTCCCCTCCTCCACAGGAACAGGAGAACACGGAGGAGACGGAGCCCAGAGAAACTTTACCAGAAACCAGCCCACCCAGAAGCCCAATGCCGAAGCTGCAGCAGCAGCTCCAAATACACTTACACCGTCTGCCTGATTTTATCGTGCAGTCTGCTCTCTCTTGGCCAAAACAGAGTCCCCAAAGTCCGGATCAATGTGCTTCTCAGTCGCATCGAATACTGTCCCAGCTTTTAACGCAGCCTGCCATTTCACATTCATCCCATTCCACACTCCAGTGTCCTCCAGAACTGTCCCAGCCTGTAACGCCTCCCGATTCTCCACTTTCACCGCATACTATAACAGACTCTGCACATAAATCTCTGCTGTTACGTTTGCACCGTTTGCCCCAGGCCTTCGTGCAGTCAGCCTTGCATTTGCACAAATGTATATCATCACCATCTCAACAACATCCCCAGTCCATTCTACACTCAGCTCTGACAGAGGCTTCGTCAAAGTTGTGTTTTCAGGAACATCCGGAGTCTGAGGTGCAGGACCCAGATGTTTTGGCTGAGACGCATAGAGCTAACAAAGATAAAACTGTACAAGTGCACCCTCAGACAGTCGATCCACACACAGAGTTACAGGAGGGCACACAAGAGGAGCAGAAGGACGGATGGGGCGATCGGCCTGAAGAGGAGGACGGTTCTGTAAAAGAGACAGTGCCGAACAACGGTCTCCCCACTGACAAACACTATGTCCTTCGTTCCCAGAATCCTGCAGAGTGTGCGTCAGTGAACACCCTGACTGGGTTAACTAATGGGTTTCCCCAAAAGGGCCTGTTGCAGAACAAGTACAAGATTCGCGTAGACTTCAAGGTGAGGTTTTTCTCTTGTGTTGGGTGGCATTTATATATATTTTTAAATAAACTGCATTCATGCTGGTGTTAGAAATAAGGACTTGAGCAAACTGTATGTTTATTATTGTGACATGTTGAGGACCAGCAATGTAACTAGTAGTTGTTACGGGATCATTATGAAGCTGCTTATTTTTTTGATGTTTGAGACAAGTTAATGAGCTCATGCATCATCCGAATCTTACTTTCTTTTTCTTTCCTTATGTTTACCAGGAGGACTGTGCTGTCCAGAATGTATGGCTAATGGGCGGCCTCAGCGTACTCACGTCTGTCCCTACGACACCACAACCTGTCTGTCTTCTCTGCGCCAGTAAAGGACGCCATGAGGTAATTCTTTACCAGAGCTAGAGTAGTGTTTCTGTAGCTAATATTTTACACATATCTCCAAGCCCATGTTTGGTTAAGTCTGTGTTGTGGTGCTCTGCAGGGCCAATAATAACTTTTGTTTCACACTTCCATCAGATGATATTCTGCCAGATCTGCTGTGAGCCTTTCCACAGTTTCTGCCTCTCACCAGAAGAACGCCCCCAGAAGGAGAACAAGGAGAACTGGTATTGCAGACGCTGCAAATTCTGTCACGTGTGTGGCCGCCGAAGCAAGAGCACAAAGGTATGCAACCCAGCATCACTTACAGTATGATGTAAAACTAAAGAATTCTCCTAAATGTGTTAACGGATATGTTCTCAAGTCTATCTTAATGCAATAGTCGTGTTCCCATGTATACTTTGAAACTGTGATCACTTGTTGACTTGGAAAGTTGTGAACCTATCTTTTTAAATTGGATTACATTCGCAAACATATAGGTAATGTACATAATAGAAAAGAATCAAAACTGGCAATTCATTTGTTACATTTTGCGATATAGAATTTCTTGTTTGTAGCATGTTTGCAAATTTGAGAGAGCGATCGCATTCTAATGATGTGCTAGTCAAATATTTACACCATTAATTAACTCATAACTGATGTACTTTTTCCTCTCTAGCCAGTGTTACAGTGTCGGAGATGCCAAACCTCATACCACCCTTCTTGCTTGGGACCAACTTACCCTAAGCCTATGAACTGCAACATGCCCTGGGTATTTGCTTTAATAGCCATACATGTTTTTGTTTTGCCACATTCTAAGGATATCGAGAGATAAATCCTAGAAAAAAATGTTTTGTGACATCCTTGTGATTGTGCAGGTGTGCATGACATGCATTCGGTGTAAAAGCTGTGGCGTAACTCCTGGAAAGACTTGGGACTTGACCTGGAACCACGAGCAGGATCTTTGTCCTGACTGCACTTCTCTCCACAAAAAAGGTAAGACTTCAGTGTTTTTAGAGGCCTTTTAGTCTTCTTTTTGAATGCCCAGTAAATACATTGTTCAGTGTTCGGAATCCTCCCTGACTAAGTTAAATGTATAAAATTATACAATTTCCTGAAAAATACTGTATCGACTAATAATTAATTAATCAATCCCAATCATCAGTTATGAATCTCTTTGCTGTGTTTGGGATGTTTCTGGGCATCGTCAAAGAGCCTTTGGGCCCCATGTGTGAGTATATACCCCAGCCAATAAGCAGGGTGTGCAGCTCGTTCTCATTCCCAGGTCAAACACTGCTGCTTTGTCACGCCCCTCGGCGTCTGATACCAAGGCACAAGCAACCCTTTTGCGAGCCAACTTTGAATATGTGTGTTTATAAATGACAACCAACAATGATGCAAAGTACCTTTTAACCAAACAAGTTCAATGTTTAGATGGATGACCCGGATTTATATGCATACTTAAAATATCCGGCACTAGAAATGTATGATGTGACTGATCTGAGATCTCTATCTACATCAGGTAATTTCTGCACAGTCTGCCACAAATGCTACGACGACAACAACCAACACACACAGATGATTCAGTGTTCAAAGTGCAGCCACTGGATTCATTACACATGTGAAGGACTTTCAGGTGAGTAACACTCTGTTTAGTCATAAATGAAACTCCAAAGTGATCCAGAGTTTTCATTCCAACCAAACACTAATAAATCCCTGAACTAACACCATCTTAAGTTTCTGTATATGGAAGAATATGATGATTTCTAATAAGAGAATGAATCAAATGTTGCCCAATGAAGCATCCGTTGTTACATGTAAAAGAATACAATGGCGCATTATTAAATTTCAACTACATCTTGATTACTTAAAGAGGGGCATATAGTGTTATGTAGACTGTAATAATACTTCAAATCTAATCTTAATAAACAATATGGCCTTTAAAATGTGTCTTGTCTGTCATTACAGATGAGCTGTTTGGGTTGCTGTCAAGCCAACCAGTGGACATGTATTTCACCTGCTCACCCTGCAGCAAGCACCAAACTGAACACATCAGCTTGAAGGAGGAGCTGCAGAGCAGGCTGATAGCCGGGCTGAAGGAGTTACTCAATGACCTCCTCTCTGACGACACCACACAGCACCTCCTTACGTGTAAAGTGGTAAGAGCCTACCCATGGGACTTTGACAAATACTGTCCAAAGATCCTTATATTTGAGAGTAATAAACAAAAAAGAAGCATACTGTTTCAAAGCTTTTACCTTCAAGTCATCCTAATGTGTTTCGTTTCAAATTGTGAGTTTTCTGTATTGTTGTTTTTGGTCATCTCTACCAGATAGCAGGATTAGTCATCTTATTTAAACTGTTATTTTTCTGTTTCAGTGTCGGGAACCAAACGACACACAATTTGTCAGTGAACAGCAACCAGTGTGTGATCTACAGGCAATGGAGAAGAAGTTTAAAGGGGGTGGTTATACCTCAATAGTGAGTATATTTGTCCTGATAATCTGCTAAGAACAGCTCTTCCTGTTTTTATTCCTGTGTATGTACCAACGCAGACAGTAATAGATAGAATACAACAAATGTTGCCACATTCACCTGAAAGAAATCAATACAAATGGTAATGAAATCACTTAAGTTATTCTTTTTCTGAAACCCATTCTTGCGAGGTGCTTATGATTGAATCCCTGACCTCCTTTTTTTCCTTTTTGCTTCCTCAGAAAGCTTTCCATGCTGATGTCGCCTCTGTGATGAGGAAGTGGTTGAAGGAGGAGGAGCTTCTCCCTGAGGACCAGAGACCGACCAGTCACGCCAGGGCACGCTATGTCAAAGTAAGCTTCCCTTCCAAATTTCCACGGTTTAATGTTTTCATGGTTATCTTTGTCTTATTTGACCAGCTGGAATGTGGAGCTGAGTCAAATATTAAAAATACATTTTTGTGTAAAGTTTTGTCCAAAATGTTCCCGAATAGACACCATTATTCACCATTATTTTACCTTTGATCTTACTTAAATTTTGTTTTTCTTGCAGCTGATTGAGCAGGTGTTCAGTTGGTTTCCTGCAAGCTTTCTGAAAAAGTGGAACACATTCTCCCATGAATTCCCAAGGTAATTACCATGTGCAGTAAGCCCAACATTATTCCCCTCAATATCTACACATTAATTATTCCCTCATGTATATTTTAGCTTTTTGTCATAGAAGCTTTAGGCATGTGAAAGTCAAATAAGAAATGAAAGGCCGTAAAAGTCACTCATGGCGCAGTTGTCTCGAATGTCCTTTCTGCCCCTGTCTGCTGTCTTACGGTCCTTATCCTTCACTCTGTAGTGGCATGCTCCCTGAGGCGGTCCTCCCACCATCTAAGGAGCACAGCTATGCACAGTGGCTGGAAAGGACATACCAGCCCAAAGACACTAGGGGCCAACAGGCGGGGAAAACTGACTCGGTGCTGTCCTCAGTCACTACACAGCAGTCTGATGTACCGCACGGCCACCCTCTGCATTCACATGGTATGGAAACTATTGTAGCCCGTTCTGTATCATTTCTGCTGACGGATGTGATCTTTGTCAGAACCTTTGGACACCCTATTGCTGTTAATTTTTAGTAGTGAAGGATCATATTGTTACAGGTTTCACATTTGCAAATGCAAAAATGATGAGCTATTTAGTATTTAGGGATTAAAATGTGTGCATTTGTTAATTTAGTCCTCTTTTTATCTTCAGGTGTGAAGAGTGATGTGAAAACAAACAAGACTGAAGATAAGAGGCAGTGTGCCCTGTGTCAACAAAATGGAGACTATGCTCCAAAGGTGAGTTTGACAGTTTTTACTACAAGGGCTGCAACTATACATCCATGAATCTGCAGATTATTTTCTTGATTAATCAATTGGTCTATAACACATTAGAAAGAAGTAAAAAAGAAAAGAAAAAAACACAACACCTACAGTCCAAGGTGACTTCAAAACCCAAAGATATTCAACCAATGTTTTAAGCTCAACTTGCGAATTCTCATAAAAAGTCAACTACTTGAACACAAACAGGATGCTTCATGTTTTCAGGGACTGTACATTACAACTGTTCTGAGTAGACACGTTTCTAAATGTTCTGCATGTCCGTCATCTTGCACTATTAAAAAGTGGCTACTCTACTGCTTATTATGTGATATGAATATGTTTTCCTCCTGATAGGATGCAGGACGGCTGTTGTATTTGGGACAGAATGAGTGGGCCCACATTAACTGCTGCCTGTGGTCTGCAGAGGTGTATGAAGAGAATAGTGCTCTTCTGCAAGTGCACAGCGCTGTCTCAAGAGGGCGCCATCTGGTAAGATATTACCAGGAAATAAAATATAAGTTTTTTTGTAGCTAGATGTTTATTTGTCAAGTGTTGAAGGATTGACACAAGCTCCGTATCTCTGTGAACTACCTGTGTGGACGGTATTGTGTATAGTAAAGTAACATTATTTGTGTCCGTCATTCTGCAGCGTTGTGATCGTTGTGGGCAGTCGGGGGCCACTGTGGGCTGCTGTCTTGCCACCTGCCAGAGTAATTTCCACTTCATGTGCGCTCGTGCCCAGAACTGTGTGTTTCAGCTGGACAGGAAGGTGTACTGCTTCAATCACAGGGATCTTGTCAGTGCAAAGGTATAGACACCATATCCCCCCAAAACGTATCTTTTATTTGTATTATAGTTACAGATTAACATTTTTACCAGAGGGGAAAGCATTACTAATCCGTTTACCCACGCACACCTCACACATGCTGATTTTCTCTACATTGTATTGATTTATGTTTTACCAAACTCTGCTACCTTGTCTTACTAGATAGTGTCTGGTAGAGGGTTTGAAGTGCCTCGACGGGTGTATGTGGACTTTGATGGGATCAATCTTAGAAGAAAGTTCCTCACAGGCCTTGACCCAGATTCCATAAACATGACCATAGGTAAGAATATCGTGGCTTCATACAGGGATGCAATGTTACTACTAATCAGACTGCCTTTAATCTGCTGTAACGTGTTATCTTTCCTTTCTCATTTTTCCAGGCTCTCTGCAGATTCAAAAACTTGGTGTGTTGTCTGAGCTGTCTTCAAATGGGAGGATGCTGTACCCTGTTGGTTATCAGTAAGTGCTCATTGTCATTATACAACTTGTAGCCTTATCTCTTAGTATGTTTGTTAGAAAAACCCAAATACCTTTTGGAACTTTGGTGCTGAATGTAGCATAATTATTACTCCTTTTGTTTATTTACATGAACGCATTCTTCCTCCCTTCCTTTTCCAGATGTTCTCGGTTGTACTGGAGCACTGTGGACCCCCGCAGACGTTGCAAGTACACCTGTAAGGTGACAGAAGTGAGCACACCTCTCCCTGGTGAGGAACAAGATCCGAGATGGGACAAAGAAGAGAATCACACCATAGTCCACAGCCCCAACCGCAACAGAGGTCAGCAGGAACTTTCACATTTAAAAAAATTAAAAGCCTGGCTTACTTCTGGCACTCACAGAAAATGTTTTGGTAAAAGTACAGCCCTGGCGAGAAACTTTAAAAAAAGCTTCATATTCCTTAAAATAATTAAGCTAAATCATTCATTAAAACTGATCCAACTGTTCTTTTGGTTTCCATGAAATGTTACTTTTTCAACGTGACACCTTTGCTTCTTTGCCAGATATGGATTCCCCGGATCGTTTAAGTTCTTCATCCAGCCCTATAAAGTCCACTACTCCATCACCCAACTCTAAACAGCACAACACACCTGGTTCCAAAAGTCCTGGTTACACACAGACCAGGAGACCAGCAGGAGGATCATCCCGACCTCTTCCATCTCCAGGTAATTAAGAAGTTGGAAAACCTTTTTTCCTTTGTTTTGAATGTGTCACATCTTACTGTGTTTTTGAAGTAGACCCTATAAATTAGCATCGTTTCCTCTTCTTTTCAATGTTATTTGATGATTCAGGGTCAGCTCTTCCCAAATCACATCACGTCCTGACATTGAGGGACCTGGAGGACACCCGTCGGCCTCGCAGGCTCTCATCAAGAAGCCGCTGCAGTTCCTCGCCAACAGACAGCGACCCATCTGTACCGATGACCCTCCGCTCTGGTGGCACCATCCACTCCAGGTGTGCCCTGTTCAGCTCCCCTCCGAGGTCATCAAACCTGGGTGCAGCCTCGCCTCCTCTGTCACGACAAAACTCAGCATCACCGGTCTGGAGCTCCCCGCCTCGATCCAACTCCAGCATTTCTGCAGGGTTGTCACCTCGAAGAGGAGCAATCACTCACTCTCCCAGAGGGAGGCAGAACTTCAAAATCACCACTCCAGTTTCTGCAGAGGTTCCCCAAGACTTCCTCGCATCATCTGAGGCAGAAGATGCAGCAGTGGCCACAACCAATGGGATCTCACTAGCCCCTGATAACCTGGAAGAGGAGGTAGCTCACCTGATGGCCCAGGAGCTGCCTTACACTGTGTTTGATACTGACACAGAGGTAGCAGTGGCCTCCATGCTGGATGCTAAGCTTGAGTTTGACGAGGCTCTGCTCACGGAGAACGTGACACTTCACTGCGGAGCACAAGGCGGGAGAGGAGAGGTTGAAGGCGTAGTGCCAGATGTGGGAATGCAGATAGATAATCGGGAAAATTCCGAAGATGAAGACTCGAGCCATTACTTAAAATTTTCACGCACAGTGGTGTGCGACGCAGCTAGCAGCTCAGAAACCTCAGGACAGCTCCCTTCAACACAGTCAATCTCACAGTTAGATGGAGCGGACAGCGGGTCAGAGAGTGATGAAAGCGAGGTGGTGGACGATGAAGCTCAGGACACAAAAGGAGAACATGGAGAGAATACGATTCACAGCAACCATAATACACCTACTAAACAGCTAACGGTCTCTCTAAAGAGGTTGGAGCCCATCTACACCGTGTCAAAGTCAGCTGAGCCAGAGGTTCAGGAAAGTTACCCACTGTCTGATGTTCTTGAAGCAGGTTACGGAAATGATGATATGTCATTTCAGGAGGAGGTGGTCCTGATGAGCTCTGAAACACCAACACCTCAAAATGAGGTATTTTTAGATTCCACTACAGGCCATTTCATTTCTGCTGAAGATGGCGCTGTGTTGGGCCCAACTGTCATCGAAGCTGGCGCTAAAGAGGACAGTAGCTCATCGACCGACTCCGTTGAAGGATTTAAAGATGATTTGAATGACCCTGACTACTCTCCAGAGCGTATTCAGAGTCCAGAGCGTAAAACCAAAAAATCTCCCACAACTCAGATGAAAGCCATCATTGTGAAGACAAAACGTCCGGTATCAAATCTCAAGCGTTTGTCGCCAAAACCGTGTCTTCCACAGCAGCGCAAACTCAAATTGATGTTGCCCCCTCGACCTACACAGACTGTAAAACATGCATTGGCTTCCCCTGCTGCTGCCACACTGTGTCCAGTTCCACGCACAGTTACCTCCCCCATTGTGATCAATGGTTTAAATGTACTTACCCAGCCTGGTGCCTCACAGGGAAGAACCATCGCCATTCGCTTGGACAACTCCAGGACAGGAAGTCAGCAGCAAGTTGCGATTCAGAATCAAGCTGCAGCCACTAGCTCGCCGCCAGCCTCGGCTCCTGCCCCTCAGGTCCTTCTAGTCAACCGACAAGGTCAGATTCTTATCAAAGACCCTAGATCAAACACTTATCAGTCCCTCAGTACAAACTCCCCTGCCTACAACAAAATAAGCCAGATTGCCAAGATTCTCCACAGTGGTAATGCCCTGCAGCGCTCAGTCCCTCGTGTTATAATAAAGCCTCGTTCCAGCCTCTCCTCCACAAACGTCCCCTCTGCCGGTAACAACACGACGACATCCGAGAGAAAAGTAGTTTTCAGAGTCGTGCCTGTAAAAAGCATTGGAACTTTAGCTCCCACAACCCCTGTCAGTGTGCAGAGTGTTCCTGAAGCAGCTTTCTCCAACATTGAAGAAAGCACAGCCCAGGCTATTATTGACAGAGCCATGGCTACCCACCGCGACGAGCCAAAGACAAAACCCATCATCCTCAGTAAAACGATGCAACCAAAGGCCAAATTTCGAAGGCCGTCCCAGTTTCAGGTTGCAGAGGTATCAAATCTGTTGCCAGCTGCACCCTTGGCGTCCCCTAGTGGTTTCCTCAATAAACCAAATTTCAGCACACAACCAACACCTGCTTCACCACGCCACCAGGTGAGAGTGAAGAAAGTGTCGTCGGTGTCTGAGCGGCCCTCCAAGAAGAAATCCAAGATGGACTTCTTGAGAGATCCATCAAGTGAGCTGGATGAAGTTAATGAAGCAAGGTATTCAAAGATTTGATTATTCTCTTGTTTTTACTGCAATGTATAAGATTATAAAAAAAATACAAATACCAAAGTACACAAGTGCATGTTGTCCAAAAGGTAACTTTGTGCTGCAATGCATGTTTAGGTTACAACCTAGGATAAACTATTGTCGAGGTTGCAGCAATTGGCTATTTTCATTATTGATAAAAGTACAGATAATTGTGCGATAAACTGTGTTGTTAAACTTTCTGCATGATGTTATTTCTTATGCTGTCTGCATTATTTTAAACCTTAAAAAATATCACCTGTCCATTTTCATGCCGTCATCTTTGAGATTCTTGGTATGTTCACTTAGCAAGTCTGTCTGTTGTCATATATTGTTGTAAGCACGTACACTTTGACAACCCTAATGAAGTGAACAGCAACAGCACTCTTGTTTTTGTGAAAGTCTCAGGAATCGGTGTACTACGTCATCTAAATGTTTCTTGTTTTCTTCCAACAGACCGAGTGGTGTGAGAATGAAAGCTCCATCAATGAAGGATATCCTCGATATGGACCAGGAGAAAATGTTGCGTGAGCCTGAGCAATTGAGAATTACTGCTCCACCACTACCACCTACTACACCCCCCAGGTTAGTTCAACTCAGAGGTTCCCTCATTAAGAGCTGTCTTACTTTTAGTAAGTAAAGAGGCAAATAATTTGCGTCGGGTAACTCCAGTTTCTGCAGAGGTTCCCCAAGACTTCCTCGCATCTTCTGCCTCAGATGATTTTAAGAATTTAAAGATGAATGTTTAACCACCTCCATGTTTGAGGGTCAGAATTTTAAACAATTTTAATTTTAAAAAGTGGAAATTCTGGATTAATAGCGATTTAAGGACATTTTAAAGCAACATTATGTTTAAAGAAATGTAAGTAGTATTGCTTGATGAACAAAATGCACAAGTTCTCTGCACATGCCCATACATTATTGAATTGTGTTAAATATTTTTTCCTCAAATGTGGTATAGAACTCACGTTTATTTTTGTACTTAATTGTTTGCTCTTTCTGCTCAGGCCTCCTCTGGTTGAGAGTCCTCCCTCACAGGCAAAAATCAACAGTCGGATTCAGGGTAAAACACACATGTGGGTCAGTGCTCGCCATGGAGAACTCTCCGAATGGGGCCCTTATACAGGTTTGCAACTCATTTAATGTGTATTTTTTGGATGTCCATCAGTAATCACCAGCTTAACAGCTACTCTTCCTGATAATTTAAGCAATTTAATGTAATTCAATGTGAAAACAATCTTGAAATATTGTCTTGACACTAGCTTTTCACTAAATGTTGTGTGTAACATTTTTTTAATATTATTTCTTTACAATTACGGCTCATTTAATTCTACAGGTTTTAGCTCAGAAGAAGATGCATCTGTACCCAAACACAGGAGGAGGACATACATGAACCAGCCCCACCTGCGTTTTGAAATCACCAGTGATGATGGCTTCAGTGTTAAAGCTAACAGCATAGAGGGTGAGAGCTGCTTGGTTACTGTCCTGTGCTCTGACTATGTAAACAATGCTGTTGAATAGTCTTCCAGGCATGATGTGTTTGAGCTACATAATGTTTGAGAAGAGCAACTAAAAGGAGATAATTGCCAGCATGTCTGCAGCTTCGCTCTCACACCCTCCTTATGTCTCTCCTCCCTCAGTCGCCTGGCGTGCGGTGATTGACGGCGTCCTCGAAGCTCGAGCGGGCTTCCATCTGAAGCAGCTGCCTCTGGGCGGGATGAGCGGGCCGCGGGTGCTCGGTGTCGTCCACGATGCCGTCATCTTCCTGCTGGAGCAACTGCAGGGTGCCGCAAACTGCAAACGGCACCGTTTCCGCTTCCACCGCTGTGATGACATTGAGGAAGAGCTTCCCCTCAATCCAAGTGGCTGCGCTCGGACTGAAGTCTACACACGGTACAGACAGTTACTTTTTTGTCATAACTGGTTTTATTATTATGATGTTATAAGAGTTAAATGTTGTGGCTTGGTTTATGTATGTCTGTTTCTTGTCTGTGACTTAAAATACACCTCAAATTGATTTTCTTTTCTTTCTATAATCAGGAAAGCGACTTTTGATATGTTCAACTTCCTGGCATCACAGCACAGAGAGCTCCCTGTCATAGTGGGCCCCTTTGATGAGGAGGAGGATGAATTCCCACTGAAATCTTCCAGGTTAGGGGATTACTTTTGGGGCACTTCCTAACCTTAAAGTTTAAACCCACTGCACTCCACAATGAACAGGAACTCTAAAGATGGTAATTTAGCAGGAGCATTTCCATATTGACGCCACCTTTTCTGTGTCTCACTCTGACAGGCGAGCCACCAGCAGTGAGCTTCCCATGGCAATGAGATTCAGACACCTGGAAAAAATCTCCAAAGAAGCAGTAGGAGTTTACAGGTCATTGCAACAAAAAAAGAAAAGAAAAACATGAGATTTTATTAATGTCCCAAATTATTTTTGTGCTGAAATGTATTTAACTGTCTGTATTTAACTGTAATCCTCTCTTAGATCTGAAATTCATGGTCGCGGACTTTTCTGCAAAAGAAACATTGAGGCTGGCGAGATGGTGATCGAGTACGCCGGCACCGTCATTCGCTCTGTTCTGACTGATAAGCGGGAGAAATATTATGACGGCAAGGTAAGTAAACAAAATAAAGTAATGGTTGTTCTTAGAAGTCGTCGTCGTCATCATAATGACAGTCATAGTTTCTGCTTCCATTATCATGCGTATTCATTCCTGTTTAATGTAGAGCTGCAACAATTAATCGGGATTAGTTGTCTGCCGTTAAATTAATCGGGATTAGTTGTCTGCTGTTAAATTAATCGGGATTAGTTGCTTTTAATGAGAAGCTGAAGTAGTAATGAAATGGGATGTAGGTTGGTCATTTGAATCTAGTGCAAAATTGCAAACACCACCACAAACAATGAATAATATTGTAAGGGTAGTAATATTATGAGGGGTAACTACAGAATGGAAATACTTTAAAATGGCTATTGCAGAAACAATGCCGACCACAAGTTATCAAAACTGGATTTAATTTCATGAAAATCTTAAGGATCATAATATCAAGATGTACATGAAATGTAAAAAAACCCCGACCAACTGGGTTGTTAAATCACTCTCCATCAGGGCATTGGCTGTTACATGTTCCGCATTGACGACTTCGACGTGGTGGACGCGACGATGCAAGGCAACGCGGCTCGTTTCATCAACCACTCGTGCGAGCCGAACTGCTACTCCCGCGTCATCAACGTGGACGGCCGCAAGCACATCGTCATCTTCGCCCTGAGAAAGATCTACCGAGGCGAAGAACTGACCTACGACTACAAGTTCCCCATCGAGGACGAGAACAGCAAGCTGCACTGCAACTGCTCAACGAGACGCTGCCGTCGCTTCTTAAACTAGTACAACACACACACGCCACATACCGATAGCCATCTTGGTTAATGCACTTGAAATTAGGATAGATAAACTGATTATGGCGACTTTTGTGACGTGGCCAAAAGAGTGGCCTGAAAATCTTCACCACGTTGGAAGCTTAATTAAAGACTGATGGAGGACAGCATGCGTTTGCTCATTTCTGTCCTCTGACCTGCTGTGAACAGCCACACACACCAGATAAGAGCCATATGTTGAAGCGTGGGATGAATACTATTTATGTGATTTCAGACTGCAGGATTGCTGGTCTGTTGAAGTAGGAAGTGCAATTAAGGAAAACTACACACTCTTTTTGGACTGTACTGTTTTACCATCTCATACAACACATTCTTTCAGTTTAACATTGTTGAATTTGTCAGTAGCCTCTGCTGGAACTGGGGCCAAACAACAGCCGGGAGGCAATTATTACCAGCTACAGACGGTGCAAACTGAAACAACCTGATTGCAGCTATTACTGAGTTAAGGGGGATCTATTGTTATGCTGTAAATACACGGTCACAGAGAAGGATGTGGAGAATTTATTCAGCACCTGACTTTGATACAACCATCTCTAGCAGTAAACATATTTGACTCAAGGCACCTTGTGTACATTCTAGTGTAGCTACATTTTAACCTCAGCCTGGATACCACAAGTCTTGTGAGGGGACTCCAATATTTTAGGTGCAGGTGGCAAACCCTAAACCCTCCCCCCTTCATTCAGTAGAAATTTCCCGTTTTTATTTGTGACGGCAGAGATGCTGTGATCTAAATGCTTTTATCCTGCCATTACGGTCCGTTCTCTATTTGTTACTTTGTACTGTTTGTGAATTTTAAGGTCTATGAGGGAGAGTTTTTCTTGGTGCAGGGTTCAAACTGAATATAGTGATCTTGCTCTGCACAGTACCTTATAAATCTTTTTGTATATTTGAATAATAAATGTATATCCAACAAGCTGATGGAAATAAATGTGTTTGAGCTTTTAACTTTCTATTTGTAAGTAATGGAACCGAAGCTATTGTAGTGAGTTAATCTAAGTGTATTTCTTTCTCTTTTTGTTGAGGCTGTTTTGCACCCTCTTCCTCCTTTTTTGTCTCTCACAGGTGTACTACCTCAAAGGAATTTGCTATGAAGCAAGAATAATTTTGTTACACAACACATTAGTGGAAAACAACTTCTTCATTTCCCCCGTATTCAATTTTTCTAATAATTTCTTCTTAGTATGAAGCAAAAAGAAACATCAAAACTATTAAACAATGACTTGCTATTATACCTGCAATTATTCTGAAAGAATAGGTGGCCACCATTTTTTGTGCTCATTTTCCGTGTGTGCAGTCACACCCAGCTGATGGATGTAGATAGGACACTGGAGTGTAGGTTGAAGGCTAAATGCTGTGTTTTTGTTTTTCAGGATTAATAATTGACACGCAAAGCTTTGTTACTTTATTGGCTCACTATGGATCCTTGCCTGTACATAGTTGTATAAAGAATTTCTAAACCTGTTAAATATTTTTGTACCTACATTTTCTTTTTTTTTTAATTTATGTTCAATAAAAATTGTAAATGTTCAAAATTTGCCATCCATTTGACAATATTTTTACTAATGAGTAAATATGAAATTAATTGAATTAAAAATATCACTTGTGATTCTTAAGTTAACGTATACAAATATACCATACATTTTTAATTTTTGTGGAAATGTGTGATATTGTCAGTCCTCTTCACTGCAACAATAATCTTGTGATGCCTGTTTGAATATACATGGTGCTCTTTCTATTGCGTTGCCCTTTTCTCAATTTTTAACTGCTACAGTTTTAGAAAAGTCTTATCGGGTTTCCTATGAATTACTGATAAACACATTGTATGTTCCTGCAGCCCGCTGCTGAGTTGAGACCAGCACCACCTGCAAACTGAACTGAATACGCTCTCAGCCAGTGACATCACTGGTCTCGTTAGAAAAGAGGCTGTGATGTGCCCTGGTAACCTGACCTCTCCTTCGTAAACAAGCAGAATATCAAGTTATAACCGTCTGATGTGTGTAGAGGTCTGTATGGTTGTACGGTAGCAGCCTGGTGTCATTTTCAGGTACTTTAATGGTAAATGCAGTGAAAGGCCACGTGTAACGGCTCCAGGGCGGCTGCAGATTTATCAACATGTCCTGCTGCCTTCAGATGCTGCAGGGATTTCATGAGCTGAAGGAGAAGCTTTTCATACAGTAAAATTCATTTGATAACGTTTGACCAAGTAATAAGTAAAGTTATTACTTTTTAAAGGAGTAAAAAGTAACGTATTACATTTCCTGATTAACTTCCCAGAACTGCCAATAAGTGGCCAGGGACATGTATCACTTGATCTTGCCATCACTTGTAGCCTTCAGCCATATGGCACTTTCCCAGAACATAGTGTTTTGCTTTCCTGACCTTGAGAAATGTGGGAACATAAAGGGCTGGACAGGTCTATATAAGGAGTTACAGGTTGAACTTTCTCTTGCATTCAAAGAAAAGTCACCATGAAGGCCCTGATATTTCTTGCTTTGCTTGGAGCAGCGTGTAAGAGACTAATCAAATTATTATTGTCCTATTTTGTTTGGATTAACTTTAAATGTACTCTTATGCACATGTTACAGGACTGTTGTTTTTTAAACAAGTTTTAACTGCTAAAAAACTTTTACGTATTTTATTTTCTATTCATGGCTATGGTTAAGTATCTCTAGGTTGTATTTCATGTCATAATCCTCACATGTTTCAGTTGCTGCAGCTGTGGATGATAAGATTGTCGGAGGTTATGAGTGTCCCAGAAGCTCTGTTCCCTATCAGGTGTCTCTGAACGCCGGGTATCACTTCTGCGGTGGATCCCTCATCTCCAGCCAGTGGGTGGTGTCAGCTGCTCACTGCTACAAGTCGTAAGTACCGGAAGTAAAATCGTTTTTTGCATTTCAATCAATTTATGTACCCTGCAAGACATAATATGTCCTGCTATCAATCCAAGGATCAATAGTGATAGTGCGTCAGTACTGGGGTTTTATTGGTCTTTTGCACTCTGTAGGAGCACAGCCATGTACCAAGCTGAATGCACTTCAAGTAAAGGTTAAAACACGAGTCGGCCTTTTAAGTTTTTATTGTAAGCAAATTGGAAACTGTGAAAAAGATGATACCATAAACAAGTGTTACATTAAAAGCAACGTGAAAAGAGCTGGTCCAGTATCAAGAAAGATAACCCTGAGAACATTCATTGCTCGTCACTGGAGTCTTCCACAAGCTGCCTGATTGACATAATGATAATTATATTACTGTCATTCAGATAGAAATGAGCTGCTATTGAACTGTCAGTTGAGGTTGTTCTAAGAAGTTAAACTGAATCCAGCTCTAATGTGAGCAGATCTGCACACAAACATATGGTGGCTAATGTTTTCTTTAAACACATATACGTATGCTTTCTAATGACACCACTGAGTCAGGTCATTAACTTTATGACTCTTAAAGATGATTATTTAAGTATTCAGAAATCATGTTTAACTAAAGAGACATTTAAACTGTCTAAACATTCATACCTCCTCCAGTCGTATCCAGGTCCGCCTTGGCGAACACAACATCGCTGTGAATGAGGGCACGGAGCAGTGGATTGATGGCGTCAAGATGATCAAGCACCCACAGTACAACAGCAACAATCTAGACAACGACATCATGCTGATCAAACTGAGCCGCCCTGCCACCCTCAACAGCAACGTCCAGACCGTATCCCTGCCCTCCCGCTGCCCTCAGCCCGATGAGAACTGCCTGGTGTCCGGGTGGGGCAACACCTCTGCCAACGGAAGTAAGTTGAGTCTGGAAGCTGGGAGAGAAGAAGGGTTATATGCATGGTCTCAAATGGTAATGTAGGATGACTTATACAGCATTAAGTTAGAGTCCCACAGAGTTTGTTTTTTGTTTGTCTTGAGACTTAATCATTTCACCAGTGTGCCTGCATGACAAACTGAGGTGTTGGGTCTGACAGAAGTGTGTATTAGGAGGCAGAGGGGAGTTTTTGTTTTTTCCAAGTACCTCAACTTTATGGAAGTGCAGTACTAAATAGCTGGAGTACCGCTTTAACATAGAAAAACTGGAAGTTTTTAAATCATACATATCTCACTCACTGTTAACTAAGGCCCATTATACTGTTTTTTTTGCAACAATACACAGTGACACGTATCTCTAGGTCTCAAAATGCAGGGCTCAAACTAATTAAAGCAGCAACTGAGTATTTGTGTATTTACATTGCTTCTTTTGTTCGACTAGTGGTTCCAAACCCAAATGTAATAATTTTACATGATGTGGATTAGAAGAGAGCAGCACATCTTGACATTAGTGGCAACCACCAAACGTTTGGCATTTTACTTTACTAATAAAGAAAAGAATCAGCAAAATGGGAGTCACATACTTTTCTATCAACAAATCGTTTCGTCAACTCATTACTACATTACTCATATTATACCACATTATTTCCATGTAATGCCGAGTACATGTAGTGTTTACATAATGGTAGGTACAGTAACTGAGACTTACCTTCCCGCTCCACAGACAACTTTCCTGACAGGCTGCAGTGTCTGAGGCAGCCCATCATTGATGACAGGATCTGCAGGAACGCCTATCCCCATCTCTTAACCGACAACATGCTTTGCTCGGGATTCATGCATGGAGGTGCCAGCAGCTGCCAAGTGAGTTGGACTAAACCAAAGTGAACTCAGTTAGGTGGCGCACGAGTGTGCATCTATTGCAGCAGGACAAGTACCAGTCTGTGACTTAGTGTCGTGAGTCCACACTATAGCACTTATTTTCACTAAGAATTGAGTTTAATTGCTCTTTCAATGCAAATGCTGCATATATCCAGTCTAAAATCCTTTAGTTAAGGATTGAAGGATATATATATATATATATATATCTATCTAAATGGATCTCAACCCTCTACCCAAAGGTGAAGCAGGGATGAACAACTGTGACTGTTACCTTTTGATCTTGAGTTACATTGCTCATCATGACGACAGCACATACCACTTACAGTAACATTTAAACCCCTGTTATTCTTCTTCTGCTTGTATTGCAGGGAGACTCTGGTGGTCCTCTGGTGTGTAATGGTCAGCTGCAGGGAGTTGTGTCCTGGGGTTACGACTGCGCCATGAAGGGACACCCCAGTGTCTACGCCCGCGTGTGCCGCTACAACAGCTGGATCAGCACCACCATGCGCAACAACTAAACACACTCCCTCACCCATACATCAATGCCTGCAAGCTGACATTACAACAGCATAATCAGTGTTCATCCTCAGTTTATTTGAAACACCCTTTGTATTGCTATTTCACATTTATACATATCAGGAATAACATGCTTAGGCATAATATTCTGAAGAATTGGACAAATTAATAAAAATATACATCAGCATCCACTGAATCTGTTTTGTTTTTCTGCATTGAGTTTCACAGTTGCTGTCAAAAACATGAACATGCTCTTGCTGGGTAATTTTGAATTTTTCACTGGTTCTGTATTCATTCTGCGTTGACACAATGCCACTGCTGTCTTGAAATTCACAATGAATAAATTAACAAAAGATAATCCTAAAACTGTTGCAAAACAGTCGGGTTTAATATTCAATTTATAGTTATTGTACTATAGACACATGCATCTCTATGAAATACCTTTCATACTTGGTTACAGTGGGCACTTGAGTGATATGGGAGACAAGCAAACTTGAGTAAATAAGCAATAATGCATAGCTGCATTTCACTTGTTTGCATGCATTCCTCAGATGGCGCATTGTAAACTTCTCTGTTTCTTGTTTGCTGAGGCAATCTAAAACATACAAAGGAAAAGACAGAGAGAGCTGAGGGGATAGCCATGCAGACATATCAAACTAGGTGTGCAAAAAAAATGTATATATATAATATTTGTTCTCTCTCTCTCTCTCTCTCTCGTCTTTCTCTCTCTCTCTCTCAGATTCCAACTTATCAAATATGTGACATTTTTCTCTGTAAACTCTTATGTCTAAGTAGATAATACATAACAGCATAGAGAGTTGTGCTCATGTACTTACATGTATATTGTACCAGTTATAGAAAATCTACTTACAGGCCATAATTAATGAATAATATCAGCTAATCCTAACATTAAAGTATATAGAAAGTACAGATAGATTTTTAGCATTTATATTCGGTAAATTAATATTCAATTCATCTATCAATCGTTTCAGCTGTGGCAGATGAATTGATACATGGGAAACACATCAAGCGTAACCAACCTGCTCTGGTGTAAAACCAGTTGTCATCGCAGGGAGCCAGCTGCTTGTGCATGGCAAGCTCCACGGTGTCAACCCATTCCGGGACCTTTAGTTTGCCAGAGCTGAAGTATCAATTATCAGTTGATGTGATGAGTCAACTGACTTGACAGTTTTCTAAAAACCACATACGGTGATATTGATTTCACACATAGGCACTTGTGTTGTAGGGGAGTGCCAGTAGGGCTTTATAGCTGTAGCCATGCTGTTTCTCATGATTAGCATTGCTATTGGCCATAAATATCTTGTTTAACTCTGAATATGAACATGAACAAATCTTGGTCATGTAAGTGGTTAATTCCTCACCGGAGTTTGTGAAGGCAGGCTACTTTTCTCGGGAAGTAATGTCCGAGAGGCACAAACATAGGGCTTCGGCGAGGTCAGCCAGGGTTCTGCTTTTTATACTTGGTGCAACAACTGACATATGAAATAGTTCTCTCAACAAGGGGCAACCTCTGGATCTGAAAAGTGAAGCCAATGAGCAGGTGCCCTAAACCTGCATTCTTTGTGATGGCCAGCAGGGCTGCAAACAGTACCTGGCCCTGGCAGGCCTCGCTCTTCCTCACTTCCGCCCTCTCGCCCAAATATGGTCACTTCTGGTTCCAAAGAAACAAGATGGCTACTGACAAAATGCTAATCTTCAAAGGCTTCAAAGTCGTAGTTTACAACCTATGGTTGACGTCACAGTGACTACGGCTACTTCGTATAGAGTGCCACAGGGATGAAGTAGTTTTGTCGGCCAATCTGGAAGCTACATCGCCCTCGACAAAAAGCCAATGGGATTTTTCTATTGGCTTTTGGATAATTTCAGAAAATAAGCTCTGTGGCAAACAAACGTTTATGATACTTACACGTTTTGTACACCATGTTAACCATGGTTACATGCCTTTACTTCACCAGCACTAAGTTAAAGACAAACTACTCCGCATCATGACGTTTTGTAGTCTCATTTAGCCACTTGTTAGCAACCGCCTTTTTTAAGACATGTAAAAGCTTCAAATTCTCTAAAGAGGTATCTACTGATGTATTTGATGTCTTAGAAGAAAAAATATGAATCTACCCACAGGCCTTATTTCTTGTTTTAAGAGGGTGAGATTGATTGATTTATCCGCAGGGAAATTTGTCAAAGCAGCAGAAGAACAAAAGGTGCATAGTATAGAAACATTGTCACCTCTTGTTTATTTGAAATATTTATTTGAAACAATAAAACATTTCTTTGTTTATTTAAAAGATATTTGAAAAACTGCATCTTGATTTTTGACACCTGATGTTAAAAGTTTGCATAACCTGAGGCTTATTGCTCACTTTTAACTTGCTTGTTTAATGTTAGTAAGCCATCAATTGTCATTTTGCATGTTATGAGTCACATTGATATTCAACTTTGACCAATTTGTAATGTTACCGTGTTACCATACAAGATAATTTACAGTGGAACAGTTTGTAATTAGTCACTAGTTAATTACTTGACATCCACAACCTATTGATGATTAGACACACACAGCATCTGTCAAAGTATGTCGACACATGCATTTTCAACTGATCTGTGATAGTTGAACGTATAAATCCAAAACCATGGGCCTTACCGAAAGTACTCAAAGTATGTGGACAGGAGAGTCCACTTACTTTTAGCAATAAAGAATAAGCATTGCTGCCCCTTCCCTCTGGAACTCTCTCCCCCAGCACCTCAGACATTCTCCGTCACTCGCCACTTTCAAAACTGCACTTAAAATTTGCCTATTCAAATCTGCTTTTAACCTGTGAAGCTAGTTATGTATGTTTTTGTGTTGTTCCTTACTATTATTTCATCTTTTTTGTTTATATTGTAATTGCTTTTATTGTTTCTGTTTTTACCATGTAAAGTGCCTTTGAGTACCTTTTAAAGCGCTATACAAATAAAATGTATTATTATTATTATTTTACCATAATCAAACAACCTTTGCAAGCACTTCTTCGGACCTAGTCAGCAGGTCACATGATGACATCATACCTCCGTAACTAGGCATATAAAGTAATAGCTACATCAAATACCTGTGACAGTGTAAAGCCTATGCAAACTGAGGTGTGTAAATAATTTGCTGGCTACTTTTACAAGCATCTCTTCATTCTCTATGTAGTGAAAAATATATATCACTTTTTTTTTTTTGCTGATACTATCACTATATCCTGATAGTAGTACATGTGACAGATAACTTATGAAAAAAATGAGGTTCATTTGCCTCATTTTAGTGTTCCTCATGGCATTTGAAGATTCCACAGTGCCTGAAGAAAAACAACCAATCAGAGCTGAGGAGTCTCTTTATTAAAGGACTGGATTGTTAAAGTTATTTTCTATATAGCTCCTTATTTTGTTATCATCTGTGCCTCTCCAGTGTTGGTAAGTTATATATGGTCATTTTGAAATTATGAAAATTATTTATGATTTATTTTGAATTAAATTGGGAGGAATTATGTTGCACTTTGCGGGCCATAATCTAAAGCTTTCCCCATTTTATTTATATCAACATGTAATATTATGTGTATCAAAACTAACAGTAATAACAGTAATGCCTTTGAGTCAAATGAAAATCTAAAATATATTAGATTATAATTTGCACAATATCTATTGTATATTAATTGTCATACATTGTCAGATTTTTGAAATATCAGAAATATTATGATATTGTTTCTAATACAAAGACATAGAAAGTTTGTCCTACATTTATTTTGCAATTAGGAGCCCTAAAAGGAGGCAGTGAGGTACTTTTACTCAGATTGGCTTCTTTTATCATTTTCATATCTGTAGACCTAAGATACTCACATCAAGTGCAATTTTTGTATATTTCTTGTCTCTTCAATTTGTTTGTGATTATTTAGTTCAATTCACTTTATTAGAATAAGCAGAGACGGGTTGTGTAATGTTTGCAACTCAGCTGTACTGAATGGTAATAGAGCACTGAAAGATAAAATAAAAATATTTTGTCAAAAGCTACTAGTGTCAAATCTAGCGACTTGTTCTGATGTTATTGGAGAATTTTCTGGTGTTTTGACGTTAAAGCACGTACGTTCTGCACTGTCGTGAACGAGCAGCGGGTGCTGCATGAGCCCCTCCGCCGCCGCCCACAGAAGCCTCACGCAGCAGTCCCAGCTGCAGTCAGAGCAGAGAGGAGACGCACTCTCAGCAGATAGTGTATCTACAGGTGTTGGCTTCATTTTTACACGAAACAAATAATAACCGTAGCTGTGTTTCAGCTGCAGGACAGCAGTGAAGGCCCAGGTATAAAATGCACGGCCTGCCACTGCTTTATTTATGCTGGTGTATATAGTAATTAGTACCTTTAATTTTGCTTTTACATGCTTTATTTTAAGTAGATAATCATAATGTATCTATACTGCTGAGACACTTAATTCCCCAATTATTCCCCAACAATGTGATTTTCTGTGGTATCTGCCCAGCGTTAAATTTGTATTATATATACAACATTGTTTGACCCCCTCATGTTTCACAGATAGACCTAGCGTTACATCATCGGTCTATGTGATTGACATCAGCCAGTCACGTGGCGCAGGTTGGTTTTGAACTTTATATACTTTTAGAAAAAGACTGACATGGTCCCTCACAAGCCCCTGCTGGTTGACCTCTTTCACAGTGACACTGGGCATCTAAAAAGCTAATTGGAGAAAAGGGTGAGCTTTAAATTACATTTTAAATTGTTACACAGTAGCCAAAATGCAGTGCCGTTGGAACTCTTTGCTAATGATCGCTGCTAGCTTGCTAAAATAGCAGTAAGTTAGCTAGCTATAACTGTTGACAGTGCCCACACATACAGCTCCCATAATATCCAGTAATAGCAATCCTTACATTTGATGTGATGGAGTTTAGTTCCAGTTTAGCCGATGGCAGCTATGCAGTCAAAGGAAGGATGCTGAGGAGGGAGGGAGGGAGGGAGACTGCCCTCATTTGAAAGTGATGGTACCGTAGCCTGAAATTACCTCGCCAGCAGCCTGAAATCCCTGCTTAACTCAGCCCTTAAACCAAAGTAACTCAAACAGCAACGGTAATATTCTCCATGTATATATTTAATCACACAGTATGCCTCGTGTATGTGCCATGTTGATGCTTAAACGATGTTAAAAATGAGCCTTTCCACTGTGACGATGCTTGGTGTGAGTTTGAGCTGTCCCCATTGAATCCCAGCAGAGGGCAGTGTTGTGGCGCACATTTCACATCTCAGGCCCATTTCTCTGCTTTACTAGACTCAAAAGGTTTTTCAACAATTGTGCTGCAGTCAGCAGGCGAGGAGAAAGCAACTCGGTGAGGAAGACACCACCAGTAGATGGTTGGTAACCTTTTAGTTTCCTTCTTTTTTATTTTAACCAGCTGGGGGCATTCACTGCCTGCAAATACAGTCATCATATTTGTTGCATAGAGTGCAGCTGATGTGTAAAAATGTACTCATGGCTTAAAAGAAATTCAGAAGTTAATGTGAATTATGATACATTTTAAAGGTTGAGATAACGCTTTTCATGAAATGTAATTGCTTTCTTTCATCATTGATACAGTATTTGCTGCCAGTGGCATGCCATCTTTTTAGATTCAGGCTGTAGTGCAGGCCTCTGTTTTCCAGAGTGATTGCTTTCCTTAGAAAAAAAAGCAGTATGCAGTGACTGTTAGGAGTATTTTATTAATAAAAAAGGACCTCATTCCTGGCCCAAATGTAGTTAGATATGTCAAAAGACAGCATACAGAAAACCTTTCATAACCAAGGTGAATAGGTTTTAAGCAAATTTCTCTCTTGACCTCCCGTGACCTGCTTGCTTTCTCCTCTGTTCTCAGCTCTTTCCCTTAATCCCTTACTAAAAAATTACTCAATGTAATTAAGTGATCTCAATGCCTCATTCATGCCACCCTCTGTCGACCTGCAACACTATCTTCAGGCAACCTTCAGCATAACTAAAACACGATTTTACATGAGCTGTAATTAAAAAAACTCCTCAGGTTCAAATAATGTAAGTTGTACCTACTAATTTAGTGTATAAAATGTAAAAATAATGGCAAAAGCCAATTACCAGATACCGGAGATCAAGGTTTTCCTACTTAATTCTGCACAGTAGTTGTTCTATAGTGATGTGAAACCCAGAAAGCAAACATTAAAATAAACATGATGGGAAGATATCAGTCAATTAATTGATAATCAGTTAAAAAATAATTGATTCATTGTGTACGTTTTGTAATCTGTGGTAAAAATTCCAGACATTAGCTTTTAACCACTTCTTAAATGTGAGGATTTTCTCATTTCATTGTAATTTGAATCCCTTTAGGGTGTTGATTGTCAATTTTAAAATATGAACAGGTTGAAGGCATCACATGTTGGCTCTGGTAGCTTGAGACAAGATGCTTTCATTATTTGTGAGATTTTTTGATCAAATGATTTGTCAAGAAAAAAATAGTTGGATTAATCCTCGCAAGACTAATGATATAGTATGTCTCCAAAGCGTTGCTTGATTTTTTTAGTGTTTTTTTATAACTGCTGAAAATACAGAAAATCCCAACGTTTTAATTATTGCTTTCCTTGACCCCAAAAAGTCATGTATTTATTTTCTGGTATGTAGGCTAACATGATATGCGGATTACCACCACCGTGTGAAACACTGCATCTAAAGCCAATGTGAGTTTATAAATGTTCACACACACACACGCACGCACGCACGCACGCACGCACACACGCACGCAGGCACGCACGCACACACACACACACACACACACACACACACACACAGAGCAGCCCTGTGCTCTCTATGTCAGCCCATCTAAGCTTCTTCCCCTCCCCCCTCTCAACATCTCTCTCCCCTTTTTTGTCCCCCTCGCCCTCTCCTTTTCCCTGCCGCCTGCTCTCTCCTTCCTGCTAGCACTATTTCAAGCCACTGCCTAGGAGAGAGAGAGAGAGAGAGAGAGAGAGAGAAGCAGAGACACAGATGCGCAGTTAGAGGGAGAGAGAGAGAGAGAGAAAAAAAAAGAGAGCGGGGAGGGGAAAGCAAACAGGATTTAGAGTTCAAGTCCACGTGCAGAAAATAGGCTGAATAGAGGGGAGTCAGAGCAGAAAGGAAACCAGGAAAAGGAGCGGTAGGGGCAGGAGACAAAGCACAGAGTAGCTCTTTCTCTTCTTCTTTCTTCCTCAGTATTTTCTTCTTACAGAAAGAGAAGGTATTAGCTGTGGAACAAAGGGGTGAAAAAATGAGAAAGCCCAAAATTTGAATAGCGTGAGCATAAAAATGACAAAAAATGTATTCCCATTCCTGCCCCCTCCTCTTTCCTCTCCCCACCGACACACTCCTCCTCCATCCCTCCCTCTTAGATATTTCTCCATGAACCCCCAGTGTCTCTCTTTCTCTCTCTCTCTCTCTCTCTCTCTCGCTCTCTCTCGCTCTCTCTCTCTCTCTCTCTGTCTTCTCGCTTTCTCTCTCCTCCCACCTCTTCACACACACACACACACACACACATACACACACCCCGGAGTCCTTCCCACTCCTTCCCCTCACGCGGGCTTACTATCCACTTCCAGTGGAGACCGCAACGAGCTCGGTTTTATTCCTTCTTTTTCTTTTACTTGCCACTCTTTGCTTTGGTTATACCCTCGTGTACGGAGGCACCATCACCCCTCCTATGCCTGGCGCCCCTGAAAAACGCAGGCCGTGGATTGTCCCTGCGTTAGAGCTAATGACAAACTGCTTGTCCTTTCCTGTTAACAGTTTTTTTCTATTCTTTTGCAGTATTTTTTTTTCCTCAGAGCTCGACTTCTGTTTAGAAACCTTTTAAAAAATCGTATCTGTATGAAGCAGGAGCTGAGGGTTGAAGAAAAAGAAAAGAGTGTCCGATGAATGGACAGATAGAGGGGACAGAGGCAAAGAATGAGGAGAAAATGGAGAGCATGGTCTGCGGGAGAAAGCGAGAAAGACAGAGAAAGAGAGAGAGGTAGGAGAAAGAGTACCGGTACTGGCAAGAAAAACAGGAGGGGGAAGAGCAGAGAAGGGGGACCAGTAGGGGATAAACTTAGGAAGGAGGGACGGCTGGATAGGAATTGGCAAAATCGCGGGAAAAAAAGAGAAAAAACTAAACTCCAGAATGCGAAGAAACTGGACTTCTTGTCAAACTCAGACTTGCAGTCTGTGGTTGCATTTGATTTTTCTTTTTTGACATGATTTTTCATCACTTCTCCGGTCACCCTCTCATTCATCTGTGAGTATACTGAATGTACATGTCCTTTTACTTTCCCATACATGCATCATCTCTGCCTTTTTAATATGTTTCTTTAAACCATTCTCCTCTCCCCCGCCTTCACTTGACTTCATTTTTCTTTCTTTTTTCTTCATTGCTAATCCCCTCATCCTGCTAATCTATCCCATCTCGTGCTCGACCTCGTTCCCTCTGTCTTTCTCTTTTTCCTCCTTCGGCCCCTCTTTATCTTTGGTTATCACTGTTCTCTTTGCCTCTCCTTGAAGGATTACCTCTGCTCACATTTAGATGAGGGCTTTGGAAAGGGATCACTGAGTGCACCCAGTTTTAGGGGGCCCATGCATGGGAGGCTAGCACATCAAGGAGGCAGGGTGTGTGCATTTCTGTGTGTATCTATCTGTATTAGTCATGTGTATCTGTGTCTGTCTGTGTGTGTGTGTGTGTGTGTGTGTGTGTGTGTGTGTGTGTGTGTGTGTGAATGTGTGTGTGTGTGTGTGTGTGTGGGTGTGTGTGTGTGTGTGTGTGTGGGTGTGTGTGTGTGATTTAGAGTTAACGAAGCCGGCAGTGGCGGACGGTCACTCCTGCTTACGCATGCGTACAATCACGTTTCATGTTTCATATTCATGAAATGATTGTGCGATGGTGTTTGTTATAAAATGCACAAAAATGAAAGGTGATGTGTTAGAATGAGGCGAAACAAAGAGGCAAACGTACTGTAAGTACTGCAGGATTTCTTCTTCTTCTCTCATTGCGTATTTCACTCCTCCCATGCTTCTCCCCCTTTTTCTATGCCATCTTCCATCCGTTCATCCGGGTATCCCGAACCCGAATCTGTCGGTCCGTCTGTAAAGACAAAACCCACGGTCCAAGATGTGGTTCGGTACCAACAAAAGATAGGGGGGATTTGTTCCAGGGCGTAAACTAAGTAACACACCGGAGTTCTCTTCAACAAGTTTTTTTTTCATTTCCACAACCTGCGCATTTGGGCGAGATTACTTTTGTCTGAAGTGGGGAAGTTACAGGTAACAACGGAGCCTTTGGTGCAAATTACTGCATGTATGCACTCTGCTATGTAGAGGTGTCGACAGTAGTGGATTACATGAATGCTTTAGTGTACTGTCAGTAGAGTGAGCCTGAACAGCAGACAGAGGCATACGATGTATCACAAGCCTGCTATCGTCCATTTGCAGTCCATCTGCTGTAACCTCCATCGTATATACCCTTTTCTCCTGCGGTATCGGCCTCAGATATCTCATGGCATCTCTTTCCTTTCCCTTTTTTCCTCTCCCATGTTATATCTCTGCCTGCTCTGTTTTTTATTTACATAGCCTCGTGTTATCTCTGCCCACATTTTCTCTATTACGTGTCATAGTTTTTATCTGAATCCACGATAATCCATTGGTATCGTTCCGAGGGGAGTGTGCCGACAACGTTTTTATTCAAACGATAAGTGCCGAAACACCTTTTGATTGTTTGTGCTAGTTTTTGTCTTTATTGTCTGGTTTAATATCTTTGTTTGTCATCTGATTGTGAATAAAGCGAGGTTATTGAATTTATGTGAGGACATGGTCGTCAGAAAAAGTTTGATTAAAAACAGCGCAGTCATTTTCAAAAATACATACTGCAGTTATGGGTAAAATAAGAAGCTAATTGTCGCGCTGAGGTCGTTAGATAACAGTTAATGGCTTAGTTTTCTAATAATATTCCGTGTCTAAATGTGTGCTGAATGAATTCATATGCAATGATTTGATTAATACACATTGATATGACATTTATAGGCAGACAGCATCACTGCATTCTGTATTAAGCCAAGGGCGGAGGACACTTTTGTTTAGTGGCGACTGGGCTCGACCTTTCCACGACCTCCACTATAGCTTTCTAGAAAATGAAGGAAAAATCTTTGATGTCAAAATTTTTACGGGGAACCAAACTCCTGTGATTTTTCAGCAAATAACACAAGAATGTTAGGAGAGATAAATCCCCCAGAGCCTTCGACTTGATCGTATTTGTTCTCAACTTTGACTTTTACATTGCCAAACCTGCCTAGCACCTTTGAATCCACTCCTGAGGGGATTAAATGGTAATGTCAGTGTAGTGGGACCCCCGGGTTATGAAATATTACTCAGACAGACCTGGTGTTATGTAATCTTACATAACTGAGGCAGCAGCTCAGCAGGGTTGCGATCAGAGGCTCCGGAGGAGAAGCTATATGGGTCTGCTTATGGTATGAACTCACTGGCAGGGTCAACACACTCTGGGCCTTAAAGGGGAAGAGGCCCCGGCTGCATAAAGATACTGCAGTATTCACACATATGGACGAAAGAGCCTGACACCTAAAGGCTGAGGGAATAGAATAACCCCACCTATAGTAGGAGCGGTTTGCTGCAGGCTGTCTCATTTACAAATGTTATGTACATTTCTGTGTAATTTGACTAAACTCCTCCTGTTTAAGCTTAATACTTATCCAAGTCCTTAATTTACCCAACATACTGATTGAAATCATCCTCTTAATTTGATAATTGGTTTGCTTAGAAAAGTGCTAACGTTTAAAGATAGCCCGTCCAGAACTCGCGTATATCTGATTGGCTAATATACTTCACACATTATGTTACACGTATTCACGGTACTACAGTCCAACAGCCATGACCCATGATTCTCTCCCAGCTCTCTGTGAATCTCACATGTTTCTCATTCATAATTGATGACATTCAACCGCAGCATACATTAATGGATCGAACAGACCTCAGGAATTCCCATGCAAGCTGTCATTGTGTGTAGCTGGTTTGAATTTGTGCTGCTGAATTTGTGTTTTCCCAGCTGGAAACTGGCGAGTGCTTCTACAACAGCCTAACAGGCCTGGAAGGAAATGTGAATAGTACAATGAAATGCCTGCAACAATCGGTTTTGTTGTAAAAAGGAGGATTAAAAACGATCTTGAAATATGGTTGAATATAGGATAAGGGTAGCGTGAATTTAAGGGAAGACTGGGGCTGGATTTAGGCTAGCTAACAGACAAAAGATAAATAATCCAGAATCAGTGCATAAATCCTATCAAACAAATCATGTTTTACAGACTACTTACAATTCTTAAAGTAATTACAGTGTAAATAATGTATATGTATGTCTGTTTTTCAGGTTAAGCCTCTGAGAGAACTTGAACTTTTTCATTGAAGACGTGATTTTTATCAGGTAAGGAAAGTATTTATTTAATTCAACAAGGGTCCAGAATAAGCAACAGATCCTGTACTGTGTGTATATAAAGACTGAGTCAAAACAAGCTTTACTGACTAGAGTTTAGCTTAATGGCACTCAGCAGTCAGGAACACTCTGTCAGCCATTTTAGTCTGTGGCCCGATCGAAACGTCGATGGACCATCAGAATAATTGAATTACTCTTGCCTGAGTCATTCTGTCGTGATTAACCTCCCAGATATGTGCTAACTGTGGGCCTACGTGAAAACAGCAAGCAGACAATCTTTCATTTTGCTGGCACGCCTATTCCAGTCAGTTTGGTGCAACACTGTTGGCTGTGACTTATCTTAGTAAGCAACAAGTGGAAGGGTCATCTGTTGGTCACGTCCCGATTATCAGATGTTGCTGAAAAGTGAGAGAGTACGGGAATAAAGAGCGGTCTGTGGTCTAACCTAGAAGCTCGCTTTGGAGATGCCTCACATTACATTTTTGTCTTTGTGCTGATGTCACCCCGATGCCCCCGGTCTAGCAGCAGGAGAATAAGAGCTACATTCTGCCTCTGCGACACAATAGAGCCCTTCTTGCCCTGATATTTTCACAATGTGTTTTTGCAAGGCCCCATGCACACACAGACCGTTGATTCAGAGCTGAGCTGTGCTCTTTACCTGATATTTCTTGTTGAAGCAGTTTGCTGCCACAGTCAGAATTAGCTCTGTTAACCGCAGGTCATCAATTCAAATTTCCAAATTAATTCGCAGCACACATCCAGTGTCAGGTCAGTGACAGAGAAGCCATATAAGCCACTGCAGTACAGTATGGTGGTGTGGCATGGGTTAACGTCTGAGGACCGGAGGAATGTGTTCGGGTCGACAGGGAGAATTCCTCAGTCTTGCGCGACTAGGTCACTGCACTGACGAGAGTCTGCCACCTATTTTAGCATGCGCATTGCCCTCTATCTTTATCTAATTCTGCCTGCCTGCCTTTCTCTCTCTCTCTCTCTCTCTCTCTCTCTCTCATCGTTTTTTCTCTGTCTGGCTCCAAATCTGTCCTCCTTTCTCCCCTTCCACTCTCTTCCTTTACATAATTTCCTCTTTTGTTCTTCCTGCCTGCTCTTTATTTGTCTCTCTCTTGTGACTCTTTTAGTTAATCTGTCCTTCACTCACGGCGTCTATTTTGCTGCTCTACTTTGCCGCATGTTTTTTTCCACTCTTCGTTCTGTCTTTTATTTGTCTCCTTGCACTTTTATGTTTGTATTTTTCGTCTTCAAATATTAATGCCTCCAGGTATTTATGTTCCAACCGTCATTATTCTGTCATTGTGGTTTACCCTTCCTCCAACCCTTCAAATTCCTATCTCTTTTTGTTTTTTTTTGTATCACGTATGTGTCTCTCCCTCTCTGTCTTTTTCTGCAGCACATTGAGTTCAGTGCTGCAGTTGCTTTGAAGGGGACATAGCGGGAGTACAGGGAAGTGAGACAAAAATGAAGTAGACGTATATATTCTTTATATGCTTGTGTATATGACACTGGCATGCTTGTTATTAATGCAGTGCTGTGCATATGGTGCCTGGTGGTGCTGGTCATGTATGATTTATAGGGTGTGTTCCCACATACAGGCCAGGGGCTTTCATACTAGCTATACGTATTCCTGGGTGAAGGAGTTTGCAGACTCTCACCTCTTCATTGGCTGACAGCGGGGGTGACAGACAGACCCCCAGGTACAGCAGTGTTTCCTCTGCTGGCAGATGTGGCGATTTGACACAGTCTGAGCCTCGCACACATGCTCACTGAATGGAAGCACATTTCTCCCTTTTACACCAATGTGGACTGTGCACAGCCGTATACCTCATGCAGAGGGGTTTTGGCAGCCACATCTGGAGATTCTCTTGTTCGTCTGTACTCTACATCCATATGAATTACTTGTGGAATACCTGGCTCAAATGTTTCATGATTTATTGTTTCACTTAACTTTGAAACATGTAAAGTTGTTTCTATTGTATACTTTTCCTATCTGAACTATTCTATCATGCTAGATCATTGACTGTTCTGTCATCCCCATCTTGGAGAACATTTAGGTCAAAGCTAGAGGAATTTGAATTCCATAAAAGATGATAGACAGAAAAATTATTAATCTTTTAAGCAACAATTCACTGGTTCCAGCCTTTTAAATGGGAACATTTTTTTGTCTTCTTTGGGCTTTTGGCTAAACTGTAAATTGATTAATTGAAAAACAAATTGACAAATGAATCATGAATGAAAATAATTACAAGTTGCAGCCCTAATACATGTTTATATATAAGAAAATATTTAATGCACTTTACTGTGATTGACACCGTACCATAACTATTCTGTCATGCTACATTTTTAACTCTAATGTCATGCTCATCTTGTCGTCGGTTTAAGGTTAAAACTGAATTGTTTAGTGAAGAGTTTAGTTCCATAAACGATATTCAACATTTCAGAAACTATGACAGTTATAGCTTGTAATGAAATGCATGCTACACTAAAATCATTTCATTCTCAACTATGTGTGAGTCTGAACTAATTTAGGTAATACAAATCTCCAAATTGGATTTACAGAGAATTCTCAGACACAGCTCTTCAAGTGCTATTTTATTCATCTCTGACACCACGTGTGTTACTCTGCGTGTGTGTTCGCTATCGAGCACCTAAAACCCTTGCAGTTTGAGACAGTGAGGGGAGGTGAGACGTGAGTAATAGCAGTGACTGATGATGTCACAGACAGCATTGCGCCGCTTCAGCTGCCCCCCATGACCCGGCTTTGGGATGGCGGCAAGCACCCGTGGGTAACACACGCCAAAGCACATTAGAGGCAGGGAGATGGAGAGAGGCGGGGATGGAGCACACAGAACACAGCTCAGGGGGACAGAGAGAGAGAGAGACGGACAGAGAGACAAAGGGAGACAGAAAGAGAGGAGGGGAGGCTTTCAGATTAAAGAGGAGAGACAGGAAGAAAAGCTGAGAGACATGGTCATGTTTGCCTCTCCATGCTTTTTTTTTTTTAGCAGACTGTCTGGTTGGTGGTGATGTTCGACATCATGGCCTCAGGTATCTCTCAGTGTCTCTCTCTCTGTCTGTCTCTCTGTTGGTTTTACTTCCTCTATCAAAGAAAATGAGTCTTTGCATGAAAAGAAACAAAACCATGATATACCGTAGGCAACAATTTTGATTATCAATCTTTGGTTTATGTCCCTTATCATGGAAAAAAGCATTACATCTGCTGGTTCCAGCTTTTCCAAACGTGTGGATTTCAGATTTTCTCTCTCTGATATTACAGTTATTTGAATATCTTTAGTTTTGGACAGACAAAACAGGCCATTTTTTGTCATTTTTTGCATTTCAGGTCTCTTGCCACCATTGCAGATAGGTTTCCTTTGTAAAAGAAATCTTATTTTTAACTGTAATTCTTGAGTTGACTCAGATTGGTAAAAATGGTAAAAGGTAAAAAAAGGTAAAAATTGCAGCGTAAGTTCAACAAGGGTGAAATGAGTGACAGTGATTCTCCACATCTTCAAATCATCACGTCTGATAGATTAACACAGAGAGTAACCGTCGCTGGCTGCAACCGGTCCCTTCTTTGCTCCAGTGGGTCCATGAAGTGCTACAAAATATGCAGTTTCTGATGATTCATATGAAGTGATGGCAACATGTATGTAGCACAGAGAAACATATTGAAGGACAATATGATTTATGGTCTAAAATCTGGCAAATAGAAAAATTGTTGCTTTGATGCATATTAAGTAAAGAATGCATATGTACATTATTAGTGCAGCCAAATGTCCCACCAGAATAGTAAAAAAAGCAGCTGTTCACAATAAAATAAAACCTAGATTTTATATATATATATATATATATATATACTGTATATATATACAGTATATATATTATATATCAGATTATAGTTTACATGGTGAAATGAAAGTGCATGTTATATTTGATGTGATTCTCTTCAAATATGTTCAATGTGCAAATTATAAAACTGCCAGGCAACAACCGTGTGATAGTATTCAGCATCCCCACCGCCATTCATGCTTCTCTTTCAAGGCCAAATAGTGAATTCTGGGGAATGTGTTGCTATATATATCTCTTCAATTAAACAATATCACTTATAGCATGCAGAACTTTACCTTTAGAGATACTGCACTTAAAATTAACCGAGGCTTTCATCATTGAAATCCATCTCAAGAGCCGAGGAACCTTGTGCAGGAAGTGGAGAGTGCCCGTTACGAAAGCACTCAGCATCCATGACATGTGTTTGTTTTCGCCACTATCACTTCAAAGTCTCATTCAGTTCCGACTCCCAAATGGCTCTTGATTCTTTGATCTCATTGCCGAGCAGATACTCAAAGCTCAGCAATCCTGTTTGTAATTTCAAGGCAATACAAGAAAATCTCAATAAAGAAATTTCAGCATAGGTATGATATATCACAAATGAACAAAATATATTTAATTGAGATAATGAATGATAAATTATAAAGTAATATAATATAATATAAAAATATAAATTGGTATAAATACACACAAATACTTAAAGCTGGAGTGGGGACTTTTACAAATATATATATATCAACCATAGTGAGAGACCAGAGTGACGGAGCAGATAGCTATGGCTAAGGCGGAAAAGCCTAAATGGCATCCAAGGAAAGTTTCTGGAGTGGATGCTCCAGATAAATAAGAAACTCATCATTCAGAGGAATGATTAAAGTAAAGAAAGAAAAAGAGATTGACAGCGAGGACAAACGCTCTTGGGGGCGGCACACCTTCAGGTATTCGTCTAAAGCACGCTTAGACAGGTTTTGTGTAATTACTCTCACTGCCAGAGGGGGAGACTCTTTTTAATAAAGGTAGAAGTTCAAGAGGCTGATATCGATACTGCTGTAATCAATCGCCTATGTATTGCTCAGCTCAAAATAACATTCTCAACAATAGAAATTTGATACTCGATCGAATCTCTGGGGATTTCTCGATCACAGTCTAGACCATTATAGTTGACCAGTATATCATATTTCAGCAGAGGACCTGACATGCGCTAGACAGGAATACAGCCTCAATCGAGCGTTTTTGACCAGGAATCTTTTCCTACATCTATTGTAGACGAAAACCTAGCATTTAGAGCTGAAACAATTAATTGATAGAAGCAGTTTTTCTAATGCAACTTTGCAGCTACAATAATCTACAATAATATTTGTTGTCATTTTTCAAGCAAAGTGCAACACATTGAAGCTTCTCAAATGTTAAAATGTTCAGCCTTTCACAGTTTCATCTAATCGTAAACTGAATATCTTTGGATTTTAGATTTTGGTTGAGCAAAAACAGCTGTTTGAAGACGTCAACTTCAGGTCACAGAAATTATGACATTATATTGACACAAAAAAATGTATTGATGGAGAAATTCATCAACAGATTAATCGACAATGAAGATAACTTTATGTTGAGGACATTGATACATTGATTAGGATTGTTTCATAGTTTTAGTATTTTCCAAACCTTGCAGTAAAGCCCACTCCCATCTGAGTGGTCCTTACAGGTTTGGCTGTAAATGTCAAGCTGCAACAGGGAGTTAAGTGAAAAGGTCACAATTATATCCTCGGTAGCCTGAGGAATAGAAGTGAAAGGCTCAAAGTTGACTGTGCAGACAATGGCAGATTGTTCTGTTGTGAGATCTGGGCTTTGAGGTTTGTTTATTCATAGCCATGACGCTCTCACCTCAGTCATCAACAGATTAGAGTCTACCAATCAAATACTTTCACAAAGCATAATACTAAAATGCTCTAATATTAGAAACATTTTGATTATTGCCAGCTCCATGACGCATTACAAGTATAAAAAATATTTGAAAGCGTGGATTCAAAATGGGAAATACTAAATAAGTCATACAAAGAGGTAAATTATTTTGTTCAGGCATCATTTTTTAAAGCACCATTTAAAGGGCTTTTCATAAAAAAAATACACCAAAGTGAAACAAATATGTAACTTTATTTAACCAAGAAAGGGTCTATAGAGATAAGAATAAGAATAATTGAAGAAAAAGAAGCACCGTCCAGTCTCCCTTAACACCACCAGTGATGCAGGAATGCCGGGCTTGTCTCCGGTGCATCGCTGCTCATATGTCTCTCTCTGTTTTCTCTCTACCTCGCTTAACCATCCGTTTTAACCGTCAACGACCTCAAATCACTGAGGTTTCGCTTGTAGAAATGAGTGGTCTTTCCCAAGTGTACAGTTAGTCGCTGTGCTGCTGGTAACACATCACCTCTCCAACCCTCCATCACCCCTCCCCCATCTCCTCCTCTGTGGCGCATCACCCCACTCACTCGCTTTTCAGTCTCTCCTTCTCTCTCCTTCACTCCCTGGTTTAATATTGATCTGAATTCATTTGTTTCCTATTGATCTGCCACTCCACCCTCTGCCGCATTGAACAAACACAAGGACACAAACCATGCGCACACAAGCCTCATACACGCACATGCAGATGCAGCACATGCGCGTCTCGAACAAGTCTCGCATGTGCACACACTCATACACACAAAGAAAAAAGGCTCAAAACGTTAAATTTACCAACTTGTTATACGAGAAATGATTTAAAGGTTAATATGCCCACAAACACACACACACACACACTGCAGAAAGACACACCCGCAAATGTACACTCTTCATCTGAGAGATGTCAGAGGGTGAAAACACGAAGGTTTAGAGAGGTCCCAGCTCCAGCGTCAGACAAGCTAATGACATACAAAGGAACCCGGATTCCATATTGATCCAACACCTCAGCAGTAAGATGAAAACGCAGACAGTCTAGGGCGGGCTCCGGCAGACGACACAATTACAGCTGCAGTTCATTTCTCAGCTTTTCTCAATTGTACAACGAGTTATTAGCACAATAAATGGCAATTGTTCAGCCGAGGTGTCATTTGTGGCAGCAATTGTGTATTTTTTGAAAGCCCTTCTTAGTCTTTAGAATAAAATTAGCAAATGTAGTCCGTCAAGTTTAAGGCTGCACTATGTTTACTGATGGGCTTTGGAAACACTGCATCATAAGAAAAATTTAAGAATGAGATGTACTGTATAAAAAAGAAAAACACAATTATTATTATGAACATGAAGGTGTATGTAAGGATCACTCAAAATAGACTACAGTGCTCATGTTCATGGTAATGAAGGAGCATGTCACCCAGTGCAACAGTTGGGCTCATTAAAGTGTCTTTAATAGTTTTTAGACAACAATGTGACAAAGAAGAATAAGATTTCAGGCTGTAGCTACAACAGAAATACTCATCGTCACTAGGGTGAATTCATGGTCTGTGTTGGTCTACTCTTTTCATGGGAACTTATTGATTATAAAAAAAGTAAAGAATATCACCAGCTTTGTCCTTTACGGTTCAATGCTTAATTCATTCATCCTCTGTCTTCACTAGGATGTGACAGTTTGACCAACCTTTCTTGCGGCTCCACCAGCCAATCCAATTTGCCATGACACCAGACTGTTTCTCCTGCCCTCTGACCTCCTTTCAGGACATGCTGTGTTCAGTCATCTCCAGCAGCATCTCCAGCAGTGGCTTGAGTTCAAAGGGTCGGGGGGGGAAGAGGCAAGGGGGAGAGACGGTTTCCTCTCGATAAAATTAGATAAGATGCACCACAGGCAATAAGTGCATGCAGACAGTAACACGGAGGCAGATATATATACGTACATGTACACGTGTGGGAATTAATGAGCGCACACCAACACAAAAGCCTCACATCTCCGTCTCTGTTGTCTTTCATTGTGTTGCAGTGTTATAATTATTGCATTTCTTTGGCTCACTGTTGTTTAATTTATGATGTCGAACTGTGTTTTCCAGCATTATTAATATATTATTCATCACCGTTGACTTTAACCGTCTTGGCTGTAAATGTATTTTTGTACCACCTTCTCATTCATGCATTGTTGATGGCACAGTATTCATTCTCACCATTATCTCCCACTTTGTTAATCCATTTCATACTCCGCGCACCATGTTTGATGCTTCGCCCTTCATAAATGCTTGCTTCTCTATTCATTTCTTTGTGCTGCCGAGTGCTTCATCTCTAATCAGGGATTGAACCATTATGGTGTCATTATCTCCTAGAATTCTCTCATGCTTGAGTCCAGGGTGGTTTTTGCCGGCACTACTTGTTTATGTGGATAAAAGCCCAGATAAGGTTGTGTCTGGGTGGCTGGCTTTATTTATTTACTTATCCCAACTTCATGGCTCAACGTGTTTATTGATGTTCCCCTTCCTATCCTGTGGTATGCTAATAATCTGCATGATGCTCTGCTGATTTCAGCAATGCCGTGGTCAACCATAGAAGCTCCCCAGTGAGAGGAGAGCCATGGGAAAAACCTCAAACTAGTTCTCGGTTGTGAGGTAAATGCTTTGGCAACATCTGTTTCTTCCTTTTTATACCAACAAAGACTCTTTGGATCTGACTGAAATAGAGATGGTGAGACGCGAGAATGTCCATGTCTCTGAGCCTCTCTTTCTGTCTCCTCCTGTCTCTTTAATCTGTACTCTCATCATAAAACACAAGTTTCTTCTTATTGACAATGCGTTTTGATGCAACATTGTAATATCTCAGCCACTATACACAGAATAGTTCCTATCACACACGCTACAACCTGTTGAAAGACCAAATCGGAGAGCCATCATGTATATAATTCAAGAAATTTGTATGTGGGCCTCGCATAACTGTTTGCATGATTAGCAGTCACACACATATACACACTTTCCCCTCTTCTACTCATGCACACACATCCTGGTCGACACTACCCAGTAGGCATTAACAACAGTGCCCTAGCAACCATTGGGCATCATGCCAAGCCGCTGAGGTTGCCTGGTACCGTGTTCCCATGGCAACGTTTTCTGCCTTTGTAAATAAGGTACAGGGAGAGTGAAATGGGGGGGTTTGGGAGGAATCGCACCACCGAATCTCAATCTATCTTGAGAGAACTAATGATTTATAGTTTGTGAGTCGTGGATACTTAGCCTGGCCTTGCACTGAGCTGTCATCTGACTGAGGAGGGGCGTAGTTTCCACAGGGATCTATATAAATAAAGTTATTATTATTATTATCTCATCTCCAAGTCCTCGTGACACATTATCAGATCCAGCATGTAGTCTTAGTCTTCCTTCCTGGTCTTTAGATTACTTCTTATAAATATAATTGGGAAAGTAATGATCACAGTCTACTGTGGACTCCCTTGAAGTTAAATCTGAATTTTGGACATGTTTTCTGACAATTTATATAAAAAGTGGATTGATCTGTTTGTCTATCCATATATTTGTTCTTTTCTCATCAGCGTAGTTTATCTTGGATTGATTTTTAATAGTTTCTTTTTAGAACTCTATTCATTAAGAAGCCTTTGTGTTTTCCTACACAGTGTGTGCTCTTCTGTAAAATCAAGCGAACCCTCAGCGGCCCTTGGCCCAGAGTTTGAGAATCGCTGTCTGAGGCCTGCATTCCTGTTGAGCTGGCACTCGCCAGACGATTCATAGCAGCGGTTAACAGTTTATTTGCTGTCACTGGGCAGATTTCACACCTCTGTGCCCCTACATTGTTGGGGTGGCGCCGTAGTCTCTGTGCGTCACTTCTCAAAGACAGTGAGTGGTGGAGAGTCACCTGAAGTCTTTGTTTTGTCGAAACAGCAGAGCCTAAACGTCTTAAAGAAAAGGTTTTTCTTCAATTGAAAAGAAATGTCTTGTTGCGAGGCAGATGTGTGCTCGATTTCAGTAATTATCCGTCATTATTATCCCCCCAGTTAGTCAATGTCTTTTTGTTCTTGTTTTTCATGTAAAACACCATGAGGTCTTTGCCATTTGATGGCTTTCCTCTGACAGGCCATTGTTGTTGAAAAATGTGTTTGTTTAATATTAATTTTGAATATTAAAGAACAGAATGCAGATGCTCTCTAATCTTGAAATTGATTGGGTCAGAACCGCCATGCATCCATACGTTTTACATTTAGCTAGTTGAGAACAAGAAAAGGATTTCAGATTTCAAGTTTTTACTTCTATTTCTTTTTCCGATTAATTATCTGTAGGATGTATTTTTTACATCCAATTCGTAAATTGTACATTTAAAAAAAATTCTGTTAATTTTCCACAAAGAAATTAACCGTTGTTTCTTGAATAGGTTTATTATAATTTATGTGCCTCAACTCACAGTTCAAAAAATGAATCAAAATCTTAAGCTCTCTTATCAAAGAATCAAAGAACCTGAACATTTGTAGAGATTTTGTAGTCAACTTAATGGGAAACTTTTGGCTGCCAGTTTTCATACATACATATGCAATGGATATTTTCCTCAAATAATAGAAAAAAATATTATTTAAGTTTGATTATTTTAGCAGTAACGACTGACAAATGATAAGTTATTGCTCAGTATTGTCTCAACTGTTGTTTTGCAAGATTAAACCATGATGCTCGTGTGCGTGATAATCCATATCCCTAAAGTCATTGTTAGAACTGAGAGGAACAACTTGAATTAAATGTATAAACTGAACTCCCCTCAAATTTACTTTAAGAGGTTTTACAAGCCTGATGTATAAATTGGTTGTGATTCAATATGCCACGTAAACGTTACTTTTATTTTTGGCTGATTAAATAAAAATACATATATTTAGTTCTGCTTAGCAACAGATGTTTTTTTCAGTATTGTGTTGCAATACTAAACCTTCTAGTGGCCATCTTGGTATTTGCCAGTTAGTTCAGCACTGTCATTATCTTGTTCCTCGCGGGCCAAATTTCCTTGTCATCAAAAACTTTGGACACTAATACAACGTTGTCATGAGTGATTACAACGGCTACAAATAACGGGGATTATTGTATTGCAGAGGGTGCATGACCAGTTTTCTTGCAATTTTCAGGTTCATCAATATTTGGTGATTTAGGCGTACCTTATACTTTGGCTCAACCTGATTAATTTGTTTTCACTCTCTCAATAGGCCAAACTGTAATCCCCACAAAGCTTCATCTGACCCGACACCAGCCCGGGTCTGGGCTTATGCACAACCCTGGCCTCCAGTGCAGGGGCTTCCCACCAGACTCACATTGGCACACAAACACACCCAGGCAGATTGGCAAAGAGCTGGTATTGGCACAACCATGCCGCATTCATGCGTGATCCGACTTCGAATGAGACGGTGAGAGAGGTTTGAAAAGGGGAGGAGCAGAATCAAGGGCATCAAGGAGGGAGACTTAGATTGTATGAACAGGGAGATTGTCTAAGAAAAAAAAAGAAAATACTTGTAAAGGATTTTGAGGCCTGAAATGTTCAGTGATGGAGGACAAATAAGAGGCACTAAGAGAAGCGGGAGGACGGCCAAAGAAAGAAAATGAAGGGTAGGCGGAGGGTGGGCTTTTAGCATGGCAGAGGGCAGTGGAGAGAGGCGAGGTGAATGGGTTTGTGTTTGGAAGCTGGCCAATAAAAAAAAAAAAAAAAATCTATGTCTCTATTAAGCATATGTTGCGGCCGTATCTTTTGAGTTGAGTTCTAAGTTGGCTCATTTTTTATTTAATAATGGTTAAATGTCGAATCTTTAGCTCTATTACAAATTAAGACTGCTTACAAATGTCTTTTATGTCCACAATGTAATTGAACAAGACCCAACGCAGCCATTTATCATCTTGCACACGTTTACCTGTGCTATGCAGTACATATTAAAATGCAGTTATTGTCCTGGCAGTTAATAGAGTGAGTTCCCTTTTGAGGAGTCAGTGTTCTACCACTTTTGTGTTTTGAGTCCAGCTTTACCGGTGAGACTCCAGTCATACCAGACTTCAAGGTTGTATTTTTGGTGCATTGACCGAGCTGAATAGGGGGCCAAGCAACTCAGCTGCACAGCAGCTATCAAGTAATCAATGAGTCATTGAGGCACACAGGAGGAGTGTCAAAACACACCCATTGACTGCTAACAACAGCCAATTTGCTGTTTTTGCGGGAGATCACCTCGGCGAGATGTCGAATGTGTGGGTGCGGCTCATTATTTATTGGGTATGAGAGAGATTGACTGGATTGTGCTGTTACTCCAAATTGTCAGCCAATTCCTCACCTATTAGATCCTCTTTATTGTATTGGAAACTGCTCTCAAATGCACCAATTTTTGCATTACCCAGAATGTACCTTATTAAACAGTGCAAATCAGCTTATAATGTTTTAATGTGTCGAGCTATCTGACACCATTCCTGAGATTCTGATGAGACCAAAAGTAGATTAACACACCGGCAAACATTAACAGCACACAATCTGGATAAAATACTACAGTTATCTTTATTTACAGTTAGAAAATGTAACGTTTTAACAACAGAAATTGAGTCAGACTCATTCATTCTTGCTCTCACTCTTATTCAGCCAATCTATGGCTGAGAGGAGGCATGATCGTTTCTACAGGCATCATTCACTGTCCCCTCTGCAGCACTGCTGAACTCTGTGTGCTTTGCATCTGTGATACTGTTTTGCCCTTGTTAATATTAAGACCTGAGGGCAGTGACGTGTTGTTCACTACTGCCACTATTCTGTTAGGTAACACTTGACGATGATCCTCCCCCACAAAGTCAGTTTTCCATTTTTAAGTATCATAGCTTTTCAAAGAATATTTTTTCCTTTGTGTCACAGTCGAAAGAGAAGAGAGGGAGAGAACTTGCACATATGGTTCAGGATAACGGTCTCAGAATACTTCAAATGAAACAGGAAGAAAGTATTTCATGTTCAAACTGGAGATTGTATGTTGTAAACATAACTTAAGACAAATGTGTTCATAGCTGTTCAAAACAACTACACTTGATGGTGGGGCATCTGGGGATGAGGTGTGATAATTGTAGAAATGGGGATAAGGGAGCACACTTCTGGTCGGTGAATAAAATAACTTCAGAGAGTTCAGACCCTTCCTACGTTCACAACTCTGCACACCTGGCCACGTGATTGCTGAATTGTTTCAGAAAATTACAAACATTGTATGTGCAAATTCCCCCCCGAGTCCTTTGGAGAAGGTGTTTCAGACAATCCAACAATCACTTCATTTGAAGCATAGACAAGGGAAGACCAATTTATTTTTATAGCACCTTCCAACAACAAGGCAATTCAAAGTGCCCTACATAAAAAGCCATTAAGACAAGAAAATATAGAAACACAAGTCAATATATAAATGACAGCATACAAGATAAAAAAATAAAACACTACATTATGACATCATGAATATAGCTTATATTGTAGTTACAGTGCAGTGATATAAATTAATAATCCCAATTTTATTAAAAGGCAGTAGAAAACAGAAAATGTATTAGAGTTAGTAATCTTCAAACTTCACATGAATGTTTTTATCAGATACTTTAGCACCATCAAAAGGAATGGACTACGTTTAAAACAACATATGATATCATATATTACAGAGCTGAAACTTTTAGTCAATTAATACATTTTAGTCATTTTTCAAGCAACAATCCCTTACTGTTCCAATCCTCCAATGTGATCGTTTGCTACTTTATTGTTTGTTTGAAATGATGGCAAACTGTGTTTGGGTTTTGGAGAGTTGGTCAGACAGAACAAGCAGTTTGAGGATGTCACCTTGAGCTGTGGTTTTCACTATGACGTGACGTTTTGTAGGCAAAACTTTCCATTGAAAAAACAACCAACAGCTTTAATGATAATGACAATAAAACGTCAGTAGCAGCTTTAATGTATCATTAAATCTTAAGAATATTTGTGGTCAAATGTCTTGAGTTAATATAGTACCATAGACAAGTGTTGCTCCTTCAGCCCGCTGAAAGTGTGATATATAATATCAGCCTTCTTCAGACACCATGACACGATAGGAATCTAACTATTGGTTCAGTAAAATGAAAGCAGAAGAGGAGTATTCGACTTTAACCTCAGAATGACAATGAAGTTTGCTCAGTAGTGCTGAATCGAGTCTTTGAGGATAAGGAAGATTCCACTGGCTCCAGTTGCAGAAGTAGGTCAGGCAGACGCCTACAGTAAGCAACTGCAGGTTAAGTGCTTGTCTTTGTATTCAGCGGCAGTAATGGTCTGCCTTGGCCTGTGGTGGGGGGTGGGGCTGGTCTATGTACTGAGTATACCCACAAGAGGGAGACAAGTCCACAAAATGTTTTCTAGTGCATTCAGTTAGCCAGTCTCAGCTATTATTGCTTTAAATTCCAACAGTATCACAGTATCAATATTTAATCTTGTAGCCACAGACCAAGATGTTTCCGTCTCTTTTTTTTATAACGTTGTAATCTGGAAAATAGCTTCATCATAAATATATGAGATTATGAATGAAATGAGACGTAGGGATGCGACAGATACACATAGACAGACAGAAGTAAAGGACACAGAAGACTCTGCATGGAAGAAGAAGAAGAAACTCCAACGCTGACCCTGCTCCGGTGCTCTGCAGTGTGAGGTAGTTGGTTGTATGGTTTCGCATCATAAACAGCCTGGAGATAACTGTACAACCTTCTAGCTTTCCCTGCGGTGTCACCCAGACTTCAGACGAAGGACACCGCTCTCTATGTCTCTTGAAGTGGTAAGTTCAAAGACGGACCCGAACAAGGAACACAATTTATGTTTCTTTAAGGTTGCAGGCAACCCATTTGAATCATTTAAACTATTTGACCAGTACAATTTATATTGAACATGGCAAAGTAATAAAGCAAATCAAAGAGTGTTTAGGGCTAAATTATTAAATGAGGGTCCTAATTGTATTTAGGTATAACACAGTGCATGTTCTCTCTGTATGTGTCTCATACATTGGAAACATGTCTTTCTTTTACCTCTTTTTTCAACATGGTCTGTTTTCCTTAAAGATCTGCTGGATGTCTTTTGCAGTGCTGGACAAAAGAGCTGCACTATCAGTCACTACCATAGAGACCACATCCATTATCGAATCTAAAACAATTTAACATTTATCCTTCAACAATTTTCCAGCCCTTAATTATAATAAAAAAAACAGCAACAAAACCGTTTCTTCACTGACTTTAAATCTAATACATTTGAAATAGTAATCAGGTTTTTCTGTTGAGGTCCAGCTAATCCAGACATCAATATACCCACCTTGCTCTGCAGTGCTCTTTGATATGTTATTTGGTGCAGTCCAACGGGGTATAGAGCCAACTATCGATAGCTGTTTGCTTCTTTGCATTCTTAGCAGCCCGTGCAAAAAAAACACCTGACACCTCTTAAGGCGACATTATGCTGGAATATGATCGAGAACGTTAAAACCAGGAAAACGAACCTATAGAGAACTCCTATTTAATTTATTTAAGGGGGCATTTTTGCTGTCTGTAAAGTAAAACATCAGGTTGCACTGTGTTTTCAACAGTTTGAAAATATGAAATTTAAATTGCAATATGTTATAACCTTGGCCTTTTTATGGAAATCGTAATGGTCTAATTACATATTGTACAAATATGAAGCATTTTATGGCAAAAAGGTTTCTATTTCTCGTTTATGTTTGAAAGCAGTCCTCCGTGTGCATTCATTCAATCGACATAAAAATCTCCTAAGGGAACTATCTGTACACGCTTGCTGCTCTCTGTAGTCATGGTAGATAATGACAGTGTGCCCAGACGTTAGTATCAGTGTGTCCTGAAGCACGAGGCTGTATGTGAACTTGCTTACCGCCTCCTTCTCCTCCCTGCAACCCCCCAACCAGCCCCCACCCGCTCCTCGCTCCCCACCACCCCCACCCCACCCCCCTCTGTCCCCCAGTGTGTCTGGCTAGTGGCTCAGACACTCAGTATCCGCATTGCGTTGCAGTGCGAGGAGGGGAAAAAAGAGCATATATCAGCAATCTCTGCCAAGCGCTGCTCTTTTCCGTACGCACACAAAGAGACGACTCCCTGGCATGTTCCAACTCAAGAGGAAATACATCCGTCACAGTAGAGCTGCTTGCCACCCACTAGTTTATGAAATGTGACCACTTACTGCACGTTTTTTAATTTAATACTAACATTTCATACATAATGTTGATTTTTTCTTTTTCTTTCTATTAACAGCTCTATTTTCGTGTTAATTTATCTTTAGTTTATTGTACTATATCACTTCAAACATGCATACAATTCAAAAAATAGCATTTTCTTATTGACAATTTTTTTTTTTTTTGTAATATGGGGAGTTTTTTGTTAAAGATGCAAAAGTTCAGCTATGTGATTTCACAATTGCTAATGACTCACTTATTGCTTGCCATGTGATGGGGAGGATATCCGGGAATTAGGCGCAACATCGACAGATAGATTGATATGCAACGAATTGTGCAGATAGCAGACTGTTGTGTTAATGAAATATGGAAGAGGAGCAGCAGTGTTGTGGTCAGAACGACTGGGAGGTTAATCACCTTTGGGCTTGCTGTGGCTTTGATCCTCATGCTGTGTAAAATCCACAGCCTCTGTCTGTGAGCTCCCTCCACTGCCTTTTCCCCCCTCCCCCCGTTCCCTCCCTACCTCACACACCAACAAACACACTCTCTCTCTCACACAGATGCGTAAGTGCACAGCGGTGCACAAGGACATGCACGCACACACACCTCACACACGTGCACCTCCCTCCGGACACGTTGACTCTCTCTTCTCCAGATGCACGAATGTTCAAACACACACTAACAAACACAGAGTAATAGACACCCATTCAGAGACATCGTGTGAACGTAGACTGCAAGATGGGCAAGACGACGTCCTGTCACGCCTGAAAAAATATATAAGGGGTTAGAGTGGGAGAGAGAGAGGGTGAGAGACAAGGAGGAGAGGATGAAAATGAGGGGAAGGGCTGAGACAGAGTGGGGGGAGGCGGGGACAGTGATAGAGAGTGTTCAGGCAAGAAAGGAAGAAAGAGCGATAGCTGGAGATACTGCATGCTTGCATAAGTGTTTGTGTGTGTGTGTGTGTGTGATGTATGTAGGTGACACAGATTTATGATAGAGGGGGTCATAGATGGAGGCACTGTTGGTGGTTGTTGGGGGAAGTGAGGGTGTTGGTACAGCACCAGATAATGGAATCAATGCAATTGTCTGTGTGTGTTTTACTGTGTGTGTGTGTGTGTGTGTGTGTGTGTGTGTGTGTGTGTATGCGTGTGAAGCGTACCTGCCTCATAGACATTGCCTGCTCGGACTCTAATCGCCTGGAGAATTAGTGATGTGACTTGGCAGAGGGAAGCAGGCACAAAACAGAGCCAGGCACAGCGCCTGAGAGAGGGATAGAAGAAGAGGAGAGCGAGAGATGGAGGGGTAGCGAGAGGGGAATAGCTTTTCTGTTCGCCGCCGCGTACAGCGCTCAGTAAAAAGGAAGACTGTGAAGATGGGGCAGGATAGGTTTTATCAAGCGTTATTTTCTTTACCTCTGGATTAATTGATGCTGTTTTTTTTCTGTCAAGGGGAAAATGGATCAATATTTCATCGTAAGAGTGTGCTGTGTTTTTATGTGTGTGCGTGTACCTGTTTTACGTACATGCACTTGTTGTATGCAAGTACACACGGACATGTGTACAAATGTGTGTGTGTGTTCATGTAAGGGACATCAGGAAAGGGCAAATGGTGAGTTGAGAATGACTTAAACGGGCCGGCTAACAAATCGAGGCAAGTAATTCGACTTACCATGGCCACCCGCCATATTCCCTTCATTTTTGTCCACCTTCATGTTCATTCTTTTTGACATGGGTAATTTATTTTTTGACATGAGAATATTTCTCTTCATTCTTCCTCTGGCTTCTGATTTTCATCCTCCGGTCTTTGTCTCTGGTGCTTTTGAGAGCAGCAGAGGAGCTCATGAAACTGGGACAGAGGAAAACATCTCACAGCACAGAGACAAAGAGGAAACAGAGAAAGGCAGTCTAATTTCTCACTCTGGCAGCAAAAGGCTTCATGTTCTGTGTGCCTTCGTGGAGTCGCATGTTTGTCTGCATGTGCGCGCTCCTGGCCACAGACAGATTTTAGTAAATTGGGATCGTTCTGAATTGTTAGCAGACAATAAAGCTGTCGTCGGCACAGACTTACATGTGACTTACAAATGGAGCTTTTCGGCTGTGTACCAGTTGTTTGGACCCCGGCTCATATTCTTCATGTGGCATTTGCAGTGTCAGGCTTGTGTGACATTTATTTTGTCTGGGGAAGAGTAAATCAGTGTTACTCCCTCAAGGCTGAACATCTTTGTCATGGGGGAGTGATTGCATAATCCTCCTGTGAGATCACAAGGCCTGTAGGAAATATAAGACGACAGTGTTGTCTGCGGCTGCAGGCACAGCTGTCTGTGCATGTTTCATGCATGTGCACAAGCAAACAGTTGCATGTGTCTATGAACCGTATGACCACTCTGTTGGAGCCTAAAGCTCCTACAGGCCGTATGCTCATCACATGTGCAAATCCCGTTTTATACATTAAATTTGAGGATTTTCCTCTGCATGCGTGTGTCTTTGTCTAGCTGTCTGCCAGCAGGGGGCATTTTTTTTGAATGCCTTACCGCACAGACCTTTACTGAATTTTCGGCACTGGTTGTGGCAGGAGGACAGACAGTAAAATGGCCCTGACAATGAAACAAACGGACAAATATCGAGGATTGATATTTATATGTTTTACAATGTACTCTAACTAAATATTTCTTATTTCTGCAGGATGTGATCCAGTGATGTCTGTACAGATGTGTCCAGGCGCTTCATTTAACGTCGGACTGTATCGGCAGCGATAAAAAACAACGGTAACCACCCAATATGAAGAATAAACTGTTTCTCATTTTATAGTCTATTGTTGTTACACTGTAAGATGCTACGTATCTATCTGAAGTTAAATATGTATTGATGTGCAGTTTTATTGTCGAAATGTAATCTAATTTAACTTAAATAACGGATCATTCCTAATAAACGTACATGCTACATTTACATACCGGCATACATACATACATCACAGAAATATATTATTTTAATGATAGAATTTCAGGGCTGACAGAAATATTTCAGACGCGATGAATTTTACTTGCGGACGAGGCTGATCGAACAGCTAACTGAATGACGGTGTGCTTCATTGTCCCTGAGACCCTTAACCTGTGATGATATGAAAGGTCACAGGTTAGGTCCTTGGGAACAAAGTTGCATGCAGTTGCATCTGCAGGCTCCAACATTTTGTGTCATTAGACGGAGAGAAAACATATTACAAGCTGTGTACTTTTTTTAAATCATGATCTGGCGAGAACTCCCCGACCTTTCCAGACATCATGGAAAGCCAAGAAGACACTACGTGGTTCTCTGGAGGGGGCAGTTCCTTTTGGCTAGCTTTGTGAGCTGACCACTTGCATGGTTCAATAAAAAGACAGCCAAGGATCGTGACCCCGATGTATGATTCACATGGGATTTTTATAAGGTGTTCACAGACACTTCAAATTACAACATCCAAGACCTGTTAGTCACATAAAGACAGCCAAGTGTCATCACCTTGATGATCATTCATTTGTAGACATTTTAAAGCTCCTCACAGCAACTGAAAATATTTGTTGATGTTTAACATTTAATAAAATATGTTGATAAGAAAAAAGTGCATTCTCATAATTTCTCATTTTCTCAATTAATCCATTAATCATTTGGTCTATAAAATGTCAGAAAATAGTGAAGTGTAAACGATTAATTAAATATCAAAATAGTTGCCGATGAATGTACTAATCGACTAATTGATTAATCAATGGGTTGTTGCAGCTCTACACTTTCACGTTTGTTATGGATGATTGATTTGTGGATGTTTATTAACAGAAAATATGAGAATAAAATTCTAAAAATGGGGAAAACTTGTGTTGTTTTTGTTAAATACCATGTAAATCCAATAAATACTGAAAAGTTTTTTTTTTAAACAGCTGTTTTTCACTGGTGTTTCGTGGTACGTAAGCAGCATAGGAGGAATTGTTCCTCACCCAGTCAAGAGTTTACTGTGAGATAAACATTTCAGATCAGTGTAGTAATGATCAGCATGGGATATTAGGCACCTACAGAGAACACAAATATAACTTGTCACATTTTATGACTACTTAACAAAGCACCAGAGCCCGCAGTTTTCAGCTGAATAAATGAGAGTGACATGGTCCTCTTTCAGACTCTTGCCCTGACACTCAGCCAAGGTGGCTCAGTGTTCCCTGGCTCTCAGCCCCCCCATGTGTTTGTGCATCCCAGGACAGTTGACATTGATTGTGCATGAGACAGACTGAGACACATTAGTACCCAGCTCGCTCCTGCCGCTGAAAAACACATTAACTGGCTGCATTGGGAGCCCTGTCTGGTAACCATGGCAAAGCACACGGGGAGGGAGGAGGGTTGAGACGGGGCAGCGGGTTCAGCGAGCAGTCTCTCAGGGGTTGTCTTTCTCAAACGCTCCTTTCCTTTCCTCCGGCCACGTCTGTCATTTTCTCTATGCCTCTGTCTCCCTCTTTTGAACTGACAGCCTCTCTCTCTCTCTGGCTCTCCTCTGCTCACACACATACAAACACAATTTGCATATTTCTTTCTCTTCTCTTGCATTCTTCTTATTGACGCTGACCTCATCAATCTGCCCTTACCTCGTACTCCACCCCCTTATCCAACTACGTTGTGCAACATAATCTGCCTCTCTCTAATTTGCCTTCTTTTTTTCCGCCTCCCCCCCATATCCTTTCTTTCTTTGTCAATATGGTTCCCCTATGTGGAGAGGTACAGGAAAGAAAAGAAGCAGCTAAAATAATGTGGGATAAACTCAGCTAACACTGGTTCTGAAGGAGGACAGATGAGCTTTCCACAATCATTCTCACATTCTCTACACTGTTGGTGTATATAGTAGGATAAGGATAGTGTTTTTACAGTTGTAGTTTTAAGTATTCTATACCCGATGTGTTTCTGCTGCTGCAACACTTTTCCTATGTGGGATCAATAAAGGTTACCCCATCTTATAAATCAGTCCTCATAGAGCCACGTCAATTTCCAACATGTGCTATATTGGCTGAGCATATTTTCTCGGTGCTGGAGTACAATTTTAAGGTATTTATACTTATACTTATACCATGTGAGTTGTGTAACAGTAGCTCATGTAGGGAAGAATCATAGTAAGCTGACTTTGACTTGATGTCAGTTACACAGTAAAGTTTGGCAAAAATAGCCACCAGAAGCGACTGGTCATACCACACCAAGTAAGGCTGTTGCAGTGTATTGAATTGACCAATTTTATTACTTATGAATGAAACTTAATGTGTAAGAGAAAAAATGTGTAATTACTTCTTTCAAAGTTTACATTGTCTTGCTTTAAACCATATATATTAAATCTGTTATGTCAGCCACCATCGTTTTCATCAGCTTCTCTTTTACCTCTCTAAGTTTATTATAGATAAGATAAACTCGATTGATCATACACAGAGGAATTGAGTGTCACTGCACGAACACATACATAGTAAGTATAAATATCTAGTACAAATATAATACATTTTGAGTATCCAACTAAAATGTAAAAAGGTACTAGTTTATCCTTTATTTAACCATTGAGATACAATATTTATTCGGCCAGGGAGTCCTGGTTAATAATTTTGCAACCTTGTCTGAACCTGAGCGTTTGCTATACCTTAATACATTTAGGTTAATGCTGTCATGCCCCTTCAGGTTTCCCCTGTCCAACACAGTGGCAGGATATTGTTGATCCAGACAACTATGATTGATTGAATCACGTTAGGTTAAGTTCTATCTGTAAATGACCAACCTGTTAATAGCCAACTGTTTGAAATATAGGCTGATATACTGTATAGTTTGACGAGAGTCTGATGCTATACTATATGACCGAATCAGTCAACTCGAACTTGGTGGACTCTGGACTCAGGCAATGACCATACTGCAGCAGCCTCCCACTCAAGCTAATGTTAGCTATCCATCAGAAGTCACGTAACTGTCACCAGTATCATTTAGCAGTTTCAGTGTTTCAGTGAGATCAGCGTTTTTAGATGTATTGTTGGTGCAACACAGCAACTCTTCGGCATAGCGTTAGGAGTTTGGAGACATGTTTCAACTTCCTCTGTTTCCGCTTGCTGCGTTCCAAATCACATGCTCTTTGTTTTTACTTTTAGCACATACTGCAGCTTCCCTTACAATGTAAGAACTGTTGCATGCAGTATGCATTCAACTGGGACATACTACTTTGTCATAACATTGAACCTTGAACTTTGACCCTCTTGCTATCCTCTATGGGGTCAGAATAGTCAGAATACTAGTAACAATAGCTGGCTTGCATACTGCAGAAATGTGACCGTATGCAGTAGGACATCCTGGTATTTTTGGCATACTGCATTTGTCATGCTATGTATTGGGACATACTAAATATTGTTATGGCATACTAAGTAGTATGGTAGTGCGAGTATTGGAATGCAGGCTGTTGCAGTCGAGGGACGCGGGATTGTTTTCGCCTAAAAGGGGCGTGGTGATGAGAGCCCGCCTGCTTGGGAGTGACAGTCTATGGTCAGCGGGGACGCGGAGGCGGAACTAAAGCTCTGCGCTGCAGTTTCCTTCAGAGTCTCCTAAACAGCACGGACGACCGGAAGTGGTCGCAAATTCAAACCGCCATCACATCAACAATAAGCGCGTACTTGGTCCTTTCACTTCATCTGCTGTCTGACGAATCGGTAGTTTATGAAGAATTAGGCTAAACTCTTACAGAACATTTATTTGAGGTGATGTATGCACTATGTTTATTGCATAATTTGATCTGTTTCATGCCGCTAGCTACTCTTTCAATCGCCGTCAATTCTGAAGCTGACTATTACCTGGAAAACAATCTGGTCCATCGTCATAGCGAATGTCTACAACCCTAAATTTCACCAAAAGCATTACACTTCAGCCACAGTTTACAATGTTTGGGCCTATTTCCATTTTTGAAAATAATGTGCAGATTTTTCAATCTGTAAACATGCAGCCTAAGAACACAACATTGTCATCACGTTCATGTTATAAATTGCGTTTATTATCCGTACGCCTTCCCGCCTTTGCAAGATTAAACTCCAGGAAATAGACAAAGCCGTGCTAAACCCATCATTTAAATAGTATATCTAAACATGTATTTATTGCTTTCCAAATACTAAATAAAAATATGCATGTGTATTCAGTCTTATTCTGTAGAGTAACGTTACATTGATTATGTTGATTGGACTTTGTTAGTAGGGGAGTAATAATGTTATTTTAGGGTAAAATGGGGGACGTTTATAAAGTCAAGATTAAATGAAAAATCTCTTGTAACCCTTATACATCCCGGTGATATTGTGTGTCGATTTAATAATGCATTATTTATTTAACAAAAATCTTAATTCTTCGTATTTAAAAAAATATATTTAAAGTCACCGTTTCTTATATGACGTGTGCTTACGTAAACTAGTAATGTCCAATTTCATCCCATAGTTGAGAGCGCTGCAGGGGTGACGTTTTTTGTAGGCCAACCCGGAAGTTAGCATCACACTTAACAAAAATCCAATGGGATTTGAGTTTCGGTTATTGCAGAAAATAAACGCTGGGTCAAACAACCATTTATGATACTACTTACACATTTTGTTTTAACGCCACTCTTATGCTTTCTGAAACGTGAATGCAGTGTGCAGAAATAAAAAACGAATGTTCGGCAATAATCATAATCAGAACCGTTTATTGCCAAGTACGTTACACATACAAGGGATTTTTTCTTGGTGACTGATGCATAACAATAAACAATGAACACAGTGCAATAATCAAGACATCATTAAAAAATATAAAAATTTACAGTAAAATATGGTAAACCGATAACAGTACATTAATTAAAACAAGTATATTATAAAAGTGGCAAGTGTATTTTAATATAGAAAGGATGTGCAAACAAACGACACAGGAACTGGAAGTGCAACAATGCTAACTCCTTTCAGGGTTTTAGGGCTCGTATTTTTACATTGTTAAAATGGTCTATATTACATTTTATCCAGGTGTCATAGTTCAACAATAGTTAAACTGCATCATATCTCAAATGTAGACATTCAATTTAATTTGTGCATGTGAGTGTACCCCATTGGTTAGCTCGCGTCGGTTACAGCTGATAATGCCGCCTTGACCGACATCATCGTCACAGGGGTGAAACGCCCGCCCACATGTTAATCCCCTCAAGTAAACACTGTCAGAATGTTCGCCATTGTTTGCATTGTTAACATTTTATTTTTTTTCAATTGTTTGATCTGCTGATTCATTTATTTTCTTCATTATTGTACTCATCCTTTAGTCTATGAAACTGAGAAAAATAGCCATTACAATATCCTGGAGCACAATGTGCCGTCATCAAATGTCTTTTTTAGTTAGAGTAACAGCCCAAGTAAGGTCAAGAAAAGAAGCAAATGCTCCCGTTTTAGAACCTGGAAACATCACGTTTTGCATTTTTGCTTGAAAAATGTCCGTGTTCAATTGATTAACTATTATGCAATACTGAGGTTCTTCTGTATCACACATACATCAAGTTATATAATCAATATTAAATAGTTTGATTTACGGAGGAAGTGATTATTACTAAACAATAATTGTGCTTTTCAATGTTCAATTTACAGGTGCAAACCTAACCGAAGCAGTCCAGGCTGACGGCAACAGTATGGAAGAAGAAATAAAGGTGCCTGAGACAGAACAAGGAGATGTGGCGAGCAATGAGAGAGAGCCCAGTGTAGAAGTGTCCAATAACAGTCCAATTAAAAGAGGAAGGGGTAGGCCGCAAGGTTCAAAGAAGTTGCAAGTTTTAATTAGAGATATCAACCTAACAGGGCAGTTTTCAGGCATTTCCAACGGTGGGTCCAAACAGTCCAAGAGGGGAAGAGGGCGTCCAAAACTCATAAAACACACAGTGCAGGAAGGATCAGGAGACGACCATGCTGGTAATTCAACAGAGTCCAACAAACAGGTCAGTAATGAAGACAGTCCTACGGACGACCATTCTCCTAAGAAAAGAGGCCGGCCAAGAAAACCTCTGAACAAAAGCACCTCTGAGAATGCTGAAGCTAAAGACTTACTGAACGGTGGCTCTGATGCACCAAAAGCGAGACGGGGTCGTCCAAAAGGATCCACGAATCGCAAGTCAGAAAGTTTAACAAGTGGAGAGAATGAAGGCAGTTCTGTAACGCGTCGGACACAAAGAAGCTCTCTCAATAAGAAACCCAGGCTAGAGCTAGAGACAGAGGTGAGCAGTGAGGAGGAAGAAGAGGAGGTGAGCAGTGAGGAGGAAGAAGAAGAGGTGAGCAGTGAGGAGGAAGAAGAGAAGCCTCGTCGAGGGAGGGGAAGGCCAAGAAAGGTCACAGGTGGCTCCCAGCCAGCTAAGAGGGGAAGGGGTCGCCCTAAAGGCTCTTTAAACAAGAAACCCCCCGCATTTAGGGTGCACGGTAAGGTGGGCCGGCCGAAGAGAAGCCTGCCCACACGGGGGAAGCGTGGTCGACCAAGAAAAGAACCAGCCAAAAGGGGAAGGCCAAGGAAATACCCTCTACCATCACCTGAGGAGCTGAAAAAGCCAAAAGTATGGAAGCCGCTGGGAAGGCCGAGGAAATACCCGCGTGTTGATCCACCAGAGGAATCTCAACCGGCCCCTCGCAGAAGCCGGGGTCGGCCTTGCAAGTCAGATTCCAAGAAAGGCGCTCATTTGCGTAAGAGTTTGCCTGCATCTTCATCCTCACCACGCAACCCTAATGTTGGATCCCCGAGAAAAAGGGGCCGTCCCCCAAGCGCTCCAAAAAATGATGCTGGCCCCACACGGAAAAGGGGCCGTCCTAAAGGTTCACTCAACAGAAATAAAACCAGAAGTGAAACAAAGCTCGAAAGCGCAGTCCCCAACCATTCAAAAGCAGAGAGTGATTCATCTTCTGTTGGGGTGGAACATGAAGCAGAGGAGGTAGAAGAGGAGGTGGAGCACAGCACAGAGACGCCCATCGAGCTCACGGACAATACAGAAGAATCGCTCATCGAACAGGATGCAGGCTTTGAAGTCAGTAACCAGGCTTGATGAACCACCCCGGTCTCACCAAAAAAGTTGCTGTTTTAGAATACAATCTTTTCAATGAAAACACGTTTTTAACATTTTGTCAGTCGGGTCGGATAAATATTCTGCAGCTCTCTGGTTTTCTGAATCACATTTCCATCTTCTATTGTGCTTGATTTTTTTTAAGTACTTTATTTTTGTCATCTCAGTAAAACAGTTTTTCTTTAGCTTTCAGATGTAGTGTTTGTCAGTTTTATTGTTGCTGTAAAACGGTTGCTGGGGTTTGAGTTTGAAGGGGAAAAAAGTCCACACGCAACTCAGTATTTTTGGAAAGATTAAATGCGTTGTTGGGGTTTACGTTCCATATTTTAGGACTAACTGGTCAGCCACCATCATTTTCATCACCTTCTCATATATTTGTGTAAATAAACTGCCTCTTTGAATTGAAATAGACGTATCTGATATTGTTTCTTGTGTCACCAAGAATACAATTGCAGCAGTGAGAAAATGGTGTGAAGAACTTATTTCCTGTCCCAAGTGCTTCAAATGAAATTGCCCCCAAAAAGAAAGAAATTATAGACATTTTACTGAAAGGTAATGTCCTTAAATAATCATATAATAAGCAATACAACTTCAAATGGATTTTGTCTTCAGCTCTACTTAAAATTACGCATAAAATAATTATTTCCTTTAAGGAGAACCATTAACTGGTTATACTGTATAGCTCATGCTGGTGTACCTGAATGTAACTATAGTTATATTTTTATAATTGAGGTTTGTTACGAAAATCAACAGATTACTTTGTCTTATACTATTATGAATATTATTAAGTATTATGTCTAGTGCTTTTATTTTATTATCATATACTCTAACATGTTTGAGTAGCAGTAAGAGTGTTTATCAGTGTTGGAGTTAAATCAGTGTATTTCTAGAGTGTTGTTACGTTCATCTCTGTATTTTGTTCCTCCGTACACACTGCACATTATTATTCCTGTCCAATAATCCAACAGTCTCTCATGGGCTGTTTGAGCTACATCCCAGTTCTTATTTGAGGTGGCAACACTGAAGTGAAACACTGTACTTAATTTCTAACTGAAATGAAATAATGAATAATAAACACATTGTAATTACTTCACCTGAGTGTATAAACCTTGTGATACCGTTTACTTTTTTTTCAGAAGCAACTATTGTAATTCATCTGACAGCTTGTTAGTTTGCTTCTGAAATATATGTCATAAAGTTTAAACGGGCCAACATTATTCACAGTTGAGTCACCACATTACATTATATTTCATGGTCCTGTCCACATGCTGGTAATGAAGACAGCCCATAACAACAATAATTTCACTCTGAAAGCAATCCGTGCTCACAAGTTACACGTCACATTTCATTTTTTTAGCAGAACCCAAACCCTACATGTTGCTACAATATCTGAAACAAATACTTTTATAGAGCACATATTGAACTCAGATGTTACTCACTATAATGTCAGAAATGTTGGGTGTAAAATGGTTAATTTTCCTCAAAGCTTTTCTTCTTTTGATGTGTGGGCGTGGTACCAAGTGAAGCATTTTCAACTGATTACAATTATTTCTCAGGATCGAAGAAACCGGGCGATTTCATTCTAGTTACACTTTAATGAAGATAGTTCTGTACTTGCACCATTTTTTCTTTTTCTAATGGAGTCATCCTCTTTGATGAATTTGACTAGAGTGCGTGATGTTTGCAGGTATTATTTGGAGCATTGTATCAAGTTCATTATTCCTGTGGCTGAGATCATGCAGGTATGGGCCTCATTCAGATTTGCATATAAGGATTGAAAGCAGTATCTCGTGTCACAAATATTGTAGTGCTCTTGTCTTCTTTTTATGTTTGTAGATAAGGTAAGCTACCGTATTGATTGTACACAGGACAATTGAGTGTCACAACAGCAGAAGTACAAGAACAGATGTTTAAATATCTAGTATACTATGTACATTACGAGTAAACACCTAAAATGAAGCACATACAGTAAATTAAACATACAAGGTAGCCTTCCAATGACTATTTAAGCCAACATAATCACAAGTCGAGGAAACAAGGAATCTGCAATTAAAAAAAATATGTACAACAAAAGTAAGATATGTCGGGTCTGCAGATAGTCAGAGAGTTAAAGAAGCAAATGTGGTTACAAATACTGAGCTACAGCATGTGTGAGGTCATGAGGTATCTTGCAGCATTGGAGCATGGAGCTGATTTGGCATCTGTGAAATATATTTAGACTTAACAAGAACAGGATTAGATTATGGCAGTGTCGGATATGTATCAGCAGCTAAATCTGTGCAAGCAGACCTGGATGTTCTGCAAGCTCAGGCTAAAAGTGTGCTTAGGAGCTGCAGACTTCCCCAGTGTGTGCGCTCCAGTTGAAGAAGGTGAAATGTCATTGTGGATACAGAGGAAACAGCTGGTGGACAATTGCTGGGTCAACCTAAGGGGGCATGGAGATAGCAATCCATCAGAAGGGTGCTGCAGACATGTTGGGAGAAGGGGAGGACACAAAAAAGGAAGTTTGGTTGAACAGGAGAGCAAATAGCAAGAGAATTGAGAGTATAGGCCGATGAAAGGGAGTTTTGTGCAACCTGTCTGGGAATCAGAAAACCTGTGTGTAGATCTGGAGTTAGTTACTTATGTTACTTAAACACACAGGAATGGGATAAACAAGATAGGGCGGGTAGAGGACAAAGTTAAAAGTATATAAAAGTGTGGAGACGGTGTTCAAGGAAGGAAGTGTGTTTTTTTAAGCATGCATGGCTTGACTGGAAATTTGAAAAAGAAGGGATACAGAGGGAGAATAATACCTGAAGGTGGCAGCAATGCGACATAGTGGATTCCAATTCCCGTAAAACCTGCAAGAAGAGGATGACGGTGTGAGAAGCAACAGCAGCAACAGTCATCAGGGATGTTGAGGCGGAACTAAAACTTTGCGCTGCAGTTTCCTTTAGAGCCTCCTAAATGACACGGACGCCCGGAAGTGGTTGCAAATTTAAACAGCCATCACAGCAACAATAAAGGTGTACTTTCACACCACACGCTGTTTGGACAATCGGCAATTAATGGAAATTAAGGTAAACTCTTACAGAGAATTTCTTTAAGGTGAGGTATGCATTTTGTTTACTGCAGTAATTTCTCTCTCTTCCTCTGGTAGCTACTGTTTCCATAGCAGTCGATTTTGAAGCTGACTATTACCTGGAAAACAATCTGATAGTCAAAGCTGTTGTCTGGCCCTATATTTCACTAAATTAATGCGCTTCAGTTACATTTGAGAATGCATGGAGCTTTTACGATTTAAAAAAAAAAAACTTTACAGTTGTTTCAAGAAGTAGCTAAACATGCAGCGTAAGAACACAAACATAATATTTGCATATTGTTGGTTTGCATATTGTTGGTAGCCTCCTCTACTATCGCTACGCCTTCCCGCCTTTGCAAGATTGTAATCCGGGAAAAAGTCATAGTCGTGTAAAACCCATCCTTTAATTAAAATAAGATATGAAAACGAATACGTATTTTTTCCCCTAACTAATATATAAAGTGTGCATGTGTGTATGCTATCTTACTCTGCAGACTTGCAGTTTGTTCTTGTAAATTGTATTTGTTACCTTCATCAAAGTAATAGTTGTATTTTGGAGCCATAGATATATTTTCATTAATGTTTTTCTTTTTAAATGAAGGATGTGTTCAAGCTGTTGTGAGTAGATCAGTAAAACATTTGACAGTTGTAATCCATGGATATAGACAATGTGCAGACTTATGAAGAAACATTCATACAGGTGTTATTATTTTACTTATGATTAATCATTGTTTCACATAAGTGTGTTAGTGACTAAGCACAGTAAGACACATTTAAAAATGTATCCTTTAAAGTTACTGTGAGGAACTTTGAACTGGTTATCAAACCGTCTCAATGTAATCCTGATGCCTCTTTATGACCTACATGAGTAAACAAGACCATCAGAGAGAAGATTGGTTATTTCTTTACAGTTATTCTTCATGCTCTTCATCGGTGCCCCTGGGTCAGAAATCATGCAGGTTCACCAGAAACTCCGTCAGCTCTCAGGAACAAAAGTCTCTCGTAACATTATTTTACAAAGGGCTTTTTACATTCTAAGAAGATGTTTTTAAGACATTTAAGGCTTCTTTTAAGATTAATAGAAATGTCTCGTATTTTAACATCTATTTTGTAATGTCACAGAACTTTCTTGTCATAACTCAAACTCAAACTATAAAACACCAGAATGACTTGTTTAGTCTGACTAACAGCCCAAGTAAGGCTCAGAAAAGCAACACATTCTCCCATTTTACAACCTGGAAACATCAGATGTTTGGCATTTTGCTTAAAAACTGACCACGTTGAATTGATAATCAAAATAGTTGCCATTTTATTAGAATGGACTAATAGTTTTAGCTCTCGCTAAAACAAGAAATATTTCTCATTGTAACATTACAGGACTAATCTATTATGCAATACTGACGGCCTGCTTTATCACACTTACACCCAGTTATATAATCAATAATAAATAGTTTGAAAGTGATTATTACTAAACAATAATTGTGCTTTTCAATGTTCAATTTACAGGTGCAAACCTAACCGAAGCGGTCCAGGCTGACGGCAACAGTATGGAAGAAGAAATAAAGGTGGCTGAGACAGAACAAGGAGATGTGGCGAGCAATGAGAGAGAGCCCAGTGTAGAAGTGTCCAATAACAGTCCAATTAAAAGAGGAAGGGGTAGGCCGCAAGGTTCAAAGAAGTTGCAAGTTTTAATTAGAGATATCAACCTAACAGGGCAGTTTTCAGGCATTTCCAACGGTGGGTCCAAACAGTCCAAGAGGGGAAGAGGGCGTCCAAAACTCATAAAACACACAGTGCAGGAAGGATCAGGAGACGACCATGCTGGTAATTCAACAGAGTCCAACAAACAGGTCAGTAATGAAGACAGTCCTACGGACGAGCATTCTCCTAAGAAAAGAGGCCGGCCAAGAAAACCTCTGAACAAAAGCACCTCTGAGAATGCTGAAGCTAAAGACTTACTGAACGGTGGCTCTGATGCACCAAAAGCGAGAAGGGGTCGTCCAAAAGGATCCACGAATCGCAAGTCAGAAAGTTTAACAAGTGGAGAGAATGAAGGCAGTTCTGTAACGCGTCGGACACAAAGAGGCTCTCTCAATCAGAAACCCAGGCTAGAGACAGAGGTGAGCAGTGAGGAGGAAGAAGAAGAGGAGGTGAGCAGTGAGGAGGAAGAAGAGAAGCCTCGTCGAGGGAGGGGAAGGCCAAGAAAGGTCACAGGTGGCTCCCAGCCAGCTAAGAGGGGAAGGGGTCGCCCTAAAGGCTCTTTAAACAAGAAACCCCCCGCATTTAGGGTGCACGGTAAGGTGGGCCGGCCGAAGAGAAGCCTGCCCACACGGGGGAAGCGTGGTCGACCAAGAAAAGAACCAGCCAAAAGAGGAAGGCCAAGGAAATACCCTCTGCCATCACCTGAGGAGCTGAAAAAGCCAAAAGTATGGAAGCCGCTGGGAAGGCCGAGGAAATACCCGCGTGTTGATCCACCAGAGGAATCTCAACCGGCCCCTCGCAGAAGCCGGGGTCGGCCTTGCAAGTCAGATTCCAAGAAAGGCGCTCACTTGCGCAAGAGTTTGCCTGCATCTTCATCCTCACCACGCAACCCTAATGTTGGATCCCCGAGAAAAAGGGGCCGTCCCCCAAGCACTCCAAAAAATGATGCTGGCCCCACACGGAAAAGGGGCCGTCCTAAAGGTTCACTCAACAGAAATAAAACCAGAAGTGAAACAAAGCTCGAAAGCGCAGTCCCCAACCATTCAAAAGCAGAGAGTGATTCATCTTCTGTTGGGGTGGAACATGAAGCAGAGGAGGTAGAAGAGGAGGTGGAGCACAGCACAGAGACGCCCATCGAGCTCACGGACAATACAGAAGAATCGCTCATCGAACAGGATGCAGGCTTTGAAGTCAGTAACCAGGCTTGATGAACCACCCTGGTCAATACAATCTTTTCAATGAAAACACGTTTTTAACATTTTGTCAGTCGGGTCGGCTAAATATTCTGCAGCTCTCCTGTTTTCTGACTAACATGTCCATATTGTGCTTTTTTCAAATTGCTTTATTACTGTCATCTGATTATTAGTATTACTAATAATCTTTTATGGAACTGGCACTGATTGTTCCGGTCTACATTTAGCCTTTAGATGTAGTGTTTGTCAGTTTTGTTGTAACTGTAAAACGGTTGCTGTTAAATCATTTGGAAGGGAGAAAAGTCAAAACAAATATAAACTATAGAGAGCTGAATTTGTGAAATCACATCTGGACGAGCCTCCATTCTATTAGCTGTTGTAACTCAATACAATCTCTCATTCTGTATTTCTTTCATGGCTCTTTCTGAAAAAATGAAATGAGTTCTTAGGGTTAACTGGCATATGAATACAGAGCGTTATGGGGTTCAATCATATTCTATGAAAATGTAAAAAATGTTGCCAACTGATTTCCCAACACACATCTATTATGATACTGCTCTGCTACTCTGTTTTGACTTTTAGTTGGAATAATTTGACTTGACAAGGACACGGGACTAAAACTTTTATTTTGTTGTTGATATTTTTATTATAACAATGTGAAAGGAGTCACTCGTAGCAATGAACGTACAGAGAATTATCACCTGAATCTGCAGCTCCCCCTCGGCTTAACAGAGCTTTATAGACCGTGTCAGCTGATTGTTTAACCCTCTATCCGCAAACTTTACTGTTTTTAGTTCATTCTCGCTGCTCTCATGGCGTCATTTTTGGCCACGGGAATCGGCACTTTTCAGCAAAAAACTTCTGAAAAGCCAATGTATGAAGCAGGCTGACACAGTTAGCCACTAGTTGGTGAACATAGTGGAGCATTACGCAGCCAAACAGCCGGATATTTCCCTCAGGAGTTAGTTGAGACCAAACACGGAGCTAAAAATGAGTAAATATTGGACTATTGAATACAATTTATTTTGTATGGCGCAAAATTCCAAATTTGCCTCACAGGGCTTTACAGTCTGTACAAATGCGACATCCTCTGTCCCGGGACCCTCGCATCGGTACAGGAAAAACTATTAGCCACAAACGCAACTCCAAATGAATCATAATAATTCTGCGTACTGCTGGATGGGAAATAGGCAAATTTTAGTTTTAAAGTTGGCTATGCCAACTTAAAAGGTGCTGCTATTTCAATGTTGGGTTGTGCAACAACTTGTTCCTCTGCCCCCAAGTGGCCAACAAAAGTCAGTATTGCAGGTTTAAGCCATGATGTTTTATGGCTTACTAGGAATTGTTAAGAGGCGGCTTAAACCACACAAAGTACTGTTGAGTAGTTTGTGTGTTTTTTCAAATGTGGATGTGAATGAGAATGAGGTTTCCTTGCTTTTGGATCAAAAGACCCAGAACGTGCGCTTTATGTCGGGAATCTGTGAGGAGAGTTTGAGGGCATGCAAGATAAAATATGTCCACACGATGTCGTGATTTTCTCAATGCCGTTTCAGTTTTTTTTTAATTTGCCTTAGTTGCTAAAACTTTGAATCCGTTAGTTACACAGATCAATGAGTTGTCCTGCACACATCAGCCTCTCAACTTTTACTCCACACACGTTCCTCAACAGGACTGAAACCTCTCTAAGAAATGCCTTCTCTCCTCGCACAGTTTACTCTTGTAGTTTCAGCAGTTGCCATCATTATTTTCTCTGAATGTTAACATGTAGCTGTGAAGTCTTTTCTTTTTCTTTTTCCTTTTCAAACTTTGACCTTCATGAGATTAAATGTACGTGATTGGATTGATTTCACAAACATTCATTCACTTTTATTTTTTTGGCACCTTGTTTAAAAATTGTTTGACATAACTTCATTATTAATTAATGTATATCAACATCTGTGGGGTTGGGTAAAACAATTAAAGTTTCTAAATACCAAATGGAGCTTCGGTGTGTCAAGTTATTCAATTACAAATTGTGTTTTGAACAAGAAGTCAATAGTTTGTGATATTATGCTTTTAAAATAAAATGTTGATCTAGATGTTTTATTTTCCACCTACTATTATATTAATGTTTATTCCGTCATTGACCTCCAGACACCTTGCATGACATAACGTTGTAACCGAACACATACTTGGGGAAATATCTATCTGATTATTATAGTGATAAGAGCAGCTACACCCTCACCAGTCCTGTTTGATGACTTGACTGCTGCACTATGCGCCTGAGTCGAGAAGAAGCAAAGGCTTTGTGTGTTTTGACAGACGAATCATTCAAACTAAAACTTGTACAGGTCAATGTGCGTGTAGATAACCTGCTTTTTTTGTCAAATATTTTACAGGGAGCATTATCATTACTTGTTATAATGGCCAACTCAAAACAAAGGAGCATTTCATCTTGATATTTAGCTGATTTAATGTATTATTTTAGACCAGTATATATGCCTAGTCGCCTACTTGGGTGTGTAGTCTTACTTCATAGGAATTTTACTCAGATGCTCTCGCAACTGCAGAGGGTGTAACGTATGGAATGAAGTTTCCTGCTTGTTTATTAAACGGACCAAGATAAAGATCAACACACAAAATAAAAGTGTCTGTAGGCGTATAGATACTGGGGACGTTTTACTCTGCTGAAAAAAAAGTTGTTGAGTTAGATAAGATCTATAGATTCATACTATTTAATTTATCTTACACATTAAAACAATTTAACCTTTATTCTTGACATATCTATCAATTGAGACAAACAAATATATGGATCTTGAAAGCATGAATTGTTAAATAAAAAGCAAGAATTATTAAATAAAGAGCACAATCTATTAGGTCCAGAGCACAAATGAGTACAAACTATTAAATCGAGAGTACAAATTATAAAGTCAAGAGTAGGGCTTCAACTATTATATTCCAGAGCTCGAATTAATAAATGTAGAGCACAAATTACTAATTGGAGAATACAATTATTAGAGAGCAAGGCTACCTTCCAATGGCACGCACGAATGACTAATTTGGAGAACATGAGTGACATTCAGAGCGCAATTTATCAGATTGAGAGCACGAACTGTCGATTTGAGAAAGTGAAACTAAATCAAGATTACAAATGTGTTTTCTTTTTAACATGACTCCTCTTGTCCTCCATTAAAGGGCCTCTATTGGTTGGGAAGAATGGACTACAACGGGCGGATCTTTGCTGTGACATTTATTTTTCAGTAAGTGGAAATAGAAGCAGAGTGACACCTCTTCGCTGTTTCCTCCTCCCCGTGGAGCTAGAACCTGCGTACACCTGACAGTTAACTTGTTACCTCACCTGTGAGAAACAACTACCGCAGTGACCTCGCTGTTTTGGACAAAGCTAACTTACGGATAGTTTCGGTGTAGTGACCGGAGTGAAAACAGGTAGGAATACGACAACCATTAACGTCCAATGTTTTTAACTGTTTCAGTATCACTAGGAACAGGTCGTCATAACGTTGACGTTTCTAGAGTTGCCAAACAAGTTTTGGCTTTCGCTCGAAACCAAATTCCTCGCTGCTCTGCGCGAGGCCTTATCAACTAAAATACAACTCAGTGTGCATACAGGAGGGAAAGAAACTTTGTAAATCTGAACTAACTCTGGAAGTTGGTGAATAAAGATCTGTTTTAAAGTGAAAATCTACAACAGTAGCCTGTTTAGACTGTATGTAACAAGCTGACAGCTATTCTTAGCAGCAGCTCTCCCCGAATAGTTTGAGCGTTTGTAAAGTAGCCTATTGTGTGGCAACAATAATGGACTGCATACAGAAAAGTAAGATATTTAAAGTAGACGCTGAGAAGGAAATGCAGTACAAAGCAGATATTTCCTGCAGGTAATTTGATCATATTTGTAGACATGAACAAATCTCCCCTGAAACCAGACGCAAAAAACTTTTAGACATGAAACTCAAAATCTTACTTAAGAGACAAATGTTTCACAAATCCAGCCATGTGTTATACCTTCATCTCGCAGTACCAACAACACATCAACCTCAGTTTAAGAGTATTTCAGTGGAAGCCTATGTAGTCATTCTGTCAGGCAAAGTCCAGGCGGTGTCATGTGTTTTCATAGAGCAGGAATGCAGCCATGTTTATACAGCCTGTTACTCACTTTATGGCCGAAATAAAACATTATGTTCTGTTAATAATTGGCCATTTAGAATAATCTCTATAATCTAGATATCCCAAAGTTGGGTTGGACACAATGTAATAGGCCTTGGCTTTGTTCATGTATTGTTATGTATGTACTTTGTCACTTTCTGTATTTCCTTTGTAGTGTTTTATGTCTTGAGATTTGTATCCAGTCCAAGACAAATTCACCCAAATTAAAATTGACTTAATCAATAATTACTTTAAGTTATGCTTCACGCATAAAATGCCAACATTTGCTACTCAAATGTGAGGATATAGCTCTTCAGTTTGTCTTCTGTAATATTAAATTGAATTATGGGTCATACCAACTCAGCATGACCTCCCAGTTCATGCCATGGATTTTGTTGAAAAAGGATCATGTGAAAATTAATGAAAATTCGTGGGACCTTGCAAATCCCTCAGCTCTCCTCCAAATGCTTTGCAGTTATGAAGTTTGTGTATTATAAACCTCACCAGTAGATCATTTTCCCCTGGATTAGGTTAACATCAAACTTTTCTTGGGAAAAATCGGTCACACTCAATTTTTTATGCAGGACCAAATAACTTGATTGAAGAACTATTTTAACACTTTAACTGGAAACTAGTGTAGGTATTGTTATTTGTGATACTCGTTTTGGTGTTTGGGAGTCGTCACCATTTAATCAATACTTGGGTAACAAATGTAGCGTATTTATAGCAATTTTTAAGTGGAATTAGTCTGATCCTCTGACATACACTCAAACAAGACTGACAGCTGCACAAACATGCTGTATACGCTGTGTCGGCATGTGCAGAGGCAGGACAAGCCGTATAGGGCAACACACCCATGATAAACAGTGAACTTTGATTTTCTTCTTTGTGTGAAACTAAAGGCGGAGCAGGACATTGTTGTTGAACTTGTTTGTTACTCTTTTTTTTTTCCATACAGAGACAAAAATGACTTTTAGCAGCTGAAAGAAGCTTTGCTAACAGTCAGAATCTTGACAGCGCACGGGGTATTGACTAAAAAGAGAGAAAATTGAATAAAAAAATGTCTGGCCTAGGTGGTTTAATCACACATTTAACTGAGGACATGGCACTCACACCTGCAGAGCCTGAAATAGCAGGAAGTAAAAAGCCAGAAGACAGTGACACCATAGAGGAAAGATGGGAAGTTACAGACGAGGAAGAAAAAGTAGATGACTCGAAGGAAGAGGATGAAGAGGAAATGACCACCTCTGCTCATCTGGAGCCAGAAACTCTGCCATGGCCTGAAGACAAAGACAAGAAGCCTCAGACGGACAACGACGATGGAGTCTGGTCAGAAAAAGGAGTTTCTGAGCCTGAAGAGAGGGACACGGAGCTCTATGGAGGAAGCCTGGACCTGTCAGAGGAGCAGAGTCCGGAAGAGAACGACAGAACGAGCAAGTGGAGGGAAAGCATGCCTGAGGGCGAGAGGTGGAGGGATGATGAGGTTGAGATGCAGCGGGACAATAAAGGAGATGGCTCACTGGCAGATGATGAAGATGAGGGGGAGGAGGAGGAGGAGAAAGAAGAGTCAACTTGGAATTCAGAGAAATCTGCTCTGGGTTTCACTCCACAAGTCACAATTGTGCGTCCGTCCAGCAAAGAGCTTCCTGAGGAGAGCAGGCTGTTGATAGAGAAGGACGTCGAGAAGGAGCCGCAGGCGGAGCACTACTCAGCAGCGCAGTTTCATCCAGAGTGGACAGAACAGGACGACAAGTACTGTGAGTATAAAAACCCAAACTTTACTGCATCTGAGCTCGTATTTATTAAGCATGACTTGAAGAGCAAACTGTGTGTGTGACGCATTTATCAAACCACTCACTGCTAACAGTGAAGTGTTGGAGTAACATTTGAAAGTCATCATATAATTGATTGTATGTTTGCCCTGAGCAGCAACAGCAGAGTCATGGATCTACCTTATGTCTTCACATTGTCCCCCAAAAAAATCCCCATGTTTTATTCAGGGTTGTTGTTCTGTCATAAAATAAGGACAATGGTGTTGACGAGATCAGACAATAATTGTATTAATTGCAAACAAAATGAATGGTGAGAGAGAGAACAACGCATACGATTTCTTAATCCCCTAATCCTTCGCTACTGTTTCCTGTCCAAAAAAAAAATGTGATGAGCATAAGAGCTTGCTGTGCTGTGGATTTTAAGTAATTTACTCTTTGCAGCCAGGCGCAGAGTATATTCTTAGAAGGGATGGTTTTAAATGAGCAACTTTCAGTTGATGAACTGGTCACATATCAGATTCGTTTTTTCTAATTAGAGATGTTCTTGGCCAATTACAACTTTTTAAAAGTTTGACCTGCCAAACCCGATTTTCTTTCTTTTTGAGAACTATAATTGACAGCATACACAACTTTTCTTTAATGGAAAATCGTATGTGTTTACATATCGGGGAAGAATCAGGGAAATTATTATTCTATACTGTATATGTACAACTATTTATTATCTATCCCAAACTATGGACAACCTATTTTAACCTATTTAAAAAAACAACACTATTTATGATTTCATATCTATTTACAATTTATAAAGGTGTGTATTATATAAACTCCCACTCCTGCTGTGAGCGGCGTCCTCCTGCCTCCCGTCACAAAAGGAGAGGAAGACCCCGCGCTGTTGGCAGAAGAGCTGGTCACTGCGATTACTCTGAGCAGCGTGCATTGGAACAATATAATATATTCAAATACATTTCTTGCTTTTTCCAGAATGGTCCGAATAAGTTGCAAAACCTAGAAGAGAAAGTCACCAACTTGGCAACACTGTGTGTGCGTGTAGCTGTGACAATAGTCGGTTACTGTCTGCGCCACTACGTGTGCGGTGCATGCATGTAAATTTAACCGGCACAGAATCGGCGATATCTGAGACAGATATCTGTCACCGGTCATGGCCTACTGAGCTGAAAACTGGCCAATATGGTAGGTGGCCGATCAATCGGTGCATCTCTAGTTCCAATCCAGGCAGCTCAGTAAGAAAGTGAGTCACTGCACACTGATGATCTCTTTTCTCCTCGATCAAATATAATTACATGTCTTGGGTTGAGATGAATCATGCTATGACTTCAGTCTCATCCACTTTGTCTTGCTGTCATTGTGCTGTCCCAATTAAGACAGAAATAAATGACTTTTAAAAGATACTCCTTCCTCAGACCTGTGTGAGCATCTGTGCGGCGACAAGCTGAAGATAGCCCTGGCGACGGCGGCCGCTGGAATCCTCTTCCCTCTCCTGGTGTGGGGAGGTTACGCCCTCCTTCCCTTTGACCCTCCTCTGCTGGTGGACGCCCCCCTCAGGGTGGTGTACACTCTACGCTGCGCCTTCTTCGCCATCATCCCCATCCTGCTCGGTAAGACCTCATGTGTTACGTTTATTGTGTATTGACACAAATACTTTACATAATCTAAACAAAACACTGTAAGCCAAAAACAATAAAAACTCCTCCCAGAATAAAACCATGTAAAATTGACCCTCGTCTCTCTGCAGGTGTGGTGGTGCAGGGTGTGGCCCGGCTGCGATACAGCGCCCTGAAGCCACTCTATCAGAATAAACTGGTGAACAGAGAAGTGGCGGTGCACTGGCACTACGTCAACGAATCACTGGCCCTCTTCATCTTCTTCTTCCTGCAGCTCGCTGTCATGGCATCTTATATCAGCCAGGACCTGGTCAAACTGGTGCCGCTGCTCACCATCATATTTGTTTTTGGCAGGTATGTGCGCTCGCTGCAACGCGTTGTTAAATGTTGGATGGATCCAAACCAGAAATGGGTGTAGGAATAGATGATTCTGAATGTTGTTTTGGTTAATACATGTCTGCTGGATGATGCTTTAGTAATGCATTTGATAGTAATTTGTACAAATGAATGATCCCTACTATGCAAAGGAGTTGATTAGTCTAGCATTATCGAGCTTTTTAGTTCAATGAATGAATGAATGAGTGAGTTAAGCCAAGGACAAACTATTTTAGGCTGCACATTTACTTTCCAACTGCTAAAGAATTGTCTTTCTGTACTTGAGGTCGTTCATTCCCATCAGTGCTATACTTTGCAACACATAACTTTGCATGCATGTCAACAGTTAGTACAACAGATCAAAGTTTAACAGTGCTGACGGACAGTTGTACTAGTTATTTTGAATACTGTCACCTTTTACCCACACACATACACACACAGACACACGCACACAAACTAGTTGAACTGGGATGTGTTTGAATTTGAAACCAGATGACTCCTAGGGATGCATGTCCTATTAATTAATTCATGGAGTTCACAAAGTTCTGTTTGTGAACTGTTTTGTTTCTGTTTTGTATTTCCATAATATTTTACATTTAAGGAAACCATTCTCCAACAGTGAAGATGCACTCATAAACAACCACACACAAGTTGAGCAGGGCTTGACATAAACCTTTTTCAGCCATTCGTTCTACGGGCGAGTAGCTGGGATGTTTTCCTTGCCCAATAGCCAAATTTACCTGTCCGAAATAGAAAATGTAGTAGTATTTAAAAATGAATTAAATTAACAGAGATTTGAAAGGAAAGGCAATATATTGTAAATGTTTTACTTTTACTTTATTGTCATATATATATATATATATATATATATATATATAGTACTTTTATTTGCATAAAAATACACTATACTACATTGATCAGATGTTTTTGTCATTATTTATCCAAACCAAGCTGATTCTAAATTAAACATAAATGGTGAAGTGCCTCTTGTTGGCGTTTGTAACTTATAATTTGTGTTTTTTCCTGTGCTGCAGGCTGATCTACTGGCTCTGCCTCTCTCTGGATAGCAGCATCAGGGGCCTCGGCTTCGGCTTATCATTCTTCCCCATACTGGTCATGCTGGGCACCAACCTTTACTTCGTCTGCTCGTCAGTTGGACAAGGGGCGGTTTTTGAAGTGGAACCTCCAACTACAGCTCCTCCTCCCAGTCTGCGCTGGTGGGGTTGGAGGTGATGAGGAGTTAAGAGACAAATAACTGCAAACATCTTTTTAATGTCACGACACAACAACATTCAGACTACTTGGCTTGTTCTTCTGTTGGTGTCCTGCAAAGTTGTAATCCTTCAGATTTCAGTCTTGATTGATTTGGCATCACCTGTGATTACCATGGTTTCCGCAAGGGTAGATTAATACTGCAACAACTCTCCGTGAACAGCTACTTTTATTATTAAATTAAGAATGATACACTGTCAAAAAAATCTTCCAAAAGTGACCGTCGCCTTGTTTTGTACACAATATTGGTCACAATAAAAACCACTGTGATTCTCCAGTTGAATGCTTTTAATGTTAAGCAGCAGTAGAGAATGTTCTGTTTGCATCAGCAGTAATAACAGTGAAAGCTTATGAAGGCTTATGGGAAATACCAATACCAATACCAATGAAAACATAAATAGTATTAAAAAAAATTATGATTTCATGAAAATCTCAAGGATTATAGCATTTTATGTTTTATTTGGCCTTGTCAAAGACATGAAGCAGGTTGTGGGATCATTTGTAACTTGAATCTTGAAGTTGACAAAGACAAAAAAGGCATGCAAATTGAAAAGTGACTATTTTTATAGTATGTGTTTACTAAATGTACTAATCTTCAATCTCAAATCTTGAAATAGTCTCAACCTTTTTATGTTGAGTTGATAGAATCAGGTTCCAGTTTGAGCCATCCAGTGTTTGCTGGATGTGATGCTGCAAGATGAAAAAGTACAATATAAAAACTGAGAACTTTCAGTTGGAAGCACTGAAGTAAGTGAGATGGATATCAAAGGTTAAGGGCACTATAAGATTTTTTTATGTGAGATTTTTTTATTAAATTGTTTTATGAATTTTACCTTTTTTATTTAGTTGTCACACAACTGGTACTAATGGTAATCTTTAAACTGTATATTAGTGATATATATATATATATATAGTGATACTGTTAAATTCAACTTGTTGGTCTATTTTTTGAAAGTTTTTCTTTTGAAAGAACTTTTTTCAGTCTATTAGTGAAATATTTAAAGCACTATTTGGGACTTCGAATGAGTTTAATAAAGCTATAACAAATATGATACTCAAGATTGTGCAGCAGCTGGTGATTCAGGTCCAAATGACTGAGGGGGGAACATGTTACTTTTCTGTCCAGCCAAGAGAGGTTAGATTAAAAAAGTGTTTAACTGTCTTACATATGACCATCCCACACTTCTAAAAACAACACAATATACATTAGAACCTTTATAGCCTGATAGTTTTACAAAATCATCGAGCAGTGCCATTAATACTATAAATGATTTTTTTCCGGCTCCTTCAATATATCAGAATATCATCAGTGAATAGTGCTACCTTCTGTGCGACCCCTGCCACTTTAATACCTCTGGCAGCTTCACTCGGCTTCACCTGGTAAACCCTTAGACTAAATAATAAGACAAAGTGGTGAAAATTTGGCAGCACTGCCTTGTTGCTCTATACAACACCCAAGTACCTGTTGATCTTTTACCGAGATTAAGATCCGTCAAATAATATCTGAATCTTTCTTGAAAACCACATTTTCCTACAACTTTATACAAAACTACCCATTGATTTAATTAGATGGGTATTTTTGTATAAAGTTATAGGGAAATTGTTTAATCCCACTATCAATTACTTAGTTTTGTCCTTGGTTTTTGGTTCTAGTTTGTAAAGTCCTTAAGTTGTCCATAGTTTGTCTTTGTTGGACAAACCTGTCTGATCTCAATGGATAAGGTCGGGTAAGAGTTTATGTAGGCTGCGAATAGACGTAAAAATTATGTAATCCAAATTGAGAATACTGAGGCCGAAAGTTGGCGCAGTCTGGTTTGTCTTTATTCTCCTTGGAAATAACAAAAATAATTCCTTTCTCCTTTCTAATCAGTTAAATGTGTTAATTAATAATAAATATGATTTTTGCCTATACTTTAATTTAGAGATTGCTGATAGTATAGCATGTCGAAAAAAGTCATAGTATAGCATGTCGAAAAAAGTCATAGTATAGCATGTCGAAAAAAGTCTTAAAAAGGTCATAGTATAGCATGTCGAAAAAAGTCTTAAAAAGGTCATAGTATAGCATGTCGAAAAAGGTCATAGTATAGCATGTCAAAAAAAGTCATAGTATAGCATGTCGAAAAAAGTCATTGTATAGCATGTCGAAAAAGGTCATAGTATAGCATGTCGAAAAAAGTCATTGTATAGCATGTCGAAAAAGGTCTTAAAAAGGTCATAGTATAGCATGTCGAAAAAGGTCATAGTATAGCATGTCGAAAAAAGTCATAGTATAGCATGTCGAAAAAAGTCATTGTATAGCATGTCGAAAAAGGTCATAGTATAGCATGTCGAAAAAAGTCATTGTATAGCATGTCGAAAAAGGTCATAGTATAGCATGTCGAAAAAGGTCATAGTATAGCATGTCGAAAAAGGTCATAGTATAGCATGTCAAAAAAAGTCATAGTATAGCATGTCGAAAAAGGTCATAGTATAGCATGTCGAAAAAAGTCTTAAAAAAGTCATAGTATAGCATGTTGAAAAAAGTCTTAAAAAAGTCATAGTATAGCATGTCGAAAAAAGTCTTAAAAAAGTCATAGTATAGCATGTCGAAAAAGGTCATAGTATAGCATGTCGAAAAAAGCCATTGTATAGCATGTCGAAAAAGGTCATAGTATAGCATGTCGAAAAGTCTTAAAAAAGTCATAGTATAGCATGTCGAAAAAAGTCTTAAAAAAGTCATAGTATAGCATGTCGAAAAAAGTCTTAAAAAAGTCATTGTATAGCATGTCGAAAAAGGTCATAGTATAGCATGTCGAGAAAAAAATTGTATAGCATGTCGAAAAAGGTCATAGTATAGCATGTCGAAAAAAGTCTTAAAAAAGTCATAGTATAGCATGTCGAAAAAAGTCTTAAAAAAGTCATAGTATAGCATGTCGAAAAAAGTCTGAAAAAAGGTCATAGTATAGCATGTCGAAAAAGGTCATAGTATAGTATGTCGAAAAAGGTCATAGTATAGCATGTCGAAAAAGTCATAGTATAGCATGTCGAAAAAAGTCATAGTATAGCATGTCGAAAAAAGTCATAGTATAGCATGTCGAAAAAGGTCATAGTATAGCATGTCAAAAAAAGTCATTGTATAGCATGTCGAAAAAAGTCATAGTATAGCATGTCGAAAAAAGTCTTAAAAAAGTCATAGTATAGCATGTCGAAAAAAGTCTGAAAAAAGGTCATAGTATAGCATGTCGAAAAAAGTGAAAAAGGTCATAGTATAGCATGTCGAAAAAAGTGAAAAAAGTCATAGTATAGCATGTCGGAAAAATTAATAGTATAGCATGTCAAAAAAGGTCATAGTATAGCATGTCAAAAAAAGTCATTGTATAGCATGTCGGAAAAAGTCATAGTATAGCATGTCGAAAAAAGTCTTAAAAAAGTCATAGTATAGCATGTCGAAAAAAGTCTTAAAAAAGTCATAGTATAGCATGTCGAAAAAAGTCTTAAAAAGTCATAGTATAGCATGTCGAAAAAGGTCATAGTATAGCATGTCGAAAAAAGTCATAGTATAGCATGTCGAAAAAGGTCATAGTATAGCATGTCGAAAAAAGTCTTAAAAAAGTCATAGTATAGCATGTTGAAAAAAGTCTTAAAAAAGTCATAGTATAGCATGTCGAAAAAAGTCTTAAAAAAGTCATAGTATAGCATGTCGAAAAAGGTCATAGTATAGCATGTCGAAAAAAGCCATTGTATAGCATGTCGAAAAAGTCATAGTATAGCATGTCGAAAAGTCTTAAAAAAGTCATAGTATAGCATGTCGAAAAAAGTCTTAAAAAAGTCATAGTATAGCATGTCGAAAAAAGTCTTAAAAAAGTCATTGTATAGCATGTCGAAAAAGGTCATAGTATAGCATGTCGAGAAAAAAATTGTATAGCATGTCGAAAAAGGTCATAGTATAGCATGTCGAAAAAAGTCTTAAAAAAGTCATAGTATAGCATGTCGAAAAAAGTCTTAAAAAAGTCATAGTATAGCATGTCGAAAAAAGTCTGAAAAAAGGTCATAGTATAGCATGTCGAAAAAGGTCATAGTATAGTATGTCGAAAAAGGTCATAGTATAGCATGTCGAAAAAAGTCATAGTATAGCATGTCGAAAAAAGTCATAGTATAGCATGTCGAAAAAAGTCATAGTATAGCATGTCGAAAAAAGTCATAGTATAGCATGTCGAAAAAGGTCATAGTATAGCATGTCGAAAAAAGTAATTAAAAAGTCATAGAATAGCTTGTTATAAAAGGTTGTAATATACTGTAGCATGCCGAAAACAGTGTCCTGTTTGCTGTCTTTTCTGTCTTTCAGGATGATGATCGGCAGCTGATGAGTCCCACCTGATCCTGGTGTGGTTCCAGCCTTATAGCATGTCGAAAAAAGTCTGAAAAAAGGTCATAGTATAGCATGTCGAAAAAAGTGAAAAAGGTCATAGTATAGCATGTCGAAAAAAGTGAAAAAAAGTCATAGTATAGAATGTCGAAAAAAGTCATAGTATAGCATGTCAAAAAAGGTCATAGTATAGCATGTCAAAAAAAGTCATAGTATAGCATGTCGAAAAAAGTCATAGTATAGCATGTCGAAAAAAGTCTTAAAAAAGTCATAGTATAGCATGTCGAAAAAAGTCTTAAAAAAGTCATAGTATAGCATGTCGAAAAAAGTCTTAAAAAAGTCATAGTATAGCATGTCGAAAAAAGTCTTAAAAAAGTCATTGTATAGCATGTCGAAAAAGGTCATAGTATAGCATGTCGAAAAAAGTCATTGTATAGCATGTCGAAAAAGGTCATAGTATAGCATGTCGAAAAAAGTCTTAAAAAAGTCATAGTATAGCATGTCGAAAAAAGTCTTAAAAAAGTCATAGTATAGCATGTCGAAAAAAGTCTTAAAAAAGTCATAGTATAGCATGTCGAAAAAAGTCTGAAAAAAGTCATTGTATAGCATGTCGAAAAAGGTCATAGTATAGCATGTCGAAAAAGGTCATAGTATAGCATGTCGAAAAAGGTCATAGTATAGCATGTCGAAAAAAGTCATAGTATAGCATGTCGAAAAAAGGTCATAGTATAGCATGTCGAAAAAGGTCATAGTATAGCATGTCGAAAAAGGTCATAGTATAGCATGTCGAAAAAAGTCATAGTATAGCATGTCGAAAAAAGTCATAGTATAGCATGTCGATAAAGGTCATAGTATAGCATGTCGAAAAAAGTCATAGTATAGCATGTCGAAAAAGGTCATAGTATAGCATGTCGAAAAAAGTAATTAAAAAGTCATAGTATAGCTTGTTATAAAAGGTTGTAATATACTGTAGCATGCCGAAAAAAGTGTCCTGTTTGGTGTCTTTTCTGTCTTTCAGGATGATGATCGGCAGCTGATGAGTCCCACCTGATCCTGGTGTGGTTCCAGCCTCTTCCTTGGCTGACACGCTGCTGTTATGTTTTGGTTGTGTCAGATATTTTCAAACATCCACACATGCTGACATTACTGATTACTGACTCTTCATGTTTGTTTTGTTTAGTTTTTGCATTCTTTAAATAAATGTGTGTATTTATTACTTTTAACTCGTCTAGTTTCCCATTCATGTTGCAGCCTTTGAGCCAGGTTGAAACACATGCATTAAAACATGTATGAAAAAGTAATAGCATGTCGAAACAAGACTTAGTATAGCATGTCGAAAAAAGTCATAGTATAGCATGTTAATAAAAAAAAGGCCATAGTATTGTATGTAGGAAAGAGTAAAAAAAAAAAGTCATAGTATAGCATGTCGAAAAAAGTCTGAAAAAAGTCATAGTATAGCATGTCGAAAAAAGTCTGAAAAAAGGTCATAGTATAGCATGTCGAAAAAAGTGAAAAAGGTCATAGTATAGCATGTCGAAAAAAGTGAAAAAAGTCATAGTATAGCATGTCGAAAAAGGTCATAGTATAGCATGTCAAAAAAAGTCATTGTATAGCATGTCGAAAAAAGTCATAGTATAGCATGTCGAAAAAAGTCTTAAAAAAGTCATAGTATAGCATGTCGAAAAAAGTCTTAAAAAAGTCATAGTATAGCATGTCGAAAAAAGGTCATAGTATAGCATGTCGAAAAAAGTCATTGTATAGCATGTCGAAAAAGGTCATAGTATAGCATGTCGAAAAAGGTGAAAAAGGTCATAGTATAGCATGTCGAAAAAAGTGAAAAAAGTCATAGTATAGCATGTCGAAAAAGGTCATAGTATAGCATGTCAAAAAAAGTCATTGTATAGCATGTCGAAAAAAGTCTTCAAAAAGTCATAGTATAGCATGTCGAAAAAAGTCTGAAAAAAGGTCATAGTATAGCATGTCGAAAAAGTGAAAAAGGTCATAGTATAGCATGTCGAAAAAAGTGAAAAAAGTCATAGTATAGCATGTCGGAAAAATTTATAGTATAGCATGTCAAAAAAGGTCATAGTATAGCATGTCAAAAAAAGTCATTGTATAGCATGTCGAAAAAAGTCATAGTATAGCATGTCGAAAAAAGTCTTAAAAAAGTCATAGTATAGCATGTCGAAAAAAGTCTTAAAAAAGTCATAGTATAGCATGTCGAAAAAAGTCTTAAAAAGTCATAGTATAGCATGTCGAAAAAGGTCATAGTATAGCATGTCGAAAAAAGTCATAGTATAGCATGTCGAAAAAAGTCTTAAAAAAGTCATAGTATAGCATGTCGAAAAAAGTCATAGTATAGCATGTCGAAAAAAGTCTTAAAAAAGTCATTGTATAGCATGTCGAAAAAGGTCATAGTATAGCATGTCGAAAAAAGTCATTGTATAGCATGTCGAAAAAGGTCATAGTATAGCATGTCGAAAAAAGTCATTGTATAGCATGTCGAAAAAGGTCATAGTATAGCATGTCGAAAAAAGTCTTAAAAAAGTCATAGTATAGCATGTCGAAAAAAGTCTTAAAAAAGTCATAGTATAGCATGTCGAAAAAAGTCTGAAAAAAGGTCATAGTATAGCATGTCGAAAAAGGTCATAGTATAGCATGTCGAAAAAGGTCATAGTATAGCATGTCGAAAAAAGTCATAGTATAGCATGTCGAAAAAAGGTCATAGTATAGCATGTCGAAAAAGGTCATAGTATAGCATGTCGAAAAAGGTCATAGTATAGCATGTCGAAAAAAGTCATAGTATAGCATGTCGAAAAAAGTCATAGTATAGCATGTCGAAAAGGTCATAGTATAGCATGTCGAAAAAAGTCATAGTATAGCATGTCGAAAAAAGTCATAGTATAGCATGTCGAAAAAGGTCATAGTATAGCATGTCGAAAAAAGTAATTAAAAAGTCATAGTATAGCTTGTTATAAAAGGTTGTAATATACTGTAGCATGCCGAAAAAAGTGTCCTGTTTGGTGTCTTTTCTGTCTTTCAGGATGATGATCGGCAGCTGATGAGTCCCACCTGATCCTGGTGTGGTTCCAGCCTCTTCCTTGGCTGACACGCTGCTGTTATGTTTTGGTTGTGTCAGATATTTTCAAACATCCACACGTGCTGACATTACTGATTACTGACTCTTCATGTTTGTTTTGTTTAGTTTTTGCATTCTTTAAATAAATGTGTGTATTTATTACTTTTAACTCGTCTAGTTTCCCATTCATGTTGCAGCCTTTGAGCCAGGTTGTAACACATGCATTAAAACATGTATGAAAAGTAATAGCATGTCGAAACAAAACTTAGTATAGCATGTCGAAAAAAGTCATAGTATAGCATGTTAATAAAAAAAAGGCCATAGTATTGTATGTAGGAAAGAGTAAAAAAAAAAAGTCATAGTATAGCATGTCGAAAAAAGTCTGAAAAAAGTCATAGTATAGCATGTCGAAAAAAGTCTGAAAAAAGGTCATAGTATAGCATGTCGAAAAAAGTGAAAAAGGTCATAGTATAGCATGTCGAAAAAAGTGAAAAAAGTCATAGTATAGCATGTCGAAAAAAGTCATAGTATAGCATGTCGAAAAAGGTCATAGTATAGCATGTCAAAAAAAGTCATTGTATAGCATGTCGAAAAAAGTCATAGTATAGCATGTCGAAAAAAGTCTTAAAAAAGTCATAGTATAGCATGTCGAAAAAAGTCTTAAAAAAGTCATAGTATAGCATGTCGAAAAAAGTCTTAAAAAAGTCATAGTATAGCATGTCGAAAAAGGTCATAGTATAGCATGTCGAAAAAAGTCATTGTATAGCATGTCGAAAAAGGTCATAGTATAGCATGTCGAAAAAAGTCTTAAAAAAGTCATAGTATAGCATGTCGAAAAAAGTCATAGTATAGCATGTCGAAAAAAGTCTTTAAAAAGTCATAGTATAGCATGTCGAAAAAGGTCATAGTATAGCATGTCGAAAAAAGTCATTGTATAGCATGTCGAAAAAGGTCATAGTATAGCATGTCGAAAAAAGTCATTGTATAGCATGTCGAAAAAGGTCATAGTATAGCATGTCGAAAAAAGTCATTGTATAGCATGTTGAAAAAGGTCATAGTATAGCATGTCGAAAAAAGTCTTAAAAAAGTCATAGTATAGCATGTCGAAAAAAGTCTTAAAAAAGTCATAGTATAGCATGTCGAAAAAAGTCTGAAAAAAGGTCATAGTATAGCATGTCGAAAAAGGTCATAGTATAGCATGTCGAAAAAGGTCATAGTATAGCATGTCGAAAAAGGTCATAGTATAGCATGTCGAAAAAAGTCATAGTATAGCATGTCGAAAAAAGTCATAGTATAGCATATCGATAAAGGTCATAGTATAGCATGTCGAAAAAAGTCATAGTATAGCATGTCGAAAAAGGTCATAGTATAGCATGTCGAAAAAAGTAATTAAAAAGTCATAGTATAGCTTGTTATAAAAGGTTGTAATATACTGTAGCATGCCGAAAAAAGTGTCCTGTTTGGTGTCTTTTCTGTCTTTCAGGATGATGATCGGCAGCTGATGAGTCCCACCTGATCCTGGTGTGGTTCCAGCCTCTTCCTTGGCTGACACGCTGCTGTTATGTTTTGGTTGTGTCAGATATTTTCAAACATCCACACATGCTGACATTACTGATTACTGACTCTTCATGTTTGTTTTGTTTAGTTTTTGCATTCTTTAAATAAATGTGTGTATTTATTACTTTTAACTCGTCTAGTTTCCCATTCATGTTGCAGCCTTTGAGCCAGGTTGTAACACATGCATTAAAACATGTATGAAAAAGTAATAGCATGTCGAAACAAGACTTAGTATAGCATGTCGAAAAAAGTCATAGTATAGCATGTTAATAAAAAAAAGGCCATAGTATTGTATGTAGGAAAGAGTAAAAAAAAAAAGTCATAGTATAGCATGTCGAAAAAAGTCTGAAAAAAGTCATAGTATAGCATGTCGAAAAAAGTCTGAAAAAAGGTCATAGTATAGCATGTCGAAAAAAGTGAAAAAGGTCATAGTATAGCATGTCGAAAAAAGTGAAAAAAGTCATAGTATAGCATGTCGAAAAAAGTCATAGTATAGCATGTCGAAAAAAGTCATAGTATAGCATGTCGAAAAAAGGTCATAGTATAGCATGTCGAAAAAGGTCATAGTATAGCATGTCGAAAAAAGTCATAGTATAGCATGTCGAAAAAAGTCATAGTATAGCATATCGATAAAGGTCATAGTATAGCATGTCGAAAAAAGTCATAGTATAGCATGTCGAAAAAGGTCATAGTATAGCATGTCGAAAAAAGTAATTAAAAAGTCATAGTATAGCTTGTTATAAAAGGTTGTAATATACTGTAGCATGCCGAAAAAAGTGTCCTGTTTGGTGTCTTTTCTGTCTTTCAGGATGATGATCGGCAGCTGATGAGTCCCACCTGATCCTGGTGTGGTTCCAGCCTCTTCCTTGGCTGACACGCTGCTGTTATGTTTTGGTTGTGTCAGATATTTTCAAACATCCACACATGCTGACATTACTGATTACTGACTCTTCATGTTTGTTTTGTTTAGTTTTTGCATTCTTTAAATAAATGTGTGTATTTATTACTTTTAACTCGTCTAGTTTCCCATTCATGTTGCAGCCTTTGAGCCAGGTTGTAACACATGCATTAAAACATGTATGAAAAAGTAATAGCATGTCGAAACAAGACTTAGTATAGCATGTCGAAAAAAGTCATAGTATAGCATGTTAATAAAAAAAGGCCATAGTATTGTATGTAGGAAAGAGTAAAAAAAAAAAGTCATAGTATAGCATGTCGAAAAAAGTCTGAAAAAAGGTCATAGTATAGCATGTCGAAAAAAGTGAAAAAGGTCATAGTATAGCATGTCGAAAAAAGTGAAAAAGGTCATAGTATAGCATGTCGAAAAAAGTGAAAAAAGTCATAGTATAGCATGTCGAAAAAAGTCATAGTATAGCATGTCGAAAAAAGTCTTAAAAAAGTCATTGTATAGCATGTCGAAAAAGGTCATAGTATAGCATGTCGAAAAAAGTCATTGTATAGCATGTCGAAAAAGGTCATAGTATAGCATGTCGAAAAAAGTCATTGTATAGCATGTCGAAAAAGGTCATAGTATAGCATGTCGAAAAAAGTCTTAAAAAAGTCATAGTATAGCATGTCGAAAAAAGTCTTAAAAAAGTCATAGTATAGCATGTCGAAAAAAGTCATTGTATAGCATGTCGAAAAAGGTCATAGTATAGCATGTCGAAAAAAGTCATTGTATAGCATGTCGAAAAAGGTCATAGTATAGCATGTCGAAAAAAGTCTTAAAAAAGTCATAGTATAGCATGTCGAAAAAAGTCTTAAAAAAGTCATAGTATAGCATGTCGAAAAAAGTCTTAAAAAAGTCATAGTATAGCATGTCGAAAAAAGTCTGAAAAAAGGTCATAGTATAGCATGTCGAAAAAGGTCATAGTATAGCATGTCGAAAAAGGTCATAGTATAGCATGTCGAAAAAAGTCATAGTATAGCATGTCGAAAAAGGTCATAGTATAGCATGTCGAAAAAAGTCATAGTATAGCATGTCGAAAAAAGTCATAGTATAGCATGTCGAAAAAAGTCATAGTATAGCATGTCAAAAAAGGTCATAGTATAGCATGTCGAAAAAAGTAATTAAAAAGTCATAGTATAGCTTGTTATAAAAGGTTGTAATATACTGTAGCATGCCGAAAAAAGTGTCCTGTTTGCTGTCTTTTCTGTCTTTCAGGATGATGATCGGCAGCTGATGAGTCCCACCTGATCCTGGTGTGGTTCCAGCCTCTTCCTTCGCTGACATGCTGCTGTTATGTTTTGGTTGTGTCAGATATTTTCAAACATCCACACATGCTGACATTACTGATTACTGACTCTTCATGTTTGTTTTGTTTAGTTTTTGCATTCTTTAAATAAATGTGTGTATTTATTACTTTTAACTCGTCTAGTTTCCCATTCATGTTGCAGCCTTTGAGCCAGGTTGTAACACATGTATTAAAACATGTATGAAAAAGTAATAGCATGTCGAAACAAGACTTAGTATAGCATGTCGAAACAAGTCATAGTATAGCATGTCGAAACAAGGCTTAGTATACTATGTCGAAAAAAGCCATATAAAAGTCACAGTCGACCGTCGCCGATGCAAAGGCATAAAAATGACTTAAGCGTATAACACATTTTTAAAATAGTTGCCAATTAACTATGGACTAATCATTTCAGGTCTGTAATATATAATAAAAACACTCTCAGGGGTTAATTTTCTTTATTTATTCGTCCATTAGTACATTTTTTACTTTTTTTTAGATGCACTTTTCCGAGTTATCCAATATTGTTTGCAGTGTAGTGTTGCCACTTTTACTTAAGTACAGGATCTGAGCACACACATTTAATTGAAAGCTAAAAAAGAAGACCTCCTCAGATTGCTCTAGCATTAAAATATTGTTAACTCAGTGTGTACTTTGTTATTGCCTTGCTCAAACAGTTGCTGTTTACCTCACAGGAGGTCATGAGAGATCAGCTAATTTAAGCCGTGTAGTTATCACTGAATGTGTGAAATGAAGCTTTATTGCAACATGTTTGTAACTATGACAATGAGCTGAGGTGAGGATGAAGAGAGAAAAAAAACACAGATGCTATACTGAAAAAGAAAATCTAATGCGCCTCTGAAACTACATCTTTGTTCAAATTAGAAAGATTTCTGGATACTTTATTTACACCAAACGTTCCTGATTGAAGACTTTAGTCTTTATGAAATATTTTAGAGGCACTTTCTGGTTTGATATAGAGTAAACATTAAAATAAAACCACAAACTCCAATTCATTTCACTCAGTTTGTCTATTTAATATATAAAATACGGTAAAACATACGCAAAAAGGGTAAGGTTTCAAGGGACTTGGATACTTTGGTACAACAAACACTTTTTTTTGTAAAAGCGGTATAGAATTTCAATAACATATCAGTGCATACTTTGTATATGAAAATATACACAAATTGTAAATCATTCTCAAAAAACAAAGAATTATTTTCTTTACAACAAAAACCAAAAGCAGACTAGCTCAACACAATATATTAGCTATAAATTTCATCTTTAGTATTTCATATGCTACATTATTCTGAGTTGTTTTATAACTCATTTGTGATGCATGTCCTGTATCATTACTGTGCGTAACACAAGTTTTGTTACCTGTATCCCATGCATTTACTGTTTTTTTTCCTCAAATTTCATTAACTACTAATTTCAGTTGTTTCCCATTTGTATAAATATATTCTTTATCTTAATTAAAACTGCAGCATTTAACTGGTATTTCCTTCATTGCATTTGCTAATACCACAATAACCGATCGTGCAATTTTCAGCAAGTTGTTTAAAAAAAAAAGGAAACCAGTACTATGTTTATGAGAAGAGAAAATAAGAGAAAATAAAAACTATCCTACACAAAATAGCAATAAAATAAGAGCTCCATAATAATATCATAATAATAGACAATGGAAATGTCACCAGCACAAATTAATCCAAAAATAGTGAGTCTAGAAAACATTTTACACAACAAGTAACACGGGTGCAGGTTTTCATTTCTCTTATAGATTGTCTTGTGACTAAACAGCTAGATTGGCTAGAGAACCTTTTTATACATGAACAAACCTGCACGAGGCAGGAAGCCAATCGGTGTGGTGTCACATTTCAGTCAACCATCAGCGCCCACAAACACAAAGAGTTTCCACTAAAACTGAGTTGATATATAAATGGAAATGACTGATCTCTCTGCCTGAAGGGTGGTACCACTCATCAGTTCAAAGAAATTGTTCCACATTTTGGGAAATGTACTTCGATGAGAAATTCGATACCACTTATATCCATCTGTTAAATGGGAAGTCACAGTCGATTAGCTTAGCTTAGCATAAGGACTGGAAAAGGGGGAAACGGCGTGCGGTAGTGCTTGGAAACGCAAATTCACATATTTTTTTCCAAGTCGTTAATCTTCGGTGAAATTTGGATGAAAATTGTTCAAAATCACTGAAATAAAGGTGGCATTAGAGGCGCTAGAAGGCGAGTTTTGTTACCTTCGTACGCAGCCAGGCTAGCTGTTAGCTTGTGTAACTAACCAGCTCTAGCTTCATAGTTACTGCACAAATATTATTGAGTATCAATCTTCTCATCTAACTATCTGTAAGAAAGCGACGAAACAAGTTTCACAAAATGTAGAAAAACTCCCTTTAACGGTTTTAGAGGCAAATCTTCACCAACATGAGTTTTTCGAAAGTGTTGGATGTTAAACTGATGATTATCTGAAGAAAATAAAAAAAATAACCTGAAATTAGCAGAGTAAAGAGCTACCCATCACACTGTCGAATGAGGGATGGAAAAATTACCTGATCATGGAAAACATCAACAACACTGGCGTGAAAATGTCGCACAGCAGGGTGATGTTTTTTCCGGATACTTGCCACAAACCCAAAGTCAGTGTCAAACACTAGTGTCACACTCTGCTACTAATCACACCAAACCATCAATTCATGAAAGACGCCGTGTCCACTTCCCCTACACCGATATAAAAGTGTAAGATTGTTTTAGATAATTAACAGTCAACAAACAACAGCTGACACGCATCGTCTCAAGGGAAAAAAGGTCAAGCAATCAGGAGAATCTTTCTATTTTTAGGCTATAAACAGCCTTTGTACACTTCTACACAAACTTGAAATGGTTCAGACTAAACAAATTCGTACTAGAAAACATACCATTAAACAACAAACACAGCACTTCATTTCTAAGTGAAAAAAGGCATAATCTGTGTAAGCTTAATGTGGAAAAGATTCTGTGAATCAAAATATACATCAAAGATGTGCATTTTATTTCTTAAAAACACTAAGTGAATGGCAGTGTCCTAATCGTTTCATAATTAGGTGGTAATGGACAATTCTATTGTGGGTTTGATTTGGGTTTTTAAAAAAAATGTGTGGTAGGAGAATATGATGACACCACAACCAAGCAGGCCTCTGTGAGTGAGACAAAAAGTGCACACACCATCAACACTAGCATAAAATAGGTTTACTGAACAAGTCCGATCCACCAGCACTACCTAGTGTGGCGAAACTTCTGCATCGTAGCTTCGAAACATATCAAATTCACACTCATATATGCAAACAGATCCACTGAGAATCAACACATTGCTTGTTTTTAGGGATACCTAGCAAAGTCTATGCAAATATAGTCATATGTACATACACGTCGTTGAAGCTGAAAAGCTATTTTACTTTGTCGCCAACTGAAGCGGTAGAAATATAGAAAATGTCTTTTTCCTTTTCCTTTTTGAAACACGGCAAAGAGCTAAGGAGAGCTAGAGAGAGCTTAAGAGGACATCAAAGCTTTTGTATAGGAGGGATTTTTATACAAAGTCAGAATTCCTACTTCTGGACAACCAACAGACCTTCAAAACTGATTTTTTTTTTAATTTTTTAAATACCAACAGATAAAGAACAATTTCACTGAAAGAACCAAATACTTTCCCTACCGCATAAAAAGCCACCCGAGCGGCTCAAAAAACTCAAACTATGCATTGAACTGGATGGCATCGACTCCTGGTAATAAGCTGAGTGGCCGGCTGGATTTCTGGTGCAACAATTTCCATCCAAGTTCCAGAGGAGATGAGGTGCGTGGACGGGAGGAGCACCCCGTCTGAGGAGAGTGGCGGCGAATTCAAAGCATCAACAGTTTCTAGTTCTCCTTTCCGCGACAGTGCAGGTGATAATTCGTCATTGTCCTTGTACTGTGTGGGAGAGACATTTGGCATTTTATTTGTTGTAGTAGAGGTTGATATTGGCACTCTAGCAAGGTGCTCAGCTCCACCTGAGGGCTCAGGGCCTGCCTGGGTGTACCAGGTTGGGAAATGTGGCAGCGGAAAGAACCATTGATGGTTAAGTATCTTAACCTAGAAGACCCCGTTTGAGTCGGTTTGCTCAGTGCCAGATAGATGCTCAGTCCTCAAACTTGTCTAGATTAAGTTCTATCCAAAAGTGCAGTTTGGAAGTGACTTATGGAAGAATGGGGAGCGCACAATCCAAGCTGTGTTGGATTTCACAGAGCAGGAAGTGGTGAGTCATACAAGTCCCATGATGTGGATAAGCCACTAAATCACATTGTGAACGATGCAGCATAGCCCGATGTAAATACATGAAGGTGAAACCATGTGAAAGATAAATGTATTCAATGGTGTTGTCAGATTGAAGAAAAAAAAAAAAAAGGTTCAACACCTAATTTCTACCAAAAGAAATTACTTTACGGGAGTTCACTCAACCAAGAAGGCTTTACAAACCTACTGTCCTTCAGTTGAAAGATCTACACTGGACACAATATCCAGCTGAGCACTAAGTCATCCTCTCCTCACTCAGAGCGTGAAAGGATATTTATGTCTATTTCTTTCTTTAATGTATATTTGGCAAAGCCTCATAAGTCTGGGTGATGCAGCTGAGTTTTATAATGGGACGGAGGCAGATGTGTGATGATAGTGTCCCATGGCAGTGGGGTCGGGGCAGTGGGGGTTTTAAAGAATGAGTGTGTGTGTGTGTGTGTGTGTGTGTTGTGGGTGTTGTGGGTGTTTAAGTGTCACCAAAACTTCACTGTGGGTGCAAAGAGGTGTGGCACGCAGCTCTATGTGACCCAGGTATCCAATCTCATGCGCTTGAGGTTTCCTCCCTCCTGCTCTGGTTCGTTCGACGTCCTGAGGAGCTCGGCCGAGGGGCTGAAGTCAGGGCGGCTGCCGGGACCGACTCTTCCTGCAGCACCAGCTGCGCTGCCACCGCCGCCATCGCCCCCGCCCCCGCCCCCACCTCCGCCACCGGCTGCACCGGTGTCATCACGATCGCTGCCTTCAAAGGAGCTGGCATTGCTGCTGACGCTGTCTGCGGGCGAGCGGCCAGTCGGGGGCTCCAGGCACAGCAGGGAGCCAGGGTACTGTGGCGGCGCAGTCAAGATGGCTCCCCCTGAGGTCGAGGACGGCGTGGTAGAAGATGGTGGAGGGCATGGGGTGCTGCGATCCCTGCCGGGCGAGATGGGCTCCAGCTTGATGCTCACACTGGAGTTTGTGTTGACGGTCAGCATGGGGCCTTGAGGTATATGGGTCACAGGCCTGAGAACAGGGTCACAGAGGACGGAGAGAGAGGAAGACAATGGAAGATAAGGGACGGAACAAAGAGGAAAGGCGAGAAAACAAAACATACATATGATTAGCTTCTTGACAAAAGGCATGTGAGCAAGCAGCAAGACAAAAACCCACGTTACAAGGTACAGCACCAACAGGGCAAAGCCACATTCAACTATTCAATAATCCAATACATTGAGCCTTCAAAGCAGAAGTAACCCTCCCACTGCTCCCAAAGGATCAACACATCAGCCCAGGAAGCATGAAAATGATTTGTGTGACAAGGTGGTTCGCAGTGAGGCAGCTATGATGTGAAGGAACTACAGATGATAAACAGAAAATAATCTCGGGTTAGAGAACATGGTGGAAACCGGAACTACGTCTTATTTCCTGTTTGACTGCAGACAGCACCAGACATGCTTAGGGGAAGTCAGCCAAAAGCACACAGACACACAGGAAAAAGGAAGTGATGATACAGTACCGGCCCAACCACTCATCTCTACCCAAGAGCAGGTTGGACGGAGAGCCAACACTGTGGGGGGAAAAACAAAATGTTGGAGCCCAAACCAAAGGTAAGTGGTGGATTAGAGGTGGATTCAAAAGGCATGTGTGGAGAGAAGTGTGAAACATTATTGCAAGCAAAGTTTCTTCAACAACAGCAATAATGTCTCAGAATCAGAAAAACAAAGAGCCTAATCTGCTGAATTTTTGTTCCCACACACAAACAAATCCAGGCATGACAATCTTGTTTTCTGATCTACAAACACAGTAAATGAAGCATTGAAGAAGAATAAAGAATAAATGTGTTAATCGGGACTGTTACGCGTTTTTGAAGTTTATTACTAAAGAGTTTGTACGTCCTTAAGAACAAAAATGCATACAAGACTAAATGCAAAAGCATTGTATACTTTATAATAATGCATAATGTACTTTTCATGGTTCAATTAAGGATTATTTGTAGAAAGTAAAAGGTATTACTGATTGAATTACAAATGATTATGCTCAGATCAGCAAATAACACTGTTAGTATCATTATTCAAGGATTCATGTCATGATGAATTACTAACTGAAATCTGCTATCCTTACAACTTCTTGGAATACTTGCATCTCAACCATCAACGTTAACATAATAAACTTAGAATAAAGTGCTTATTTGTAAAAAAGTGATTTGGTAAAATACAGCAGCTGCATTTACAAAGACGGAGTATTTCATTGTTCGGCTGTTTACTCAAGTGAAGTGGTGTTGTGTTGATCTGTTTAACATCATAACACATAGTATGTGTGCTTGTTCCTTCCTGACATTTCTTACTAATAATGTATATTCTCCCAATATTTATCAACTAAATTCATAACATCTTTCTTATTTTTAAGGTTTAGAAAGTTTATGTTTAAGGCCAGTGTTTTGAAATGTATGGCTGCCTTTAAGGTAGTTATGTATGTTGTTTTGTTTCAGACTAAAGCATATGCAAAGTGGACTACAGCCCCCCCCCCCCCCCCCCCCCTCCCACTATAGACAAGGTTCGGACATTTCACACACGCACACACTAGTAGTGGCTGTTCACCTCAGGTTGGCAGCCAGACTGGACACCTGGCTAGACAGCTCGCTGCTCTGTTTGTCCACGCCCCACATGCTGTGGACAAGAGGAGAGAACACACTTCAAGGATCTGGTGCTCACGCCACCAAAGACACAACACGAACCCTGCAGCATTCGACTCAAGCAGCTCTCCTCACACTGCAGCTGCACCTCAATAGTTCTCCAATCTAACGCAGAGGCTTCTCAGTCGTCTTCTTTGAAACCTGATATTTAAGGAGAAAAAGTATCCGCCAATTCACATACAATTTCACTTCTAAATAAGAATGAGGAGATAAAACATTAAACTTTGTATTGCTGTCTAAACCCTGAAGTCCTTTGTATATACTGTAAATAAAGCCTATGCACCAGATATGTATATGTTGCTGTCCTTTAGTCCACAATGTATCTTTTAAATTATAAAGTAAATGTAAATATACGTTAGCAGGCAAAAAAAAAAAAAAAATATCCGAGTTTTATCAGTCAAGGAGCTTTAATTATAAAAATGGATGAAAGTAAAAAAATGTGTGCATTTAAATATTGATTTGAGACTATATTGGCCAGCTCTCGTTTATATGTAAATAAAACAGTCAGGAATGGCTAATTAATGGTTGATACATCAGTTACTAATGCTTTCTAGATCAGATAAAAGCCATTAATAAGTACCACTTTTGGGATGACAGATTGAAAATCATTTAAGGGTTATTAGCCAATAATCACTGGTGGTTTGAGTAAACAGAAACGGTACTTTATAATAATATTCTTTTGCGGTGCTATGATTGGCTGGCAGGCTCTTATCTCTCATTGTGCATGTGAGTAGAAGTACATATATTTTATCTCAAATATTCTCAAGTAAGAGTAAAAAGTATTCTGCAAAACAACTACTCTGAGCCCCTTTTCTCCCCTTTTTTTTGTTGAAGTTATTCAAGTAGTTACAAATGTATGTAATGAATAAAGGACCTTTGAGAAGGTGGACTTGTTTCACACTGCTGAAGTGCAACAACTCCCGAAAAAAACTGAATACCAGATATTCAGATTGATGTTATGAAGAGGCTGAGATGGTGAGATGCTGGTGAGACCAATTCACTAACAAGGAATATGAATTGCTTGCATATAAAGGTCATGGTATGGATATCATGCAAGCTGACAGGTAAGGTCAGTAGTACAGTATTTCAGTGTTCAGGGGGTTGCCATTAGACAAGAGAGCTTTCACAGCAGCCTTCCATCATCATCATCATCATCATCATCATCATCATCATCATCCCTGACACTGGATGTGACGGAAGAGCTTTCAGGAAACCAGATTTAAAAGAAAGACGCAGCGCCGATGAGAAAATAAAGAAAAAGACTTACACCAAGTTGCTGAGTGATGCAAGATTAAGTTGTTGTTGCTGTTGTTGTTGCTGCTGCTGTTGTTGCTGCTGCTGCTGCTGTTGTTGTTGTTGCTGGGAAACAGCCTGCTGTTGCCATGTGGTCGGCAACAAGCCGCCAGGTGACGCCAGAGCGTGTAAAGCAGTGATGTCTGCACTGGTCAGCTGGTACTCTGAGAGAGAACAAAGGATAAAAAAAAAAGTCCCAACGTAAAGCTCACATTCTCTTAGTTTAACTCTCTGGGATACATTTCTTCATTCTTTCAGTTTTTAAACTTGTTTTGATTTTCTATGCGGTAAAAAAAAACCAACAATGATATTTCTGCTCCTGTGTGTTCAGTTCACCTGTGTTGTACGCTGTGGTCATGGCAGAGAAGGGCAGCCCTTGTGCCAGGAGGCTCGGTGTGGCCACCGAGACAACCGGCGTGGTGAGGCTTTGTGCCACCTGGGCTCCTGCTGCCAGCCGCTGGGCGTTCTGCCAGAAGAGGACGCAGACATGTTTAGTCACTGCAGAAACAATTTTCACACGTGGCGTCGAGCTAATCGACTGATTTCGACAGCGTCCGTTCTGACATGCTGGGAATGACAATGTGCATATGGCTGAATTCAAAATGATGGATTGAGTCAAGTAAATCTCAAAGTCAAGTGGATTTACTAGGAGGAGGTTCGTGATGTCATGCGTCAAAAATGAGTTCCTTGTTTTGAGTGTGCCATAGACAGACACATTACATTAAAGGCAGTTTATTCAACCATCAGATACGCTTACTGGGATTTTTTTTAAGGATTATGTCTTAATTAGATAGCGACAGAGAGAGATGACAGGAGGGGAGAGACACTAACCAGAGACCATAGCGGGTCATAGTCAATGCTCAACACTAAGGCTACCGGGGCGACCCCATGCCTTTATAAAGACCTACAATTAGGTCATTAAAGAAATTGTCACATTCACTTTGGATTGATTTTAACAAAATCAATCATTTCTAAATATTCTGCACGTCTAGAAAAATGTCACAAGAAATGTTGTTTCTCAACATATATACGACTTTAGAGCTACGGCTGCCAAAAACAAAAAAATGTATTACCAATTAATCTGCCCTTCTTCCCCCAATTGATTACTTAATCAATTGCTTCCTCTATGGGATGTCAGTTAATAAGTCACCTCAGGTCCTGAAACCTAAGTTGACTTATTCAAGTTCCTTGTTTTGTCTGACCAACAGTCTGAAACATATAGACATGTTTAGTTTACTATCGCAGTAGAACAACAAAACCAACACATATTAAAATCTAAGAATCTTTTTTTCATATTTATAATGTACAGACAGTACAATCTGTATTTTATATATATATATATATATATATATATATATATATATATATATATATATATATATATATATATATATATATATATATATATATATTTTTTAGATTGACATACATTTCAGATTTAATTTTGACAGTCTTACAGTGAATACAGTAAATTAGTATTAGTATGTAGAGTCATTCTGGAAAACATCTTCAACTATTGTGAGATAATTAAAAGTCAAACTATGTAATTGAGTGAGCAGCTCATCTCACGTTTCTCCAGCGGATGTCACTGCAGGCCTTCCAGCATGTTGCTGGGATGCACTCTGGTTAACCATCTGTTTTATGTTTCAATCATTCATTTTTAGAGAACAGGGCACAAACCTACTGCTAGTACAGTGTTTGTACATTAAATCAGTCATTTAGATGACAAAATATCCAGTGTTCCTCCAACACAGGTGCAACAGACATGCTGCTAAATCTGTGAAGCTGCTCCCATAAGGTTTTATCATCATGCAGCTCTGCTGAAGATACTCTGGTTAAGCTGAATTCTAACAGATAAACCCAAAACTCAGGTGCTGTGTAAGAGTGACAAATAGGAGGTCCTGCAAACAAAAAGCCAAAGATGCAACAATTCCCATCTGAAAGTACTCTTCTGAATTGTAAGACCTTGTGAATGCAGAACATCCTGAGAGAGAGAGAGACAGAGAGACAGAGAGAGACAGAGAGAGAGACAGAGACAGAGACAGAGAGACAGAGAGAGAGAGACAGAGAGAGAGAGCGAGAGAGGGACTTCTTGTGAAGAAGAAGTAAGGAGGGAGAGTGAGGAAAATGAAGCTCTATACTCTGAAAAACGAGATTCTTGCCCATCAACTTTGAGTGGAATTGTAAAAGGAGCAGCAGCCACCTCTCTGAGTAAATTCAGCTTTAAATTACAATGTGGTCATAAAGTATAACACGCTTTCTCAATCAGTAAGTTGTAGCCTTTCTAAAGTACTTTTTAAAAATGATATCTGTGTATATACTAATCTATTTCTCTTGATAATATTTTAGGACAAGTATCATCTGTAGGGGTGTAACTAACAACTTCCACTAGTGATTAATTAAGTTTTGTTGAAGGTGCCTTGGAGCTTCATATGAAATATGTGACTGGGGGAAACATTTGAGTCCAATGCCTTTAATGTAATGCCAGTTAGTTAACATCTCTAACTGACAATTTTGGTGGAAGGTGAAAATGAGTGTCAGTGAACGGGGAACATGCTCCGCGTCGCCTCGCACCACAATGCCAAGTGGAGAAACACCCATGCTTTATGTGGCATCACATGATGGAGGTGATGGGCCTGATTCAAGTCTGACTGGATCATTTAAAGACTGCTAAAGCACTGATCACCGAGGTCTATCTTTCTAAATTATCACCGCGATCACATCATGATCCTAACAACACAACCACGAGCCCTGAATCACATGCAGTCAGGTGGGAGCCGCAAGCGGAATACCATCCCAAGAAATGTCAGTGGAGCAAGACCAAAACAATGAGTAACTCTTGTACAGTATTGTAACCATGCTAATAAAGTGCGGACAGTCGATAGACCATCGACTCATGCGAGTGACTGACGTGGGGGAAAAGAAATCACCTCGTTTACCAATTCCAGCTCATCCTCTGTCTGCAAAGGGTGGTAACAGATCATATTAGTAACTAAAAGTAAATAAGGGTAAATACAAAAAAATACATTGATAGATACTGTAGTTTGGCATACTAAGTTATCTATGAAATAAATCAACTTATGCTAATTGTTACACTAAATGCATGGGACCTGAAATCACAGAAGGTGCCTCTGGGACAGCACAAATTAAATAGTTGACAAAACAATCTGAACACAAGGTCCATTCAGTAGCAGTTCTGCAGCTTTTGATCCCCTTCTCAAATCGAAATGATCAATTCCAACTTTTAAGCAAACATGAACAAATCCTTAGACCTGCAATATCTGTTGTTTTTTTGGTAACACAACACTGACATATTTTCTTTTTATAGTGTTGATAAGGTGACCGTTTTGGCAAACAGGTGCCTATTCATACACATATATATATATAGTTGGCAACAGTTTAGGAAGATTGTGTGATATAATCAAAAGCTCCAGAACAGCTATTAAAAGGACTAGTTATTTTTTAAAAGCTATAAGTTGACATGGGTGCATATTTAGTTAGAAAGGTTATGAGGAATCTCATCAGTATGTCAGTGGGAGTTGATCCCATCTGAGACTTTACTAACTTTACCAAAGTAATTAATGAGATGCTGAACGTAGAGTGAAGAGCACAAATCTCTGCTCTCTGCTCTTCACTAACAACACAAAAATGATGGAAAGCGGCCTCTACCAGCCCGTTTATCTTCTATATAACCAATATAAATTAATACAAATATGTCAATTCCCATTATTCATCTCATTCATTGGCCAGTAAAGGTGTAATTATCTGAGATAAAATGAAAATTATTTCTATCCCCTCATGTCCCTTAACAAATCCTCCGGGTTCCAGGTGTCTTGGTTTTCTTAATGTTTGTAAGATCCTCACTTTTTGTCATCACGAGTGACTAAGGTGTGATCACTGTGTACGGTTCAAAATGTTAACTACAAGGACCCAGGCAGCACAGGTTCTGCGTGGTTAGGCTCACCATCTGCATGAGGCTCTTTCCGCCCTGTGAGGTGATGACTCTGAGGTCTGGCTTGCGGCTGTTGACCATCTGGGGGCTGGGAGGGGGGGGTGGGGACTTGGCCGGAACTACTTTCCCCAGACTGTTGCCGTTGGAAACGGTGAGGAGGCCTGGGGAGGCCCTGGCACTGTTGTATCCATTAGCTGCAGGGAAAAAGAGAAGCAAATCAATAGGAAAATCAAACAGGTGCGTTCAGACAGCGGGGTGCGGAAACTGTGCACATTCAAAACTGTGTTAAAATAATCCTCTACGATCACATCACTTCATCTGGAGAATAAACTCTAATCTGAAAACAGCTAAAAAGATCATTCAGAATATTTTTGTGCTGGTGATTATTGGACATTATGTCACGACAAGTTTATTCCTTCTACTAAAATCTTACACAACGTCTTCTTTAATAAAAAATATGATTTGGGAGGCAACATTTTAGTTTTTGCATGAAAACATTTTACTGAGCTATAAGATGCAAAAATGTTAAAAATAAAAAAGTGAGCTGCCGGGAATCCCAGGCGTGTCTTTTGATGTTACTGGTGGCCTCCCCTGATCCCTCCAAGGCACAGTCACAGATGGTGCAGAGGAGGAGAGGAAAGGAGGAACCTTGGGAAGTGTTCATTTTGTGAACAGACATTTTGCAGATTTTCATTGATGTTCTTTTATTTCATGACTAATAGAAATGGAAAAAATATTGCGAAATGTCTTCCCATTATGTCCTGATGAGGGAAGACGAGAGCGTCGACATTGTTGGGCAAGGATGATCATTTAGATTTTTTTTTTCTGATTTGAAAGCAAACCCTTGTTAACAGATCATTAACCAACTCAGACAACTCATGTCTATGACCCATTAAAAAATAACCAACACAACAGACAGCGTGTCTATTGTTTTTTATTCAGTCTGTTGACTATGAGACCCACAGCTGAGAATATACAACTCAGACGGACCACAGAGATAACGTATAAAGTTTAACTTCAATCCATATTTGTTGGCGTTTAGCCTTTGAAAAACAACGCCATCGCTGCGGTTGTGAGATTTAGGATAAATACTCAAATACAGGCCAGATACCAGAGGAACTCTTGGCGATAAAGAAAAGAAGCAATAACTTAACAATAAAACTCAAGAATCTGAGTAAATACAGTAGCAGATTACTCACGGACTGGACTTGGGCATCCTCCATTTGAATTATTCAGCTCGCCTCCAAGAAGAGCACCTATTGAAAAAGGACAAAAAAAACATGTGAACCGAAAACCAATACAACACGAGGAGTTTTCAAATGTTCTGATATATAGAAATTCACTGTTCAAACTTTTATCATTTGATAACAACGTATTGGGACTTGTATTGGCATACGACAAGCTGCAACTCTGAGAAGATAATTTCCAATACAAACAAAAACGTCTGTTTCTAAAGGTCAACAATGAGCTTTCAATGTCAACACATTCTAAACAATTTATTACAAATTGTCAACGTAAATCCATAATAATTTGTATAAATGTGTACATTTTTATACACTGAAGAAAGTGCCCACATACACACCTTTTAAAAACATAATATTTAAAATGTTATTTTTGCATCCTTTATATATTTTATTTTACTCTTTTAATCCCAATTATTTGTTGCACATTAGCCTTTTTACTACAGACTACTATTAGAGTTTGCCACCCTGAATACTGTGAACCTTTTAATCTTAAATTATAATCCAGGAAAAGAAACACATTTTGTCACTTCATTGGTTTTGTGCAAAATAAATAGCTGCCCAATCTCAAAAAGGTTAAGTTCATCCAAGAAGCATTGAAGACGTGAAGACAATAACATAATAACACGCGCCAGAAGTTAATAAATGCAATTCATTGTGATTTGTTTGTTAGGTTATGAATAGATGTAAACTAATGCTGCTGAACTGTTAAAGTTGTAACTAAACTGCTTAAACGCAGAAGCTCTTTTTCTTGTGGCATTTCCGGCAGTTACCAAACAGCTTCAGGTGCATTAGCTGCATTGGGACGCACACGTATTCACTTTAGATCTTCAATGCTTAATATTTGGTTGATACAGATATTAACTCATAATTTAAAGGCTATAAAAAGCATCCCAGTTGGAGGAGAGCAGCAAATGTCACACAATGCAGATTAGCCAAGTGCAGAGTAATGTGCACACCTCCCTAATCCACTAATCAGCTCTTTACATACAATGATAAGGAAGTACAGACAATAACCGTTGAAGGTCTATGAAAGAATAAAACTGATAACACAATGTAATCCTTAAGGAGGTGAAGGAGTAGACAAATATAAATACTACTTAAGATGTATTCCTTCATGTCGTCTCTGACTAAAAGGAAGAGGCTCATCAATCGTTTACGGTCTGTTTCATTTATTTATTTATTTTTTTAAGTCTAGTATTACTCGCTCACCTGCACTGGCTGGTCGCTGTGGCAACCCGGGAGACACCGTATTTCTCTGAAGAGCCGGTTGCTGTGGCGACAGGAGGTGGGTATCCGTGAGCGATGATGATGTTACATAGGAGGTAGTTACCAGTGCGTTGCCAGGGTTACTGAACTGCAATGTGCTTTGATTAGACGCCTGGACTGTGACCGGCATCGAGAAGGTCTGGGAAGGAGCCGTCGACTGCTGCAAAGAGGGAAGAGAGAGAGTCTTAGTCTCCAATGTGCGTCAACTGCTAAAATAGTTTCAAGAAGCTAATATCATCCAGGACGATCGTACGTTGGGCGCTAATTAAAAAGGTGAGCAATGCACATTTCAGAATGTACTTCACTGGACAGTTAAGCCTGAAGGTGTTTGATCACCAAATCCCCATTACTTTATTTCTCCAATTGTAAAATTGAGGATTTATAGACGTGAAGGACCAAGTGACACCTTATTTCATGTAAAATATGTAACGATAAAAGTCACATTAAAAGCACATTGAGAAGGATTTTACATAAAAACAATGTACACACTCAAACAAAAATAATCCCTCTCATTTGATTTACTCTTTTCTTTTCGTTTCGCTGTGTTTCTGTGCCCCTCACTCTGCCTCTGCTTCCAGCTGTCACTCCTCAGCCTCTCCTCCCCTGGGCTCTGGTCTATCCTGGTACCCTAATCTGTGTCGTCTGTCGGAAGCTCATATAAATTCTCCGGTCTGGACACATAACCGATGCACAAAAAGACTAAATCTATAATTTATCGCCAGCTAAACACGCAACGAAATCCCTAGTTCACCTGTCCGGGAGAGTTAGAAGGCACGATGTCACGTGCATTGTCTTGGACTCATGCAGACACTTTCCCAGCAAGTTAACACCACATCAATTAATGTAGCTGCAAGGTTTTCAGCTGTGTGTCTTCTTGGCATACTCAAGGTTTCTGTCAGTGTATTGCAAGCCCGACGATGAGTATGGAACAGTAATGTTACAGCTGTGGGCCTAACAGTGCAGTGCGTGTACAGCGTATTTGTTGGTGAATAAATGCTACAACTCCTCAAGAACCAAGCCAAGCTTGTCACCTGCTGATTAAAGTGAAGGAAAATATATTTTTTTTAATGTTTAACTGATACCATTAATTGGTCAGAGTTCTAACTGTCGGTAAACACTTTAACAGACAGACGATTATTAACATTGCAACCAGAAAGTCTTACAACCTGTGCAGATTAAAAGAGCAAACCGCTGCGGTTGAGGCTGAAACAAAATGCTCTGATGTGTCAAGAACATTGGATTCCTTTAAAATAAAATTCAGTCTAATTAACTGCCGAATATTTACTTTAAGAACTTTGACCAGGTATGCTAGTGGCCAAAAAGCTGTTCATGTATCTGTTATTTCCTTTGTTATCTTCTTCTGCAAAGTGAAACAACCAGTTAGAGGAACTTCACCCCAGTAGCTGTTTCCTGTAGGCACTCAAGCCAAACAACGGATAATAACAAAATGTCTGGCCAACAAGGTTACAGTGAAGAAAGAAGCAGAACAACAGTAATTACAATATACTCGATTACTTACTCCGTAGCGCTTGAAGAGAACATCCAGGTCCTCTGTGGTCTTACGGTACTTGTCATCATTTAGGGGACTTTGGTCAATGGAGTCTTCACCATCCGGCTCTGGACTATCGCAACCGTTGAAGCCTTTCTTTCTCAAAGTCTATGAAAGTAAAAAGAAGTGAGTCGTATTACATCGGTCGGTTCAGTTGCTCGAAACTAGGGTTGACCCAATGAAGTTTCTTTTGTCCCCAAAGCCAATCTGGAATCTCCAATACCGCATCAGATCTGACACTTATATTTATCTAAATGTTAATTATATATGTATCTGACACATCGCCACACCATTTGAGGGCTGAGACAAAACACAGCTAAATGGTGACTACTTGCATCCTCATATCGCTTGGTCCTGAAATATCTGAATCAATCACTTGTACAAAGGGGGGGGGGGTCACATTTGTACCAGATTACGTGGAAAACACCTGCATGTGTTATCAAGCTCATGCTGCCCCTATTGTTTGTTCCCGTTTAACGGCTACAAGGTGTGGCACTAAGGAGCTTTATTAATCAACCAGTTAAGTTCTACTTGATTCTCTGGCTCCCAATCTTAAGAGAAAGCCGTTAACGTTGACATATACTTATTGGCATCTTATCTCTGTTTAAGGGTTACCTAAAACTTAAGCAATGGTAACTGTCAATCTTAGCTGGCTCACTTGCTCACAAACGCTGATGATATGATGGACATACCTCAATAATATCTGCATTGGTCCGGCTCTCATGAGGCTCGTTGTACTCTGTGTATTTGAGCAAGACCTTGTCCATGTCAGTACTGGCATACTGGAACAGCTTGTTTGCATGGTTGAAGATGATCAGAGCAATCTCGCAGTCACACAATACACTCAGCTCGTAGGCTTTCTTCATCAAGCCAAACTTGCGCTTTGTGAAAGTCACCTGAGAGAAAGCCGCAGAAGTTGGGGATGGGGGAAAACAGGGCGGAAGGTGGGAAAAAAAAACAAGAGATATGTGAGAACACACCCTTTATTAAAAGCTCAGAAGACTCACAGAAGGTCAGAAATTCAGATATATATTATTTGTAGGTCTTGATTCATACATAAAGAGGTTTAGACAATCAAAACTGATGACTTGAGAATAAACTTTCATGTGCCTAGTAATGAAGAAAATATATGCAGTCACATCAGGGACATATCTAACAAATAGTATTTTGGTGCGCTGTCTGTCAGAACAATCACTGGAACGCGTTGGAGTCGTTTTCAGCATCAATAATGAAGCATCCTTTTTTGTGGACCTGTCTCTAATTGTTTTTTAGTCATACTCCATCATAGGTTCAGTATTCACTGTGCAAACAGTTTCTTTCTGCATAGTTTAAAGTCAGAGCTGTGACAAAGTGGTTCACAAAAAAAAAAAATGATTACACTGGGAAAGAACCCTAAAAATAACAAATTAACATTTTTGTACAACTTCTCATCCGACCCAACTGAGAAAACAAGAAAGACGTTGGTCAGGGAGGAAACCTGAAGAGGGTTGGCAGGCTTGTGAGGAGAAAACAAAACAACAAATGGAGCTGAAAGAGGCAAGTTCTTGAGACCTTCTTTGAGACCTTTCACTGTAACAATGTGTATAATTGATTGGGACAATGACGCAAGGATGAAGCCAAATCAACAATAAAGCAGCTACAAAATGAAAAGAAATAACCTGTGAATGACTTCTAGACAGCCGAGTTCCCCTAAAATATAAAAATCTACCCGGCGCCTTGTACTGGTAGTGAAGGATAACAAAAACATCAAAAAGCACACAGTTTGACATCAGTAAACTGAGACTTTTTATGATTATGAAGAACGCATTTTAAATATATCTTAATGATAACTGCTTAAAAATGGTCTTGAATTTAAATAACATTTCACACAGTACTGCCTGAGGATTCAAAGGTTTTAGAGGCACTCAAAAGTAAATTATGAAAATGTCTTGAATAGTAATGTACAACTGCAGTATTTATATGCTTTAACGTTTTCTATACTACAGACATATAGCAGGTACCAACAAAGTATGGAGGATCAAAGCAAAGTATAAACTGTATTAAGAATACTCATCATAATAACAGATTATCAAAACACTTGTTGTTCACAGCCCTCGTCCATAAAGAAGAAGAATAACAGATGAAAACTGCTCACCTGCTTGTTCCTTTCATCGGTGATCCGTTGGATCTGAATCTTTTTCCTACCCATAATGCTTTGCAGTTGTGGAGACAAATGTAGTCAATGAAGTGGAGAAGCGCCTCTCAGAGGGTGAGAGAGGAAGTGCAGCCTGCAACCTCTTACTTCGGCCCAAACGCACTCAGACACAGTCATGCATCCGAGGACACACGCACACACACATGTCTCTGCCCAGGTGTGGTCAGGCAACGCTGTCGACTCCTTTTGACGGGCGGCGAGGGTGAAGAGCGGAGACGTGCGACGTTGAGGAGCGAATCTTCAGTTCAGTGTTTGTTCAACAAGGAACAAAAAGTGACAAACTTCCTTGCAGCTGCAGGACGTCGCTCCTCTCCTGCGTGACACAGAGGGACAGAAAGGTCACTCAAATATCACACAAACATCAAAACAAGACGTTAGGGGAAATAAATCGTTGTCTGCTGATGGTGATCGTGCATTCACAAATCAATAAATCATCTTATTCTTGTCATGTCAGAAACAAAATGACAATGTAATCTCCCTAAATACACGAGAACAACGGAGACAACAATACTGCCTGATTTTTAAGGGGGGGGCCCACAGACAAACATTACGGTATCTTTCACACATTGGACAATTCTGATTTGGTTAATTCCAACCTTCACTATCAAGAAGCAATCACCACATCAAGTGGAACGGCACTTTATTAAGTCGATTTTTGATTTGATCTCATGCTTTGAGACGTTCTCCTTCTGCCTTCATGGCAACTGTTGAAGTTGTGGATAAACGCGTCAAGACAGACATACAAACCAAATCCATGAGTCCTAAAAATGAGCTTTGAAATCACAAAATACTAACGGCTTCTTAAATGTGAGGAGTTTTTTGCTACTCTTTAGCCGTGTCCAAAATCACTCCCTCCATGCTACGCAAGAGACCACTTTATCTAATTTGCAACAATAAACTTGAGTGGCCAAAACTGTCAGACTTTTGTATCGTCTATTGTCCTATAAATTTCATACAAAACTTCATACTAAAAAGCCCAGAAAGCATAACTTCACCGTAGCATAAGTTTTAGTTATGTGACACTATACCTGCCAGAGGTGAAGCAGATGATGATTTATAAATAACATGATATAGCCACAAAAGCAATTTAAAAAAACATCATATTCTCATATTAGTTTCAAACATTATAGAGACTAAATTACTTATTAATTGAGTAAATGAATAGATGAATAATTGCTCAAACGTGTGAGTCATCGGGAACATAAAATCAAAGGGTCATCATGTTCTGCACACACATGAAGCTTCATTTAGTGACACTGAAACTCAAGACCTCTAATAGAAATCATTGGTGATTCAATAACATGCTCCACAAGGCTCTATATAAGTATGAACATTTTTTTTGACTGAACTTGATGTCATTGAATGATTATTTTTGATGGAGACAGGTATTCGTGTTTAGATCATATTTACACACAAAGAAACGATCCAAGTAACGTGGGTATGATCACAGGTTAAAGGTTAAAGGTTAAAGGTTAAAGGTTAGCCCAGACGTTGTATGGAAGAGGTGACATATAGACAACTATAAGACATCTTTATCTTTGTGTGCAGGCGGACTTGCTGTTTGATACTCTTTATACTGGTCATACTTTGAAATCCTCCTTCACATGAAGGCCTGAGGGTCATTTATAAGAAATGAAAATAGTGAATAAATGATGAATAAGAAAGCGTCGACAACCTCTGCATGAGTTACAAATAGTAAATAAACTGGTCAGTCTCTTGGTCATGTTGTTACAAACTACCTGAGCTGTTAGAGTCAAATGACCAATATATGATGTGATATTCCTGTATGTATAATGCAGATGGAGTTTTTAATGTATCAACGGTGGCAAGGATAAAGATTTAAATAAATACGCAGTAACAACAGCTTCCCTTTGCTTAGTCGTGTGTCAACATGACATTAACATCATTATACATCGCCGACTACGCATTTGATTGTATCTAGAATGACTAATTAGTCGCTTAATCTTCATAATGAATCCAAATGACCTAAGAGTAATTTATACAGCTCCTTTGAATGCGTCTACAACTGTGATTTAAGTTTACAGTAGCGCTGCACAGTTAATCATGTAACAATCACACTTCTAGCTTCTACAGTTAATTAAATGTGGTTAGGTGTGATGCTGATGCTTTACATTTGAGGTGGCGGCTCTGGTGCATTAAATCAAGTGCTCCCCGGAGCTGAATGGCATCGTTGATTAAATCAGCAATTCATTAGTCGATCGACAGATAATTAACTGGCTACTATTTTGATAAATGATTAATCATTTCAGTTATTTCTCAGTTAGAAATGCCAAACCTGAACTGGTTTCAGGTTCCAGAGGATTTCCTCTTTTTCTGATTTGAATTGACAAAAGAACATATATTGTCAGATTCATTGATGATGAAAATAGCAGTTAGGCCGTGGTTACATATAGTCAAATGTGATTGGTCAAGTTGTTGACTGATAGTTTTTGGTCACTCCTCTGTTTAAGCTTAATATAGAAAACTAGTAAAAACAACAAAACCATTGGCTTAAATAAATGATGCTATCGCTTAGCTGTTGTTTCAGAATAATGGACGGTGTGGCGCTATAGCTTGAGTACTGAAATGAGGTGGAGATCGATAAACCCAGAATGACAGACACCGTTTCAGTCTGCTTGCTTTTCATGTGCTGCGAACAGCTGTTTACATTTAAACACGTTTCCTGATCTCGCGTAGAAATAAAAGTTTTGAATAAAAAACATAACAGGGGACTTTTATTGTGAAGAATTTACATGACAACTTGTTTATCAGCAAATCAGGGAGGCTTTTTCATCAGCTTATCTTCAATAAAAACCAAACTCCACTACTATGGTAAGTGGTGGAACTGGTTTGATGGGGCAATCCCACTGCTGTAGTGAAAACAAAACTTTTTACATTTCCTAAAAACAAGAGCTTCTCCTTCTGACACACAGACTCAGCCTTGTGGCAACAGTCTTACATTTTCCCTCCAGTCTTGACCTTCCACGTCCGTGCTCTCCTGTGGGATTGTTGTCAGGCCAGACGGAAAAATTGAAAACGCCAGTGGAGTGCACATGGGGCCTCCGAAAACCTAATTTCAACACTTCAGAGCATCCAGCTTGAGAATTAATCAAAAGTTGGAATAAAAGCCAGCATATTAGGTCCAACTCTAAAATGCTCAGCGTCATTCATCAGTGCCATGTATTACACGTGTTTAAATCCGCCCCTTGATGATGTCCATTATTCCTCCAAAGACATAACCTGTATGATGTGGTCTGTGCTGCACCTACATGTAGCTTTTCATTAGATATGTGTATTCACATCATTATAAAACATTCATTAGCTGCAACTGCAAAGGCACCAACTCTAAACAATTACCACAAAATGTAGAAATATCCCACTGTGCGAGGGGAAAATGACTAACAACGACTCTACTAACTTTGCCAAGCGACAGTCTTTGATTAGCCGTGAATTGACCAGAATGGGGCTACACTGCAAGGCTTCTGTCCAGCCTCCCTCTGCCCGACTGCCCTCTGCATGGCTGCCCCCTCATTACTGTAATTGACACGTTCATCCCTCTTCTTCCCCCTTAAGGCACTGATGGCTCAATTAGGAGCTGGCCGGAGGACTGATTGGACGCCAGCATAATGAGGTCGCCGCTTGGCTAAAACTGAGCCCTGCATCCAGCCAAACCAAGCTCGCGCCGTGACATACGAGAAAGCCAAAGAAGTAGAGAAGACTGTTAACAAGAAAAGGCACTAGATAGAATAGTTTAATAGTGGAAAATGATTGACTTTTGGCTGGACCAGGTTTGCCTCATTATCTTAAGAGGGCAAGCTTTTGGTAAAAAGAGAAAAATAATGGAGCCACGCATGTTATTCGATTCATCCAAGTTACGGTTATGCAACCCTCGAATATTCTTCTGATGAAGGAGAACGTAATCAAGCCCAGGATAGGCATCTGTCAGTTTTGGAGGAGTGAAATTAGTGGCTGTGACCTTTAGCGGATTATGCACTTGCCAATGAAATGTGCCAAAGCCCTGCGATGAATAGTCGGAGCCTCAAACGTGACTTGCAGTGGGGTTTGCCTATCCACAGCTCTCAGACAGGGGTTTGGGACAGTCTTAATGGCTCAGTCTCCATTCCCCAAAGATGGACCGGGCTTACTCGTACTCACATAGTCGTGTGACTTTGTACGCATGTTGGCAGAACTGGTTTCAGGTGCTCTGCACTTTTTAAATTGAAAGAGCTGCCCGCAAACTAGAGCTGTGCATTTCACTGCAAACTACGATCTAATCTCGAAGCATAATACCAATCCAATTAAATAATGTTTCACGTCTCATTTGAGTCTTAATATTTTCCCCTCATGTCTCACTATGAAATGAACACTAGCAGACAAATCAATGAAAGCACTGAGGTGTTACTGTACCTTCTCCACTTGATAAAATCAGGAGATACGAGGAAAGTAAATCTTAGAGAAGTTACAACTTTCTAGACACGGCTGAAGTATTTCAACCAACATAGAGGACTGAACTTGGAAAGAAAGATGTTACCACAGTGTTTACTGTACATTTAGTGTTTTCTTTTCTGTTTATACTACTACTTCTGGTCCCTCCTCTCTGACTCTCTTTAAAGAGAGTAAATACATGTTTTGTTTTTAATGAAATGCGTGTGTTGCCATAATAAACATCTTTGCTTAACTAAGAAATATCAATAATTGTTTGATTTGTTGTCTGACTGATTTGTATTTGACCTGAGAGACAAATGAAGGAAACAGTTCAAGACCTGAATTCAATCTTCAGGAATTGCTGCTGCGGACTCTGAAAAACCTTTGGTTGATTTAATTCTGTTCATCTTGGAAACCACTCCCAGCTTTACTAGCTCAAAGTCCTGCCCATAGGAGCTGTACATTTCAACAGCACTGTTATTTCAAGCATTTTAATAAAATACTTCTGTTGTTGATACTGCAGAAAGGTTTTCGGGAAGCCAAACGGCAAAATAAAACTTTGAATCCTGCGGTGAGGCAAGTAGAGAAATGGGAATTTTTGGGAGCCGAAGAACTTGGCTTTGACTTCAGCAGCAAATCCAATAAAACACATTACAATAAACATGCTGCTGGTAGAGTAGAGAACTGATTGAGAGCATAGACGGCTCATTTCACCAATCAGTAAGACTTGTACTACCTTCATATGTCGATGTGAACCCATCTGCAGGGATGGCACACAGTGGTGTCACTCTGTCAAACTGGCCTACTTCTTGCCTAACAGCTCTGGTATCTACCCCGGGATGACACAGAAAATCATGGCTGCTGATGTCCAGTGCACTGAATGCATACAGCCCCATGCTAAACCATAATAATGGTGCCCTGATTTGACTGAAGTTGCTCTTACGGTACATGTTAAAGAACACAGTCAGACTTACAGTGAATACAGTCATGCAAATGGCCTTTGCACGCCGACAGCATCGCTGTCTGACATTTGGCATTATGAATACAGTGACTTTTGTACTAAATCTCATCAAGTCACTGCACACACACACATAAAAAAAACGACATTTGTTCTTGAGGCTCTTTAAGAGTGAAGCTGGAAAAAAACGCAGCTAGAGGAGCAGCTTTGAACAATAGCTCTCTTCATACGTCTGTTTTCTCCTTAATGTCACTAAACTACTGACCGTGTTATATGTGGTATGCAGAGTCCACACCAGGTCAAAGTGATTTCTAACAAAGTGGGAGCGGGACTGAAGGCTGTGTCCTACAAACATCATGACAGATGGAGTCTGAAGACTGGTAGGCCCTCTGACTGCAGACAGGTAGCCTTACCCTACAGGCTCTGATTTGACAGGTCGGGAAGCTAATACCGTCAGCTAATCATGTGTCCGGGTTTTTACTAAACACCCCGATTGAAGACACCATAACCCGGGTTGATTTACAGAACAAAAAAGGGACGAGCTACTCTAAACAGGCCATTTCACAATTTTCAAGTTACGAGTCGACCGACAGCCATTACCTTCCTGACACTCTCCATGTAACTCGGCTCTGCGAGCTGTAGCACGCACTACTTTAAATCACATCACAAACACTTCGTATTCAAATTGAGATTATACTTCAGTGGAACACAGATCAATACGGTGACGCTTATTTACTTTGCAATATTAGAATAATAAAGCTAGCAGGTCTGTTTCTGTGCGAGGAGAAAAGACGCAGGAAGGAAATGTATCACTCCACTTACCCTGAAATATTGCTGATAAAAAGCCAAAAATAGGCCTGTCTCTACGCGCTCAAGATGTCGCAATGTCTTAATTAAGAAGCATTAATTAATTACGTTGAAGCGACGTCTCTATTTACATGAATCCGCGGCATTTTATTCCATTTAATGTTGAAGTAACTATACTGTCCACCCAGGCGATACAGCGCACCCAGTGTACGATCGACGTCATTGAAATTAGCCTGCGATTGACCCGTCGGAGAACCAATAGGAAGCTGACGTGCGAGCCTGTCGTCCAATCAAAGCGCAGTGTTGTAGATGTAGGCGGGTCTTTGCGAGAGGACATGACGGAGGTGACGGCCATGTTCTGCAACAGTGTCTGTATCCCTCCGCTTCAGTATTTACCTTTTGCATGATTTTGCATGTGGGGAAAATGTCACTGTAGCCCCACTGTGCCCTGTCTGCTTTCCATAAGAGAACCCGCTAGGCCATTTGTTTTTCACGACTGTAACCAACACAGCCCTGTAAAGCGGCGAATATCCGAGCGATGAGACCAGTTGCGGTTGTTAGAGAGAGAAATGTGGAGTGTTGTGAGACGTTACTCGTCTACATTGTTCTTCCAGACCTTCTTTTATCTTGCCATCAGACGTTATGGCATCATGACTTACACTACTGCTGATATGATGAAATAGTCGCTTTGTGAAATCCTGCAATTGCTGAGTAAATATGGGGACACAGTCTATGAGTTATGAGGTCTAAAATATGTGAAATAAATTGCAATACAATCATACACTGCACTAATATAGCCTACTTCAACCCACATTATACGTCTCATTTTATTGACATATGTAAGTGTACTCTGTACATGCAGGCCGACTGTACATACACTGTCACATAAAACCACCTCTGTATGCAGACTAATTTATAATCTGTAACATTAACTCACTAGAGGGCCCTGGGGCAAATTACCTATAGATGCATCCTTATCTATCTATACTCAACTAAATCCTATTCCCAAGTTAGTTTTCAATATTTTGATTACACACTGATTTATTTAGAATATGCCCCATGTAAGTATATTCGACTGTTATTAAAAGGTATTCAAAGTGGATTTTGACGCAGGGTCTCTCAAGAAGACAGGCCTTCAAGGTAAAAAAGAAAAGAAATGCAGCATATACCGTAGGGACCTAACTATTTTAGGCTATTATTCCAAAACTAAATTTAAATTAACAAAATATCCACAATTGGCAGCTAGGACAGCTGCACTCTCTACACAACTATATACAGTAGCCTATACTGTAGAACAAGTTTCTTTAATTGGCGGCCCATCCCAGAAGCAACCTCCAAGTGGCCCAGTATACATAAATCTGATATGTGACATATACTGCCTTCTCTTCTCTGTTGAGAGTTCACATACCCAGCACCACCCAGGAAGGATGTGGATCAGATAGCAGCAATGCCAATCATACCTTTCACAAATCTCCGTCAGCCCTAAAATGATTCCAGATAGCATAAAGACTGGAAACAAAGGGGACAGGTGTTCTTCTCATGTCTCATTGGCTCTGCTAGAAAGCAAATGTATTTCCCAATATGTTAAACCATTTATTCAATTGGGGGTTCAGAAGCAACAAGGTACATAAACAATGTGCAGAGCAGTATAGGTTTAACGAGGTCAGTGGGAGTCCATTTGCAAATTTAAAAAATATGTTAACACGGTAGTAGGAACCCAGTGGGCACAGTTCATCCTGTAACTGAAGTCACATTGATGTGCTCTGACCCTCGAGGGAGTATAAAAAGATGCTTTTAAAAAAATGTCCATTTCTCGTAACCTGCTGCGCGCATTCGTCTTCTTCGTGGGTTTCTAGGCAGATGTGTGTCCTAGTTTGAAAACAAAAGCTGTATCAGAGCCAGTACTGTGGATCATTGGGAATAGAGCAGCAGACAGAAATAAAACACATGACATCTTGGTGAAATGCCTCATAGGGGACATCTTGGATTAGAAACACAGTATCAAAGGCTGGCTTGATTTGTTGGATTCAAACCCACAAGATACAAATAGGTATGGAGATGAGTCATAGAAAATCAAGCTCAGGCATTTACATCACTATGGACCAGGAGAGCGTTGAAATAAAAAAGTAAAGCAGCAGAGGATAAGAAGAAGGTCTGCTCTTGTGGATGCGGGAAAGAAACTCCAAATGTCCCCAAGAAAAGCAGCTAAGGATTGCAAGAATCCGGTGAAGACCTGGAAGTTTTGAAAACTTTGTAGAAGTCCTTTGAATGAAGTTCAGTGGTAAGCAGAAACTCTGTAGCATAATAGTGTCCAGAGGCAGACATTCAAAATGAAATGCAGTGTGCAGAGGGCAGAGAGATCAGGCAGCAAAGTAAGGAATAGTTCAGCTGAAGAAAGAATTGGCCTCGGGCTCCTCAAAAGAACAAAGTGGGCGTCTGTTAAATGTTCTACACCAGCTGTGGAACGGGTTGCAGTTAAATAGCTGGAACTATCTGGCATGTTGGCTGTAGATCTGTTGGTAGAGCAGGTTAATTGCAAGGTCGGCGGTTTGATCCTTGAGCCATTGCTGTTGAGGTGTCCTTGAGCTAAACATCAAACACCATATTGCATAAACTGTAACTGTGAGCAATGAACTGTACACAGAGGAGGCATGCACAATTATTCAACGTTAAAGATATTAGATACGAGATTGGTTGCCTCTCAACGGCTCTCAACATGGTGACGCCTGAGCTAGCGGCTCATAGTCAACGGTGCTAAAAGCGCTAACAGTGAAAACTGTACGGGTCGGCATTATCAGCCATAACCACTATATGAGAGCAATGCAGAGCGCGGCAGTGGGCTTGCCAGGGAGGCATACTCTCATGTAGAAGCATGCACAGCGGATGGTTGACAAACCGGTATTGTCAAACAGGTGGCTACATATATCGTTTAATCTCTTGTTATAACTCATGCTGGAATATTAACATACAGTGCAGCCCCGATCCATGATTAAACACAGAGTCATCCTGTTCACACCCTGAACAGTGGGCAACATAACAAGCAAGTTTACTGTTTGATAAATGTGTTTCCAAATGTGCTTTACAGTCACCGTGGTAATGACAAAAACAAGCCAAAGTGCTCTCCATGCAGGTCTACCCCACTCTGCTGCCCACACTCACTCCACGCTGCGTCCCACACTCACTGCACTCTGCCGTCATGTTACTCCTTTATGATCTTGTTTTATCGAGGAGACTAGAGCTACTTGTCAGGTTTTGTAGCACTGGACCTTTTTGAGATTCATATTTCTGCAACGATAAGTAGGTCAGTCTTGATTCTAAAAGATATATCTACAAGTTATATTCAATAAAATAAGATTCCAACTTACGTCACCATGAGGTTATACATTTGTAGTTTTACTTTTGGGTGGGTTGCCATGACATTTTATACATACATCAATGCTCTGATGTCATCACAATCAAAGCCAGGAAACCAGTTTTACATGAAAATGTTAGGCATCATGACACAATGCAGTACGCATTTTAATTTTCCTTTTTGTCCCTGCAGGAATTTTTCAATTCTGGACTGTTGCATGCTCTCCTGTGTGAGCAACGAGGCCCCAACAATCTCAACAATCGTTTGTGTTTTTCATATTTTCACTGATACATGTGCTCATAAACACGAAGGCATACAAAGACAGAAATCGTAATATTCAGTTGCAAGTTATTCCACAGATAACGCCGCTGTGTTTAGTCCATATTCAAAGATTATTTTGTAGGCTGAGACAATTAACATGAGCCAAAAATAAAACAAGGTTATTGACCAGTAACAAAATCATATCCCTTTTATTTTAATGGAAAGACACACAAGAAAGTCATTTTTACACCCTGAGGTTATAACACATGATGGTAGAAGGTTAAAAAAAAATCACCGAAAAATATTTATGACAAATAACATCTGATTGTTTTGAAAGAGCATTTGTCTCCAATGTGCATTACATTGACCATGTCTTTAGTTACTGCAACAGCTGATGTGTAAATCAATGGCGATTAGTTACAAGACTCCTCTGTAAATGTATGAAATGCTGCAAAGGAGGGGTTAATGCTCAAGTGTCCACTATTATTATTTGTGTTTGAATACAAGCAATTGAAGATTATTATCATGTAGTCCAGAGGCCTTGATTGTACACGCTTTGGCAGCAGATAGTTAGGACACAATAATCGTGTTGAGGATGTAATACACGAAATGTCCTCATGATGGCAGCAGGAGAACACAGAAACCTGCATTCTACACTGATCTCATCAATCTCATTATCGCCTCGTTCAAACAACCACGAGGACAAATATCTCAATGACATTTTCTTTAATTAGTGTTTACTATAACTTATTGAATCTAATTATATCAAATTATACTGGAAACACTGCTAACACTACATATAGTGTGCTGTAGCAGACTATTTTACCTGATTACCAAAGATATGAAATAACTGATTCTGCTGCTTTAACCTAAAGACCATGGCACCAAATACATCAGGATGTACTGTACATCCAGTCAAGACCGGTCCTCATGATAAAATCGATAAAAATGAATTAATGACGTCGCAAGAATGGTTTTTCATCACGTCCGAGAGGATCTGCGCTGATTTTGAACGCTAACATGTAAAATATAGATGAGTTACCTCATCTGTTGATAAGTCGATAAGTTTGATTCCATGATGCCTTACAATTTATTTTGAAGAAGCATGGTTTTCTAATACCCGCTGATCTCTTGTTTAGAAGATTTAAAAAAAATAATCATTTCATTTTATTTCATAGAATGCTCTAAATATGTAATACAGTGGCATTCTTTTTTTCAATCCATATTTTAGTTAATAAAACGTGCAGATCATCGGCTAAAAGTAGCTCTGTAAGTCACCTCTTCTTCTACCTAAAAGTCATGATTAATGGGCAATCAAAAAATTAGATTAACAAGATATTACAAACCTAAATATTTGAGCAACTCTTATTTGAAAATGTGAACCTGGCTATTATTGCCAATTTGAGAATGTAGCCCTTTAATGGCGGAGCAATTCCCCTTGTCAAGTTTTGGCCTTTTTCTGTTGTAACTTCATAAAACGATGATAAATTCAAAGAGAATCAAAATAAAATCCAAGAGAAACAATTCTGAAATGCTTTATTTTATAGAAAACGTGACATTCGAAAAACTTAGCTTGAAAATGAGCAAACGTTTTAACTGGAATAGAAGATTACATTTTAAGGGTCGGTTGTTGAGAGTGTATGTGCTGTGCATAAACGTCATTAGTAATAAATTCGCGAAGGGCAAAATATTATTTAAAAATTAATTCCTGAAAGGCTCTGCTAAAAAATATAAACCTTCACGATAAATGCATGTGCATATTACGGAAAGACGTATTTGTCATAAAACGTACGGGACGTTTTTATGTACCAAATACAATGTTTATCTAAACTATTTACCCAGTTGCCCAAGTTGAGCATGAAGTCAACGTGATGGTCTCAGAGTTGAGCAACAATAAGAGTCTTCTTGACTTTTATGCTATTCAGAAGCTCATAGCCCACTGTTGTCCTTCTCGACCAGCTGGAAACAAAAAGCCTGTTGAATCTCAGCCCATAACGAGGTTTAATTCCACTCCCTCTATGTGTCCGCTTTGTGTCGGTGTAAAGTTAATATCAAGTCATGTCAAGTACATTTTATTATACTCATATGGCCCAAAATCACAAATCACAAGTTTGCTTCTAATATCCATAATCAAATTAGGCTAATTTGTGTTCACTTGTTGTAATAATACAAATAAAAATAATAATAACACAAGTAAAATAGACCTTGTTTATGGAATATTCAATACATCATATACAATATCTATATATATATTTTACATATATTACTTTTAAAAAACTATTTTATAAAAATACAAAGTAATCAAAGTGATTTTAAAAATCAAGAATCCTTGTCTTATTTTGACTCTTTCATTCTTTTTGGAGGATATATCTATTTATCTATCTATCTGTATCTGTCCATCTATATATCTCTGTCTATCTATTTATCTGTCCATCTAGCTGTCCATCTATCTATCTATCTATCTATCTATCTATCTATCTATCTATCTATCTATCTATCTATCTATCTATCTATATATCTATCCATCTATCCATCTATCCATCTATCTACCTATCTATCTTAGAGATATCGGAAGTGGCTATATTGTCGGTCTGTTCTGTCAGTTATCCCATCATTCTAATGCACTGCAGGTTATGGTTGACCGCAGAGTGAATTGATTTTGTGCTCTACTTTCACTTTATAACATTATCCATCCATATAAGGCACAATGTCTATTCAGTCAACTAAAGCCTTACACCAATATTCCCTTTTTAATAACCAGAAATGCCTATATTGGTCACAAAAGTTTCCCAATTCACTCAGGAAATTGTTGATGGGCGCATGCTGATAAATAATAAGAGCTTCTGCCTCTGAAAGCATACTTCCACACTTCAGCAAAAACCTTACTCTCATCAGGGAATTATTTAGTTTGTAACTTTATTTAAGTGTTTTATATCTTCTATGTAATTATTGTTCTGTGTGTTATATGTGGACTCCAATAGGACTGGCTGATAACTGCATGTCTTTCTTTTTTTTAAAAACTAGGATCTTTAATAAATAATAACAAATAAACAACAATACATGAGAATACCCTGCATATGGCCTCATGTGAGCAGTAACAAGGAGGAGGTGCGCATAAGTCACACGTCCATAAAGCAGAAAGGACAAATCTCATTTTGCTCTTCCTTCAGGGAATGTCGGGGAAGAAACAAAATCATCACTCTTCCCTAAATCAGGAAATCAGAGAGAAAAACCCCTAAGTTCATCATGTTACCAGGATGAAAAATGAGAGACTGTATTATACCCTTTTGAAGAATCAGTAACAAAACTGAACCCTACATTAGTTTGAATGCCATAGGTAAAATAAACTTCAGTTTGCCAGATTTTATCTCTGCTAGTTTGGTTTTTAGCAAAGAATGTGATCTGCATCCACTTAAACTGTCCTGCAACACATGGAGGAACATTGTGTAAACATATCTGACAACAAGGAGTCCTCAGATCCAAACTCTCCTCTCAGTGAAGGAGAGTTTGCTGGTGGTCCTTCTAGTTGACTGCATTCCTCTGAGGAGCTTTAGCTGTCAGATGATATATATCCACCAAATATTTTACCAGCAAATATACTATTAACTACACTTCTACATAGCCTACATTTACTGTTCTTTACATTAGGCTGGGGTGAAAGGAACCATTAAATGCTACTATTTGACTTTTTATTTAAAAAGGTGGTTCAATATGAAAACCTCTTACTTCTTGCAACATTTCTGAAATAGATAAGCTAATTGTGCAGCATAACTTAATTCGCATGAAGTACCCCCACTTTCATTTATTATACACCACCATGTCTCATTAAGCTCCCATTCAAATCAGAGGATCCCAATTTGAATATTGGCGCGACGTGCGGGAGGAAGGGGGGCAGATTCCCTGCATGCATATAGGCACAAATACACACTGAATCTTTGTAGTCAGGCAAAAGCATCACATCTTATATTTACAGTTACAGGTGAGGTTTTTGTACATATATTAGCTGTAACATGTTGCTCGTGCGTAAAAGCTGGTTTTGTCGCGATGCACGCCGCCTGCGTGAAGCCTGCCTGCATGGTGTCTGGGCTGGTAGTAAAACAATGGAGGGATGTCGGAGGGTGGTTTACTGCTGTCGGAGGGTCTGAGACAGACTGTGGCCCACCAGCCAAAAGACTGTCTGCTTCTCACGGCCCGTGTAACGCGTTACAATAACTAACAGGGCAACAAGCTGCTGTTTTTTAGGACTGTGAACGAGCCAAGTAAAGTGGAAAAAAATAGTTCTCTCTCAGACAGAGTTCTATCGAAATAAGTCGGATTCTACTGTCATTACCATGGCAGCATAACTCGTTTTATCAACCACTTTACTTTTGCTTTTATTGTATCATAATAGAAGTAACTTTTGGGGTTTAAGATGAAAGAGAGCTCCCCATCAATACAAACTACTGAGCTAATTCTTTTACTTGACTTGAGTCACTGTATGCTTCCTCAGGCCTATTAACTTATCTCAGAGGTCAATATTGTAGGCTTTACTTATGATTTACACATTCAATATGATGAATTGTTATTAAACTACCCAGCAATATAAAGTAGGCTAGTTAAAACTATCTCCATCACAACCAACAATGCTGCCTAAACACTGAGAAATAATAATTCAACATGACACTCAAATGGATCCTTTTTTTAAAGAGTAGGCCTGCTTTTATTTATACTGTATATGCACATGTCCTGATAGCTTCCTTCGGCCTACCCACTTTTGATTAGCTAACCTATTTTTAAAAGTAGCCTGATCATTTTGGGGCTTTTTTTGAAGTGACTGTAGCATCAGGCAGCAGTTCAACTCCTTATAATCTACTGAACTATAGGTATATAGCGAACTCAATAGTGTTGACACAACTGTGAGCTGCGGCTCCCCAGGGAGCGTGTCGGTGGAGGCTCTCTGTTGATAATGAACCTGAGTAATTTCATCACAGCCCAGTAAACGTGTCTGGATCGGGTTCCCACGCGTACAGTTGAGAGAAAACGGCGACACTGGAAGGTTAATTCTGCCAGTCGTAACATAGGCTCTCCCCGGGTTACTGAGCATCTCTCAGCTCTGCCAGCCCTGAAATCTGACAGACATGGGGTTTTTCCATTTGTGTTATTGACAGCTAAAGCTATAGAAAGTGTGAAAGGAGAGAGTACTACACATTTTGGGCTGTCAGGTTGTAAAAGAAATCCCCAATAATGTCAAAAATAAATAAATAAAATAAACAAATAAAGCTGTCAGAAATGTATGTTGGTGAATACTTAGTGAGTTGTTAATGAATGTATTTTGGTCCAAAGTTTCTACAACAATGCAGATAAGTGGTCATATGCCCCAAATAGTCATTCTTCACAAACTTATCAATGTTTTCTTTTGTACAACTGTTCCCTAAAGCTTTTGTTAATGTTTTATTAACAATTGATAAAGCCATTTAGAAAGTGTTTATTATTATTGATATTATGCATTACCAAAAGTTATATAGCCAACACTCTTTGCAGCATATGAACACTCTTATGCACTGTGGAGGGAAAGAGATGCGACTTTGCGGCCTGTGTGTGAAGGCAATTCCGCACAGGAGTCTAGACAGATCAACATGACTGAGTTAACTTTATTAAATGCAAATGATGAGCACCGTCTAGGCTATGCACATAAACAAGACTAAGACCTTATACAATAACGTTTGAGAGGATTCGTCTTTCATTGATTCAAAAGCTTTCTGTTGTGATTATCATGATAATTAACCAAGCCGGAGCGCCTCTCAAGTCTGTCTGTCAAGTCAGTCTCTACAAGCTTCAAGCAACATCTTTGAGATGCATGTCAATTATGGGTGAGAAGCCAAATACAAAGACACGACTTTTCACATTGAACCGTCGGAAAATTAGATGTTCTCCTGTAATGTGAAGTCTGCATTTTGTTCATTATTAAATAAGTAGGCATATACATTACCATTTAAAAAGGTGCTACAAGGATATCTCATATGGCAGCAGAAATTGTAGACTTAAACATCCATTAGAAATCACCCTAAAGTTGGCCCATGATGTTCGTGATATGATACGTGAGCACAATATGACCACTTTAATGGAGAGCACTAACAAAAAGGCTGCGAAAATGGTGATATGATTTACTGACATAAACAACTCGCTGTATGTCCGTATCAGATATATAGGGATATTTACAGGATAGCATTATAAAGTCATGCAGATCCGCACACACACTGTCTGAAACCCCCTATAGGAATTAGAGTGAGGTTTGGTGGATGAATGAATGATGGTGCCACCATGCACTTCTGCATGCGTCTGTTGGGGGGCGTGAGAGACGCTGCCATAGGTCCCTATTATAATTACATCGGCCGCCTTGCATAATACAACAATCTCAGAGGGTGGGAACAGTGTTACCTCACCGACTCACAAGGGGGTGGGCCTTCGACGGCGTATATGATTGAGGACAAATGAGATGTTAAACCATTTGGAATCAACGGTGGTGGAGATGTAGCCATCGGACAGCCCAAACTCCCCTGTTTGGTGAGGGGAGGACGGGGGCTGTGGATGTGGAGGACAGCTGTGTGACGATATGCGCGGAAAGAAACAAAAAGACCCGTTAGATTTTTAAAATGGACGGAGCCGGCGGGACGTCACGATGCGCCGTCGCCACAAAGCTCAATACGTCGCTCACGAACGCGCTCATTTGGCTCCCAGTCCGGAGGGACCGCTGGTTACCAGGAGCTCATCCAAGCCCAGTGCAACCCACCTTTCTGCACCTGAGGAGGAAACAGTAAGAACAGTGTTTTGTATTAGGAGTGGTTTTGAGTCATACGAGTGTGAGTTTACACCTGCGGGAGAGGATTTACATGGAGAGATCATGCGCGTCTTTAGGCTGCAACACACTGTATTACACTGTGTGTAACCCGGTTGTGAAATAAGTGAGCATCTACAGGCCGAACAGATGCTTCCAATTAATTTCTCCCAGAGATGCTTGTTCTGTTCTCAGACCAGTTTAAGGTCTGTAGAAACGGTGTGCAGCAGCAGCATCCGAGATAAAGGCTGAACATCATCTGATGGCAGCAGCATAGACGTGTACTTTCACTTGTGGCTGCACACAGTTTTGTTTGGCACTAGACCAAGGCGGTTTGCTGAAATCTCAGCATGCGAGTGTGAAGCAGTTCGTTAATTTCAGCAGTGACTTTAGTTGCCGTATACAGTCACGGGGGAGCTGCTGTCTCGCACAAGGCCTTTTGATTAGGTCCCAGTTATCTTTACTATATTAATGTTAATATTGTACCAAGAATGAGGATCTTCATTTTCCCTCTCTCTCTCCCATCCTTCTGCCCATTTAACCTACACTTTGATAAGACCTTTAAGAGATGACTCCAAGAAAATACCATACAAATTAGAGTTCTTTTTTTCTTCTTCAACTTTAAGTTGCAACATAGGTTTAGTGTCTTTGATACCAGATCAGCCAACAGCTCTGTTGTTATTACCATTAGCTCGTGTTGCGTTTAGTTCACAAGTTGGATATGGTAAACACTGTCGCTACTTTTGCTATAAATCATCAAATTGCAGATTTTACTTAAGTGTCATTTTACAGATGTTGCATGGGTCTATAACACCGGCATGTGGCGGTATCAGTGTGGCTCCGGGCGGTGCAACCTTTCCCAGCACAGGGTTGTGTTTGGCCTGTTTGCTGTCAGCAGCTTACGCGCTGAAAAGGCTAAGCGGGCGGGAAAGCATGTAAAAAAGCAAAAGGTGATTATTGTACATGAACTCAGCAGTGTGCGGATTCCTGTAGCCTGAGATTACGCAGCAGGCTATATTGCCAGCATAGGAGAGCTCTTACGTAAAGCCTACTTAATCTGTGTGAGTGGGTAGACAGACCTCCCTCTACTGCGTGTACAGGTTGTATTCCTACAATTATTAGATAACATTTCTATAGTACTTAATATATATTTGTGGGGGATGTATTGCGCCAAACTGTAGCTGAGAAACCCCGCAGTAATACTACTATATTGTTGTACTTTTTCTATTCTTAAAGTGATAGGTCATTTCTTTGAAAAGGAACAGATTTTGCACGTGCAAGGGATTTATTGTATTCTGCCTCATCACTGAACAGCATAACTCACTTGTGCTTGGCCCAGGCCAGATGACGCAAAGGCCAAATTAGTCGGATGCTCCCCCAAAATGAAGACATGAATCGGGGCTTTATCATGAGCAGTAACCATGACTCTGCATATAACAGAACAGATGAATCCAGGTAAAATGTACGACCCAGTGTTGTTTGACCTCGCGCGTTATTCTCAGGTTAGAAGGCACATATCTGAGCAAACCTGACACTGTGCTGTGAGATACAGGTCTATAACGTGTTGAAATTTGAAAAGGGGCCGCTGTATGCAGCAGTATCTCTGGAGCCTCATCCTGCTGCAGAGTCAGATAAGCTGCAGGTGCAAAGCGACCCTGCTGAGCAACATAAACTGGACTAGTTTGGGGCTTTCTGTGACCTAGTAGGCAGATTTCCCACGTAGGGTGTTTTCCAGGGATTTTCAAGAGAAGGAGAGAGAGCGAGATGGAATGTTATTCAACCTACTAATTTTAAGGATGCCTTAGAGATTCTACTGAACTTTCTTTTCTTATATCCTCAAGTAATTCTTTCTTTTCCCCCCACCCCTAGAAAATTACACGCAAAAGCAACAGAAGTGAAGATGAGGGCTTCCTCCAACTTCCAGGTGATTATAAATGATCCCACTTTTTATATGTCATAGATTTACTATCGACACTCAATCCTTCGCTTGTATAGGCTAAAACTGACGACTCGGCATGTGAGCTCTCAATGCACTTCAAGAAAATTAGGAAAATCCATATAGACTACAACATCTTTCTCCCTCTCTCTCTCTCTCTCTCTCTCTCTCTCTCTCTCTCTCTCTCTCTCTCTCTCACACACACACACACACACACACACACACACACACACACACACACACAGACACACACACACACACACACACACACACACACACACACACACGAAAAACCAAGTGACCACGCTGCAGCAGCAGCACACTGTGAAACTAATTGATTACTCCTGGAAATCATTTTAAAATCCTTTCGGGATCCTTTTTTTGGAAGCGACTCTTCCGCTCAGATTTCCCATCATTTACAGAAGGCTTTTATGCTCCTGACAATCTATTAAAGTAGCCTATATTGTTTTCCCACTACACTGCCGGTACCTTAAACGAAACCTAAGAAATTACAGTTCAGCGGTACCAGAAGTCAGTTTGGACCGAACTAATGCCTTGTTCCTTTTCTATATGCGTTATAGTGGGCTATGTTTTTACTTTCTCCACACCGCGCTTACTCTTCTGTACCTGCATGCAGAAAATGCATCAGATATCGATTACAAGAAAGAAAGAAGTTTTAAATGAGTATTTCGTCTCATTTGAGTCGTTCATTTACAGTCAGCAGTGCTCAGTATTTAGTATTTGCTTTAATTCAGGGAAGTTAAAATTGCACCTCACAGAGATCTGAGATCTTGACACACAAATAGACAATACAAATAAATACACAGTTGCAATAATAACCTTAGTTATTACCATCATTTATTGCATTTAGAGGGACAGCGAAATACATATGGTCTTGTAAAAAACGACCATTACTAATAAATATGTAGTAACAGCTTCAGACATCCAATTCCAATCAATTCGAAAAAGAGTCTAATTTTAGTTTATGAAAAACTTAATACACACACACACAAATCGACTTTTCTGTAGCCGGATAATTATATTCAACACAACTATGTTTCTCCCTGTAGGGGCAACATACTGCAGCTTGCCACCCAGATCACCAGATACACTCACGTTAGGAAAATAAAGACTGTTAATCACAAATCTAACAATATCCAAAGGCTATATGTGGAATTGTTAATACAAGTATCAATAAAAGGGGAATACAAATGCAGTACGGGAGTTCAAGCCATCAGTAGGAGTGATTGTGAACGTTGATCGTGTTAAAATGTGTGTGTCACGGCCTGCAGACGTAAAACAGCAACGTAATCTCCACTAATGGATGTTTCCTTTTTTTCTGGCAAAAATCCAAAGCTTGCTCTGTATAATTCATCCCTCTCTGAGCTCTTTCAGAAAGCAGTTGTAAAAAATAAAATGCAGGCCTAAAGTATGAAATGATGTGTATAATATCGTTATCTGCGTTTTTAGAGACGCTCTGTGTGCGTTCGTGGCAGTGGCCTATTTTCGCGATGCTATACGAAAGAACACCCTCTCCATAATGGCGCGCGTGTGTGTGTGTTAATTGGGCATCACACCTCGCTGCATTAATTGAAAGCCAGCGATGCCAGTGACGTCACTCTCCTCTCACGCAAAAAGCCATTAAATAAAAAAACGGTTTAGGGGAATATTTTAGACACACACACACACACACACACACACACACACACACACACACACACACACACACACACACACACACACACACACACACACAAAAACAATTATGTCTTTGGCTATAGGTGTGTACATATTTGAGAATTTAAGCAGATAATTATGAATTATGGAAATGATGTCCAAATATAAAAAAGATATATATATACAAGTAGTTTAAACATTACTTTATAATGTACATTTATTTAATATAAATAAACGTATCCACAACAATTCCCACAAATATACATGTAATCTAATCACAGTGTATTTGCAATAGTCTCTTTACACAAGTCCTTCTGAGCAATAGGGCTCTAACTAATATCTAACTAATTCCTTTCCGTTTTAAACTGAACTATTTTCAAACAGTATGCACAGGGAATTTTTTTGAGGCTGTCAAATCTTTATGTTAATGATATTTAAATAATGCTCAGGATGAAAATAGAGCAGCATTTTTAAAGATATAAAAGAACATGAATGTTAAGGGTTTATCTGCCTGTACAGCTAAAAATAATACTGACTGAATACATTTTTATAGTGGTAGAGTATTACCTCTACTAAAATGAGTTCATGTGTTACATTTTCAAGGGATTTCCTCTTTCATTCTGCCATACTGTAATATTTTCTTCACAGTGCTATTTGTGTAAATTATTCCACTGAGTGCTATTTCATCCCGAGCTTCTGATGCCCCTCATAAAGACCTTTATTGTTGTTTTCTTTAGTTCACTGGATAGTCGGCTATAATGTGTTGTTTTGAATTCCTATAAGAGCTCATTCACATTTCAGTCATATAAAAGACACTTAATAGCTTGGAAAATGTGTTTTCCCAGCAGTATCCCTTGTGAATCTTTAGTCATGCTTGTTTTTCATCTCATTTCACTGAGGCGTTCTTAACACCATGTAATAAATCATCTGCATTAACACTCCAGATTTATGATTGTCATTATTTCCACTTCTGGAATATGTGCAAATATGAGTAAAGTAGCTTTGTTTTGGTGAATTAGCCCTTTAAGCATTTTTCCCTGTCATTGTTTGTTCTTACAGGTGTGTTGGAGGTGGTGCGAGTGTGTCTGGGCCGCTGGCAGAGAGCTGTGTTTGCAGGCCTGAGGGGTTGTCTGTTATCTTTGGTTATCTAGCTGTATGAGTGACGTACATTTTTCATAAAGCTAGATAACCGAAAGTAACAAGAATCCCATTACACGCCTGCACGGTGGAAGGAAACTCAATGAAAAGCCCAAGAAGACCCAGGAATGGGCCCGGACAATGGACGCTGCCAAACGATGACGTGAAGGTATGATGCTGTGTTACATAAGGGGTATTTTTAGAGGGAGGGGAGGGGGATTGGGTCTCTCATAGAGGATCCAGTGTGCACCAGGCAACACAAATAATACATTTTTGAATTGTAACTACAAAAACTTTGAGTAGGTTGTTGAACAAACCACAATCATACTGTAGTGGTGGGTTATAGCTTGTGCTGCTGTGTGACAAGATGGTAGTGTGTGAAAGTTTCCTCATGCCCGCTCTTTTCAAACCACTATCACACTCTGTCCATCAAGGGGTTGACAGGGACGGAAACATTTTTTAACCGTACCAAACATATGCACTTAAAGTCACACTGAAATGCAAAATGATCAATATAGCTAATAACAAATGTGTGCACCTGCTCCCATCGAAAGATACATTGCAGAAAACAACAAAACAATCTGGTATTTTTGCATTCAAAATTTTCCTTTTTTACTTTTGTCTCCTAGAAAAACAGAGAATCTTTAGTGTTGACCTTTATATCGACGCTCTTCTCTCCATAAATTTAATTAACCATTTCCTATTCTGTCCAAACATCTCGCTTCAGGAGGAAAGGGATCAAATGAATAATGAATTAATTAAGTACAATGCTATGAAAATCAATTGCACTGTGCCTTTAAACTGGTCATGCAGGGCTGACGCTTTGATCTTATAAGAACGTATACTGTAGGGCTCAGTTAAGGGCCAAATTCAAGCACTGCTGACTTTTACCGAAACAGCTGACGTTCATGAAGGACCAGTCTTATTTTCCAAGTTGGTTCTCAAGGTTTTAATCTGCTCGGTGTACCAGATTAAAACAAACTGTGTAGCCAAATTAGACATTTTAGACAGTGTTTCATACTAAAAGCATTAGAACTGACAGAGTGACTGACAAACATTTCTGCCACCTTCTTATCCAACCCATCTGTAGAGAGGTAAACTGTGTAAGTACATGCCCTCACCTTGTATCAGTTTAAAAAAAAAAATGTTTAGAGACCTCTCTAACTGACCACAAATCAAATCAAATTAGGTCTCATGTGAGGACACTTTGATTTGTTATCACTGCAAGTACAAATAAGTTAAGAATTAAGCAATTATTTTGCATGAGATACAGTTATTTCAAGAAGAAGAAGAAGAAGGGAGTTTAGAAATTCAAAACACTTGGATACCATTTTGAGATATATTTTCTTTAAAATGTAGAAAATTCCACACCTTCCTGTATGTCATTTAGGCCTCTCTTTTTCTCCTTTCCTCCCTGTCTCCGTCTCCATCACATGCACAAACAAGTACACGCACACACGCACACTCAGGAATCTCTTTGTCTAATTTCACTTTGTTTGGATAAGAATTTGCCCTCAATCTGTTTCTAATTAGCCTTTATTTTGCCTTTTTAGCAATGCCAGATAATTGGCTAAAATATGCGTGTTTTCATGTTTTCATGCTTGAATCCTTTTCTTTGTGAGGGAAATGTTGTTGTTGTTGTTGCTGTAGTCGTTGGATGAGGCATTACACATGGTTGAAACATGGAGCTGTAGCCTCATCAGCCCCTTTATACACATAAAAAAAATACTCAAACAACTCTATTTTCGAGTTTCAGGATTTGGATTATTCATAAAAGGGTGATAACATGAATGCCGCTCTTCTGTGGTTTTAGAGAGCATGTCGGACAGAAGCAGTGGTAGTGAGGTGGGAAAAAAAACAAAGAACACCTCGAGTGGCACCCCTTTGCCATCATTTGGAGCATCTCCTCTCCAATTGATGCTCTTCTGCAGTTGATTTTTTCTGCTTTTGCTGCTAAAAGAACTCAATGGGCTTTGTCTCAAACAAGTATGACATCAGTGGGGCACAAGAAGTCACTGAGGAAGATGGTGTGTGTGTGTGTGTGTCATCTTATCTCCCATGTTGCACCTAATTTTGTCGAGCATATTATCTAGAAACTAAAAATATTTCGAAAATAATGGGCTAGTATGTTTTTATGTACTGAATTGATCTTAAAACTTCCAAATCCTGTATAATAAGCTCTTTATACACTGCTTATGGCTGCAGCTAAGTTATATTTTTATATTTAACGTTTATCCGCTTTATTATGTCTTAAAACATTTTTTAGTGGACAAAAAATAAGTCATAAGCTATATTTCTGTTGACCACATACTCACATGTGCTTTTTGACACTGTACTTTCCCTCGACCAAACACGCTTCTTCCTTCTGCTTTCCCCCCTCATTCATTTGATTTTATTCTTTTAGTTTTTTTCCCAGCTTGGATTCTCAGATGGTTGGTTCTGATTTGTATGCATTTGCATAATGAATGTCATTTGCATGCTCAGGGGCAGACCATACCATGAGAACGGCTCTGTTGTTTGTGTGTGTGTGTGTGTGTGTGTGTGTGTGTGTGTGTGTGTGTGTGTGTGTGTGTGTGTGTGTGTGTGTGTGTGTGTGTGTGTGTGTGTGTGTGTGTGTGTGTGTGTTCATGCATGGACACACGTGTGTGTTCGTATGTGTGCGGCGTATATTAAGTGCATGTAAATTACACGTTTTTTACACAAACAGACCATCACAGGGTGTTGTTTGTTCGCCCCCACGCTGTATACACACTTTGTTCTTCCTCTCTGACGTGTGTGTGTGTGTGTGTGTGTGTGTGTGTGTGTGTGTGTGTGTGTGTGTGTGTGTGTCCATGTGGTAGAATTCCTCCTCTATGTGTGGTGCATGTAGGGCACCAATCTGACGATCATGCCTCTTTCTGTCTCTCCGCCTCTCTCTCTCCTGTCTTGGTAACCGTTCAGCAATGTTTTTCACTAGAAGAATGAAAAATAAGAGACTCCCTCTTCAATCCCATAATCCTCCTCTTCTCCGACCCCTCCCTTGCCAGTTTGTCCTCCTCTCCCACACAGCAAGTCACAGTCCTGCCACCATCTTAGGTGTTAAGACTGGCACAAAATGGCAGCTGAAAAAAGCAGAACGTGGATAGCCAGCTCTGCACCTTCCCCCACTTCGTGTTGGCCCCGATCCTTTCCGCGCCATTGGTTGCCTCAAGACAGTGTTAATTACTGCCAGTGTGTTAATTGCGGAGATCGCCCCAAGAGACATGCGGGAAAGGATGAGATAGGAGGAAACCGTAGAGCCAGTGGCTTTTGAGCGTCGGCAAACTGGCATTTTTAAGGGCAGCTGCGGTTCCTGCGTCGCTTTCGTTGTGCCCGTTGTAAAGCTGCAGACGCTGACGATCGACCATTTTGTGGATTTCCAAGACGCTGTGAAAACTCTTCGGACTGCTCGGTTTCCAAGACAGTAGATTATTCTTTTGATTGCAAAGAGTTATCATTTCTACTGGCATTATTTCTGCATGTGGAGCATTCACTTAATATTTACGCTGCAGACAGTTTTGTTTGATGATGTGGAATAAAAAAACACCTACATGCATGACGTCCACAAGGAGCCGTAATTAGCAACATGGCAGTCTTCATAAATCTCCGCTCGTTATCACACAGTTTTCTCGAGACTTCATATTTGGCTTGTAGAAGAATATTTTTTGGCTTATTTGACATAGCAGCATTAACCGTCACTCATTTCTGAATGGGAGGAACATCAAAACTTTGAGATTTTATTTGAATTTTAATAATGTTAAAGAAACTTATTACCTTTTTCTTTTCCCCTTCCTTTCCCCATTTTGTAGTTGTTGAATGAAAACCATGTGTATCCAACAGGTCAAATTTCCTAGCCTTTTTTTCAGCTTCATGGTTATGCCCTTTTGATGTTGGTACATAACGTGTTTCATCAGTCATCTGTTTCAAGAGATGAGATAAATGTCTTTTGGGATTTAACTGGAAAGTACTCTAAATTAACAACCAAAATTAATATAAGTTACTTCTTTTTTTGAAATCTGAGAAATGTTTAAACTTCTAGAGAAGTTTACAGTCCTTCAGCAGGCATGAACATATTTAAATTCTGTTAATTTGGAACTAGGGATTTTTTTTATACTACAGCAGCATTTTAGCCAAACTTTAAGCAGGGGATAAGAAGTGAGTATCTCATTTTACGACGTGGTTTTTTTGACTTGACCATTGAACTTGCTCCTCTCACGACGACCGGCAGAAACGAGGGACCGACCTATCAGTTCAGAGAGGAAAAAGTGTCGTGAGTGAATGACTGGATGGAGGAGAGGGGGGCAGACAGATGAGGAGAGGGAGGCAGCGACAGTGAGATCTCAATAGTGAGAGGCCTTCTTTGTGTTTCTGTGTGAGGTTTATCTTGGGGGGGGGGGGGGGTGCAGGGGGCACTAAGAAAGGAGGGGAAGAGGAGAGGGTGGGGATCCTATCCCGGGCCCTCAGACAAGCGGCACATTGTCCTCCCCAATGTGTGGCGGCACTTGTGGCGTAACGCCATTATTTAGGCCAGCGGAGGGAAAGGGGGTCTGGAGACCAGCTTAACCAAAACGCCAATTAGAGCCGGATCGTCCTGATTAATGGACGAGGGAGATTGGTAAACAATGCCTGCCATTGTTAACCTAACCCCCCCCCCCCCCACACACACACACACACACACATACAAACCTTACCCCACGGGTTCCTTTCACACAGCAGACCCTCCATCCCTACTGCCTCTGACACACACAAGCAAACACACACATAATTTGTCTGTCATGCCAGTGCTCAGAGGCCCGCCATTAGCATGCTGCTCTTGTTTTCTTGTTTCTAGCTTTGGCAGCCTCAATGTAAAAGTTTGCATTGATCCCCTCATGTAAATTGGCATACATGTACATTTTAAATTAGCTAATAAATTAACTAGTTTAAGCAGATTTTTTTTAAACACAAAAAAATATTTTTAAAAGTTCACATATCGCAACACAAATAGTAAATGATATGAAAAAAAGGATTACAGTTGAAATTTTAAAGATATGCCCTAATGTATTTAACATGCACATAAAATTACACATTGCAGTTAAGTTCTACATGGAGCGATGAAACTGAGGCGTCTTTCATCAAAAGCAGCGCTGGGCTCATATGTTAATCACATGCGATGCTTGGCTCTGCATTTCAATACGTCCTACTTTATTGTTTTTTTTAAGCATATGCGCTGAATAATTAGCCACCACACAGTCCAATCAGGGGCATGCCAATGTGGGGTTTCCATGGCAACCCCATCAGTTCTTACCCCCCCCACCCCCACCTCCTCCTACTCCTCCTGCCTGGCTGCAAACAGGACGGTGAAAATAAAGCGTGGGAAAAAACACTTTGGTGGCTCAGACAATAATAGTGGGGGTGAGGAGGAGGAGGAGGAGGGGGGGGGGGGGGTGAGGGAGAAGGAGAGGAGGAAGAGAAGGAGAAGAGGAGGTCCGATGTTGGTGATTGGAAGAGCAGCTTGTGTCTAGACTGGCAAACACAGACCCGGTCTGTTTTGGAGTTTAGTGTTTTTGGGGGTCGGGGACATATTTTATCTCATCTGTCTGAGTTGATTGTGTGTCGAGTTTGTTCCCTCCGTTATTAGTGTGCCATCTATGGGCAGTGAATGGGAGCTTACAGTAAAGGCCACTCAGAGAGCGATACAGTAAACAGCAACACCAAGCTTTGTGTTAAATTATGCGTGGCTTGGCTCAGAGTCCAACAAACGTACGAGTGCGTGCACATGATCCGTAACTCAAAATCCATCCGCCATCTTTCCACATATTTGACATTTTTAAGAGCTTCAAAATATGAACAAGAATTATAGAAAAATGCTTTGGCTTTGTCCAAAAAGGTTGATTGTTCAAGAAATATATATAGATATGTGCATCATGCAGGACACGTGTGGTAGATTACCAATTACATGTGCAGATGCAGAATTTGTTTGCCTTATTGAACCAAGATTGCCTCCTGGGATCAATATCTTTTATTGTCATCTGTCCTATACTGTAAATGCAGTAAAGTTGAACACTGTAGAATCAGAGCAACTGGGGAATAGTAGGGATGATGAGCCAACTGGTTCACCAACACAACATGAATAAAATACAGGATGAAAAATGCATATACACATGTTTATTCTGCTGCTCCACTATACTGCAGAAACTGTACATCTTATCACGACATTAATGAAAAAAAACAGAGATTATATATTTCTGCATCACTGCACATTTTTGGTCTTTCTCGATGCAAAGTGTAGAACACTGTAGATAAATGTGGTTGTGCTTTGTCTTGTACCTTATTGAAGGACTGTCTTTAACGACTCCTCTGTCTCTTCGTTTAAGGTTTCTGATCAGTCTGAAGCTAATCATCGGATCTTTGCCTATTTGCTCTTTTGGACTTTGATTCCAGTGATGTTCGTCTCACCCAGGACTACACCTTTAACCGTGAATATACAGGAGGAAACACCGATTCTGTGAGAGCAGCCGTCTCCAGCGACCGGACAGTGGACAGAGTCAAAACTGTCAGGTCTTAAAACTGGTAATGGATGCAAAAGTGACTGTTTTCAGCTGCTACAGCAGGATATCTTTATTTGAATGAAGACAGAAACAAACCAGACGACAGAAGATTTTGGTACAAGCGGACAAACATTTGGCCATCATGAGGCTGAAACAGAGAGTAAAGGATGGCAAAAGTGATCTGTGTGTGTGTGTGTGTGTGTGTGTGTGTGTGTGTGTGTGTGTTGTAGAGTGAGTTCTTGGGAGCTGCTCTGCACAGCTGTTCAGGAAACATCTGTACTACATTTTAATGTAGGTCAGAGCTTAGATCATTCTCTCTCGAACACACACACACACACACACTCAGTCATCTGAGATTCAAACTAATTTTAAAGAGGTTAGATGATGATAAAAATAGTTGTAGTGTTCTGAATTTTTGGTATCATTCATTAGTTTCTCAATGTATTATCCTTTAGATGAGAATCTTATCTTAGATCTTAAATCATAGATTTTACATTTAATTTTCTTAGTTATCTTTTGACTTATATTTGTTTGTAATTATTTCAGTAAGTAATTTAATGTGTCTATTTGTCTCATTTAAAACTTTTGATGTTATATTCTAATTATTGACAATCTGCGTGACTGGATTACTTGAAACGTGTAAAATTATTTGTCTTTTTGCAATGACAAAAATGTTTTATGGACTTGATCCATCAACTATGAATTGTATAACAATCATTTAGATGATTTTACTATGTTTTAGAAACATTTGTTTTTCACATTTCATCCTCTCATATTAGAGTGTTTTGTATGCAGGTCTTTCCAAGGCTTTGTTACAGCAAGTGTTTTTATTTTCATTTTTAGTGGACACATTTAATCAATTGTGTCGTTATCCCTGCAGGAAGCGTTTTGTGCAATCAACACTACAATATGTTTGATTTTTTTTCTCTATGCAAAAGAAATGAGTAGGAGGTTTTTAAGTTTGCACTATTTGTATACGTATTTGCACAATAATTGTATTAAGTTTGGACATTAGCGGGGAAATATACGGGTTAAGTTTGTGTGAGTGAATTGTGATGTTATACTAATATGCACTATATGAGCACAGGTGCAATGTGTGTTGAAGTGTGTGTGTTTTTGGAGGTTTGATGAGAAACAGTGAATACAGCCTCTTTCTGTTGATTTAGTCAGTAATTGCAGTCAGGAAAAGTGAATTTATTCCACATTTCATTTGTTAAATCAGTTCTTCTTTTAATGTAATATGAATGAATGGGATTTTGTTTTGATCCATCTTGGAGAACTTGTGAATATGTGCAATAGATTGTATGCAGTTTGAATACTATTTAGAGGGAATCACTGATTATATTATAATGCACTATGAATGATTGTTTTAAGAGTCTTCTAAGAAGGATTTGCACACGAGCTGCTGTTAATGAGCTCCATGTCTGTACTATGCAACTGTTTCACCTGCAGTTTATTTGAATCAATAAAAGTATTCATGTTTACAATGAGACAATAATATGTGTATATCTTACGTTTGTGTATTAAAAAAAAGGTACTACAAGGTATCTTTGATGAGAATGTAAAAGATGTAGAATCAACTATCATTTCACAAATTTGTTGGACCATCAGATTACGTCGAAATTTAAAAACTGCATCTGGTTTCTTCTACAGTACATCATCCAGATACTGTATACTGATGTTACATAAATAACAAAAAGAAGCCATGCACATGTTGCCAGTTAGCTATGCAAATCCATTTTGAATCATTAAGTATGGGACATTTTAATGCCTAGTTCAATTGATTTTGTATCAGATAGGTAACAAAGAAAGTACTCAATAAGATCTCTCAGGCTTTCTGTTCCGGTTTCGTCCCTAAATCATGTAAATATCCACACAGAGTGGAACAATTGAGAAATAAACCGCTGATCCCACTTTGCAACAGAAGACGCACAGAAAATAAATGCTAATTGTCCTACATGATGCTTCATTTATAGATGTAAATTAGTGTCGTCCTAGAGGGAGATTTCTTTTCACAGTCATGACAACAAAGAACCAGAGATATACACATATCAAAACACATAGAAAGAACCAATAGCAAAAAACAATGACGGTAAAATGAAGTTCCTTACAACCTTTACATGTGATGGGAAATATTTCCTACTGTAGCACGCTCATCTTCATGGGGCTGTGCTTGCGAACATTACCATCGAGCGGTGTGTCATTTGTTGTGTTTTTTATTACTTATTTATGAACGAGAAGGTCGGGTACACACTTCCTCTCATGGGCGTCATCCAGTACAGTTCTTTACTGTTACCGTCAGCCACATAGAAGCTCGAGGCACGTCAGTGATAGTCATAAAGACAAACGGCTCTCTCACCTTCCTACAAAGCTCTTCACAGCACGTCTGAGACTGCAGCCTGGGACTTTACAGTCACTCTTATTCACTCACACGTTTGACTTACGCTCATTTTTAACCCGCAATTAGAGTGAAGTGTGGGAAAAATCATCGTAATGTGAAAATACAAGATAACAGTGATGCATCATTTCCCCAAATTTTGTTCAAATCCAACCAGCGTTGTCTGTGATGGAGAATGTATTTAGTGATGATGCCAGTGATCAGACTTGTAAAAGATGATTCACCTTTAATTACAGAGAAGTATGGGACAGGGAAATGTTAAAATACATCATCTTGGTATATGTAACGATCAATGCATGAGCTAACTGTGAGAAAGCCCCTTGCTATGAATTTAAAGACGGAGAATACAAAGTTTTAGATACTATTCAGGTTGAGTGGATCCATTTCCATTAAACTATTTTGAAAAGTGTTGGAATTTGAGCCGACTTCATTGGGTTGTATTGCCCGTTCATGAATTCAGGATCAAGACGTGGTTATAAAGGACTTAATGTACTATGACTGTACAGGTATGTAAACTGAGCAACGTATTATTACACAAAACCCTCGTTAAAAACTTCCGGAGGTAGAAACACTCCCAGCAGTGAACAGAGAACAACATGCTCATATGAACACTAAACACAATCACTGATCAATGTTTACACGCGCTGTACACTCACATCTGGATGATGCGTTGAGTCTAGGACAGCGTGGCACAGCTGCTCTTAAGGAGGCGCAGGCCAGAGGATCCAGCTGCTGCCGTGCTGCATGAAGCATCTGGAAACATCTGGAGGGACAAGCTCATCGTTCAGCTCACAAACACTCCGGGGCTAAAGGTCTGGAGGAAAAAAGGTTTCTTTTGAGCTTTTGTTTCACGCATAACATGAGCAAAGTGAGTGTATTGCACAACTCACCTTCCCCTCACTATATAGACAGAAATGACAAAGACAGGAGTGACTGAGGTTAGTGAAGATTGTCAAGTGGAGCCCAAAAATGACAAACAAGAAGAGGTCATCTATGTGTAATAGGGCCACTACAAGCTTGTTTCCACTTTGCAAATCACAGTCTGATGACTTAGGGTGAAAAGAAAATGCGTTTTGTAAAACCCATTTTTGTTTTGCTTTCAAACCCAGATATGCCTTTTAGTAGCAGTCTTGTGTTTCTAAACACTCTTAACTTTCACATTTTTGGTTGGTTAAATAATTGCACTTTCTCTAAATACGCACTAAAAACAAACACAGGATTTCCAACCTGGAGACTGGAGATCGAGGTTGGTGTTCCAAAGTGTTGAGTTATTCTGAAGTTAAATGAGGTTTGTGATGTGTCTTCCGTACATTTGTTACGTTGTTTACGTTTTACTTAGTTTACTTATTTTATGCCCAACCATGATGTTTTTCCTAAGTAGTTTTGTTGCCTAAACCTAACAGTGTAAAATGCATTATCATTATCATGACCTACAGAATGTCCTTAAAATATCATGGTATTTACACACCTTCTCATGGGATCATGTTGGATTATATAACTAGGAAAAACTGACTTTACTGTAAGTGCAGAAGCCTCATGCAATAATCTGTAATGTCACCTAAAAATCAAAACACGTATACACTTCTGTCCCTTAAAGACCACTCAATATTCATTTTCTACACACCTGTGAATGCTTACACTGAGCACGAACGTTGACTCTACTGTTCTCGTTATTTTGTACCTGCTGTTTTAAGCAGTTAAACCTGTTAACCTGTTAAAAGAGCACATATGCTCACCTAACCTCCTGTACCCTGAATAAATAAAAGGTGAAATCAATTAATCTGAACAATATTGCAAGAAACTGCATCTGGAAAAATCTGATTGATAGAGAACTGGTGGACACAACTAGTATCAGCTAAGCAAATAATACAATAAGTTGTCAGTTACAGGAGGCTATATACAGATAGATTTAGTCTAGATAAACAGCATATTAACATTTCTAATTTCCCTATAGGGTGGCAGTGTATTAAAAGAGGGTACAATTCTGTAAATATAAGTAACGCTGCAGATCTTGTAAACATGATAATTTCTTTTGTTTTACCGTAAACATAAATCCTGACTGAATGTGAGAAGGGCCATGTGACCGGTAGGCCCTCTGCTGCACTCAGCGCCGCAGACCGGCCTCCAGACAGCAGGAAAGTTACGGGAACCGTCTGATTATAATGGAATCAATAACAAAACAAAAGCTCATGTCTGGGAGGAAAATCGTGGGAAGTGCCGCCGAGGGCCTGATTAGCATTCTGTATTGCGAGTCTCAGTGGGCCGTCTCCTGGAGCCCCCCAACCCAGAAGTGAAGAATGGCTGCAAGGGAGGGGAGGGGGCAGAGATGGAAGAGAGGTTGCAGAGGGCCAGACGGGGGATGCGGAAAGTCAAGGAAGACAGCTTAACAAAGACAAGCACGGTGCTGAGGGTGGGTGCAGGGGAGGCGCGGGAGGGCTCGAGGCTGCCACCGTGAAATCAGGCGGTGTGAGGGAACTGGGTTCAAGTTCAACGGCAAATCCTCGTCTGCATGATGAGGTGATGAATACAAAATGTCCCTGAAAGAATCCTGTGGTGAAACCCACAGAAGACTCACCAGAGATGAAACTGATCAGAGTGGTTACTTCAGATTCATCACCTCATGCCCTCGTTCCTCAAGTCTCTGAATCTGAAGGTCAAATTTTATTTAAAACTTCATTTGAATGCAGCAGAATCAGATTCACAGGACTGACAATTAAACAAAAGTAGGGCTGCAAGTAACTACTTTCACAAAGTGAGAAACTGAAACTTAAGGGAATATTTGGTATTTCTTTGCTAGAAAGAAATCCTGAATATAAAATTAATAATCTTTAGTCGACCATCTGTACCTGTATCAGCTCTAAGCAAAAGTACATTAGCCATTGAAGGGATATGTGGAGATATAATCTCTTTCAGTAATTTTATAGAGTATGCGGGAATTGGGACGACACCTCACTTGTTTGATATGAACCGAAATACAGATAACTGTAGCGCTGTATATCTGTCAAGATGTCATGAAATGTTTCCTCAGATTTGCACTTTTCTTTACTTATAATCTCATTTAGTTACGGTATTTAAGAGTAATAACTTTTTGATAATACACGTTTGTTTGATTTTTGGCTAAGATCACATGATGAGAAACAAAATATTGTCATTCACTGAAGTCAGGAGAGTGCTTCTTCTGAACACATTTATCCTGCATGCTGTTTAAGAAAAGACTAAAGAAATGTTTAGTTTTCTTATTCTTTTAATTACAATGTATGATGCAAATGATAACTTTGCCAATTTTAGGCTGCACTGTATTTAGCCAAAGTTAATGTAAAGACGTTTATGTTTGAACACGATTTATCATTTGCTCCCTTCGTCAAATGAAAGAGGGGGTTTCAGTTTTTTCTTTTAAACAGACATGTGAATATTGCTCAAAAGGTATTGAAATGTTGTTGGTATTGCTACCAAAACTTAAATGTGATGTCGCCCTTATGTGAAGCATTGCTTACAATATGAAGTAAACACAAACATCCAGTTTTAAGAAGTGAACTTCTCTGGCTATAGAAGGTGCTGACTGACACAAAGAGAAGCAATGTTATTTGTAAATGATCTGGTAATACTCTAAAATGAATAACACACCAGGCAGACAGCATACTCCTCTTCCTGGTATTTATCCATTGAATGTACTGAACATTATGCTTTTATCAAGGTTGAAAGACAAACATTTTAAAACACTGATTAAATAACGATCCTCAGTCTGCTAAAGGTCCAAAATTAAGTTTGACATGAAGAGCTCTGACCTCAGGGCAGACGGACAATGGTCACTTCCTCTTTACTTCACCACCTCTCTATTACATACAAATTGACCTTTTGAATGTGTGTGCGTTTTGCTCTGTGTGACCCTCTTCGATGGCCTTTTAAATCCACAAGTTGCTTGACCTTTGATCCCTCCGATTGTTGTTGTGTGTCCTCGCAGGCCGCTGGGATTTCTCATAAAGACATCTGCGACATCATGCTGGTTCATTTTTACAGAGACACACCCTATTGATCTAATACCATTAATTCTAGCTTGGGCAGTCAGTGGTGGAGGAAGTACTCGGATACCATAATGTAAAAATACTCCACTACAAGAAAAAGTCAGTATTAACAGCAAAATGTACTAAGAGCATCGAAAGTAAACACTCATTTTGCTGGAATATGTCCCCTGTGACTGTTGGGAGTTGATGGGTCGTGAGATGATTCATGGGGTTTAGTGCTTCATGTGCTTGTTGGACTTTTCTCTAAGCTTTGCTTTTTTGTGAAATATTAGATGATTGTCCTTGTTGTACCTCAATCAGCTATTTAAATGAAGTCATGTGAGAAGTTTAGAAGGGAAGTGTGTCTTTTGTGAAACTGCTAAGAACTCTTGGACATTTGAAATCTGACAATTGCTCCAAATAAACAGTGCTTTGTGAGGGGTCATAAACCAAAACAACAAGGTTAATGAACAATGCATCAACCATTCATAAGATTATTGTATGTTTTTTAGATGAAGTGTTAATCTGAAGTAACTACAGAAGCCAAATAAATGCATTGGAGTAAAAATTACAGTATTTCTTCCAGAATTGTAGTGAAATACAAAGTAGCATAAAATGGAAATGTTATATAAGAACAGGGGGGGGGGGGGGGGGGGGTTCAAAGCCGGATAAAGAGGTTGTTGACCTGCTGGTTTGCGGAGTTTAACCTCTTGGCCTCCCTTTTTGATGAGAGCTCAGAGGTCGTGACTCAGTCAGGAGGGGTGGAGGGGACAGACAGGAGGAAGTGTGTCGTCCAGCCCCACCAAGCCATGGACGTCTATTTCTACATACGTGCGCGCGCACACACACACACACACACACACACACACACACACACACACACACACACACACACACACACACACACACACACACACACACACACACCAAACTTGATGGCTAATTCCTAAAAAAAAAAAATGTGCAGAAATAGTGCAGACTGATCACAGTTTTAAAAAGAATCTCTTGACTTATCCTTTTTGTCACATTATCACATATTGT